>NC_092151.1:63601560-64276560 GCF_045791955.1 Oncorhynchus clarkii lewisi | reverse complement strand
TAATGGCAATTTGCATATACTCCAGAATGTTATGAAGAGTGATCAGATGAATTGCAATTAATTGCAAAGTCCCTCTTTGCCATGTAAATGGACTGAATCCACCAAAAACATTCCCACTGCATTTCATCCCTGCCACAAAAGGACCAGCTGACATCATGTCAGGGATTCTCTCGTTAACACAGGTGTGAGTGTTGATGAGGACAAGGCTGGAGATCACTTTGTCATGCTGATTGAGTTCGAATAACAGACTGGAAGCTTCAAAAGGAGGGTGGTGCTTGGAATCATTGTTCTTCCTCTGTCAGCCATGGTTACCTGCAAGGAAACACATGCCATCATCATTGCTTTGCACAAAAAGGGCTTCACAGGCAAGGATATTGCTGCCAGTAAGATCGCACCTAAATCAACCATTTATCGGATCATCAAGAACTTCAAGGAGAGAGGTTCAATTGTTGTGAAGAAGGCTTCGGGCCGCCCAAGAAAGTCCAGCAAGCGCCAGGACCGTCTACAAAAGTTGATTCAGCTGCGGGATCGGGGCACCACCAGTACAGAGCTTGCTCAGGAATGGCAGCAGGCAGGTGTGAGTGCATCTGCACACATAGTGAGGCGAAGACTTTTGGAGGATGGCCTAGTGTCAAGAAGGGCAGCAAAGAAGCCACTTCTCTCCAGGAAAAACATCAGGGACAGACTGATATTCTTCAAAATGTACAGGGATTGGACTGCTGAGGACTGGGATAAAGTAATTTTCTCTAGCCTCCCGGGTGACGCAGTGGTTAAGGGCGCTGTACTGCAGCGCCAGCCGTGCCACCAGAGACCCTGGGTTTGCGCCCAGGCTCTGTCGTAACCGGCCGCGGGGCGACGCTCAATTGGCCTAGCGTCGTCCGGGTTAGGGAGGGTTTGGCCGGTAAGGATATCCTTGTCTCATCACGCACCAGCGACTCCTGTGGCGGGCTGGGCGCAGTGTGCGCTAACCAAGGTTGCCAGGTGCACAGTGTTTCCTCTGACACATTGGTGCGGCTGGTTTCCGGGTTGGATGCGCGCTGTGTTAAGAAGCAGTGAGGCTTGGTTGGGTTGTGTATCGGAGGACGCATGACTTTCAACCTTGTCTCTCCTGAGCCCGTACAGGAGTTGTAGCGATGAGACAAGATAGTAGCTACTAAAACAATTGGATACCACGAAATTGGGGAGAAAAGAGGGGTAAAATAAAAAAAATTAAATGTCATTTTCTCTGATGAATCCCCTTTCCGATTGTTTGGGGCATCCGGAAAAAAGCTTGTCCGGAGAAGAAGGTGAGCACTACCATCAGTCCTTTGCCAACAGTAAAGCATCCTAAGACCATTCATGTGTGGGGTTGCTTCTCAACCAAGGGAGTGGGCTCACTCACAATTTTGCCTAAGAACACAGCCATGAATAAAGAATAATACCAACACATCCTCCGAGAACAACTTCTCACAACCATCCAGGAAAGGTTTGGTGATGAACAATGCCTTTTCCAGCATGATGGAGCACCTTACCATAAGGCAAAAGTGATAACTAAGTGGCTCGGGGAACAAAACATTGATATTTTGGGTCCATGGCCAGGAAGCTCCCCGGACCTTAATCCCATTAAAAACTTCTGACAAACTCCAAGTGTTTATTATGCAAGAATGAGCTGCCATCAGTCAGGGTGTGGCCCAGAGGTTAATTGACAGCATGCCAGGGCGGATTGCAGAGGTCTTGGAAAATAAGGGTCAACACTGCAAATATGGACTCTTTGCATCAACTTCATGTAATTGTCAGTAAAAGCCTTTGACACTTATGAAATGCTTGTAATTTTCCTTCCGTATTCCATAGTAACATCTGACAAAAATATCTAAAGACACTGAAGCAGCAAACTTTGAAAATTAATGTTTGTCATTCTCAAAACTTTTGGCCACAACTGTACACTGTATAGACAGAAGGCCACTCACCCAGCCTTGTGTTGTGCCTTAACCAGCATAGGCTTTAGTACATTCCTGTCCAGTATGAAGTACATACATGTTTGTCTCTTCTCTGTCTGACTGACTACAACATGGAGCTGTACATGTTGAAGTGCTGTTGTTATAAATTGTTATCCTACAGTTTCAGCCTCACCTAGCCTGCCTGGACCCCACAGAGACTTTTCTACAGCACTTTTTCTGAATTGAATTGCCAAACGGAACGGAGGCCAATGCATTTGTTCCTCTTCTTCATAGAATTGAATTGCCAAACGGAACGGAGGCCGATGCATTTGGAGTGAAATGGCTTTATTGATTTGATCCGCTCCTTGAGAAGCCAGGTAGTAAATGACCCTGTCAAATAACCCTCCAACTGGCAAGGAGTGTGAGTAAAGGGACGTATGTAAATCAGGGATATTATTGGCTGTTTTAATAAAGGAACTCAGGAACTCCTGCTGATATTATTTTGAAGGGTCTGAGGATGTCATTTTAAACCTATTTATTGTGCGGACGGAGAAGAAAAGCCAGCAAACTAAAATAAACAAAAGGAGCCCGTTAACCATAATATCATTGTGGAGGGTCTGACAGGATCATTCAGGTCGTAGAAGCGTCTCCTTTAATCCATCACTCAGCTCAGTCTATTGTTTATTATTGTGTGAGTGACTCTTGTGAACTCTCTCTCCTCCACGCATATGTGGTCATTGAATGGGCACGCTTTTTTTTCTGACTGCACCGCTCTTTTACTCTCCTCCCCCCCTCTCTTTCTCACCCATAGCCCCCCTTTTCTTTACTCTCCTCTCCCACCCTTCTCTTTCTCTTTGCACTCATTTCTTTTCTCCCCCCTGTCCCTCCTTCTCTTCCTCTCTCCCTCCCTCTTTGTCTGTCTGAACACGTGTGTGATTATTGCTGACTGTGAATGGCTGCTGCTGCACTTTTCTCAGTCTATGATTCTGTTCTGACTAAAACGGTCCCTTGGTTCGCATCTCCCTAGCAACTGGCTCTGTAAACACTAAACCTGGATCAACCTTTTCTCTTTGTCATATAACATTCCCTGCCCATCCAGCCCCCACAACCTTCCTGTCAAGACTGACTGACATGGTTCAATCTGAAAACCCTTTACAGCAACCTACTTCCCACCCACCCAGATTTGCTCAGCATAACCCAGTCTCTATTAACGCTGTAGTAAACAGCACAGAGGGGCTGTACGGAGCTGTGTCAGAGAGACAAGAAGAGGAGAGGAAGGCAATAAAACTGTCAGCTAGAGGGAGAGAAAGAGGAATGAGGGATCTTAACGAAGTCCTGCTAAATAAACTATTTACCACTGCCACCACCCCTCCCAGCACAAATCTCATCACACTAACACAGAGAAAAATGCATTATTAGACAGGGAAATGGGAGACAAGGGAGAGAAGAGAAAAATAGATGGAACGGTATGGTAGACAGAGGGAGATAGAGTGAGATAGAAAAGTGTTTTACATGAGAGATAAGAGAGAGAAAGGGGGAGAGAGAGAGAGCGAGAGATAGGGAGAGAGAGATAACGGGGGAGAGAGAGAGAGATGTGTATGGCTGAGCTGGCAGCCCTCCACCCTGATTAACATGCCTCTCATTCCTGGTGCGGAGAATCAAACCAGCCACAGTCAGAGCTGGGACTTATGCCTGCATGCTACTCATAGAAAGATTTGTGTGTGAGTGTGTGTATAATTGTGTGTGCTTTTGTGTATAATTGTGTGTGAGTGTGTATATAATCGTGTGTGAGTGTGTGATCGTCTGCATTCCTGTTGTTGTCTTTGCATAATTGACAATTACAATGTTACTTGATTGACACAATGTGTGGGTGTTACCATTGTACTTGTATACTGTATGTACTATACATGTGCACCGTCTGAAACCTGACATTAATTCAACCAGAGGGAGAGAAACCAGGCAGGATACAGAAAGGAAGGCAGGCAGGCAGGACTGCACACTCCTCTATTAAAATAGATACTGGGGAATTTATCTCACTAAATTGGATGAGCAGGTGGCTGATTTCTGGGTAGAGAGAGCGGGAGTGAGGAGAGAGAGAGAGATAGAGGGGAATGGATAGAGAGAGAGAGCGAGTAGGGGATGGGGGGAGCAGATGGACAAATGATCTGCTGAATAAATATGTGTCCAGGATGGTGTCTGATTGTATGTGTAGAGTAGTTAGACTGCCTGCAACAAGGGGCTGTGGTGTAGGATATGATGGCTGTAGAATCTATACACCCCTCCTCTATACCTGTACTCTCCTCTATCAATCTCTGCTTTACCATTGCGTTGTGACTGTCTCAACCGATGAGGGAACAGGATATCCTGCATTTCTATTACATTTAGTGTCTCCAACCAGACTGTCTAAACTGGGAATTGCTTTTAGATATTGTTTTTGATGAAGCGTGAGAGTGAGATTTCTCCTGAGCTGATTTCCTCCTGGAATATGCTGTTACCGCCTGAACTAGATGTGGAAGACAAAAAGAGAAAGAGAGGATTGCCGCGGTTTTCCCATCCACTCTGTTGAGATACTGACCACATTCAAGTTATCTTTGCGTGTTCTGCTAGCCTTGCTGTTGTGTTCTTCTTTCCCGATCATTAGGCAGGCTTCTTCTTATCATGTTCATTTGGTGCTGATGGCCAAACAGTACTCCAGTCAGCAGATTCAGCCAGCTCTACAGTGAGGAAAGGAGAGGAAGGAAAAAAGGAAGCATGAGGACATTTTGTAGATCTAGAAAAACACAATTAGTATACTGAGGTGTCATTCTGAATCCCATAATGTATACAGCCCTTCCTATCTTTCCCCCTCTCTCATTTCCTTCTCCTCCCTCCCTGTCTGTCTTACTTTCCCCTCTGTATCTCTCCCCCTTCTGACATCTCCTCCCCCTCCGAAAAGAAGGGGAGGAGGAATTGCTTACCTTGACAGCTTCGAGGCTCCCTTCCACTCTCCCTCCCCTATCCCTCTGACAGGCTGAGACCCAGACCGTTGTTTCCATAATAAATCCATCTCCCCTCGTGATTCACAGAGCGAAAGAGCAAATGGCAGCTGGATGAGAACAAGTTGAGATATGAAGTTTCCCTGTATATTGACATATGTAAGACAATACATGGTCATGGGGGAATTTTAGGAGAATATTCACATCAAGGTTTATTGTGCGTGATGCTGCAAACCTCACATCCATTAAGCAGGTTTCTCTATTATTTATGACAGGCTGGAGATGATCTCCCCTCTGTTAGCCTCTTGCCTGGGTTTCTAGACGCTCATAGTGATGGATGCTACGGTATGGCTGTACTCTCCTGTCACTCTCCAACATGTTTTTATTTTACTTTTACTGTTTGAAGTAGTCCCCCTTGTATTTCCTGATTGATGTGTAGTTTACAATGCTGATCCCTGACCTGCTAATGATCGTTATAAACTGGGCCGGGGGTTAAAAGTCACTCTAATGTCCTGTGTTGTGATGCGTTTATGTCTCTCTGTGACGGAACATGTGTTCATAATGGACGGATAGAACCGATAACAACCTAAAGGTTGAAATGTCATAATAAACATTTTTTATCTGATGAGCTTTTACCAATGGTCGTTACCACTCCCGGAAAGAGTGCTGTTCGGACCCTCCTCACCTTGAGATGATACGACTTAGAAACCGAGACCCACAATTAAGCTGCAGACTACTCCAGGCATTCTCAGACATTGGCATATTCTTCCTGGCTAGCTCTGCCCCACACACTACTCATTCCTTCCAGCCCCTCAGTAGTTGTAATGATGATGAGTGAGAAGGTTAATGGGAGTGGGACATAGGAGATACCGCTACAGTAATACCTGGAGATATAACTCCATTCAGCAACAATAAGCCCAGGTATTACTTTTGTACTCCGCCAGGCACGGCTCTGCAATTCTGTCTGCTCAGTGCTAACCACATACCCTCAACAGTGAGATACTGTATATTCTACTAAGGTAAATAGTTGAAGATGATGTTAATCCAGCTATGACCTTCAATTCTTGCTCTGCTCTTAACCAGATAAATGCTGAAGGATGATGGCTTGTAACAACAATGAGTAGAAACTAAAGTTCCCAGGGTCTGCTGCTGAGATAAAAAAAAAAAAAAGTGATGTAGCTGTGCTGTAAGAGGCCATGTATACTGAACAAAAATATGAAGTGTTGGTTCCTGAGCTAAAATAAAAGATCCCAGAAAATGTCCATACGCACAAAAAGCTAATTGTTTACATCCCTGTTGGTGAGCATTTCTCCTTTGCCAAGATAATCCATCCACCTGACAGGTGTGGCATATCAAGAAGCTGATTAAACAGCATGATTATTACACAGGTGCACGTTGTGCCGGGGACAATAAAAGGCCACTTTAGAATGTGCAGTGTGGTCCACAACACAATGCCACAGATGTCTCAAGTTTTGAGGGAGCGTGCAGTTGGCCTGCTGTCTGCAGGAAGGTCCACTACAGCTGTTGCCAACATCCTTTTAGAGAACTTTGCAGTACATCCAACCGGCCTCACAACCGCAGACCACGTGTAACCACGCCAGCACAGGACCTCTACATCTGGCTTCTTCAGCTGCAGGATGGTCTGAACCATTTAAACTGTCGGTTTGCACAACCAAAGAATTTCTGCACAAACTGTCAGAAACCGTCTCATCTGCGTGCTCGTCGTCCTCACCAGGGTCTTGACCTGACTGCAGTTCAGCGTCGTAACTGACTTCAGTGGGCAATGCTCACATTCGATGGCCGCTGGCACGCTAGAGAACTGTGTTCTTCACGGATGAATCCCGATTTCATCTGTACTGTGCAGGTATGGCGTCGGGTGGACGAGTGGTTTGCTGATGTCAACGTTGTGAACAGAGTGCCCCATGGTGGAGGTGGGGTTATGGTATGGGCAGGCATAATGAACACAATTGCATTTTATCGATGGCAATTTGAATGCCACGACGAGATCTTGAGGCCCGTTGTCGTCCCATTCATCTGCCGCCATCACCTCATGTTTCGGCATGATAATGCACAGCCCCATAGTTCCCACCCCATAAATAAACATAGCTATATTCTGTCACTCATGCATGGGAAATGGCTGTGTCCAAAGATGACACACACTAAGAATGCGTTCAAAGCACCCAGTATATCTATTGGTGTTACGGTATCTTCTCCACGGTTCCACCCCACAGACCAGCATTTCCAATCTAGGGTTTACTTAGATTTGTGTGTATTAGGTAGTTGTTGTGGAATTGTTCGATTACTTGTTAGATATTACTGCACTGTCGGAACTAGAAGCACAAGCATTTCGCTACAAATGTGGATCTTTCTTTTCAACCGTTTAACATATTATGACCCCATCACTGAAAGATAAGATGTATGTGTCTTCTGTTTCTCTCTACAATGGCCACAAGCCCTCTACAATGCACATTAAAAGATTGGACCAGACCAGGCACTAAATCAACAATGATGTTATTTTCTACACAGAAGAGCATACTGTCAGACTGATTTGTAATAGACTGTCACAGCCCCAATTAAAAAACACAACACAGGCCGTTGATTACATCACTTTTTTACATGGTGGGGTCGCACATTTTTTGTGGTTGATAAACATGGGGTCATGGGCCAAAAAAAGTTTTGGGAACCCCTGCCATAGACCCAAGGTCTAGTGAACGACCCTGTAGTCACATCAGTCTAAATGCAAACAACTATGTTTTGGTTGAGTGGACTGGATTCCTGCAGTGTTTTTACATGAAGGTGTAAGTGAGCGGCGTGTGTCCAGGTGGTTTAGTGTTTAGATTTGAGCTGACTGGCATGTCCCTTGGTAGGAGAAGAAGGCGGGAGGGAGAGAAGGAGGGGAGGTTAAGCGTCCCGGGTCACTGGAGCAGATTTAGGGTGTGTTCAGGAAAGAATCAGTCCAGTCTTGGCTCTGTGCTCTTCCGCTCTCAGCAACTTTCCCAGCCTCCAACCTATGAAAGCATTCCTCACATACTTTGGCTTCACTTTCCATATATCCAACGTGATTCGTTGACTGCTCTCTGCTTTACTCTCTGCCCTTACCTTTTCACATTCGCTTTCTCTCATTTTCTCACTTTCTCCTCATCCCGTCTCTTCCTTCTCATTATCAGTCTCCTCTCACTTTTATTGCTACTTGAAAAGCGATCCAAACTGGATGAGGCTGTCTGTCATTGATTCTACACACTCCATAAAGCACACCCTCCCCTCTCTGATGTGACAATGAGCCGCTATAAGATCTATGAAGTGGGGCTTGTAGCACACAATATAGGGAACAATTCGTAGTGGGGAAATGCAGAGTACAGTTTTTCACTGGCTCGGGCTTTTCTGTTCCCTTTTCCCATGTAGGTCTGCTGGATACATTTTTACATTTACAATTTAGTCATTTAGCAGATGCTGTTATCCAGATCGACTTACAGTAGTGAATACATTCATTTTCATACTTGGGTCGTACTGGTCCCCCTTGGGAATCAAACTCACAACCGCAGCGTTACAAGTGTCATGTTCCACCAACTGAGCCACATGGACCTATTTTATATATTTTCAATATTGACCCATGGTATTGAGTTGAGATCGCTTGGTTGTACAAAACACAGATAAAGGCACTCTGGTCATTAGTGCTTGTCTTTTTGTACCAGAACTCAGCTATTTACTCCTAGTGGAGATAGTGCTTCTCTTGTCGTGTGATGCCACTTTATAATAAGACACGATCTCCTGCAGCTGAATACTGTAACACACCACAAAATATTTAATTATCATTTATTTTTCAAGGACATGTATAATCTGGGATTCCTGTCCAATCCAAGGTGTGATTTATAGGAGATGTGTCTCAGGGCTATGTATTGGAAGTACTTTCTCAGGAGTGCACATATTAGCGCCAAGGTTGTAAGGCAGAGAGAAGAGAGAGGAATCCATGGCAACCATAATAAGGAACAAAAGCATTCAAGTATGAGCTGTGCCATATGCATGCTAAGCATCTCAACCCAGAGTATAGGGTTACTCTCTTTGTTTACCCAGAGCCTGATGCTGCATTGCACACATTCGACCCGCTGCCTCCCTGACTCCCTCCCTGCATGCCTGGTCCCTGTTTCCTGCTTTCCTTTCGTCTGTCTGTCAGACCTCAGTTATCCGCTCTATCAGCACAATATCACCCCTCATTAAGAATTTCTAAAGACTTGAGGTGTCATTGATTCTTGCCGTGATTTGTTATCTAAGCCAGTGGCGGCCCCTCGTTGGTCATTCTGAAGATGTCGCCTGCCGCCACCCCTCCGTTTCAGACCCTCAATGATCTGTCTTAATTACTTATTTCGGAAATTACCTGGCTAAATGTCTGTAATTACATTGATCTGGGTCTGTGGGAGTGGACGAATGAATGTGTGAATCCTGGTGGAGTGGGTGTGGATTGTAGTAAATACAGTATAGCCTACAACTACAGGATGCTGAGGAATCCTTTACAGTAGACTGGGGCTACAGTTAAAGTAAGGGCCACAGACTATAATATAAAGGCTAGCCCTGTTCACTGAATTGACTCCACTGCAGCTATTTGTCATAATTATGAAAACATTTAGCTCTGGAGCTATAGCTTCGTTTGGCCCTGGAAGTCTTCCGTATCTGCTTAGCTTGTTGTCCCATGAAATCCTATAGCCCTCAGTTTCTAATTATGCTAATCAAATGCGTGAAACCTGCCATTTAGTCATACATTATTAATAAATAGACACAATGAAATCTCTGGTAATACCGACTTACCACTTCTACTCTTTATTCTCCTCCACATTTATTTCTCTCTCCTCCTCCTCTCTTGTTCCCTCTCTCCTCACCTCTGACCTCCTTTCTTGTGCTTGTGACTCTCTCCTCTCTCATCCTCCTCTAATTTTGTGGTTTGGGTGTTGAGCAATTAGTGTTATGTGCCTTCTCTTGTTCTGACATCAATGAGGGGAATTTGAGCAATTCCTTGTTAAGATGAGATCTCCTGATAAAGTTGTGTGTGAGTCACCACCTCATTATAATGATGGCTAGATGGCTCTACAATGGCTACTTGTGTGGCTATGCTGAGGAGAGACAGTTAGAGTGTGGGAAGTGTATGAAATCAGTGGCATCATGCCCATGGGGGGCACAAAGGCATGTGCCCCCTCAGATTGCTCCTGTTTTAAAAATGTTCAGATGTTAAATGACTGACTACACCACCTTTGTGCTCCCTTAGATTGCTCCTGTTTAAAATGTTTCAGATGTTAAATGAATGACTGCATCAGTGTTTCCTCTGGAAAGATTTGTAGCGGTGGGGGAAAATGTTGAGGAGAGCAGGGTTGTAAGCAGGGGTTAGGGATCATTTTTATGTAGAAGTACTGAGAAGCTCAGTTCTGGTGACTTAAAAAAACAACAACATTGTACTCCAAAATGAATGGGAAAAAATGATGCTGACACCATCTAAAATATCATATCCACCTCCCAGAATGAGCCCAAATAACATATTGGTCAAATGATTTGGTTAAATGATATAGCCTATGCATGGTCATTATTATCAGGTATGCTATTAGCAATAAGCATTATCACCTGTAGCCCAACTGATAGCAGCATATTGGCTATAAATAAATAGGCAACCCCATGCTTCAGTCTATCTGTATTTACCCTAATGAGCTTATTCATTAGCTGGTTAATTAACTAGTTAGCATCATATTGATTCATTTTATGTCTCAAAAAAACTTGCATAAACTAAGTGAATATAATGTAGGCCTATGTGTTAGGGTAACTTGGGGTAAAACGCCCCCTGCCTTTACTTCTCACAGAAACCACTTCATTCCCTCCAACGTTCCCTGGTTGGCACTACTCTTGCTCAACTAATAAATGTAATCTGTCTCATCAGAATTTAAGTCACAGGCGATTTACCCCAAGTTACCCTAGAATTACTCTTATGTTGCCATACCTACAAAATCATGTCACCATCACACATCCCTTAGAGGTCTGGAGAATTTTGTATTGCAAAAACGATTGAAATGGTCAGATGGCTCCCAGCAGCAATATTTTGAATGGATGTTACATTTCAAGAACCCTCCCCCCACACGCCCATAGAAGGGCGTTATGTGTGTCACTGCTTTCCCCCCAGTAGTTGTTGCCTATGCTAGTTTCAAGTGCTAGTTTTCAAATGATCAAGTGTGGCAGACAGTCTGCGATTAATATTTACTGAAATTGAAAGTGGATTACGCTGGTAAAGTCAAATGTCACAACGCGTTCTAAACCGCTCTGGTGACAGACTTTTTCCCTCGTCTCCATTCGTCCACATGGCAGCTGGCTGCGCTTTGCTACCACCGCAAATATCGTGAAGATTGCCTATTATTTTCTTTTTGTTAGGACCCAAGAAATGGAGGAAGTGGGAGAACCTATTCAAGTTAATAAATACAGTGCCTTGCGAAAGTATTCGGCCCCCTTGAACTTTGCAACCTTTTGCCACATTTCAGGCTTCAAACATAAAGATATAAAACTGTATTTTTTTGTGAAGAATCAACAACAAGTGGGACACAATCATGAAGTGATTGGAACGACAGTTATTGGATATTTCAAACTTTTTTAACAAATCAAAAACTGAGAAATTGGGCGTGCAAAATTATTCAGCCCCTTTACTTTCAGTGCAGCAAACTCTCTCCAGAAGTTCAGTGAGGATCTCTGAATGATCCAATGTTGACCTAAATGACTAATGATGATAAATACAATCCACCTGTGTGTAATCAAGTCTCCGTATAAATGCACCTGCACTGTGATAGTCTCAGAGGTGCGTTAAAAGCGCAGAGAACATCATGAAGAACAAGGAACACACCAGGCAGGTCCGAGATACTGTTGTGAAGAAGTTTAAAGACGGATTTGAATACAAAAATATTTCCGAAGCTTTAAACATCCCAAGGAGCACTGTGCAAGCAATAATATTGAAATGGAAGGAGTATCAGACCACTGCAAATCTACCAAGACCTGGCCGTCCCTCTAAACTTTCAGCTCATACAAGGAGAAGACTGATCAGAGATGCAGCCAAGAGGCCCATGATCACTCTGGATGAACTGCAGAGATCTACAGCTGAGGTGGGAGACTCTGTCCATAGGACAACAATCAGTCGTATATTGCACAAATCTGGCCTTTATGGAAGAGTGGCAAGAAGAAAGCCATTTCTTAAAGATATCCATAAAAAGTGTTGTTTAAAGTTTGCCACAAGCCACCTGGGAGACACACCAAACATGTGGAAGAAGGTGCTCTGGTCAGATGAAACCAAAATTGAACTTTTTGGCAACAATGCAAAACGTTATGTTTGGCGTAAAAGCAACACAGCTCATCACCCTGAACACACCATCCCCACTGTCAAACATGGTGGTGGCAGCATCATGGTTTGGGCCTGCTTTTCTTCAGCAGGGACAGGGAAGATGGTTAAAATTGATGGGAAGATGGATGGAGCCAAATACAGGACCATTCTGGAAGAAAACCTGATGGAGTCTGCAAAAGACCTGAGACTGGGACGGAGATTTGTCTTCCAACAAGACAATGATCCAAAACATAAAGCAAAATCTACAATGGAATAGTTCAAAAATAAACATATCCAGGTGTTAGAATGGCCAAGTCAAAGTCCAGACCTGAATCCAATCGAGAATCTGTGGAAAGAACTGAAAACTGCTGTTCAGAAATGCTCTCCATCCAACCTCACTGAACTCGAGCTGTTTTGCAAGGAGGAATGGGAAAAAATGTCAGTCTCTCGATGTGCAAAACTGATAGAAACATACCCCAAGCGACTCACAGCTGTAATCGCAGCAAAAGGTGGCGCTACAAAGTATTAACTTAAGGGGGCTGAATAATTTTGCACGCCCAATTATTCCGTTTTTGATTTGTTAAAAAAGTTTGAAATATCCAATAAATGTCGTTCCACTTCATGATTGTGTCCCACTTGTTGCTGATTCTTCACAAAAAAATACAGTTTTATATCTTTATGTTTGAAGCCTGAAATGTGGCAAAAGGTCGCAAAGTTCAAGGGGGCCGAATACTTTCGCAAGGCACTGTACATTCATGTATTATTTTCTTTAAACAATGTATTATTGGCTTGCTAGCTAGCTAGCTGGCTACAGTATGCCACTTTGTAGGCTAACTCAACTGAGCTGCTAGCTAGTTTAGCTGTTTAGCTAAGTGAATTAAATGTCACACAGTCTCCAAAGGTATTTGTAGAAAACAGCCATGGAAGAGGGTGAAATTGCAGCCCTAGCTGTCAGTAAAGGGAGAGTCTAGGCTACTGGATAGCCTCGGCAGGTAATTTTGTGGGGTGACATTATTAAAATATTATCGAGTTCCGGTCCCTAGAAGGGAAAACTTTGAGGACAGAGATATAATAGCAACATAATATTCAGTGCTGCCTAATTTGAGCAAAATGAAGCCTGCTGCTTTGATGTTTTCTGTCCTCAGATATGGAACGCTGTGAAAGCCTGTTTGCAGATGAAGAGAGAGGTCCCAATGAATGTTTCAAGAGACTAAGGGCATATCTTATGTGCCATTGGTTATATGTGTAGGCCTACCTATGTTAGCAAATATTGTATAGAAAAATATAGTTAAACATCACACACAATGTATAAACCTATTACAACCCTGCTGGTGGTTGGCTGGGTGTGCAAGGTTCTGTTTCAGCCCAGCAATAACACACCTGAATCAATCTAATGAGTTGTGTGCTCATAGTGTGCTACTACTGGGCTGGAATAGAAGTCTGCTCACCCAGTAGATCAGGGATCAGTGGAGCAAAGTTGTTTTTGTTCACATGAAATTATGCTTTAGTAATAATAGGCTACTTGTTACTACTCAATTATCTACATCTGAGTTAAAATTTTGTACATTTTTGCAGACACTCTTATCCAGAGCGACTCACAGGAGCAATTAGGGTTAAGTGCCTTGCTCAAGGGCACATCAACAGTGATGTGATAAAGGGTTGATTATTTGAAGTGAAGTGTTTAAACTTGTTTTAACTAAAATTCAAAATGAACTAGTGTCAAGGTTGATTGATCACATATCACAATCCTGCAGTAAAGAAAGGAAGGGGTTCTGTCTGTAATGTGCCTGTGTTTCTGTGTTGTTTTCTCAAATCAACATTTCCTTTTCTTCTAGTTGTAAGATCTCCAATGTGTTTTATTTGATTGTGACTCTCTCAGTATATGAGCGATGTGAATCCATTTAGCAGCTTATCATATGGCATGCATCACCAATGCCGCCATAGGCCTACAGTATGATTGCATTCTGAAGCAGATAATAGCTAAATCCACACATTGTTTACATGTTCTCAATTTAAAATGATATCAGTAGACAATGTATATGAGGCAAACCGTATACCAGATTTTGTACATGCCTTTTAAGTGCTGACATATCAAATTGTTTTGTGCAAATCCAACCATGGTAATTTACAGTATGAAAATAAGGAGATGACATTTATGCTATAGGAGGTGATCATTACAGGTAACATTTAGGCTATGGGAGATGATCATTACGGGTAACATTTAGGCTACGGGAGATGATCATTACAGGTAACATTTAGGCTACGGGAGATGATCATAACAGGTAACATTTAGGCTACGGGAGATGATCATTACAGGCAACATTTAGGCTACGGGAGATGATCATTACAGGCAACATTTAGGCTATGGGAGATGATCATTACAGGCAACATTTAGACTACGGGAGATGATCATTACAGGCAACATTTAGGCTACGGGAGATGATCATTACAGGCAACATTTAGGCTATGGGAGATGATCATTACAGGCAACATTTAGACTACGGGAGATGATCATTACAGGCAACATTTAGGCTATGGGAGATGATCATTACAGGCAACATTTAGGCTACGGGAGATGATCATTACAGGCATTAACATTTTACCAGGTTCATTTTATTTGATTCATTTTAGTAATATTGCTTGCAGAATTATTGTAGTTGTTCCCATAGAGCAACAACTGTATCTCTATGTATCACTGACCCTTGATAAGATAACAACTGGGCTAACATAGCTAACCTTTTAGGTCAATAATATGCTGTTTTTTATGAACATGTTCTCTTTATAATCGTGAGAGACATTTAACTAGCTAGTAGTTAGCTAGTTAGTTATACTGTACCTAGGTAGTTTACAAGGTTAGCTGACTTTTCAAAAAATAAACTTCATAGTGGCTAGCTACTTCTTGTCCCTCATGCTACAGTATCCTTTAGCCAAATAGCCACTTCAGAAATGTCTAAATATAGATATGGCCAGCATTGTAGACCATTTCTCCCCTCTTGCTTTAGCTCATCTTGAAATGACAGAAATGCTGAGAACTTATTTTGTCACCAGTGCTCGTTTTGTTGACCTGTTTAGTCCTCACTCTTGCTCCTACGGTACTAATCTGGTGAACACCTTTGGAGCTCCGCTTAAGCAAGGCATTTGTCTGATTTGACACGTTGCGAGGCATCACTGATTTACACCGGGTTCCGACCCCTCTTTAGTTGATTTCTGCATTGGAACTTCCCCAGGCTTCCCATCTAGGAAAGCCTGGTTTGCGACGAGCCTACCCTACAATTGACACGTGTTACATTCATCCCCACTGTCCCCTGTGCAATCACACCGAATTGCGGAGTGGTAAAGTACTTAACCATGCCTCTGTTAAATACTCTGGGTTTAAAATGGTGCAGTTCGCACATATTTAGGAGTTGAGAAATAAATAAAGTAGGAATGGAAAGCTGGGAACCCCCTCTTTTTAACAAAGGCCGTTAAAACTGCTATTTTCCCCAGGATTGGATTACGAATTGTTGTGCATTGCCTGCTTGTCAGAATGCATGTTTCCCTCCCTATGGCACTCACAACTTGAGATAAATATTTCTCTCATAGAACACACTACAAGCCGACTAGGTAAATGGATAAACTATTCTACTATGGGGTTGTCTTTCTATTCATTACTCTTTTTGTTTGCAGAGGAAAAGTTATTGTGGACTGTTCTAGCATCTTCAAAGTGTGCCTCGGTAGAAATATATTTTCATGTTCCATATTTATTTGCCGTGGCGGCAAAGATTTTGCTAATAGTCAGTCCCTCCAGGATTTCGCACATTTTTTCTGTGATTTCTGCAGCCCAAAATGCTTGATTTTGCGACATGCTCGTTAGCTGTTATTTTTGTTGGAAAATTAGATTGATTTCTGTTCACTGTACTGCCTGTCAGCCATCAACAATCACCCATAATCTTCGTACATGAATACGGTGACAGGACAGGGGGAAAAAACTTTGTTGACTTGTGGTTGGATTGGGCCATTTTCCACGGTAACAGTGCAGTAATTGGTAAAAATTGCAAACCTGCTTTTGATTGGACCCTTTTATGCGCTAAATGTCCAGGGATTTGTCAAAATTGCAAGCTCTCGAATAATATGCGCTGATTGGTTGATTTTGCATTGAATAATGTGATCGCTGAATCCTGGAGGGACTGAATAGTGCAGCAACACAACTAAATGACTGCAGCGGAAACACTGTACTAAACTTAATTTTTAAAGACCTGCTCCGGAACTTTGGCGACTACTAAGTAGGCCCAAAATGTGTGTAGTCATTGGGTTATAATACTATATACCAGTGTGACAGTTGTACTAAACTCCTAAGGCATAAAAGTTATAATATAATCAAAAGTTATTAAATAATCATTCATTAAATGACAACTGAACAGGTAAAGAGGTATGCTTGATAACCTATGCAGAAAATACATATAATTAGGCATAATGATTATGGCTATAGATTGCAGGAAAAAATCCATCTTTAAGTACTTCGTGCCCCCTCTAAAATAATGGGTGCATGATGCCCCTGTATGAAAGTGCCCTTATTTGCATCTACAGTATGTCATGCAATGTGTTTGTAACCACAGTAAAATATGAAAAGGGTTTTGAATAAAGAAATCCAACCTTGAAGATTCAAATGTAATAATAACTACAGGACTACACCACTGAATATACCCAAGCATTCAATTATTTGTTTGTGCTGTCAGACACTGTGACTGACAGCTTTTTGTTTAGATTTTCAAAGCAAATTATTGTAAGTATAAACAGTAATAATGTAATAAGCTAAAGAAGTGGCATCCTTTTCATTTTTGAATAGTTCATGTTTTGTTCAGGTGACACATTTTTGTTCCGGTGACACATTTTTGCTAACATCGTCACGCTCAGCTTTTATGTGAAAAGAACAGAAGCATAATCATCCAGGAAGAGAGGCAGAGATGGATGCAATGATAAGCATGGAGAGTGCTATGACTATTATACATAATAAAGAGCCACTACACAGTGTACTTTACCTCCAGCACGAAGAGTGGCTCTGTTCTGCTCTGCGATGGGATTTGAGGTTTATGACAACAGTCAATAGCATTCCCCAAGGCTTTCCTCCTCCTAAGTGCATGAGTAGTTTTCTCGATGGATTGAGTGTGTTAACTTAATTTGGCTATCATTTGTATTTTCATGTGCATTACATCCCATCCTCTCCTTATTACTCTGGCTGCTGTAGTACGGCTTCATAAGAAAATACCGGCCGTTTATCAACTGCCAAAGATGTAATAAAGTACGATCTCATCTTAATTTGAGTAAACAGTCGCCTGACACGCCTCACTCCTCACTCTCCCACTTCTCCCTGTCTCTATGTATGCGTCTCTCTTTCTCTTCCTGTCTGTCTGTTTCTCCTTTTTTCTCTATGTATGCGTCTCTCTTTCTCTTCCTGTCTGTCTGTTTCTCCTTTTTTCTCCTCTCACTCCCTCTCCTGCCTTTTCTCTCTCCACCCCTTCTTCTCTCTCTCTTTCTCTGTTTCTCCATCTACTGCCCTCTTGTTGTAAACCACCCTTCCTCCACTGTGTCTCATGTGTCATTGGGCTCCTGTGGTCTGACTCTAGGCTGACTCTCTGTCCAGCTGTAGGGAGAGATGTTGTGGGAATGCAGATATGGTACCTGCTTTGTCTGGATAGTCAGTTAGTGTGTGTAGTGCATGGTAGTGTGAGCCTGTCACACTAGGTGTGTGTGTACTGCTCTGTTACTGTTACGGCTTAATCTGACTGACTGCTCGCCGTCTTTCTCTTCATCTTCACAGACGCTGTATTCTGCTGCCGCCATGTCAACCCTGGCACCACCCTTCTTCCTGCTGTTCTGGCTCCTCCGATTGGCCAGCACTGCGTTTCCGGAGGAACCGGGGCCTCTGAACTTTATCTCCATTGAAGGTAATACCTCTCTCTCATACTCAGCATGTATGGGTTTATTCTCACTCACAGGGTGTACAGCAGGGCTCCCCAACTGGTGGCGGTTTTCTTTGGCCCCAAAAGTTTTCTGAGCCAAAAATATTATTTGTGTATATATATTTTTTGTTTTGTATTTTCATTGTTGGACATAAAAGACTGTAAAAACACCAGGAAATCAGGTCAAAGAGAGTCAGGGCCTCACACGGAAGGTGTGGAGTAGTGTAAGGGTGTAGGTTATGGAAGTAGGGTTAGAGTCTCCCACGCAGGGTGTAGCTTGTAAGAGCGAGGTCAGGGCTGACATGCATGGGTTGAGGAGTAGGGCAGTCAGTGAGTTGTGTGGGTGTGAGGTCAGAGTCGGGATTGAGGTCAGACTGCTCCCACAGACGGCCAGACTCTGAGCCTCCTCCAGACCAGAACAGAGCTGACTATGATTGATCACAGCTCAATAGTGTCTTCCAAACACCTCCCAGCTGAATTCAGACCATTCTCAGGCTATCAATGCTAATACGTAGGACCAGAAGGGTCTCTGAAGTCCTGCGTGATTAGGGCAGATAGTGGGCCTCAGTCTATGCGGCCCACTAATCTACCTATCACAGATGGGTAGATTAGTGGGCCGCATAGACTGAGAGATATGGACAGAATAGTTTTGCACAGATATGGACAGAATAGATATGGACAGAATAGTGGGAGGACAGGACACAGAAGAAGGAGAAGGATAGGTTTTTCTTTACTCAGTCTCATATAGAGGCAGCAGTCTAGGCCTTTATCTGGGATGGGTAGATAGGAACAGAGATGAACTGAATAGTGGAAGGACACAGAAGTAGGAGGCGGCCAATGAGAGATGGCAGATTCTGTCTCCCATGGTAACCCAGCTGATGTATGGATCTCCCTCCCCTGTGTCCTCCCTCAACCCCCCCCCCCCCCCCCCCCCGAGAACTACTATCATGATAGGAGGATGATGTAACTCTCTCTTTTCTCTCTCATCCCTCTCCCTTCCCCTCTCTCTCGCTCTCGCTCTAAACAGTGGTTCACCGGTACCCAGTGTTTCTGGGTCGGCCACATCGTTCATCCCTGAGACAGGAGCCACTGCATATTCAGAGAGTCCTCAAGGTGAACCGGACCCTCTACATTGGAGCCAGGTATGTTTCTGCCACAAGCAACCAAATGTATTCAGCCATCTTTTATAACCCTGCATTGTCTGTGTATCCTCAGTCACATATTCAAGTAAATGCAGTAATCTGTGGTGGGTGGGGTCAGACCAGAGGTCACACAGGTTGAGGAAGTCATGTTGTCTGCCCTCTAACAATAAAATGCTAATTAATTACTTAAAAATGCTAATTTCATTACTTAAAAATCATACAATGTGATTTTCTGGATTTTTGTTTTAGATTCCGTCTCTCACATTTGAAGTGTACCTATGGTACAATTACAGACCTCTACATGCTTTGTAAGTAGGAAAACCTGCAAAATCGGCAGTGTATCAAATACTTGTTCTCCCCACTGTATGTCCATGTAGGGCAGACATATGGTGGTGGTTACAGCAGAGGAGGTAGCTAGGCCATAGCATCCCCAATTAGAAGCCCCATACTGGGTCATGAAATGACCCGATCTATGGCCTTTGGCGTTTCTCTAACCTCAAATCCAGAGGCCTAATAATAAATATGTAAATTCCTGCAGCATTTGGCTCCAGACACTCTGGCTACACAGCCTAATAATAAAACCTAAAGCCAAAATACGGGAGGGCTATAGTCACTGCTACCTGTCTGACTGCAGGTTAGTGATAAAACGCAACCACATCCAGGGGACACTTTGACACATCTTTTAGTACCGCTGTTACAGGATAGAAAAGGTAAACTAATACCTATGTCTCAGTGAACCGGATGATGTTGAAATCCAATAGCTTGATGGGACGAGAACGCTACCGTTGTAACAACGGTGTATATTTATATATTTTTACATAAGTAGTGGTTAATGGCAGTCTTCGCAGTCCCCGACAGAAAGTGATCTGATTGGAAAGCAGGGGATTTATTTTGCTGGACTGTGTGTGTGTGTGTGTGTGTGTGTGTGTGTGTGTGCGCACCTGTTTCTGTGATCGTGTGTGTGTTGAGCTGGGCAGCCGAGTGCCAAGCAGTGAGAGATTTAAAAGTGCGACGGCGCCTTTGGGGAGTACCTGTGGGGAGGCCTGCTGATTGGTTGAAAGCTGTAGCAGAGTGGCTAGCCTGATAAGAGGCTCCAGTGAGCCCAAATCCTGTCACCATTAGCATAGGTGTTCATACTGCAAGGACTCTTAAAGCCCTGCCCGAGCCCCAAGTACTGGCTGATGACAGATGGAGAGAGAGAGAGAGAGAGAGAGAGAGAGAGAGAGAGAGAGAGAGAGAGAGGAGAGAGAGAGAGAGAGAGAGAGAGAGAGAGAGAGAGAGAGAGAGAGAGAGAGAGAGAGAGAGAGAGAGAGAGAGAGAGAGAGAGAGAGAGAGAGAGAGAGAGAGAGAGAGAGAGAGAGAGAGAGAGAGAGAGAGAGAGAGAGAGAGAGAGAGAGAGTACCCACACCTAGTCTCTCTACTGTATTAGCTAACCACGCTCCAGCGTTTTTCTCTCTGTAATCAGATGTGTGGACTCCCTGAACCTTTCGCACAACTCCAGATCCACTGGACTAATCCACACAAATAAACCAATTGAGCAGTGTTCATCCGGAGAAGAGAGAGGTTACCAAGGAACGTGGCCAAAACATTATTAATTGGTTTGTAATTGTGGCAAACCGTAAGATGATTTTACCATATGCAGCAGGAGGGAGGAAGTAGAATATATCTCTCCATTAGAGGCTGAAGAGTGAGCGTGAGCAGAGCCACTGGCTGTGACCGTGGCCGTGGAGAGACACTGACCTCAGAGGTCACCGGGGGGGGGGGGCTCATCTAGAGCAGTGGTTCATAACCTTTTCTGTAGTGTAGCACACCTTAATGGGATAAAACATTCTGTTGCACACCTAAAATGTCTCTATTAATGTATTTAGTGGTAATGACCTCAATCTTATCTGATCCATACTGCAAATCATCGATTTTCTATGAAAAAGTTTTTTATAGATGAAATACTGTTTATTTGAACTCTTTACATAGTTTGCATAGTCCCTTACTCATGATGATTAATTTGTGTGTACACCTTTTAGAGCATCCTGCAATCTGTGCCAGAAATATAAAAAATGTAGCTCCTGTAAAATAGGTCTTTAGTTTTGAACGTTTTGAGCTAGATACCAGCTAGATACCTGCGGTTTTCTACAAAGCGAGGCTCCGTTTGTTTCTGTTTGTTTTCAGGTTCATCTATTTGTGTTTCGTTCTCTGCAAAGTCAGTGTCTGCCGACTCAGAAAGGCTCAGAGAAGCTCAGTATCTGTACGGCCCAAAAATAACATTATTTTTGTCAATTTTGGACAGTTCACAGGGTTCTTGCCTATAAATACGAGTGGCAATCCACACACATCTGTTAACTCAATTTGCAGGTCTTCAAATACCAGTCAGATGAATTATGAGTGGTTGTCAAGGAGATAGACGGCCTAGCCTGCCTTCTGAACATCCTGCAACATAAACAATGTAAAAATGCAACAGTAAGGCAGAGAGACAGCAGGCCTCAGCTTTGCATCATTCAAACAACCTGATGGAGACAGTCAGATAGGAGAGAGAGCAGAACAATCTTCAGACCTCTTCAAACCACAGCAGCCTTGGCTGCTCACCACACCGACTAGGAGGCCTGTTCACATTTTCATATGTTAATACTGGACAGGGCTGAAGTGCTCTAGATGTGATTATGCCACACAAACTGCTCTACTTGAATGTTTGTAGCCTGCTTAAACTTTGACTCAGCCCAATGAGCGAAGCACAGAGTAAGTGTATAGTAATTCTATCCACACTACTTAGCCATGTCCTGCATTGTGAGGGAGGTAACCTAGGGAGGGAATCATTTAACAAACCTAGAGGAGCCACCAGTGAATAACTCACTAGAGTAGCACTAAGGCTTACCCTATTCCCCTCACCAGGGACACACACACACACACACACACACTCAGAGAGATGCTGCCTTCTGCTGATGAGAGGAGTAAGGCAGAGCAGGATCTAGGAGATAAGATCGATACTGCTGCAATACAAGCTATGGCAGATTTACAGATTAGAACATTCAATGCCTGGTGTCTGAAAGGAGCTCAGCACAGCATGAGCCACCATCTTATTCATGGTAAATACAGGTCCTTCATCAATATGCAACATCAGCTGTTAGCGTCTTCCTTAAGGTTCCTACCCTAACTCAGATTCCAAAGACACTTTCACAGGCACGGCAAGGTTATACAAGAATGATTCATCCATTAGCAGTGAGTGCAGTGTGGGGCAGTGAGTAACGTGAATGCATGGAGATGGTATTATATGATGGGTCCTCTCATTGGCATTGTGTGCTGCTGTGTGGGGGTGGGTTATGAACGCGGGCAAACTGCTTGATTAAATCATCTATTAATTAAATTTCTTCCCAAGTGAGACAGATATGGAGAATTCAGGCCTCCCAGCAAAACCACATTTTGTCAACTCAAATGAGACTAAACAAAACCGGGGGGAAAAAACGAGTTCTTATTATGCAATTCTACATTTTTATTCATCACCCATAGCCTGAAATGCATCACATTACAGAACCACATTATACAGAACTGAATACAATTCTGTTTTATTCAGATTTATTGTAAAATGTTGCATAGATATAGCCCACATATGTCATAGCCTACAGTGTATGAACAGACAAAGATGATGTGGATTCTTACATTTTTTGGATTCAATCGTTATTGTTCTCCAATCATTATTCTGCAGCATGTCCAGAATTGTCCATAGGACAGTAGAGTATTTGTAGAGGCATTATGTGCAAGAGCATGTGGACTGCAGTTGAGTGCCTGTCTAAGACTTAGCTTTGTCTTACTGTTGGCTGACTGCCGTGCTCTTTGTCTGTCAGAGATGACCTTTTCCGCGTGGAGCTGGACAATGTGGCGGGAGACGAGATGTTCTACAGTAAGGTGAGGCCCTGTCCATGCACTCACACCTCTCACACCTCAGACATCTTACAGTACTATCTGACCAGTTTAACTGACATTGTTGGACTGTCTGTCCGTGGCTAACTACTCTGTCCTCTCTGTCTGTCTGTTGTAGAAGAGAACATGGGAGTCCAACAAAAATGACATCAGGACCTGCCGAATGAAGGGCAAGCACGAGGTGGGCTGGGGAATGAATCATTGTGCATGCACACACAGACACACACACACACACAGTTACAGGTTTGCACACATTCACACACGCACACGCACACACACAAACACACACTGAAACATGGCACAGGCCCCACTTTGCCACCTGGAGCAGGGCATTCATGGTGCCAACGGTTTGACTGGCATCCTGATGGTTCTACCTAGCGGAGGGGGCATGACCATGTGTCACCCCAGTGTTACTGCTCACCTAAATCATTACACACTTCACAGGTCCAGCCCTCCCACCCTTTACAAACATGGCCACCCCGCAAAACATTCCAGTTGCGGTGTGTGCCCTCGCAAAATGGAGGGGAGCGGTGAAACCAAGGAGGTGAGCTGAGATGCGGTGAAGAATGAACAGTGAAACAGTCCCCACAGTCAACCCAACCCACGCATGACTACCTCAGCTATCTCTCACACACCCACTCTCTCTCCTCAGACCTTCTCTCTCCCAGCCACCACATAGCGGATCAGTGCCTTCCTGTCTGACTTCAAACACATTATCCCAGCTCACACACCAACCGACCAGAGAATTATTGAAAGGTGTCTGTGTGGGAAAGTGAGGGGAGTGAAGGCAGTCCAGGTTGAGCCCCACCAGGCAGAAAAAATGACTGATTTAACACTGAAAATAATACCTGACATCAAATCTGTGTGAGACACCTCGAGACAAAGGCACAATGGAGAATAGGGAGAGGGAGGTGGAGGAAACAAAGACGGGTATGGGGGAGAGAGGGGGAGTCAGTCCCACCTGCATGCCACAGGCCTGACTGAGAAGGATAAAAGGCCATCCTGGCCCTAGTGACTGTGGAAATGCAGTGAGCCCCTCATCCTGTTCTGTGGCCTGGCCTTCACACACACATACACGCACACATGTACTGTACAGTGAGGTCCAAAATTATTGACACCCTTGATAAAGATGAGCAGAAATTACTGTATAAAATAAACTGAGCTAAAGTCAACACACAATCTTCACATTTTGACACCTTAAAAGGGATTACACTGGATTTTTTTTCTACCAATCTACACAACCTATATATTATATATATATTTTAATTGAAGATGTGTTGATTGCGTATGTCTTCACACCCTGAGTTGACACTTGGTGGAAGCACCTTTAAAAGCTATTAGCATCTGTGAATCTTTTTAAATAAGATTCTACCAACCTTCCAAAGCTCTTAGGGCAACATATATCCATTATTTATGTAAAAATTGCTCAACCTCAGTAAATTTGGTTGGGAATCATTGATGGACACTAATACTCAAATCTTGTCTCTGGTTTTCAAGCAGTGTAAGGGGTGCGTAACTGGTGGCAGCGAAGTCAGACGCAGGAGAGCAGAACTGGGTAATAACCGGAGCAGTTTAATATACATATATATATAACCACCGGCATCCAGAATAATAGACAATGGGTACAAAGCACGTCGCGCACAAGACAACAATGTGCACAAGCACTTACAAGAAACAATACCACACAAAGACATGGGGGGAACAGAGGGTTAAATACACAACACGTAATGAGGGAATGAAAACCAGGTGTGTGGGAAAACAAGACAAAATAAATGGAAAATGAAAAATGGATCGGCGATGGCTAGAAGACCGGTGATGTCGACCACCGAACACCGCCCGAACAAGGAGAGGAACCGACTTCGGCAGGTAGCCTAGTTGTTAGAGCATTGGACTAGTAACTGAAAGGTTGCAAGTTCAAATCCCCGAGCTGACAAGGTACAAATCTGTCATTCTGCCTTTGAACAAGGCAGTTAACCCACTGTTCCTAGGCCGTCGTTGAAAATAAGAATTTGTTCTTAACTGACTTTCCTAGTTAAGTAAAGGTTAAAAAAAGTATTGACAAGCAGATTTAAGTCAGATTGAGACTGGACTATTCAGCTTTTTGGCATTTAAATGTGTGTAATTGTCCCACTATCCCAGGGTTAGGTTTTCAGAACACTACGGTGGGTTTTCCTCTAACTTTTTACCTGGGCCGTGCTCCTTTAATATTTATTTGAATCATGACAAACTCCCCAGTCCCTGCCGGTGACAAGCATGCCCATAACATGATGCTATACCTGAAAATACAGAGAATCAACAACATTGCATTCACTCCATATCACTGGCCTGTATGACAAAATGAAAAGAAGGAAGCCTGTGTAAAACATAAATTAAAAATTTGCTCCAAATCATACATTCTGTTTGCAACAAGTATTTTAAGTAATACTGTAAGACAAAGAGGGGAAAATAAACCCTCTGTATTGTAGTGGCAGCATTATGTTATTGGTATGCGTCTCACCAACAGGGACTAGGGAGTTTCTCAGGATCAAAATAAATATGAAAGGAGCAAACCCAGGTAAAACATTAGAGAAAAACCTGCCTATGTCTTCTAAAAATCTAACCCTGGGATAGAGTTTTATTTTTCAGTGAGACAATTACACACATTTTAACGATAAAGACACAACAGAATGGCTTTCCAAGAGGTGTTAAGTATTCCTGAGTGGTCCAGTCTCAGTCCTGAAGGTTTGAATATTGCTGTGGGATCAATGACTCAAAACCTAATTTTCTGAGCTTGAGCAGTTTTGACAAAAACAATGGATATACAGTATGTTGCCCAAAGAGTTGTGCTAAGTCTGTAGAATCTTAGCCCGTTTTCACATTGACGATAGCAAAGGGACATTTTCGTGAGGTTCTCGAGAGGCATCGACTCTTGAGAGACAGTACTGTTGTGT
Organism: Oncorhynchus clarkii lewisi; assembly: GCF_045791955.1. NCBI lineage: Eukaryota > Metazoa > Chordata > Actinopteri > Salmoniformes > Salmonidae > Oncorhynchus > Oncorhynchus clarkii. The sequence continues at coordinate 64,250,416 of NC_092151.1, read as the reverse complement.
AAACTTGCGAAATGATCACATCTCACTCAATGTTGGCCCCTCCCAGCAGGGCAGTGTGAACAGAATTGTCTCATTGAGCGCAACACTCCTACAGTATAAATGGTAATAGCAGAGCAATGTTTTTGAAACAGCTGATATGTACAGACATTTTTCTTATATCTTAGGTTTTTAGCTGAAATTGCATTTTGAAATTGTCGCTGTAGCTGCCACTTGCTGGCTGAGCTGAGCTACAGAAAACTATGGAAGGCCATTCCCGCCTACATTTTTTTTAATGTCGATACTATCTCAAAATGTTGACATATGTAAGTCAACATTTTGAGATATGCAAGTCACACTACGTGAACATTTTGAGATAGTAGATTATACAAATAAAATTAGTTATTTTTTCATTTCTAACACTGTGTGGTGATTTTAGAGGTGCCACCACAGGTCCCAGAGTGGTGTGTGGGGGAGTTGATTTCCTAACCAGGTAAAACTCTGGGAGTGACAGTAATAAATCAGCTGTAAAAAACGGTTTATATGGGCTATGATGGGACCAGATTTGTTCTAATCAGGTCATATGTTGTTTTTTAAAAAACGTTTAAACAAAAGTACTTTGTCCATCTTCCCAACGCTTTTGTGCCAATATTTTTTATTAAACCAAATCAAAAGGGCTGGGGAAAATGCCAACTCGCCACACGTTTGCCGGTGGTCCTGCTGTGCTGAACTCTGCAGCATGGAGCCACACAATGCTACAAATGAAGAAACATAACCTATATGTATGATTTATATGTATCTACAGTGTATATGTATTTTATTTTTGGGAGGGGGGAACGGGCTTCCAACAGCTCAACATCTCAACTCCCCGGTGAATTATAGCCTAGCCACGTTTTCAGTGGCAATTTGATTTTGCCACATGTAGCCTAATGATTTGCATGATATTTATAAACATTAGGTAGGCCTACTGCACTTTTATATTTGTATAAGAGGGTTTATTGTTCGTTTTTGATAGGATAATGTTACTTGATGAAGATATGTTGTTAGCTTTAGCAGTAACTGTGCTTTTGTCTTGGAGCTACAGACGAAAAAAGAATTGTCTGCACATTCTTGTGAATTGTTGCAATAATTACGAGTCTATATGGTAGATAAATTAAGAGTTGCTTTCTTAACATTAGTTAGTAGAATCGTTTTCAATGCTTAGCCTCCTGGCTAGTGGCTACTGTGACATTTACAGTACTTTTGAGCTGCAACGCAAGCATGTCTTTCGGTTCATGACATTCCCGTCACTAATGTGAATTCATTCACAGCTGTAATGGCTGCCAAAGGTGCTTCCACCAGGTATTAACTCTGGGGTATGAAGACATACGCAATCAAGACGTCTTTGTTTTTGGGGGGGTTATTTTCCACTCATGCATTCTCATTTCGACACCAAACCCACCAGAGCTTTATTTTCATGTCACCCAACAAATGTTAATGCTTGGAGTTTGCTAAATAACATTGGCACTCGATTGGAACCGGTGCTTTGTTGAAAATAGAGCTCTTTGGCCATGCATACCAGTGGTGGGTTTGGTGTCGAAATGAGAATGCACGAGCAGAAAATAACCCCACTGTAACCTACTGTAAAATAGGGTGGGGGATTTTTGGTGGTATGGGGATATGTTGCATCCACTGGTCCTGGGGCCCTTGTTACGTTCAACTGCATCATGAACTTAACCCAGTACCAGGATTGTAACGGGATTCTTCTGTTGAAGGAGAGGCGGCCCAAAACGCAGCGTGGTTATTTAGATACATCTTTAATAAGGATGAAAATAGAACAATATACAAGAACCGTGAAAAAACAAAAACAGCCCTATCTGGTGTAACAAAGACAGGAACAATCACCCACAAGAGACCTAAAGAATATGGCTGCCTAAATATGGTTCCCAATCAGAGACAACGATAAACACCTGCCTCTGATTGAGAACCACTCTAGGCAACCATAGACTTACCTAGAGTACTACTCTAACCACAATCCCATAACCCCAGACAAAACAGAGAGAGAGAGAGAGAGAGAGAGAGAGAGAGAGAGAGAGAGAGAGAGAGAGAGAGAGAGAGAGAGAGATCCCTGGCCTCAGCTGGCTCAAGGGCATGGTCAGCCAGTATGCAAACAAAGGGAACGCCATGTAGGCTTTTTAAAGAGCAGTTTTGCATTCTTATGTGCAGCACTTAGTAAGATTGTTTGATCAATATGTTGTTAATACCAACTCTCAGAGGGGGTCTGCATTTCAGTCCTCTGAACAAGACAAGACCAGTCTCACCATGATATGGTTTCACATCTTATTGTATGTTTGTTGTATTGTGTTTCTGCAGATGCCCTAAATACACCAACTCTCCAGCTGAACATGAACATGTTTCTCATTTCCTTAGCAGGCCACATACTACAGTAATTTGGGTTAAGTGTTTTGGTCAAGGAGAGACCACAGTGTACCCGACAGGGAGCTGACCCTGCAACTCTGGGTCAGCCATCAGGTGACCTAACCATTACTGCCACATAGCTGCCTTAGATAGTCTCTGAATCTCACCTCCCCCCTCCTCCCCTTCCTCCTCCTCTTCAGGGGAGATGTTGATGCTGGCCTGTAGTGCATTCACACAGGATTAGCATCAAACAGCCTCTGTGAGATACAAGAGGAGCTTCGGAGAGGCTTAGTACTAACATGCTGAGTAAGAGAGGACGTGGGCAGGAAGCGCCTTTTTACGGGCAAATTTGTGCTAATTTAGCACTGCTGTTAATTTGTCCTCCGTATTCGCCCTCCGCCCCCCACCCTCTCGTGCCCCAGTCACTCTGCCTTACATCAAAGTCAAAGTCAGAATGTTGCCTTGAAATGACAGATCTGCTTCTGATGATCGGAGTCAAGCGTGGATCACCCAAGGATAGGGAAGTGAGAGGAGAGGAGAACAGAGGGGAGGAGGAAAGGAAAGTAGCCTGCTGGAGCGTGGAAAGAGTTCTGTCTCTCTCTGAGCTCTTGGCAGGTCCCAGCAGTGATGGGCCCATTCAAGCATGCTAGGGAAACTTTTGAGGCTTTAGTGAGAAGCTGTGATGGTACGATGTTTCCCCTATATTCATTTAGCTGCGGCGGTCTCAAAATATGATTAAAAAAATCTACAGTACCAGACAAAAGTTTGGACACACCTACTCATTCAAGGGTTTTTCTTTATTGTCCAGACTTTTGACTGGTACTGTACATATATTTATTTTAAATATTTGGGGGGGATGGTAAAACATTGATAAAGTATGTAGAAAATATAATTTAAGTATATATTTTTGAGAACTAACAATCACCAAAATAAAAACTAGATGGTCAGGAAGAATCTAAAATTCCAAAAATGCCATGATTTGGTTTTAATGTTTGAGTCGCTGATAGCATAAGAACACGGCATAAGCCATGACAACAATGTGTAGAATTGCAGGAAACTAGCTTTAAAAATGTATCTCTGCCCAGTGTTGTTCGAGCATTTCTAAACTTGGCTATGGTAATTAGCTCATCCTCAGTTTAGTGACAACATCCTGGTCCAAGGAAGTCCGTTTCATTTAGTGGAATTTCTTAAGTCTCTATGCTTAGTTAATAGTATACTGTAGGTTTATGAAACAAAGAGGAGCCACACTGGGGACATGTGCAATTGTGCAACCAGCTCAACATCAGGAGGATTAGATCAGTGGAAACCAGATGCACTAGGTGGTAGTAATGTAATGCTCTCTGACTGTGGTGGGTTGTTGGAGGGAGTCTTCAGTAGTAATGCTCTCTGACTGTGGTGGGTTGTTGGAGGGAGTCTTCAGTAGTAATGCTCTCTGACTGTGGTGGGTTGTTGGAGGGAGTCTTCAGTAGTAATGCTCTCTGACTGTGGTGGGTTGTTGGAGGGAGTCTTCAGTAGTAATGCTCTCTGACTGTGGTGGGTTGTTGGAGGGAGTCTTCAGTAGTAATGCTCTCTGACTGTGGTGGGTTGTTGGAGGGAGTCTTCAGTAGTAATGCTCTCTGACTGTGGTGGGTTGTTGGAGGGAGTCTTCAGTAGTAATGCTCTCTGACTGTGGTGGGTTGTTGGAGGGAGTCTTCAGTAGTAATGCTCTCTGACTGTGGTGGGTTGTTGGAGGGAGTCTTCAGTAGTAATGCTCTCTGACTGTGGTGGGTTGTTGGAGGGAGTCTTCAGTAGTAATGCTCTCTGACTGTGGTGGGTTGTTGGAGGGAGTCTTCAGTAGTAATGCTCTCTGACTGTGGTGGGTTGTTGGAGGGAGTCTTCAGTAGTAATGCTCTCTGACTGTGGTGGGTTGTTGGAGGGAGTCTTCAGTAGTAATGCTCTCTGACTGTGGTGGGTTGTTGGAGGGAGTCTTCAGTAGTAATGCTCTCTGACTGTGGTGGGTTGTTGGAGGGAGTCTTCAGTAGTAATGCTCTCTGACTGTGGTGGGTTGTTGGAGGGAGTCTTCAGTAGTAATGCTCTCTGACTGTGGTGGGTTGTTGGAGGGAGTCTTCAGTAGTAATGCTCTCTGACTGTGGTGGGTTGTTGGAGGGAGTCTTCAGTAGTAATGCTCTCTGACTGTGGTGGGTTGTTGGAGGGAGTCTTCAGTAGTAATGCTCTCTGACTGTGGTGGGTTGTTGGAGGGAGTCTTCAGTAGTAATGCTCTCTGACTGTGGTGGGTTGTTGGAGGGAGTCTTCAGTAGTAATGCTCTCTGACTGTGGTGGGTTGTTGGAGGGAGTCTTCAGTAGTAATGCTCTCTGACTGTGGTGGGTTGTTGGAGGGAGTCTTCAGTAGTAATGCTCTCTGACTGTGGTGGGTTGTTGGAGGGAGTCTTCAGTAGTAATGCTCTCTGACTGTGGTGGGTTGTTGGAGGGAGTCTTCAGTAGTAATGCTCTCTGACTGTGGTGGGTTGTTGGAGGGAGTCTTCAGTAGTAATGCTCTCTGACTGTGGTGGGTTGTTGGAGGGAGTCTTCAGTAGTAATGCTCTCTGACTGTGGTGGGTTGTTGGAGGGAGTCTTCAGTAGTAATGCTCTCTGACTGTGGTGGGTTGTTGGAGGGAGTCTTCAGTAGTAATGCTCTCTGACTGTGGTGGGTTGTTGGAGGGAGTCTTCAGTAGTAATGCTCTCTGACTGTGGTGGGTTGTTGGAGGGAGTCTTCAGTAGTAATGCTCTCTGACTGTGGTGGGTTGTTGGAGGGAGTCTTCAGTAGTAATGCTCTCTGACTGTGGTGGGTTGTTGGAGGGAGTCTTCAGTAGTAATGCTCTCTGACTGTGGTGGGTTGTTGGAGGGAGTCTTCAGTAGTAATGCTCTCTGACTGTGGTGGGTTGTTGGAGGGAGTCTTCAGTAGTAATGCTCTCTGACTGTGGTGGGTTGTTGGAGGGAGTCTTCAGTAGTAATGCTCTCTGACTGTGGTGGGTTGTTGGAGGGAGTCTTCAGTAGTAATGCTCTCTGACTGTGGTGGGTTGTTGGAGGGAGTCTTCAGTAGTAATGCTCTCTGACTGTGGTGGGTTGTTGGAGGGAGTCTTCAGTAGTAATGCTCTCTGACTGTGGTGGGTTGTTGGAGGGAGTCTTCAGTAGTAATGCTCTCTGACTGTGGTGGGTTGTTGGAGGGAGTCTTCAGTAGTAATGCTCTCTGACTGTGGTGGGTTGTTGGAGGGAGTCTTCAGTAGTAATGCTCTCTGACTGTGGTGGGTTGTTGGAGGGAGTCTTCAGTAGTAATGCTCTCTGACTGTGGTGGGTTGTTGGAGGGAGTCTTCAGTAGTAATGCTCTCTGACTGTGGTGGGTTGTTGGAGGGAGTCTTCAGTAGTAATGCTCTCTGACTGTGGTGGGTTGTTGGAGGGAGTCTTCAGTAGTAATGCTCTCTGACTGTGGTGGGTTGTTGGAGGGAGTCTTCAGTAGTAATGCTCTCTGACTGTGGTGGGTTGTTGGAGGGAGTCTTCAGTAGTAATGCTCTCTGACTGTGGTGGGTTGTTGGAGGGAGTCTTCAGTAGTAATGCTCTCTGACTGTGGTGGGTTGTTGGAGGGAGTCTTCAGTAGTAATGCTCTCTGACTGTGGTGGGTTGTTGGAGGGAGTCTTCAGTAGTAATGCTCTCTGACTGTGGTGGGTGTTGGGGGGGGATATATACGGCTGTGATTATGATCGAAGAGAATTCTTCAGTAGTAATGCTCTCTGACTGGTGAACAGTGGGTTCCTGTATGTTTCTTTCAGGGAGTCTTCAGTAGTAATGCTCTCTGACTGTGGTGGGCTGTTGGAGGGAGTCTTTAGTAGTAATGCTCTCTGACTGTGGTGGGTTGTTGGAGGGAGTCTTCAGTAGTAATGCTCTCTGACTGTGGTGGGTTGTTGGAGGGAGTCTTCAGTAGTAATGCTCTCTGACTGTGGTGGGTTGTTGGAGGGAGTCTTCAGTAGTAATGCTCTCTGACTGTGGTGGGTTGTTGGAGGGAGTCTTCAGTAGTAATGCTCTCTGACTGTGGTGGGTTGTTGGAGGGAGTCTTCAGTAGTAATGCTCTCTGACTGTGGTGGGTTGTTGGAGGGAGTCTTCAGTAGTAATGCTCTCTGACTGTGGTGGGTTGTTGGAGGGAGTCTTCAGTAGTAATGCTCTCTGACTGTGGTGGGTTGTTGGAGGGAGTCTTCAGTAGTAATGCTCTCTGACTGTGGTGGGTTGTTGGAGGGAGTCTTCAGTAGTAATGCTCTCTGACTGTGGTGGGTTGTTGGAGGGAGTCTTCAGTAGTAATGCTCTCTGACTGTGGTGGGTTGTTGGAGGGAGTCTTCAGTAGTAATGCTCTCTGACTGCGGTGGGTTGTGAGCATATGTGTTGTGGTAACAGAGGGTTGTTGTTCCTCTGAGCAAGACCTGGGTCTGACTGAAGATAAAGACTACGGGATGGGTTACAGGCTGGAAATCAGCAGGGAGATGAATGCACTTGTTCAGGTAAACATCTGTATGGGAACGAACCCTCAGTGTGTTCAGTCCCACACACACATCGGACTCAAAGCTCAGAGCCTATGAGCTCTGTTGAACCCTGTGGAAGCACATGCACGCGCACACACACACACACACACACACACACACACACACACACACACACACACTCACAATACCACAAACACCAACGTGTTTGTGTTCATATGTGCGGCACACTGCATAATTCATCCGGGCTGCTCTGTATTAATAATGCAGTGGTGTAACACAAACAGTGAGAAGTGGAGCTGCGATCATCTGGGTCTGGGTCAAGTGAAAGAACTGCCAGCCAGCACAGGTGGCGCTTTGTCTGGAGTGTGCCCAGGGAGAGGGAGGGGTGAGAGGGGAGAGAGGAGGAGGGAAACAGGGGGAAGGAGAGCTGAATGTGGCACTATATACAGTACTGTAGACTCCAGGCTGTATGGTTAATATAGGAGCCAAATAAATTCTGGATATGAAGGCAGATTATGACAATAAAATAAAAAATAATAAAAAGTCGAGCAAATAAAGCGATACACCATGGATCACAATGATGCAAGAGATGAGAGGCTTCCAAACAGTATAAATCCCTGTTGTTTATACTGCAGACATCCTGTATTTCAATTTACGCTGCTGGGCCATGCCAAAAGACCACACTTTGTGTGTTAGTTAGGCTTATGTGCTCTTATAAGTATTTATTGATTTTGGCACTGCGTCTCGTTTGTCATTAAGCGTGCAGTGTGTTACATCTGGCTTTAAGCTTTCCGCTCAGACTGCAGTCCCACTGAAAAACAAACATGCAAATCATACTGACACGAACACTGAATCTGTGGAGTGACACACACAAACACACACACAGACAGAGACACACAGATACAGATATACGCACACACACACACACAGACATTATTTAGTATGCATTGAGCAGTGGCTCCTCGTATGTCACTCGTCTCACTGTCTAGTACCACCGCAGTGTGAGGAATTCTCACCACGCCTCACTCTACACATTTTGCCGCCACCCCCCCCCCCCCCCCCCCCCCCGCCGTGGAAAAACGAGAACCCTGTTGAGCATCTGGAGGATCAGCCCCTCCCCCTCCTCTCATCCCTTTAATGACATCAGAGGCTCTGCTCGGTGAGTGGACCCCCGTGGTGGAGGGTCAGAGGCTGAGGCACCAGGTGCAGGGCCAGGAGCTGGAGCCACGCTCACTGGGACAGGAAAGGGGAGGGAGGGGGGAGTGGGTCACTAGGGATTTACATGTATAGGGATAGTCCTCACTGCACTCACACTCACACAGGTGACAGGAATAATATACATGGTCCCTGTTCAACTATCAATGACATGTTGGATCTGCTAGGGATTGGCATGCTGCTTATTAACATGACATGGTAATAAGGGTCGTACTACTGCAGTTAAACGAGTGCTGGTTGAAAACTCAAGGTTAGCTGGGATTACCATCTGTCAATCAATAGCTGGTGTGAGCCAATGGAAACTCTTTGATGCGGCAGGCATGCAGACAGGGAGCTTCCATAGGCCTGAATAATGAGGTGATTGACAGTGTTAATGATGTGATAATTCCTCCCATCATGCATTAAGAAGCCTAATTTCACATAGCAGTAGGATAATAAGTCACAGACGATCCATACTGATTTCTACCCCCCTTACTTCTCCCTCTCTGTCTCCTATCAGGACGAGTGTCGGAACTTCATGAAGGTTTTGCTGAGTCGACAAGGAGGTCTGTTTGTATGTGGGACCAATGCCTTCAATCCGCTGTGTGCCAACTATACTGTGAGTACCTATAGAACGCACGCACACACACATACACCATCTCTCTTACTCAATCAGCAGTCATTACTGCTTCGGGAAGCTGAGCACATCTCTACCTGTCAGCAGTTCAGTCATGCATCAGAGTTTAATGATTGGTGCGTCATTGATAAATGGACTATGATTTTTCCTGGAACCTAGAGCTCAATCACAAACACCATTAGGCATATTGCTTACTTGCACATTTACATCTTATTTGCCTCATTTGTTCGATACCTAAAGCAGAGAGAGACAGAGGCCCTTAGCAAGGCAACAAAGGCCCGCTTTCCTCAGATATCGGTTGCTGTTGTACAATGCTTACACTTGTATGTGGAGCTTGCAGATTGTTGGGTTCTGAGAATATGAAACATACTTATTCATGTCACTGAGGGAGAAAGGGGAATATATAACGTTTACATTCTGTCAGGATATGTTACTGTTAGCCATCCGGGATCCTATGGGAGGGAAAGAGACAGTCTGGTACGAGTCAACATGAGGAGTGAGCAGAAGTCAGGTCAGATGACGTGAGGAAGAACAGATATCACTAAGGTTCTGTCTAGCAACAGAGATGCATTGGCTGTTCAGATGTGTAGGAGGAGACTCAGCATAGGAGGTAGGGTTAAATATCAGTGCTTGTGTGAATGTGTTTTTTGTCTTATGCAGCTGTATGACCCAATCAGGGAATAAACATAGTTTGAGCTTTATTAAGGGTCCGTGAAATGTTATAAGGTTCATTTATAACCTTACAAGATGATCAGAGTACAGAGACGAGGGCTGGGAGAGTGTGAGCCAGAACTGAGGAGGAGGCTGAACTGAGGAGGAGGCTGTGCTTATGATGTATCTGGATGGTTAGTTTCTTCCCCTCTGGTGAAACCCAGCCAGGCCAGTTGGAAGGAAAACGCTAAGTGGTTGTACTGCTCATGTACCTGGAGCTGCTCACCACCCGACCCACTCTGTCCTGAAAGAGGATCAGACGTACCCCATTTACCTGTTCCACATCACAACCAAATCCTTGCTCTGCCAATCAAACAACAACAAAAAAGTGTGCATAAATATGAATCATTTACTCAGTCGGTTTCTCAACGTTCCTCCAGAATATCTATTAGCAGAGGGAAATGGGGAGGGAGAAAGGGAGGTGGATGGGGGTCCAGTTTCACCATCAAAGGCTTTCAAATAAGTGATATGTTCAGTCTGTCACATCTCCAACATACCAGTACACTGACTCCCTCCTCTATACCTGGCCCATTATCTCTGACTGTTAATGACACTAAGCAGTGCAACCTGCGCTGGGCTGACGTGCTCAGGGCTTCTCCTGGGACTAGTTAGCGAACCTAGGGTTTATTTATAGCTAGTTTTAATGACAACCGCAGTATTTAATTTATTTAATACATTTTCAATCGGTGATGGTGTGTCTGTGTGACGATTTCGCCTGTGGTTGTTTAGCTGCATGCGTTTCAAAAGGTTGTGTTTGTGTGTATTTGTTCCATTTGCATAATTGCAGAGGGTGAATAATAATATTGTGAATATTTTATAATATATGCTAATTGCCATACTCTGTGGGCATGTACAGGTAACTACCAAAATAATGGAAACACTTGAGTAAATGAGGGATAGAAAGTATATTGAAAGCAGGTGTTTCCACACAGGTGTGGCTCCTGACTTAATTAAGCAATTAACATCCCATCATGTTTAGGGTCATGTATAACAATTTTGGGCAGGCCATTATTTTGTCAATTATTTTGGCTAACATGTCTATGCCCCCATAGGATGACAATGCCCTCATCAACAAGGCTGTAAACCATATGCCATGGTCATCTCAGTCACCCGATCTCAAACCAATTGAACACCTACAGTATGAGAGATTCTGGAGTGGCACCTCAGACAGCGTTTTCCACCGTAGAGTTCCAGAAACAGCATTGAAGCTGTTCTGGTTTGTGGTGGCCCAACGCCCAATTAAGACACTTTATGGTGGAGTTTTCTTCATTTTGGCAGTTGCATGTATGTTTACTGTATGTGAAGGTGAACTTCACTCTGTTTTCCAGCAACATTATATAGTATAGTGAACTGTTTGCACGTGTTCTTTCCAGGGAGACACTCTGGAGATGGTGGGAGAGACAGTCAGTGGGATGGCCCGCTGTCCCTATGATCCTAAACACGCCAACGTGGCTCTGTTCGCAGGTTTGGAAACACTCATTGCTTTAAACACCTCATTGTGTAGCTGCAGTAGTTCCCCGTCATCACACAATCTTTGGCCGTGGTTGAAACAATAGGAAACCTTTATTGCACATTACTGAGCAGTAGAAATAGAGGGATTTGTCCACTCTGTACTAGAGGCTCTGTTGCACCACTGTAATTATCTCTAATGTACTTATACATTGTTCATTGATCAACAGTCGAATGCATTGAGTTGTGTAATGTAATGTCAAACTACCTTCTGCGATGTTCTATGCTGTGATATGAGCTGTTATTATGCTGTGTTATGAGCTGTCACTATGCTGTGTTATGAGCTGTCACTATGCTGTGTTATGAGCTGTCACTATGCTGTGTTATGAGCTGTCACTATGCTGTGATATGAGCTGTTACTATGCTGTGTTATGAGTTGTCACTATGCTGTGATATGAGCTGTTACTATGCTGTGATATGAGCTGTTACTATGCTGTGTTATGAGCTGTTACTATGCTGTGATATGAGCTGTTCCCATTGTATCTGACTGTGTGTTTTTTGCCAGAGGGGAATCTGTTTACGGCCACTGTGACGGACTTCCTGGCGATAGACGCTGTGATCTACCGTAGCCTGGGGGACAGTCCTGCACTCCGCACAGTCAAACACGACTCCAAATGGTTCAGAGGTACTTCCACGTGTATTTATTTGTGTGTGCGCATGTGTGTGTGTGTGTGCATCTGTGTGTGTATGTGTCCGCCTGCGTGTGTGTATTTGTTTGTGTGTGTGTTGCCTCTGTTGTTAGAAGGCTCTGTTTATGACTACATCACTTACTATCAGGATCAATATCTGTGTCAGACTCACTGCATTGCCTTAGTCAGCGGCATCCCTGCTGAGGTCAGAGGATCCAGGGCTGAGAGATCAGGTCTGCTCTGTGTCTGTATGTGGCTGGATGGCTGAGTAGTATTCAGTAGGAACCAAACAATAACAGGTTTTGAAACTGACAACGAAAATGAGCCTCCTCAATTAAAAAAAAAAAAATGCTCAAAGTGTATGCCTGCTTAACAACACTGGTGTTTGTGTCTGGGATTAGGGAGTTATCTGACTCGGTCTCTTACAGCTCTATGGAGATGTGTTTGTTGTGTAACATGGTCCTCTCCCATCCTTTGCAGAGCCCTATTTTGTCAGTTCAGTGGAATGGGGTCCTCACATCTACTTCTTCTTCAGAGAGATGGCCATGGAGTTTAACTATCTGGAGAAGGTACGAGACAAAATGGTAAAGCTTTGGACACGCCCCTCTGTGTCGTGTGTCTGCCTGCCTGGATGTTCCATCTCATGTTATTATTCAAATGTCAATACCAGCCTGGTACTTCTGATGATCTTTTTCCCTGTATCTGTGCTGTTGCATATCTAGACGGGACAAAGCCTTTTCATTACCGGTCCAAATGGCATCAGTCATATCAGAGTGGAAATACGTGCTCATGCAAAAAAATATGACCATAACAAGAATCCTTTTTATCTAATAAATTAGCAATTCACATTTGGTGGAAATGTGCTAGCGCAAGCATTTTGTGCTGCATGTTTGTAGGGCTCTCAGTAAGTGGATACTTACACTGTACCACGGTAGTTTGGGATGAGATTGTCCAAAGAAGCAGTTTTCAAATGCACTGACGATTTCATGAATACTAGATCTTAATTTACCATTTTAAAACAATGATCTGTCAAATGTGGTATCATGCATCGCAAATACTTTACATTTTTATGAGTTCACCCAAGGGCTAAAAAGGTTTTTATCTTCATTTTGAACGATTGTTCTGACTTAAATCTGCCAAACTTTATTATACATTCTCCATGAGTATGATCCCATGAATATTGCAACCACTAAATCTACTGTGTGAAATATATGTGCTACCAACTGACCCAGCGCGGAAAACTCTGTGCATAGTCATTGATGTGTAGTATGGTGCGAGTTCATTGACTGTTCTATCTGTTCCACGTGCTTGCGTGCACGTGTGTTCAGGTACAGGTGTCTCGGGTGTCTCGGGTGTGTAAGGGGGACCTGGGTGGTTCTCAGAGGGTGTTGGAGAAGCAGTGGACGTCGTTCCTGAAGGCCAGACTGAACTGCTCCGTCCCTGGAGACTCCCACTTCTACTTCAATCTGCTCCACTCCACCAGCCCTGTCATCAGGATGCACGGCAGGGACATCATCCTGGGAGTCTTCTCCACCCCCGCCAACAGGTACACACCGGTAGACTGACAGAGGTCCCTGAAGAGAGGGAGATGGTTAGGGCTTATGGGGGAAGATACAGTTCTCGATTAGGCGGAACACATTTATTTGCTTCATGGGTTTGCTTTTAGAGAGGAAGACAGTTAACAGATTGGAGTGATGAAATAGAAAGAAAAGGAACGAGGGATGCTGCTGGGTAAGAGGAGGATTAGATGAGGTTGAAGATGGCTGCAGAGAAAGCATGAGGGAGCACAATAAACAGACTTAACAGCACAAGAGAGTAGAGGAAAGATGTGTCTCCTGTGTTATATACCATATATCATGCAGACGTTTCAGGCTATCGTGTGTGTGTGTGTGTGTGTGTGTGTGTGTGTGTGTGTGTGTGTGTGTGTGTGTGTGTGTGTGTGTGTGTGTGTGTGTGTGTGTGTGGTGAATACAGAGCAGACTCTAATAGGGATTCAACACAGGTCTCCCATGCAGATGAGCCAGCAGGATGCCTATCAGCAGAGAGCAAACCTCAACTAATGCCAGCTCTAATAACATCCTCTACTCATAATGGCTGCTGTTGTGGCAGCCAGGAGAGGAAGAGAGAGGAGGAGGAAGACCCCCTCAAACCCATTCAAGGACAAGGAAGTCAATAATGGGAAACATCTGCCGCGCTACCCCCCGCCACCCTTTAAGAGTTAAAACTGTTTCATCAGCTGTATCTTATCTTTGGGCTGGGGGGATGGGAGGGATGGGAGGGCTGGGAGAGCTGGGAGAGGGATGGGGGCTAGAAGGGAGCGGTGCACCTGCAGAGAGAGATGGATGGTTTATACAGGGCCAACAACGGCTTACAGATAACACTGTGACCAGCGTGTCAGGGAGAGGCCCAGCTGAACACACACTACCTGCCTAGTCACCGCGCCGCCGCTGTGCTCCATTATAAATCAGAGAGAGAGCGAGAGGGAGAGAGGTACGCTGTAAACCTCCCCAACACTGTGTGGTCCGCTGCAGCATACTTTTAAAGCTCTTACCAGACATATTGCTTTTGCCGGTTGCGTGTGGTGAGCACAGCAGGGAAGAGGGTTTGGGAAATCTGGAGTGGCCATTTTGAGATAGTGTATCATCTCCCGCATGTGCACATTTGCTACCAGTGTGGGAATTGTGGAAAAAGAGCTCTGGTTTAAGAGTTTCCCACCAGCATCCCTCAATGTTTGCTTGTTATTAATTATTTTATCATGCCTACAAAGCCAGGATAGAGTTTACAGCCCCATGAAGCTTCCTGGTCTGTGGCATTAGCTAGCTAGCCTAGCAACTACACCAAATCCTCCTTGGTTGACTGGTTGACAGTTCAGTGTGTCCACCTCTCCTACCTCTGGTCCTTCCTGTCTGAGGGGATGAACAGTAGGCTTGGGTTTCTTCTAAGCACCTGATCCTTCTCACTGCACTGCCCAGCCAAACCTCCCGGAGCTGCAGGAGGTCAGGGATCTATAGGAGCAGTGGGGGGCTATGAGAGGAGGATATGAGAGAGCCTCTGAGCCTGCAGGTAAAGGGGAGGGGTGCTTTTTATAGCGGCAGGATAGAGAGACAGACTATTTGAGAAGATAACATGGTGGTGAGCAAAGCCGGGCTAGGCTATGCTATACACTAGCCTGGGGCTAGGCTACTTGGCTACTGTGCAAGATGGGTTTAGCAGTACTAGACATGGCCTGAAAAGATGGTGCCTGGGCCTCGGCTGGAGAAGTTTCTCCAGGGAAGTGCAGGGCTCTGGGGTGAGTTAGTCACGTTTGCTGCTTTTTGTTTTTCAAAACTTGGCACCGAGGCTCCAACGCTGCGTACAGAGCCCTCAGCGCACCGTAGGCTACAATAGCCTACATCGACTTTCCCTCCATTTCAGAGGGAAACAGCTGTGAAGCGAGCTGTAGCCTATTGCGTGTTTATGTGTCTGTTATTAAAGGATGTGAAACAATGTTGCGTATGAATTACAGGGGGCAGTTTGAAGAAGCAAATCCCATTCGAAACATCCTTGCTTTCTCTGTTAAATCTTACTAGATGCTGTTTTAAATCAAACAGGCAATAGCAGATGACCAACAGCAATTTGGGGATATTGACTAATTGCCCCCCTGATGGCCCATCAGGTGTCGGTAGGGGCTCCCAAAGTATTCAGATGATTGGTTAGAATAATCTTTCAGAACACACACACCTAGCCTATGGTCAATCAGCACACAGTTGTCTGGACACTTTCCAGGTCAGTCACATTCTGTCTTCTTTTCGTATCGAAAACTAATGCAACTGGTAGTCTGTTAATAGGCTACAGTCAGACTTGACATATTGGTGCCAATCACTAGTAGCCTAATACTCCTCCAATGGATGGAGCGATTCGGTGTGCTGCTGACAAGTTTGAGGGAATCGGCCAGAACACGCCTCAGTGCCTTGCTGAAGGCACTTCCTATCCAACATATGCTGTCTGAGTCTGGTTTTCAATGAAATACCCTAGGCCTAGTTTTATTATTGATACTAATATTATATTGCAAATTGTAAGAAAATAAATCACCAGCAGGTTAAAATAACTTGTCTTTGTTTCTTCTAGACTATTGAAAATGTGCATTTTTTCCTATATTAGTTCATTAATGTATTAGTAAACTTATGGATTAGGCTAGTACATTTTCCAAGTAATCCTCACAACCATGTTTTATTCTGTCTACAAGGAAGGAAATGAAAGGATTGCATATGATTTCTGTTCAATCACATGCAGCTCAGATACTATATCTTTGTCTATAAAAATGTATAGCCTGTTAACAGTCAGCCGGGGTGCCCCACCAGCCAGCCGTGAGCACGTGGACGAAAGAGTTCCGCTTCTTCTGCAGCATTCACTGTAATACATAACGCTTTGTGGCGGTGCTTCGGAGTTAGTCAGAGCAGGGGGCCCTCTGGAGACCCAGCCTCATAGGAGCCATTAGGATGACATGGTGTCAGAGGGAGGCGTCTCCAGTTGACAGGAGAGCAGTGAGGCTGTGCCACCAGGGAGATGCGGTGGCAGTCACAGCTGGATACCTCCCCTGGGCCCTGGGTTGAGGCAGGAGCTGAATAAATACTTGGTCCTTACCAGGTGGAGAGACAGAAAAAGGTGGAGAGACAGAGAGACAGAGAGACAGAGAGGTGGAGGGAGAGAGGGAGGGGTGGAGGGACAGAGAGAGACGGAGGGACAGAGAGAGACGGAGGGACAGAGAGAGACGGAGGGACAGAGAGAGACGGAGGGACAGAGAGAGACGGAGAGACAGAAAGAGGTGGAGGGACAGAGAGAGGTGGAGGGACAGAGAGAGACGGAGAGAGGTGGAGGGAGAAAGGGAGAGGTGGAGGGACAGAGAGAGGTGGAGGGACAGAGAGAGGTGGAGGGACAGAGAGAGGTGGAGGGACAGAGAGAGGTGGAGGGACAGAGAGAGGTGGAGAGAGAGACAGAGGTGGAGGGACAGAGAGAGGTGGAGGGACAGAGAGAGGTGGAGGGACAGAGAGAGGTGGAGGGACAGAGAGAGGTGGAGGGACAGAGAGAGGTGGAGGGACAGAGAGAGGTGGAGAGAAAGCAGATGAGAGAAGTATAGAAAGACAAAGCAGAAAGATTGAAGAAGGTAAATGTGTGTGCAGAGAGGGGGAAGAGACAGAGGTGGAAGAGACATAAAATATGAAAAGACCCAGGTGAATAAAATAAACAATCCTCTCATCTTTCCTTGAACCTTGGCCTAGACTGAAGAACTCATTCCCCTCCACTGGCCTCCATCAGCTGTCATGCTGTCACCGGAGCTGGGCTATAGAGAGCTGTCAGTCTGCTGGTTAAACTGTGAGGGTGTGGTCTGGCATGAAGTCTGACCCCTCCACCGCCTCCTACAGCCTGTACTGACTGTCAGTCAACCCTTCTCACTGCACATCAAATTTGAACAACCTTTATTTGCACAATTCAACAGCTGTACATAGCCAAACTGATGCCAATTCATTTCAAACAAATGAGCAAAGAGAGATCAGAAGAAAAACAGAGGATGAAAGAGATGAGGGGATGAGAGAGAGAGAGCAAGAAAGAGCAGAGAGGACGGAGAAAATAAACAGGGAGAGAAGAAGGAGAAGAGGACAGAATACAGAAATATAGAGGCAAAGGCAGGGTAGGCTGCCAGGCAGTTGGAGAGAGGTTGACCTGGTCAAATGATGTATTAGGTTAGCATGTCACCCTGCTGGAAAATGCCTATGGTTTCTCAGCAGAGAGAGGCTAAACTCAGACAGCTTACCCAAACAAACAGTTCTCAGAGGATCCCTGGGTACCTACTCCAGCAGGCCTAGGGGCACAGGGGCAGCGCAGGGAGAGAGCCCATAAGCCCATCTGTCGGTTTGTGTCAAGACCTGAGCACAGGCACTACTTGACCTTAACACTGGAGTAATGGAGTGTTGGAGTGAGCAGCAAAGTGAGAGTGAGAGAGACTTTCTCTCTGCTGCTTTCTCTTTCCCCCCTCTCTCTGCAGTGCTCTCTCACTTTCTCTCTTTCTCCCCCTCTCTCTGCAGTGCTCTCTCACTTTCTCTCTTTCTCCCCCTCTCTCTGCAGTGCTCTCTCACTTTCTCTCTTTCTCCCCCTCTCTCTGCAGTGCTCTCTCAATTCTCTCTTTCTCTGCAGCTCTCTCTCACTCTCCCTCACCCTTTCACACCCTCTCTCTCCCTCTCTCTCTCCCCCCTCTCTCAGGATGTAGTGTCAGAGTTAGGAAAGGGAAAATAGAGTAGGCGTGAAGTGCTCGGCAGGAACTGAGTCACTCCCTAAGGTTCACTTTGTGCTGTACCAGAGAAGTCCTAGTCACTCAACAGACTCACACAACTTCTTAGCAAAAACAAGAGGTCTCAAAGGGAAGAGAAGCTCTCGGAGCAGGAGAGAAAGAGAGACGATAGTATTCACCCCCTGTTGTCCTGACATGGCTCTCTCTCTCCATCTCTCTGGTGTACACCTCCATTAACTACCACACTCAACACTACAGTAACAGTATTGTAGCGCTTCGTTCAGTGTGGGGGGACTTAGACTTTTCACAGCAGATGTTCCATTCTGGGTCAATGAGTTCAATAGGAGTTTAGCAACAGCCAAGGTGTGCAAGCATTTTACTGGAACATGCTGTGTGGTCTCTACAGTATTTCCTATGAGTATTTCCTCATTTGTTGACTACTTATTTCCTGTGTATTCCCGGATTCTAACACACAACTTCCAGTTTGTATGCCAACTTCAATGTCATTCAGGATATAACCTTTATTGTCCATTTATATATATATATATATATTTTAAATTCAACTAGGCAAGTCGGTTAAGAACAAATGTTTATTTACAATGATGGCCTACCCCGGCCGAACCCGGGCCAATTGTGCGCCGCCCTATAGGACTCCCAATCACTGCCAGTTGTGATACAGCCTGGATTTGAACCAGGGTCTGTAGTGCCGCCTCTAGAACTGAGATGCAGTGACTTAGACCGCTGCGCCACTCTATCCACCCCTACCTTATCCATTGTATCTGGTTCTCTCTCTGTAGTATCCCTGGTTCGGCTGTGTGTGCGTTCGACATGGAGCAGCTGGCTGGGGTGTTTGATGGGAGATTCAAGGAGCAGAAATCACCTGAGTCTATATGGACCCCTGTTCCTGACGAGCTCGTTCCCAAACCAAGGTACAGTATTGCCTTACCTGGCAATCATCTCCTGGCTCATTTTGATGAACTTTATGTGAGTCTAAAGTGTAAGAGTGTAAGACACCATTAACTGACCACAGATAACACTGAAATGGGTCAGTAAGGGGGAGCCTGTGCCTCAGTAAGGGTCAGCCTGTGCCTCATTATGGGGGAGCCTGTGCCTCCGTATGGGGGAGCCTGTGCCTCAGTAAGGGTCAGCCTGTGCCTCAGTAAGGGTCAGCCTGTGCCTCAGTAAGGGGGAGCCTGTGTCTCAGTATGGGGGAGCCTGTGCCTCAGTAAAGGGGAGCCTGTGCCTCAGTAAGGGGGAACCTGTGCCTCAGTAAGGGGGAACCTGTGCCTCAGTAAAGGGGAGCCTGTGCCTCAGTAAGGGGGAACCTGTGCCTCAGTAAGGGGGAGCCTGTGCCTCAGTAAGGGGGAGCCTGTGTCTCAGTAAGGGGGAGCCTGTGCCTCAGTAAGGGGGAACCTGTGCCTCAGTAAGGGGGAGCCTGTGCCTCAGTAAGGGGGAGCCTGTGCCTCAGTAAGGGGGAGCCTGTGCCTTAGTAAGGGGGAGCCTGTGCCTCAGTAAGGGGGAGCCTGTGCCTCAGTAAGGGGGAGCCTGTGCCTCAGTAAGGGTCAGCCTGTGCCTCAATAAGGGTCAGCCTGTGCCTCAGTAAGGGGAAACCTGTGCCTCAGTAAGGGGGAGCCTGTGCCTCAGTAAGGGGGAACCTGTGCCTCAGTAAGGGGGAGCCTGTGCCTCAGTAAGGGGGAGCCTGTGCCTCAGTAAGGGGGAGCCTGTGCCTCAGTAAGGGGGAGCCTGTGCCTCAGTAAGGGTCAGCCTGTGCCTCAGTAAGGGGGAGCCTGTGCCTCAGTAAGGGTCAGCCTGTGCCTCAATAAGGGTCAGCCTGTGCCTCAGTAATGGGAAACCTGTGCCTCAGTAAGGGGGAACCTGTGCCTCAGTAAGGGGGAACCTGTGCCTCAGTAAGGGGGAACCTGTGCCTCAGTAAGGGGGAGCCTGTGCCTCAGTAAGGGGGAGCCTGTGCCTCAGTAAGGGGGAGCCTGTGCCTCAGTAAGGGTCAGCCTGTGCCTCAGTAAGGGGGAGCCTGTGCCTCAGTAAGGGGGAGCCTGTGCCTCAGTAAGGGGGAGCCTGTGCCTCAGTAAGGGGGAGCCTGTGCCTCAGTAAGGGTCAGCCTGTGCCTCAGTAAGGGGGAGCCTGTACCTCAGTAAGGGGGAGCCTGTACCTCAGTAAGGGGGAGCCTGTGCCTCAGTAAGGGGGAGCCTGTGCTAAACCCTGTATTTCACCCTCCTCCAACAGGCCAGGGGGCTGTGCTGTTCAGGGCTCCAGGTTCAACTCATCCAATGGTTTCCCTGATGAGATGCTGAACTTTGTGAAGACCCACCCCCTGATGGACGAGGCCGTGCCCTCACTGGGACAGAGGCCCTGGATCGTCAGGACCATGGTCAGGTGAGGCTCTGTGATCGCATCAGGGGACATCACAGACTCAGAACTAGGAAACCTTTCGCACACATCCTGTGCTCTTTCCCTGCATCCTGTGCTGTTTCCCTGAGACATGTACACTTGTATGGCTTCATACCATTAGACACCATAGGAGTCTACTGTCATGTCTCAGGGCAAACTCATACACATACACACACATATTTGCATGGACACAAATTAGCCTCTGGGCTGGTTCTCCTTCTGTTTATGCTGGTCGGTTGATCCGCTCGCTGTGAGAGTTTGCTGCAGGAGGCAAGCAGCTGGGATGCATCAAACTACAATGGCCACCAGCCGAGCTAGAGGGAGGAGACTATTACTGTGAAAGTTGTATGTGGAATATGAATTACCCAGTGGAACGACTTCTTCTATTTTAGAACATTGACTCATACACACAGGACTTGTGTAGTTCAGCTACGGTGCTATTGTTTCAAGACAAGTCCATTCATCTGAATGATATTAATGACTGCTCTTGGTAATTAGTTCTGTATGTAAATTGGATGACTATTTTACTGTGTGAATTTAATTTAGTGAATGACCGTAAGAGGTATGCAGATTGGTTGTGTCCCAAATTGAGCCCTAGACCCTACCCTATTTGATAGGACCATGTAAGCTTAGTTATTGTAACATAAGCTCCAATATGCCGTTTGATAGGCTAGATGGAATTATCTCTATATTGCTAACTCAAATTCTGTCAGATCAACGCAATAGCCTATTGGTTAATCAGGACAAGGGGTCAAGAGAGGATTGGGTGAAAAACACAGTGTCTCTATATCATCATCTTGTCTTCTTCCCCTTAGGTACCAGCTGAATAAGATGGTGATGGACACGGAGGCTGGCCCCTACAGAAACCGCACAGTGCTCTTCCTGGGCTCCAGCCGGGGGACCATCCTCAAGTTCCTGATCGTCCCCAACCGGGACAACACCGTGTCCAGCAGCAATGTCTTCCTGGAGGAGCTGGAGGGCTTCATCCCTGACAAGTAAGGGTTAACGGGTTACAGACAGTCTCTAATGGGTGCTGTTGTGATGGTCTTATTAATTATTTCTAAGTGTTTCACTGTAACACATGCATGGGACCACAGGGGGGGATAGGAAGCAAACAGATGGGGTATTACTTGGTTATCTTTCAATGAGCCCAATTAGAAATGTTTAAGCAAGAGTCTCCTAACTAGAGCTATGGCAGCGGCGCTGCTAATTGTGCCCCCTGATCTATTCTCTGCTCAGACTGAGGGGAAAACGGGGCTCATTTACTGTAGTAAGAAACACTGTAGCACAGCAGCACAAACCTTGTTGGCAGGTGAAAGGAGGTTAAAACCGTTACTTCCCACCCTTCAAAACAACGCATTCATGTAGGCGTCAATGTGAGGTTCCATTCCACCAACAACTAAATGGGGAGCAGAGGAATCAGATCAGAGGGCAGATGAGTTAAGGCTGCAGCAATAGCGGCGGTGGTGCCGGTGTGTGAGTGTGTTTGGGGGTGATTTGCTGTGCTGTGATAGTGGTGTGGCTGTGAGCCTGGTATAGGGGTGTGTGACAGGGCTTGCAGTCCCCCTCACAGCAGGGAGCCAGCTAATCAGGAGAGAGGGAATGGAGTAATCAGATCAGCCTTCTCCCAGCCTGCCCTTCCTTAACCCCAGACTAACTCCCCTAATGGGCCCAGGGTAGATAGACGGCCACCGCCACCATCGCAGGGGCAACGGGAACACATCACAGATAGAGATCCTCAAAGCCCAAATTGTTTTTTGATTGGCTGTCTGACATAATGACTATATTTCATATTTTCGACCTGGTAATGAACCATGAAATGACCCGGGGGAAACGGAGAGATTAATGGGCCACACTTTCATTATTTCTCAACCTGTCTCCATTTTACTTATTTTGTTTACTTATTTAGTTGTTCTTTCTCTCTCTCCATCTCTCACTCTCTTCTCCCTCCCCATCGCTCGTGCTCTCCTTCCGTCAGTCTGGTTTCTCACATAGTTTGTTTGCTGTGAGGTATGACTAACAACTTGATACTGTAGTGTGTGATACATTTCCCCTAATGACTCCTCAGATGTGAGCCATGTTTATTACCATAAACCATCTAAATAAGCCCATGCAGGAGTGAACATATGTATATAAATATATATAAATCCAGCCTACAAAGGCAGGTGTTTGGATAATATGGAAGTGCTAAGTACCAATTAGAGCCCATGCAGGGTGTAGCTGGTGGCTTTGATGGCCATCCAACCCCAGGCCTCAGTCATCAGCCATCAACACACTGCATACTAAAGATGACACTGTGACAAACAGGCTTCTGAAGGCCTTTTACTGCTTTCACTTTGATTGTTGTGCTTTTAGTCATAAAGTGGTTTGAGTTATACTTAATGAAGCAGTGTTGTGTTGATATGATGTGCAGTGAGATCATGTTGTGTTCAGTTAGTGTGTGATATGATGAGGTCAGCTTGACCTCATCATGGTGTGGTGCGGCTTAGCCGACTGTGTGTTGTGCAATAAGGCAACACTCTCACTGTCTCTCTGTGTGTGTGTGTTTTTAGGTGTGGGGAGGACTCTCCGCAGGCGAGGCAGTTGTTGTCCCTGACTCTGGACTGGGTGAGCCAGTCTCTGCTGCTGGCCTTCCCCTCTTGTGTGGTCAGGGTCCCTGTGGCACGATGCCAGCTCTACTCACGCTGCATGAAGTAAGTCACACTCATCACACACACCTTTCATCTCCACACACACACACATCACACACACCTTTCAGCTCCACACACACACACACACACACACACACACACACACACACACACACACACACACACACACACACACACACACACACACACACACACACACACACACACACCCCTCACCCACACCTCTGTAGCCCACACACACCTCTCAGCCACACCTCTGTAGCCCACGCACACCTCTCAGCCACATACAGTATATCTGTAACATATCCTAAGCCCCGCCCACTCCCAATCATTACAATCACACCTATAGTCAGGCCCTAAACCATCTGCCAACGTATACAGCCTACCCTTGGTGCACCAAACTACTTTACCACATCCCCAAGCGCTCTTCGACAAATCAGTAAATCTATTCGGCACAGTACACGCACATACACGCGCACATACACGCGTGCACACACACACACACACACACAGAGACGTCTTACTCTCTTGCTCTTTGGCCTTGCTGACGACTCACCACTGAGTCGTATTGCCTTGATGCCAGCAGACTCTAAACCTAGTGAGGCGTGACATACTGTAACGTATATGTCAAACGTGTAATGTGTTCAATGAATCCGTGGTGTCTCTCTGCCCTGGGTGGTGCATCACTAAAGACTGTGTTTACTCTGTTTATCTCCAGGAACTGCATTGCCTCCAGGGACCCCTACTGTGGCTGGACCAGAGGAAGCACCTGCTCCTTCCTCAGGCCCGGGACCAGGTGAGGTGCTGAGGGGGAACGAGGGCACAGCACTGGCCTCTGTCTGGTTCCATGTCTGGTCCCTGTCTGCTATCGACCTGCCCCGTGTCTGGCCTGTACTTTTGTCTTGTTTCTGTCTGGCATCCGTTTGACCTCTGTCGTATCTATACCTGGTCTCTGTCTGGGTCTCTGTCTGGGTCTCTGTCCAGTTCTCTGCCTGGTTCTCTGTCTAGTCGATGCCTGGACCACCTGGGTTGCTGTGACACTCTCTATTTATACTGAGTGTTATGCCTAAGCTCTGACAGAGCCTACAGTTATAAGCCTGCAACACAAGCTGTGGCTAGGCAAACATGTCCTCATTTAGTTATCCTGTCAGAGCGAGCTGTGTACATTTATTCATCCAGGAGATCTGCTATTGCCATTGTGTGTTCACAACAATGCTGCATTCTTCAACACAGCTTGATATCCATAGCTGTGTGTACATCTTTGTCAGGGTTGCGTTGCTCTTGTACGCCTGCCACAGAACGATTCCTGGCTGTCTTGGCAGCTCACCTCTTGTTCTGGGCTGTAAACCTTCCCACTCCCTCCTGCTCTGCCTCACGTCCGCCCAGCCCAGTGAAATCAAATCTCTTTTTAGAGAGGCAGCTTATTGAATTATGTGTGCAAACACAGGTACAGTGCCAGCAGTTACATACAACAGAGCCTTAAAGAGCACCTTACAGCCTCACCGTTATACAATTAAGGGCCCTGTGTTGTGATTTGATTTAGCAAGGGCGGTCAACCTGTCCATTGATCCTGTATCAAGTGATGTTCCCGTTTGAGGATAAATTCCATTTGGAAAAGTGAAAACGATGCTGGGTGATGAAAAAACTCTCCATTGTTTGCAATGTAAGACTGTAACATGGACTATATTGGAACAAAGATAATTAGGCTCCTTACTGATTAGTATATCTGTTGATATTGTTTTATTACTGTAGGTGTTTTGCGTCTGTTTATTAGCCTTCATATTTCTTTGAATTATAACTGTACCTGTAATCTGGTCTCCTTTAGACTCGGGGACAATAAATCCTTAAACGTATTCACATTCTCACCATTAAGGGTGTTGTGACAAAACAGTGCCTGCAGCCTTCATTTACCCAACACAATATACCCACAATAACCCTCCAACCACTCCAGTGTAAACTTACTTCTCAGGCAGTGAAACACTCAGTTGGCCTTTTTGTTGTTTGGGGCTTTTCAACTAATTGTAGAGCTGGAGACACATCCCAGTGAGCTGTCACTGGTTGTGGTCAATGCAGCCTTCCCTCTAGCCTTGAGCACTTCCCATGTTTAAATTACCTCATTGGACAGGGGCCATTTTGAAGAACAAACTGCTGTTATTTCTCCTCTTTAGAGGACCTTTATGGTGTTTATTTTACCTTTATTTAACTAGGCATGTTAAGAACAAATTCTTATTTTCAATGAAACAGTGGGTTAACTGCCTGTTCAGGGGTAGAATGACAGATTTGTACCTTGTTAGCTCGTGGATTAGAACTTGCAACCTTTCAGCTGGTAGTCCAACGCTCTAACCACTAGGCTACCCTGCCGTATACATTTACAGTCTAACTAGCTGATGTTGCTGTCCCCATGGGAGGTCAATGCACTTGGTCTGGTCTCACTGCTGTTGGAACTCACCCATTTTTTACATTTATTATAATTTTTTGTTGTTGAATTTTACCCCTTTTTCTCCCCAATTTCGTGGTATCCAATTGTTTAGTAGCTACTATCTTATTTTATCACTACAACTCTCGGGAGAGACTAAGGTTTAAAGTCATGCTTCCTCCGATACACAACCAAGCCGCACTGCTTCTTAACACAGCGCGCATCCAACCCGGAAGCCAGCCGCACCAATGTGTCAGAGGAAACACCGTGCACCTGGCAACCTTGGTTAGCGCGCACTGTGCCCGGCTCGCCACAGGAGTCACTGGTGCGCGATGAGTCAAGGATATCCCTACCGGCCAAGCCCTCCCTAACCTGGACGATGCTGGGCCAATTGTGCGTCTCCCCACGGACCTCCCGGTCGCGGCCGGTTGCGACAGAGCCTGTGCGTGAACCCAGAGTCTCTGGTGGCACAGCTCCCTAACCACTGTGCCACCCGGGAGGCCCTGGAACTCACCCATTTTAATTGAATTTTAATTTTGTCGCTTCATCATATAATGTCAAAGCCCCTTTTGATTTTCCAAGTTCTCCTATTAAAAAAGTAGAAATGGTAAATTATTTTTTAAGTACGAATGGAAAGATCCAGACCAGCTTTCAGAGTTGGGGGTATACAATACAGTATTATTTCTCTCAACTCCACACAAAAAAAGTATTCCTGTCCTTTGCTGCTACAATGTTTTGTTTACCAGAGAAAAGCAGAGGTTTCTGTCAATGACCAAAGCTTGCAGTAGGCCTATGTATTGTTTATGTGTGAATTGATAAATGATCGTCTTTCCCCTCTTCCAGACTGCCGTTCGAGCAGGACATAGAACACGGGAACGTGTCCCACTTGGGCGACTGTGATGGTAAGAGAAGTGTTTCTTTCTGTTTATTGCCATCCTGTAATGTTAAGCTGTATTTGTGTTGATTCAGTGTTTCTTACATAACTGCCTACTCAAGGGTAGAACATCATACACTACATTTTACATTTAAGTAATTTAGCAGACGCTCTTATCCAGAGCAATTAGCGTTGAGAGCCTTGCTCAAGGGCACATCAACATATTTCTCACCTAGTCGTCGCTGGGATTTAAACTAGTGACCTTTCGGCCCAGCGCTCTTAACCTCTATGCTACCTGCCGCTACTACTGCTGTCTAGCTCCATATCATCATTAATAATCAATCAAATGTATTTCATAAATCCCTTATTACATCAGCAGTTGTCACAACATTCTATTCAGACCCAGCCTAAAACCCCAAAGAGCAAGCAATGCAGATGTAGAAATCCCCATGTATGTTTTACCCATATTTGTTTTCTCCTCTGTTTACTCTTACTTTTGGCAATGTTCAGAAGCTCTCTTTTTCCTCTTCTGTAGCTTTGCTTTGTAGTTGTTTCTACTTCTGGTTAATTATTATGCGTCTCTGGGTATCCTCGCCTTGATGTTTTCCTAGTTGCTTTCTGATATGAAAATGATGGCGGCACAGCAAAGCAAAGGGATCCCTCAGACAGAAATCTCCTTGACTCCCTGGTCATTTTGATCCCACCGCTACTTCTGATGAGGCATTCGTGCAAATGAATCCTCCGCCTCTTCAAGTTCTCCAAGTTCATCTGCCATGCACCTGGAGAGCCACAAAGATCAATATTACATAAGTCTTCAGAGGGGCTGTTTGAAGATGCTCCCTCACCCCTGGAGCCCTCTGCACCACCCTGGACCCTGATCACTGTCTGTCTGGGGGTGCTGGTCCGGTGGCTTGTTACTCTTCCCCTAAGCTTGCTTGGCCCTGTGTCGGTCAGTATACATAAAGGTGCATTAGCCTCAGCACCCAGCGTCTCTTTGAGGATGTTGCCAGGATTCTCCCATCTGATCTGTCTTAGATAATGGTTCTGATACTGACATGACAAACGCGTGGCGGTCCTGACTACTGCTGACAAAGGTGTTGTTGGTTGTCACAAGATGAATGGTGCTGAATAGCCCTGTGTACGCTTGCCAAAAGGATGCGCAAGCATCATATCAGCTGCCAGAATCATTAAGCTCTGTGCCTTAGAAAGTGATGAACTTGTGCTTCAATTTCTTCCTCTGTCTGACATTGATGCTATTTTAGTTTTTACAGCACATAGCTTCCCCAGTGTACAACACTCAGATGGTCTAAACACATCTCTGAAGCCATCAACCTACTCAATAGACAGTCTGAAGAAGACGAAAAGCTGCAAGTAGAAAATAAATCAGTTATGACTTTCATCATTCAGTGTTACTATTTGAAACCTGTGAATTGTCACATCAGTCCATCACACACACACACACACACACACACACACACACACACACACACACACACACACACACACACACACACACACACACACACACACACACACACACACACACACACAGGTGTGAGTCTGCAAAGCTCTGAGGTAGATTAGACAGAAGAATCTCAGCTGAGTCCATATACCTCTATCTGACATATCCCACCTGTCTGAATCTCCAGCAGGCAGATAGAAGAGAGCCTGCTATGCTCCATCCATCTCTCTATGGGGTAATGCAACATTCATCACCCTCTCCCTCCCTCCTCCTCACTCTTTCTGAGTGAGGAGCATAGCTGGGCTCTGCAGCTCCTCAGTGGTGACACTGCACACAGCCGAAGCCACAGCCAAGTGCAAACCAGACCACACTCCCTCCCCCCAGGCCAGGCCTGTCGGCGACCCACAGAGGGAGATGGATGGACAGCTCTGATAACTTGCCTTTAACTGCCTCTCCCTCTCCTTAGCCAGAGAAAAGTAGCCGCACGAAGGAAAGGAGGGGGAATCGATTTTCATCTGCTCTTTGGCTCGATTTGAGTCAAATAAATATCAGGAGTGAATCTCTAAAGCAGTCTGCAGCCATGAGGGCTGAGGGAGAGGGTGAGGGAAGATGGTGCTGAGGAAGAGGGTGAGGGAAGAAGGTGATGAGGAGTGAGGGTGAGGGAAGAAGGTAATGAAGGGGTGAGGATGGAGGCGTGGCAGAGCTTGTGGTCCTGGACAGGGGCGCAACAGATGGAGTGAGGAGGCTACCGCCGTCTCTGGTGTCAACAAATTGTCAATGCTCCTGTTACCGACAGCGTGACAAGGCAGTAACTCTGCCAGGTGACACATGGAGGCTGCCTGCTCCTACTCTCTCACCTCGCTTCTGCTCCCACCTCTTTCGCTCTCTTTCTCACTCTCACTCTCTCGCCCTCCTCCCTCTACCTCAACTTCTCCCTCTGTAGTATCAAAGGTTCAGTGCATGTACAGTATATCCCATGGTGGTCTACCGCAGCCCAGTCCAAGATAAGAGGGCAGTGGTCGCTGTCCCTCTTCCTTTACACATCAACACAGAGATCTTCTTCAGAGATCAGGACAGGAGCTTGTTATGCCTGTCTCCTCTAAATCAGGCCTGATCAAAGCAGATGTAGACAACACAGCTTTTAATTGAGCTGACCTGTGGTGAAGGGCTGCTCAGTCAGTTGAGTCCAATCAGAGGTGTGTGTGTGTGTGTGTGTGTGTGTGTGTGTGTGTGTGTGTGTGTGTGTGTGTGTGTGTGTGTGTGTGTGTGTGTGTGTGTGTGTGTGTGTGTGTGTGTGTGTGTGTGTGTGTTTTTCCATGCGCTTGGCTCTGCATGCTGAGGGCCTCAATCACTCTGTCCCCAGAGCTTCCTAAGCCTAATGCTGGATGTATACTTCTAATCATGTTTACATTGAGCCCAGTCAGTTCTGAAACCTCCTCTAAACATGTCAGGTAATAAATTCCAGAGGTGTAAAAACAATAATGAGCAGGATTTATCTGTGGTGTCAACGGATGATATAACATGTCAGCTCCACTTACCAGCGTTTATTGCCCCACGCGGCCGCAGAGTTCAGGTTTTCCAGGTCGTGACCTGCCTGGCAGGAGTATTGGTTTCAGCAGGGTATGCTCGGCTTAGTGTTGGGCTAGACTTCAACCGTCTACTATTTCATTTGTTGTAAGGGACCTTTAGCTCTCGCAAAATGTTAAACAAAGTCAATAAGAAAAGGCTAGAACCCTAAAGTGATGTCCCAGCTAACAATTCTAGGGAGAGAGAATGTTTTTGTAATGTAATCCCTAATGTTTGAGTGTCCAGTTTTCCGTTAGTTATGGGAACATTCTATCTACAGTTGAAGTCGGAGGTTTACATACACCTTAGCCAAATACATTTAAACTCAGTCTTTCACTTTTCCTGACATTTAATCACAGTAAAAATTCCCTGTCTTAGGTCAGTTAGGATCACCACTTTATTTTAAGAATGTGATGTGTCAGAATAATAGTAGAGAGAATGATTTATTTCAGCTTTTATTTCTTTCATTGCATTCCCATTCCCAATGGGTCAGAAGTTTACATACACTCAATGAGTATTTGGTAGCATTGCCTTTAAAATGTTTAACTTGGGTCAAACGTTTTGGGTAGTCTTCCACAAGCTTCCCACAATAAGTTTGGTGAATTTTGGCTCATTCCTCCTGACAGAGCTGGTGTAATTGAGTCAGGTTTGTAAGGTCAGGGCTTTGTGAAGGCCATTCCAATACCTTGACTTTGTTGTCCTTAAGCCATTTTACCAGAACTTTGAAAGTATGCTTGGGGTCATTGTCCATTTGGAAGACCCATTTCGGACCAAGCTTTAACTTCCTGACTGATGTCTTGAGGTGTTGCTTCAATATATCCACATAATTCTCCTGCCTCATGATGCCATCTATTTTGTGAAGTGCACCAGTCCCTCCTGCAGCAAAGCAACCCCACAAGATGATGCTGCGTGCTTCACGGTTGGGATGGTGTTCTTCGGTTTGCAAGCTTCCCCCTTTTTCCTCCAAACATAACGATGGTCATTATGGTCAAACAGTTCTATTGTTGTTTCATCAGGCCAGAGGACATTTCTCCAAGAAGTACGATCTTTGTCCCCATGTGCAGTTGCAAACCGTAGTGTGGCTTTTTTATGGCGGTTTTGGAGCAGTGGCTTCTTCCTTGGTGAGCGGCCTTTCAGGTTATGTCGATATAGGACTCGTTTTACTGTGGATATAGATACTTTTGTACCTGTTTTCTCCAGCATCTTCACATGGTACTTTGCTGCTGTTCTAGAATTATTTTGCACTTTTCGCACCCAGGTACGTTAATCTCTAGGAGACGTCTCCTTCCTGAGCGGTATGAAGGCTGCGTGGTCCCATGGTGTTTATACTTGCGTACCATTGTTTGTACAGATGAACGTGGTCCTTCAGTCGTTTGGAAATTGCTCCCAAGGATGAACCAGACTTGTGGAGGTCTACAAAAAAAAAATCTGAGGTCTTGGCTGATTTTAACAAAAAATCACATGATGTCATGCAAAGAGGCACTGAGTTTGAAGGTAGGCCTTGAAATACATCCACAGGTACACCTCCAATTGACTCAGATGATGTCAATTAGCCTATCAGAAGCTTCTAAAGCCATGACATAATTTTGGGGAATTTTCTGTTTAAAGGCACAGTCAACTTAGTGTATGTAAACTTCTGACCCACTGGAATTGTGAATTATAAGTGAAATAATCTGTCTGTAAACAATTGTTGGAAAAATGACTTGTGTCTTGCACAAAGTAGATGTCCTAACCGACTTGCCAAAACTATAGTTTGTTAACAAGAAATTTGTGGAGTGGTTGAAAAAATAGTTTTAATGACTCCAACCTAAGTGTATGTAAACTTCCGACTTCAACTGTATGTTAGCAAAAACCTTCTGAGAACATTTTCAAATCAAATCAAATTTTATTTGTCACATACACATGGTTAGCAGATGTTAATGCGAGTGTAGCGAAATGCTTGTGCTTCTAGTTCCGACAATGCAGTAATAACCAACAAGTAATCTAACTAACAATTCCAAAACTACTGTCTTGTACACAGTGTGAGGGGATAAAGAATATGTACATAAGGATATATGAATGAGTGATGGTACAGAGCAGCATAGTCAAGATACAGTAGATGGTATCGAGTACAGTTTATACATATGAGATGAGTATGTAAACAAAGTGGCATAGTTAAAGTGGCTAGTGATACATGTATTACATAAGGATACAGTCGATGATATAGAGTACAGTATATACGTATGCATATGAGATGAATAATGTAGGGTAAGTAACATTATATAAGGTAGCAAGCATTGTTTAAAGTGGCTAGTGATATATTTACATCATTTCCCATCAATTCCCATTATTAAAGTGGCTGGAGTTGAGTCAGTGTCAGTGTGTTGGCAGCAGCCACTCAATGTTAGTGGTGGCTGTTTAACAGTCTGATGGCCTTGAGATAGAAGCTGTTTTTCAGTCTCTCGGTCCCAGCTTTGATGCACCTGTACTGACCTCGCCTTCTGGATGATAGCGGGGTGAACAGGCAGTGGCTCGGGTGGTTGATGTCCTTGATGATCTTTATGGCCTTCCTGTGACATCGGGTGGTGTAGGTGTCCTGGAGGGCAGGTAGTTTGCCCCCGGTGATGCATTGTGCAGACCTCACTACCCTCTGGAGAGCCTTACGGTTGAGGGCGGAGCAGTTGCCGTACCAGGCGGTGATACAGCCCGCCAGGATGCTCTCGATTGTGCATCTGTAGAAGTTTGTGAGTGCTTTTGGTGACAAGCCGAATTTCTTTAGCCTCCTGAGGTTGAAGAGGCGCTGCTGCGCCTTCTTCACAATGCTGTCTGTGTGAGTGGACCAATTCAGTTTGTCTGTGATGTGTATGCCGAGGAACTTAAAACTTACTACCCTCTCCACTACTGTTCCATCGATGTGGATAGGGGGGTGTTCCCTCTGCTGTTTCCTGAAGTCCACAATCATCTCCTTAGTTTTGTTGACGTTGAGTGTGAGGTTATTTTCCTGACACCACACTCCGAGGGCCCTCACCTCCTCCCTGTAGGCCGTCTCGTCGATGTTGGTAATCAAGCCTACCACTTGTGTCGTCCGCAAACTTGATGATTGAGTTGGAGGCATGCGTGGCCACGCAGTCGTGGGTGAACAGGGAGTACAGGAGAGGGCTCAGAACGCACCCTTGTGGGGCCCCAGTGTTGAGGATCAGCGGGGAGGAGATGTTGTTGCCTACCCTCACCACCTGGGGGCGGCCCGTCAGGAAGTCCAGTACCCAGTTGCACAGGGCGGGGTCGAGACCCAGGGTCTCGAGCTTGATGACGAGCTTGGAGGGTACTATGGTGTTGAATGCTGAGCTGTAGTCAATGAACAGCATTCTCACATAGGTATTCCTCTTGTCCAGATGGGTTAGGGCAGTGTGCAGTGTGGTTGAGATTGCATCGTCTGTGGACCTATTTGGGCGGTAAGCAAATTGGAGTGGGTCTAGGGTGTCAGGTAGGGTGGAGGTGATATGGTCCTTGACTAGTCTCTCAAAGCACTTCATGATGACGGAAGTGAGTGCTACGGGGCGGTAGTCGTTTAGCTCAGTTACCTTAGCTTTCTTGGGAACAGGAACAATGGTGGCCCTCTTGAAGCATGTGGGAACAGCAGACTGGTATAGGGATTGATTGAATATGTCCGTAAACACACCGGCCAGCTGGTCTGCGCATGCTCTGAGGGCGCGGCTGGGGATGCCGTCTGGGCCTGCAGCCTTGCGAGGGTTAACACGTTTAAATGTCTTACTCACCTCGGCTGCAGTGAAGGAGAGACCGCATGTTTTCGTTGCAGGCCGTGTCAGTGGCACTGTATTGTCCTCAAAGCGGGCAAAAAAGTTATTTAGTCTGCCTGGGAGCAGGACATCCTGGTCCGTGACTGGGCTGGATTTCTTCCTGTAGTCCGTGATTGACTGTAGACCCTGCCACATGCCTCTTGTGTCTGAGCCGTTGAATTGAGATTCTACTTTGTCTCTGTACTGACGCTTAGCTTGTTTGATAGCCTTGCGGAGGGAATAGCTGCACTGTTTGTATTCGGTCATGTTACCAGACACCTTGCCCTGATTAAAAGCAGTGGTTCGCGCTTTCAGTTTCACGCGAATGCTGCCATCAATCCACGGTTTCTGGTTAGGGAATGTTTTAATCGTTGCTATGGGAACGACATCTTCAACGCACGTTCTAATGAACTCGCACACCGAATCAGCGTATTCGTCAATGTTGTTGTCTGACGCAATACGAAACATGTCCCAGTCCACGTGATGGAAGCAGTCTTGGAGTGTGGAGTCAGCTTGGTCGGACCAGCGTTGGACAGACCTCAGCGTGGGAGCCTCTTGTTTTAGTTTCTGTCTATTTTAAACATATTTTCGTGTCGAAGTTAGGAGAACAGTTCAAACAGAACTTATCTAGAATGTAGTTAATGTTCTCAGAATATACAGTATTGATGACTCGTTTCATGAGACGTTGCAAGAACATTCATGTGTCTGTCATGCCCTGACCTTAGAGAGCCGTTTTATTTCTCTATTTGGTTAGGTCAGGGTGGGATTTGGGTGGGCATTCTATGTTTTTTATTTCTTTGTTTTTGGCCGAGTGTGGTTCCCAATCAGAGGCAGCTGTCTATCGTTGTCTCTGATTAGGAATCATACTTAGGCAGCCTTTTTCCCACCTAATGTTGTGGGTAATTATTTATTTTCTGTGTGTGTTTGTGTGCGCCACAGTTGTGTCACGTTCCGTTTCTGTTTACCTGTTTTTTCTGAAGGTTTCACTCCGATTAAAGATAAGGAATTACATGCACGCTGTGCTTTGGCTCAGCTATGACAAGGAGTTTGAAGACAGTGTACGTGACAGTGTTCTCTGAGGCCCCAGGGAAACAGGCAAAGGGGAAACAGGCCCCAGGGAAACAGGCCATAGGGAAACAGGCCCTAGGGAAACAGGTCATATGGAAACAGGCCCTAGGGAAACAGGCCCTTGGGAAACAGGCCTAGGGGCTGAGCTGACACTTTCATTACAGGGATAATGCACTTTACTGTTTGACCAAATAATGGTTTTAACAGCCAAAAAAATATGTTTTTGAAACATTTGATTGAGGTGACCTTGTAATGAATGTTCAGCTCGCACTGATGCGACTAATTAAATGTTTTACTCGCACAGCCAAGTCAAAGGCCATGTTCTGTTATGTTATAATCTCCACCCGGCACAGCCAAGTCAAAGGCCATGTTCTGTTATGTTATAATCTCCACCCGGCACAGCCAAGTCAAAGGCCATGTTCTGTTATGTTATAATCTCCACCCGGCACAGCCAAGTCAAAGGCCATGTTCTGTTATGTTATAATCTCCACCCGGCACAGCCAAGTCAAAGGCCATGTTCTGTTATGTTATAATCTCCACCCGGCACAGCCAAGTCAAAGGCCATGTTCTGTTATGTTATAATCTCCACCCGGCACAGCCAGAAGAGGACTGGCCACCCCTCATAGCCTGGTTCCTCTCTAGGTTTCTTCCTAGGTTTTGGCCTTTCTAGGGAGTTTTTCCTAGCCACCGTGCTTCTACACCTGCATTGCTTGCTGTTTGGGGTTTTAGGCTGGGTTTCTGTACAGCACTTTGAGATATCAGCTGATGTACGAAGGTCTAAGTTCAATATGTGGATAGATGTAGATGGCTAATATTAACTAGCTAACGTTGCCCATCAAATTAAGTTAGGCTAGCGAGAAAGCATTTCAGCCAGGTAGCAGGACAACAACAAATAAAATTGTGTACTGTATGACAGAGTGATAGACCGTTTTGTCAACATGAAAGAGAGAAGGATGGCACTGGCGTTTCTCTACAAGTCGGGGGAGTCAACATTTTTCTACTTGCACAAACACACAGGCACGCGCACAGGCACACACAGAAATCAGATCCATGGACAGCAGCATCATATTTAGCTTATGTTTATTGGACTAAATTGTTTTTGGTATCTTTGACTTACTGTATTAGACTAAGCATAGATTATTTGATGATGTTGAAATGGTGCTGGAATAGTGGAGGCATCTTCTGTTTTCTTTGCGACTTGTGGGAACTCTACGTGGTTCTAAATTAATAGTTGTTTAGTGGTCTGAAAATGTCGGAAACATGAACTTGCTTGTCCATGCTGTAGGTCATGTAACTGTTTGTTACATGCAATATGTTTTGTGGACTTCACCGGACAGATGTTGCTCTCCAGTTTTGTAATGAAACAAATGTGTGGTTGAATTTATTCTGCCACTGTGTCTTCTTATTGTCTCGGCCTTTAGGCCTATATATCACGGTTGCAAGGCATATGAACTAACAGGTTATAGATCAAACAACACAATTATCACAACACACAGGTTGTAATATGGATTTTTTTCTGGCTTGGCTTCCCATGTGATTTTACCCATGTACCACTACTGGTGTGAACAAAGACAAAAGACAATAGTCAACTCTTACGCTCCTTCGTCACTCTCTCGCCACTCGCTCCTTCCCCGCCGCCGTGAAAGCACTCAGGCATAATGACATGCCTTCACCAGCGAGCCGAGCAGTTACAGATGGAAGCAATTATGGCACTGTGAAAATATTTTCCGAAGTAAGCCAGTGTTTTGACTTGGAGAACAGCGGGTTGCAATCAGTTTAATTGAGGTCCACAGCACATCAATGAAGTGAGAGCATGAGTGAACCGAAGCAGTTGCGTGATGTTAGCGGGTGACAACTGCAGAGCAAGGACTCCGGGGGAGTGGAAGCGGGAGGGAGAGAAAATTAGTTGGCAAATTTACGACATCGGGTCATTCTAATTGGTGCGGCTTGGTGTGGGTTAGGGAGTGTTCCTCTTTGAGGCCTGAAAGGAGACCGTAAAGACTAGTGCTATATATTTACATTGGGATAAAGATTAGTGCTTTATATTTACATTGTGGGAGTAGTAAGTACAGCATTTAAACCTCCAGATGACAAATGGGTTCCCTGACGCTGAACCCGGCTGAGACACTGCAGAAGTCCATTTCTGTCTGCTATGGGAGGGCTTGGTGACCTTGACTACGCTGAAGTCATCCCTGCTTGGCTGTCTTCGCTCCGCTCCTCACACAACGAGAGGGAGGGTGAAGCGACCCACACACAGCAGACGCCAGCCTACCATTCCACTCACACACATCTCAACCATGGAGCAAAGATCTGAGATGCTTGAACTGCAGCTCTGACTGACGCCCCTCGCTACACAAGAGGTGCGGGTTTGTGAAATGTGAGGGCCTACGTTCCTCTGCAGAGGATGAGCGGGTGGTGGGAAGGGGGTGGGTGCAGTTCGTTTCAAAGAGTGCAGCATCAATCCTGAATATCTGGAGAGATGTGAGAACTCCTGGAGGGCTTCTTCTCTTTCACTTGGGTCTCTCCTGTGAGGAGTGTGGTGAGGAGAGAGAGGCAGGAGAGATGGGGAGTCGTGTGTCAGCCACCTGCAGGAGAGAGAGAGCAGGGAGAGCAGAGAGAGACCAGATAGCAGGGTGAAAACTGATAGGCTAGCAGCTCTGGTATCAGCTGGTATCAGAGAGAGCAAGCAGCGGTCGTGAGAGGCCCTACCGCTGGCTAACACACCACCATTGGGCTGCTGCATGTCAACAGGAAATAAAGAACCCCAACGATACACATTCATGTCGAACTGCAGAGTGCTGATCTGGTGATGGATAATTGCGTTCTACAGATGTCAGATCTTAATTGGATCCCTTTTGTGCAGGAGGAAAATAATCCTGCAGCTTTAAGATTTGAATAGCTGAAAAAATATCTAGAACTGCTGCCAGGGGGCAGCTGGAAGCGGTGTTTGTATATACAACGCCCACCATACCTCCATTGTACCTTATGTAGGGTACATGCAGGCTACAGCGCATCTCGTGTGAATTCTAATGTGGATTATTATAAATGGACATATTTGTAGGGGGTATATGTATTTTACGTTAGGAAAAAGCAATTGTTTTAGATTGATTGTTTTATTGTATGTTGAAGGCAAGCAATAGGCAGAGTCAATTATTGGTTTTCCACAATGCCTGTGTGTTCCAGCGGTTACAGCCACTGACCTGGCACACATATGCCAGAGTCAACATGGGTTTGAATCCGGCCTACTGCCCTTTGACTCATAGATTAAGGTCTATTTTTGATGCATTCATTCTGTGTGGTTACAGGGTTAATTCCGCATGGATACAGAGTTAAAACAGAAATAATTCAAATGTTAACAGTTTAGGCATTAATTCCGAGTGGTAAAGGTTTCGGGAAAGCTTAAAACAAAATCATTAAAAAAACGACGCACCTATATATCATCAGTATTCATAGTATTCTTAGTGCTTTCTAGAGCGTTGTGAACTGCCGTAGTGCAGTGGTCTATGTAGCGTGCGCCAGGCTCCAAGCCTCATGAGTTCACACCCAATGCTGGGTGATTATACTGTAGTGACCAGCCTGAGCCTACATTAGATCCAAAAGTGAATTGTGTTTTCTTTGATGTGTAAATGATCAGACTATTCATTTTACTTCTTAAAATGATTTAAATAAAGTGTCTCAGCTCAGCAAAATTGTCTTTGGATAGACTCAAGTGCATAAACAAGTTGACAGCTTTCTGAAATGAAATATTAAAAGCCACACAATGCAGGCTTTCAATCCACACCAAAGACCAGAACAATATTGATAAATTATACATAGGCTACTGCCTAACTATAAAACGTGGATGAGCATCCACACTGGAGAAAAATGTATCGTTCAACAGTAGGCCTACATCTGTCAATCAACTGATGGCCCAAATCAGCTCATGAACTCAGCCAGGGAAACACAGCAGCCTATTATTCGTCTTCACACCTTTCATTATGTAACAATGGAGAGGCTAACAGTTAGCCTACAGAATGTGGCCTAATGGAAAATAAACCAAAATAACAACGGCCTATTGCAACCATCAATGGCACTAAGATTATCACAAGCTGATGTCTCGTTAAACCATCAATACACGCTAAATTCACCCGCACAGCTGATCTCAATTGCAACCATTATTGGTCACCATTACCGCTCACTAAAAGATGTCAGTGTTACCTTAGTCCTGCTTGCAACCAAAGTCTTTCAAGATACAGAACCAATCAAAACGTTGGACACACCTACTCATTCAAGGATTTTTCTTTATTTTTTACTATTTTCTACATTGTAGAATAATAGTTAAGACCTCAAAACTATGAAATAACATATATGGAATAATTTAGTAACTAAAGAAGTGTTAAACAAATCAAAATATATTTTAGATTTTAGATTCTTCAAAGTAGCCACCCTTTGCCTTGATGACAACTTTTCACACTCTTGGCATTCCCAGCTTCACCTGGAATTCTTTCCCAACAGTCTTGAAGGAGTTCCCACATATGCTGAGCACTTGTTGGGTGCTTTTCCTTCACTCTGCGGTCCAACTCATCCCAAACCATCTCAATTGGGTTGAGGTTGGGTGATTGTGGCGACCAGGTCATCTGATGCAGCACTCCATAACTCTCCTTCTTGGTCAAATAGCCCTTACACAGCCTGGAGGTGTGTTGGGTCATTGTCCTGTTGAAAAACAAATGATAGTCCCACTAAGCGCAAACCAGATGGGATAGCGTATTGTTGCAGAATGCTGTGGTAGCCATGCTGCCTTGAGTGTGCCTTGAATTCTAAATAAATCACTGACAGTGACACAAGCAAAGCACCATCACACCTCCTCCATGCTTCAGGGTGGGAACCACACATGCGGAGATCATCCGTTCATCTACTCATCTACAGTGCAGCAAACTCTCTCCAGAAGTTCAGTGAGGATCTCTGAATGATCCAATGTTGACCTAAATGACTAATGATGATAAATACAATCCACCTGTGTGTAATCAAGTCTCCGTATAAATGCACCTGCACTGTGATAGTCTCAGAGGTCCGTTAAAAGCGCAGAGAGCATCATGAAGAACAAGGAACACACCAGGCAGGTCCGAGATACTGTTGTGAAGAAGTTTAAAGCCAGATTTGGATACAAAAAGATTTCCCAAGCTTTAAACATCCCAAGGAGCACTGTGCAAGCGATAATATTGAAATGGAAGGAGTATCAGACCACTGCAAATCTACCAAGACCTGGCCGTCCCTCTAAACTTTCAGCTCATACAAGGAGAAGACTGATCAGAGATGCAGCCAAGAGGCCCATGATCACTCTGGATGAACTGCAGAGATCTACAGCTGAGGTGGGAGACTCTGTCCATAGGACAACAATCAGTCGTATATTGCACAAATCTGGCCTTTATGGAAGAGTGGCAAGAAGAAAGCCATTTCTTAAAGATATCTATAAAAAGTGTCGTTTAAAGTTTGCCACAAGCCACCTGGGAGACACACCAAACATGTGGAAGAAGGTGCTCTGGTCAGATGAAACCAAAATTGAACTTTTTGGCAACAATGCAAAACGTTATGTTTGGCGTAAAAGCAACACAGCTGAACACACCATCCCCACTGTCAAACATGGTGGTGGCAGCATCATGGTTTGGGCCTGCTTTTCTTCAGCAGGGACAGGGAAGATGGTTAAAATTGATGGGAAGATGGATGGAGCCAAATACAGGACCATTCTGGAAGAAAACCTGATGGAGTCTGCAAAAGACCTGAGACTGGGACGGAGATTTGTCTTCCAACAAGACAATGATCCAAAACATAAAGCAAAATCTACAATGGAATGGTTCAAAAATAAACATATCCAGGTGTTAGAATGGCCAAGTCAAAGTCCAGACCTGAATCCAATCGAGAATCTGTGGAAAGAACTGAAAACTGCTGTTCACAAATGCTCTCCATCCAACCTCACTGAGCTCGAGCTGTTTTGCAAGGAGGAATGGGAAAAATGTTCAGTCTCTCGATGTGCAAAACTGATAGAGACATACCCCAAGCGACTTACAGCTGTAATCGCAGCAAAAGGTGGCGCTACAAAGTATTAACTTAAGGGGGCTGAAAAATTTTGCACGCCCAATTTTTCAGTTTTTGATTTGTTAAAAAAGTTTGAAATATCCAATAAATGTCGTTCCACTTCATGATTGTGTCCCACTTGTTGTTGATTCTTCACAAAAAAATACAGTTTTATATCTTTATGTTTGAAGCCTGAAATGTGGCAAAAGGTCGCAAAGTTCAAGGGGGCCG
This sequence comes from Oncorhynchus clarkii lewisi, assembly GCF_045791955.1. Lineage (NCBI taxonomy): Eukaryota > Metazoa > Chordata > Actinopteri > Salmoniformes > Salmonidae > Oncorhynchus > Oncorhynchus clarkii. The sequence goes on along the minus strand of NC_092151.1, from coordinate 64,210,092 downwards.
AATACTTTCGCAAGGCACTGTATGTTCTGTGTTTGAGCTCTAGCTACATGGGGGGTATCAAATGAATCTTTAGGTTGGCAGGGATGTATGACTTAATTGCAACATCAAATTTCCACCGAGTGACTATATCTTTGTGCATCAAAAATATGATGTTGCCTGCTTACGCGCTGTAGGTATCCATATCTCCTGTATACGCCCCAACACCACCACAATGTTTGAGAGAGGTTGGTGTTGTATAAATTTTGTTTTTATAGTAAAGTGTAACTTTTAGGCACATCCAGTGTGTAAAAACAGTGCAATTACCACATTCGGACACTTTGGAGAGGTTGAAAGGACACTTGAATGTATCCTGGATACCCTATAACACCACAATGTTTGAGTGAGGTTGATATGGTAGAAATTGTGTTTTATACTGAACAAATGGCATTTAGGGATTGCACATATGTAATAGCCCTGGTATTATCTCATTTACAGACATATGCCACTTTGGAGAGGTTTAAGCACACTTGGAAACGTCCCGTGACCACACCTGACACCACTTACTAAAACATCTGCCCGTGTCTAGTTGTTAGGTCTAACAATCCCATTTTTTCTGATATTGTTCACATGTTGTGGAAGCCATCTGATACGTTTCCAGCTCTAGTCATCAATAATTCACTTATAGCTTGTCAATGAAACATTTTAAACGGTTATTTTGTGTGTGCTTGATCTTGTGTATTCTGAACTATGTAACTCTTATCTATCTTCTGATCATTTCCTCCTAATCTCCAAGATGTTGTCTTTCCAAATATACCACGTTTTTGCATGTCAGACTCATGTAATTACACATTGAGAGAAAATGATTTTGAACGCAAGCCCTGATCCCAATGATTCGACTGCCCCCACATGGAGAGAAAGAGAACTGCTCGTTTTCAGGGACTCGTGAGACTCATTTGAATCTCCTGATGCAGCAGGAAAACTCTCTGTGGCAAAAGAGTGATCAAGTTAAGATCCGACATCTTTATGCTGCATGGCTGAGAAATAGTGTTCTTACCCGCAGTTAGTTGGGTCCCAGAGCCCCATAATGCCTCATTCTTAACCCCCACAGAGTGACATCCTTTTGAGACCCTTGGGATTAGCACTGTCCCTAATCCAGCACTCTGTTCGCAGGTAAAAAATCCAATCAAAGTTTATTGGTCGTGTTTAGCAGGAGTTATAGCGGTGTAGCGAAATGCTTATGTTGCTTCCTCCTAAGAATGCAGTCGAATGTCAAGAATGTACATAGAATATAGAGTGAGCTATGTCAAGAATGTACAGCAGTACATAGAATATAGAGTGAGCTATGTCAAGAATGTACAGCAGTACATAAAATATAGAGTGAGCTATGTCAAGAATGTACAGCAGTACATAGAATATAGAGTGAGCTATGTCAAGAATCCAGTATATAAATAAATATCCGATGTGTATAAACGGTGCAAATAAAATACAATGTACAGTAGAAGAAATATTAGAATAAGCAATGTCGGGGATACAGTATTTAAAAACACAGTGTGAAACAGGAATTGACCAGTGGTTCAATGTCTCTATAACATGGGATAGCAGCGTTGGCTGTGTGTGTGTGTGTGTGTGTGTGTGTGTGTGTGTGTGTGTGTGTGTGTGTGTGTGTGTGTGTGTGTGTGTGTGTGTGTGTGTGTGTGTGTGTGTGTGTGTGTGTGTGTGTGTGTGTGTGTGTGTGTGTGTGTGTGTGTGTGTGTGTGTGTGTGTGTGTGTGTGTGTGCCCCACAGAAGAAATACAGTATCAACCCACAGAGAAGCACAAGATTGAACTTCACTCAACTTTCTAGAGTTTACCCTGTTAGTTAACACTATTAACGTTTCCATTTACTGTGGGAATTGTAATCGAATCAACGCAATACTAGCCACTTCCAATGCAACATACCGAAACAAAACGAACTACGCAAGACTTAGTATGCAAAACTAACTAAGCAAGAGATTTTGTTGTAGGCAGAACGCATCGGAGTAGGATTCTATTGCATTGACAAGCACCTGTACTCTACACAGACAGTGTGGCATAACCAATCAGGGCAGCAGTTGGCCTACATGCAAATAGACCATTGCCACATACTGTATGGATCTGTGCCATTTTATGAGTAGATGCGCTTGTTTTGAGATCAGAGCGAGAGCTGCATGTAGCCATGTGTGCACATTTTGTTCATATCCTTTGCTAGTTAGTGAATTATTTGCACAGTTATAGATCATTTGTAGTCAGCAATGGGAGAGTGATTGCTTCCTACAAGAGCACAAAATGGGTACATTTCTTTGAAAAGCCAGTCAGGTAAAAAAACAAATTGAGAGGCAGTGTTTTATTTTGAAGAAACTAAGTACCCAAAAGGCATAATGTGTCTGATTCTCTGTAATAAGAATAATAATGCATTTTATTTTGTAAAGGGGTTTCTTGCATCATTTCTTGCATTTTCAGTCACCTCCTTGTCTGAAGGACAAGTGGATAAACAGGTTAATGTCAGGCCTTGCATGTTTTTATTTTTAATTAGGCAAGTCAGTTAAGAACAAATTCTTATTTACAATGACGGCCTAGAAACAGTGGGCTAACTGCCTTGTTCAGGGGTAGAATGACAGATTTTTACCTTGTCAGCTCGGGGATTCGAGCTAGCAATCTTCCGGTTACTGGCCCAACGCTCTAATCACTAGGCTACCTGCCGCCCCTTATGAATGTCGGCCTACATTGAACACCACACATTGGCTGCTACTGTAGATTGAATGAAAGAACAGCTATTTCCATGTTAAAATGTAATGGGATACATTAGCTCCATTGTTTTTGATGGTAGGCAACTCTGGGAGGCCTACATTATGATCAAATAGCCACAGTAGCCTACATGGCCACTGTTAAAACTGTAACTTAAAACGGGTACAGCCTCAGTGTTCACGGTAAACGCACGCTGGAAGTTGCACAGCATTTTCACAATGTTCAAATTTGCGCTCAGCAGACTTGAAATTTGCTCAGTGCCTGAAAAATATTAGAGGGAACATTGTTTGTGAGTATGAGGTGTGTGTGCTAGCTTGTGTGTGCGTGTTTTGTATGAGTGAGTGAGTGCATCACCTGGTAGACCGCTAGTGATGGCTGTTAAACAGGTTGATGGCCTGGTAAGAGGGTCTTAGGGGCCATGACAAATTTCTTCAGCCACCTGAGGTGACTCCAAATGAATCATCAGCACCTCTACAACTTGATGATTGATTTGGAGTCATGCGTGGCCACTCAGTCATGGATGAACAGGAAGTACAGGAAGGGGCTGAGCACATACCCCTGGGGGACCCCCGTTTTGAGGATCAGCATGGCGGAGGTATTGTTGCCTTCCCTCACCACCTGGGGTAGGCCCGTCAGGATGCAAACTGGGTGTCTGATGCCTCATCTTTCTGAGGATTGGCCTCATTGTGTACAGGAGGCATTTTTAGAGCCAGGACCCATTTTTAGAGCCAGGACCCATTTTTAGAACCAGGACCCATTAAGGAGAGGAGGTATGGTGCAGGAGACATTTTATAAAACGTGTGTCGCAAATCAGAGGAGAAGATTCAATCAGTCAACCAGATGGGCTGGAGTTTCAACCAAGGCTGGATGGTGTAATCATCCACCTACTAAACCTTCAGCAATGTCAAATCAAATCAATCAAATCAAATTTTTATTTGTCACATACACATGGTTAGCAGATGTTAATGCGAGTGTAGCGAAATGCTTGTGCTTCTAGTTCCGACAATGCAGTAATAACCAACAAGTAATCTAACTAACAATTCCAAAACTACTGTCTTGTACACAGTGTGAGGGGATAAAGAATATGTACATAAGGATATATGAATGAGTGATGGTACAGAGCAGCATAGGCAGATACAGTAGATTGTATCGAGTACAGTATATACATATGAGATGAGTATGTAAACAAAGTGGCATAGTTAAAGTGGCTAGTGATACATGTATTACATAAGGATACAGTCGATGATATAGAGTACAGTATATACGTATGCCTATGAGATGAATAATGTAGGGTAAGTAACATTATATAAGGTAGCATTGTTTAAAGTGGCTAGTGATATATTTACATCATTTCCCATCAATTCCCATTATTAAAGTGGCTGGAGTTGAGTCAGTGTCAGTGTGTTGGCAGCAGCCACTCAATGTTAGTGGTGGCTGTTTAACAGTCTGATAGCCTTGAGATAGAAGCTGTTTTTCAGTCTCTCGGTCCCAGCTTTGATGCACCTGTACTGACCTCGCCTTCTGGATGATAGCGGGGTGAACAGGCAGTGGCTCGGGTGGTTGATGTCCTTGATGATCTTTATGGCCTTCCTGTGACATCGGGTGGTGTAGGTGTCCTGGAGGGCAGGTAGTTTGCCCCCGGTGATGCGTTGTGCAGACCTCACTACCCTCTGGAGAGCCTTACGGTTGAGGGCGGAGCAGTTGCCGTACCAGGCGGTGATACAGCCCGCCAGGATGCTCTCGATTGTGCATCTGTAGAAGTTTGTGAGTGCTTTTGGTGACAAGCCGAATTTCTTCAGCCTCCTGAGGTTGAAGAGGCGCTGCTGCGCCTTCTTCACAATGCTGTCTGTGTGAGTGGACCAATTCAGTTTGTCTGTGATGTGTATGCCGAGGAACTTAAAACTTGCTACCCTCTCCACTACTGTTCCATCGATGTGGATAGGGGGGTGTTCCCTCTGCTGTTTCCTGAAGTCCACAATCATCTCCTTAGTTTTGTTGACGTTGAGTGTGAGGTTATTTTCCTGACACCACACTCCGAGGGCCCTCACCTCCTCCCTGTAGGCCGTCTCGTCGTTGTTGGTAATCAAGCCTACCACTGTTGTGTCGTCCGCAAACTTGATGATTGAGTTGGAGGCGTGCGTGGCCACGCAGTCGTGGGTGAACAGGGAGTACAGGAGAGGGCTCAGAACGCACCCTTGTGGGGCCCCAGTGTTGAGGATCAGCGGGGAGGAGATGTTGTTGCCTACCCTCACCACCTGGGGGCGGCCCGTCAGGAAGTCCAGTACCCAGTTGCACAGGGCGGGGTCGAGACCCAGGGTCTCGAGCTTGATGACGAGCTTGGAGGGTACTATGGTGTTGAATGCCGAGCTGTAGTCAATGAACAGCATTCTCACATAGGTATTCCTCTTGTCCAGATGGGTTAGGGCAGTGTGCAGTGTGGTTGAGATTGCATCGTCTGTGGACCTATTTGGGCGGTAAGCAAATTGGAGTGGGTCTAGGGTGTCAGGTAGGGTGGAGGTGATATGGTCCTTGACTAGTCTCTCAAAGCACTTCATGATGACGGAAGTGAGTGCTACGGGGCGGTAGTCGTTTAGCTCAGTTACCTTAGCTTTCTTGGGAACAGGAACAATGGTGGCCCTCTTGAAGCATGTGGGAACAGCAGACTGGTATAGGGATTGATTGAATATGTCCGTAAACACACCGGCCAGCTGGTCTGCGCATGCTCTGAGGGCGCGGCTGGGGATGCCGTCTGGGCCTGCAGCCTTGCGAGGGTTAACACGTTTAAATGTCTTACTCACCTCGGCTGCAGTGAAGGAGAGACCGCAAGTTTTCGTTGCAGGCCGTGTCAGTGGCACTGTATTGTCCTCAAAGCGGGCAAAAAAGTTATTTAGTCTGCCTGGGAGCAGGACATCCTGGTCCGTGACTGGGCTGGATTTCTTCCTGTAGTCCGTGATTGACTGTAGACCCTGCCACATGCCTCTTGTGTCTGAGCCGTTGAATTGAGATTCTACTTTGTCTCTGTACTGACGCTTAGCTTGTTTGATAGCCTTGCGGAGGGAATAGCTGCACTGTTTGTATTCGGTCATGTTACCAGACACCTTGCCCTGATTAAAAGCAGTGGTTCGCGCTTTCAGTTTCACACGAATGCTGCCATCAATCCACGGTTTCTGGTTAGGGAATGTTTTAATCGTTGCTATGGGAATGACATCTTCAACGCACGTTCTAATGAACTCGCACACCGAATCAGCGTATTCGTCAATGTTGTTGTCTGATGCAATACGAAACATGTCCCAGTCCACGTGATGGAAGCAGTCTTGGAGTGTGGAGTCAGCTTGGTCGGACCAGCGTTGGACAGACCTCAGCGTGGGAGCCTCTTGTTTTAGTTTCTGTCTGTAGGCAGGGATCAACAAAATGGAGTCGTGGTCAGCTTTTCCGAAAGGGGGGCGGGGCAAGGCCTTATATGCGTCGCGGAAGTTAGAGTAACAATGATCCAAGGTCTTTCCACCCCTGGTTGCGCAATCGATATGCTGATAAAATTTGGGGAGTCTTGTTTTCAGATTAGCCTTGTTAAAATCCCCAGCTACAATGAATGCAGCCTCCGGATAAATGGTTTCCAGTTTGCAAAGAGTCAAATAAAGTTCATTCAGAGCCAACGATGTGTCTGCTTGGGGGGGGATATATACGGCTGTGATTATAATCGAAGAGAATTCTCTTGGTAGATAATGCGGTCTACATTTGATTGTGAGGAATTCTAAATCAGGTGAACAGAAGGATTTGAGTTCCTGTATGTTTCTTTCATCACACCATGTCACGTTAGTCATAAGGCATACGCCCCCGCCCCTCTTTTTACCAGAAAGATGTTTTTTCCTGTCTGCGCGATGCGTGGAGAAACCTGTTGGCTGCACCGCTTCGGATAGCGTCTCTCCAGTAAGCCACGTTTCCGTGAAGCAAAGAACGTTACAGTCTCTGATGTCCCTCTGGAATGCTACCCTTGCTCGGATTTCATCAACCTTGTTGTCAAGAGACTGGACATTGGCAAGAAGAATGCTAGGGAATGGTGCACGATGTGCCCGTCTCCGGAGTCTGACCAGAAGACCGCCTCGTTTCCCTCTTTTTCGGAGTCGTTTTTTTGGGTCGCTGCATGGGATCCACTCCGTTGTCCTGTTTGTAAGGCAGAGCACAGGATCCGCGTCGCGAAAAGCGTATTCTTGGTCGTACTGATGGTGAGTTGACGCTGATCTTATATTCAGTAGTTCTTCTCGACTGTATGTGATGAAACCTAAGATGACCTGGGGTACTAATGTAAGAAATAACACGTAAAAAAACAAAAAACTGCATAGTTTCCTAGGAACGCGAAGCGAGGCGGCCATCTCTGTCGGCGCCGGAAGTCAATGTCCCATGTGTGATGGGAACAAATCCAACACATCAACACTGAGGTGTTAACCTCAACAAATAGTAGTGTGTTTTCTCCTGCAGTCATATATCATGGTGCATACAGCCATGGCACACTAGATGTATGTCTTTAGCATGTGAGAAAGATTAAGTTGAAATTGCGAGGTACGTGATTGGGGAATGTGAGATTGAAACTCCCGGTGGATCGTTAGACTAATAACACGGCCCAGGTATATAATTTATTGCCTGTGACGTATCTCCTGAATATTTATTAATAGTTTATACGGTGTTCTTTTCCTTTACACCTAAATTGAGGATATAAATGACTACCCAACGCCAGCCACAACCATAATCGTAGGGTACAGGGTGTTATTGGAAACGGCATCCCTCCGAGACACACTTCTCTGAAAAACAATCCACAGCACAGCTGTTTTATTTACATTGAATGCAGCTGAAAGTGCTAACAGCATCCACCTTGTTAAGTTGTTGCAAAAGGCTGAGGCGTGATATGAAAAGCAAGGTTAGAATGTATTAAAATAAGATATCATGTTTTGTATAACACAAACGAACCACTTAACTGACTGATGGTTTCCCGCTCAACAAATTGTCCACAGCATGGGAGGGAACTAACTTCCTGCAATGGAAATGAATTTAACACACCCTTATTGGGGTGGCAGGGTAGCCTAGTGGTTAGAGCGTTGGACTAGTAACCAGAAGTTCAAATCCCAGAGCTGACAAGGTACAGAGCTGTAATTCTGCCCCTGAACAGGCAGTTAACCCACTGTTCCTAGGCCGTCATTGACTTGCCTAGTTAAATAAAGGTAAAATATATATATTTTTTAAAATAAATCATCTGTACCCTATCATTTACCCCAAGCAGCAGAGTGGGCATTGTAGCAGCACAGTGGACTACTGAGTGGATGCAATTAGAACATAATTAGCTACCTTAATAAGTCAAACTTTAATATGTCTAATAGAAATGTGGAAGCCTGATTCCAATAGCAGATTTCTGTGGAAATGCTATGGAATTTTAATTGAAAACACATGCTGGGGTTCATAAATGTTTTACCATATTGATCAGTAAAGGCACCTCAGACCAGACCTTATAAGGTTCTACACAACCTCCAGGAATCTCACTCAGTCACTACTCTACCTTGGTAATGTGGTCAGAGGAACTATAAATGCCATGTCCACCAGCCCTATGAGTAAACACAGTGTTTATGGTGTAGCAAGGCTCAGACTTTGAAACTCCAATTTGTCTGACTGAAGAGGAGTGGAGGAGGGGGACCCAGATTACAGCAGGAGAGCGAGAGAGAGAGGAAGAGGTTAAGAGGGAGAGAGAGCGACCCAGAAAGAGCCTGCAGACTTCCAACAGAGTAAGAGGGAGCGAGAGAAAGACAGAGAAAGAAAAATAGAGACAAAGAGAGAAAGTAGCAAGATAGAGCCCGTAGTCTGTCTTTTAACAGAGAGAGAAAGAATGGTAGCAAGATAAAGAGAGAGAGGATGATGAGCTAAATCACTGAACCATGAGTGCAGTCCCTTATTCTCATCTAACACACACACACACACACACACACACACACACACACACACACACACACATCTCGTCCATATATACAGTACACACATGCACTGACACGTGCATGCACAGGGTACATACAAATACATTGCCATGCAGAGAAACAGTAGGTTCCTAGATCCAAGTCCCTCAGATCATTCTATAACACAGATAATGTCAGTCCCACTCAACCTCAGATATGTTTGTGTCATATGCATGTCCATCGGGAGTGTGTTGCTGCTTTTGTGCTGTAGTTTGAAAGTAGGATGTGTTTCATGTGTGAGCCAACCCACTCGCTGGTACAGTAGTTTATATCCCCCTACACTGCAGCAGGCAGCATCACAGTTAATAACTGCATGTTTCCAGTCACCGCATACCCGGCCTCACTGACACCATGTTGGGTTTGAAAATCAATAACCCCACCACTAAAAGGCCAGCCAATTTGCAAGCATGGGCAGAGCAAATCCATACGCTGCCAGTGTTTTAATGAAGGGAATCTTAACCAAGAGCCAGGGCCACTGCGCCTTTTCATTAGGCTGGGCTACTCCGAGCCAGGGTCCATGGGGGAGAGGGCAGGAGGGTGCGAGGCAGGGTTGAGATGGAGGGTGGAGGAATGGAGGGAAGGAATCAGAGGGATATCCCTGGAGATGGAGCGAGAGAGAGAGAAGGAGCGAGAGAGAGAGATTAAAGGACATGCCACTGGAATAGAGGAGAGAGTAGGAGAAGATCAGGGAAGCGAGGGAACAGAAGACGGTGGCTGCAGACAAATGGAGAGAGAGATGGGGAAGATTAACCGCAACATAGAAATGAAAGACTGTGAAAGGTGTGAGCTCCGTAGCTTGGTGACTACCCCCTGAAAGAAGCACAAACACATGGCAGTTAGTTAGTCTGCCTTCATAGCGCCATATCCCTCCGCCTGGCCCATTCCTCCCAATCTCCTCCACTAACTAGGCTGCTCCTGCCTCAGTGTTGTTCTCTTGTAATTGGAGCTGCAAGCCCAAGACGTGCTCAGTGTTCGTCAGGCTGACAGTCAGGGTGGCTTCCATTAAGGTTTAATAAGTGAGTCGGCGAGGAGAGGGTTGCTGTCAGCCCGGTGGGACAGAGAGAGAGACCTGTCCCCCTCCCCTCTCCTCCCTCTTCACCCCTCCCTGCTCCAGCTGCTTTGTCTCCCCCAGCCATTGACACAAAGCAGAGTGGCTCCAAAGGCGACAATCACTAATGGCCTAGGCCTTTCAGAGTGCGATGTGCATCGTCTCTCTGTGAGGAGAAAAAAGGAGACACATTGGGTCTGAATGGGAGGAGAATGATGCTGCTCCAGATAGGGAGGATGCATTTCAATGGTGGTTCAGTATCATTACCAGGAAAGGGCAACCCTCCTCGCCGTATTCTCCAGTTGAGGTGTGGGAACACAGACGCTCATCACAACCTCTCCCCACACCGAGACGACAGCGTGTTATTGCACCGTACAGAATTGAATCTGATGTTCCATTTTCAGGGAGAAATGTGAAAGGGAAAAAGGAATGGGAACTCCTCCTCAGTGTAAGTGAAGTATGAACATTTCCAGATGTGGATGAAATTAGGGTTAAAAGTTGTTAGAGAGCCATCAAGGCTTGTGGTTTTTAGGAATTACCAAACCCATGAACCAATTCATTACCTCGTTGGTTTAGGAATAAAACAGAGGCCACAGTAAATAAATATGACAGCACTGCCATATCCTGACAATGTCATTTTTTCCACTGTCTCTCGCTGCTGCCTGGCTGCCACTGAACATCATCATTTAGGAGCACAGTACTTTCCAGAATAATGTAATAGATACTGGCAGTGAATTCAAGTTGAATATTGGTCCGAAAAGAGAAAATAAATAGTGTATGAATCAGGAATATTTTTAGGCTGGCCGGGTGATGATGGATCAGGGATATGTTGAGATGGAGGGAGAGAGAGAGAGAGAGAGAGAGAGAGAGAGAGAGAGAGAGAGAGATAGGGAGGGAGAGAGTGAGGGAGAGAGTGAGGGAGAGAGAGAGAGAGGGAGGGAGAGGGAGAGAGAGAGAGAGAGAGAGAGAGAGAGAGAGAGAGAGAGAGAGAGAGGGAGAGAGAGAGAGAGAGGGAGATAAATGAGTGTTTAGCAGAAAACACAAGCACAATGGGAAGGACTATGCTTAGACAGCAGAATGATGAGCTCTCTATGTGACAGATAGAGGGAAGTAAAAGGGAAAATCAGTCACATTAATATGAAATCAAAAACCCATACAGGTACTTTGTGGATATCCACTCTATAGTTGAAGATGCAATAGACACACAACACATATTTCACTCACTGTAACTATGGTACCCAGCAATCCGCCATGTATTTCCAAGGTCTATTAAATAAGTGATCAAACACTAATTAGATTATAAAAGGACCTAGATTGACCAAGATGGCAACTTGATTAGCACTAAATCCGTTTCACTGTGGTCTTTCAATTCGCACCTTCTATTGTTATGGTTTTTAATGTAGGCCGTCCCCATTCCCTGCCTCGTGTCAACGCATGGAGAATAATACTCTGTCTCGCCAAGCCCCAAAACCCACTAATTAGCTACTAGCTAGTTTCTCCTACCTGCTCCTAATTATTGCCATTTGTCTCCATTACAATACATTTGTCAGATGATAAAGGTATGTTTGGTTAAAGCAGACCTCTGCTCCCTGCATTCTGGCATGTTCTTTCTCTGCCTTCTTTGCGGGGTGAATTAGTGGCTCCCAACATCCATTAATTACATCCATCTATGGGCCTTATCTTATCTCCCTGACACACCCATCACCATCCCTTTGCTGTTCTAGTAATTTAAGAAACATTTACTGTTTGTCTGGGGCCTATATTGCAGTAGTTTGCTGAAGGCCTCTTTTCTCTTTCTTCATCCCTCTCTCCTCTCTCTCTATCCCTCTCCCTCTCTCTCGCTCTTCCTCTCTCCCTCTGTCTCGTTCTTCCTCTCTCTCTTTTCTCTCTCTCCCTCTGTCTTTCTCGCTCTCTCTCTCTTTCTCTCTCTCTCTCTCTCTCTCTCTCTCTCTCTCTCTCTCTCTCTCTCTCTCTCTCTCTCTCTCTCTCTCTCTCTCACTCTGTCTCCCTCTCTGTCTTTCTCTCGCTGACTCTTTCATAGTTTTTTCCTCATTTCCTCCTCTGGCTGGGAGTAAGCTCTTTGTTTTCTATTGGTATTGTCCCTGGTGCTTGCTTTGCAAAGAACAAGTTTTCTCCTGACATTTTCTTAATTGATCCATGGCAGCAGCTTTGTGCTCTGCTGTTTTTCCACTGCTTTAGTAATTCATATATTCCGTTCTCCAGAGGAGCTTCTCTCAAGTTCTTTGCAGGGAAAATAAGCATATTTTCGTAGTCCTCTTTCAGATGTGATTGTATTTTTAAAAATAATTTCTCATGCCGTTAGAAGAAAATAACTTTGTGAAGTTCATGTGTTAATACAGTATGCAACTTAAAGCAATTACTCACTATTAAAGGGATAGTTCGATTTTAAAGGGATAGTTCAATGAAGCCCTTTATCCACTTCCCAGAGTCCCGGACTATCCCTTTAATTCCGGAATGTACAGGCATCTTCGGCTGCAAAGTAAATGTTCCGCAACGCTTCGGGGTTGGGAGATGTTCTCAATCAGGAAGACAGTTATTACAGCCATTAAAATCACCATCCACTTTAGGTAATGAACACAATTAGCCGTTACACCAATAGCATATCTTCGCAGAAGAGCATTCCTCCCCACCCACTGAGGCACAGGGAAATAGGCCACTTTCTCAAGCTGTAATCTCCCACTTTACTAAGGCCAGAGCTGAGATGATGTTAACTGTGCTCTGTCTACTGACTTTAGAACCCCGATGAAGGCTAAATGCAGAAATGTGTTGTTGTTTTATAATGTTTTTTTTTTTCTTCAACATCATTGTTCCCCAGGAGTGTCTGAACCCTCTTTCACATATCCACTGTATCCACTGACTTATTGACAGCATTTTCTGTGTCTCTGTTCATCTGTCTGTCTTTCTCTTCGTCTGTAGGTCTCCTGCAGGAGTCTTTCATTGACGAGCCAGATGGTCTGGTGTCAGTCAACCTGCTGGTTGTGTCTGCAGTCTCAGCTTTCGCCACGGGGGCGGTGCTGTCGGGCTTGGCTGTCTGCTGGATCATGAGTCATCGCCACCGCACACGAGGGGCAGGAGCCAACAGGAGCCGTAAAGGGGACAAGGAGCAGAACATGCTGGGTCAGGGCCGGAGCGGCTCAGTGATGAGCGTGACACGTACCAGTGGCAGCGAGAGACCCCGGTCACATTCTCAGGCAGACAACCCGTTCGTAATGCCCAACGGCTGGCCTAAAGGAGAGATGGATCCAGGCCTACCTACTCCAGAACAGACCCCCCTGCAGCAGAAAAGGCCTCCACCCAGCATGAGAGATGTAGACTGGGAACAGAGCCAGACCTTCCTCACCTCAGTGGGCATGCCCTGCCCAGCCAACTCCGTCATCTACCTGAGCTCCAAGTTCCTGCAGGAGAGAGGTGGCAGGCACGAGGGCCCAGGGGATGTGGGGCCCCCCAACACAGAGCGAACACGTTACCTGGTCCTCGCCAGCAACCGGGAGCCACATGGGGGACAACCCAGGACCACCCTGAGGAACTCTGCAGGTGAATACAACTACCCAGCCACACCACAGGACTCCCCAGACCGCAGGAGGGTGGTCTCAGCCCCCAGCACCCAGATGGACTTTGGGGAGCCTCCCCGCTGGACTCACGAGGGACTCAACTATAACAGCAATAACGGAGCGCCCTACCCCTCCCAGCGCCCGGGCCTGATCCGGGCCAACCACCACGGCCTTGCCGACTTCAGTCACCTAATGGGAAAGAGCGTGGGCGAGCCTACCCCTAGTGGCCAGTGAGGAGAAGAGCGCAATGAACCCCCCTCTCTGAAACCCATTTCCCCTCAGCAACTGGAATACCCCTCAGACTCACTCTCCCTTCCCGAATCCTGTCCTGTCTGTCCTCTCTCACTGTCATTCAATGTTCTGACATCCCCGGCGTGAAGCCTGACTGACTAACTGACTGAAGAGACTAGGTCTCCAGAAGCCAGCAGTTTAGAGAAAGAAAGAGAGAGAGAGAGTTAAAGAGAGGAGGTTATTCTCCTCATGGCTGCAGCTCTGCTATCACCCTGAGAGGTGCACCCCTCTGCTCCTTACGTGGTTTAACCCACAGAGCATGGACTGGACACCATAAAACCAACCTCAAGGACTAGGAAGGGGTGCAAGGGAAGGGACATTTTGTGAAAAAGGAAAAACAAAAAGAAATGAGAACCGCTTCACTGATAATTTAGCTCAGTTCCAGTTGTGAAAGGTCTCATTCTACTATCTTGTGCTCTGCAAGTCATTCTTTGGGTGTGACATTTTTATTTCTGCTTTGCTTTTGTGCCAGCATCCAGCAGACAACCATGTGTTTTTCCTTGTTTGTTTTTTCTGGCCACCTCTATCAGTCAGCTCTAACAGTCAGCTTGTGTTTGATAGATATTAGCAATGCCAGGGGCACTGGATCATGCAGTATGGGAAAGGGTTCCTGTCTTAATGTGGGCATACAACACACTGGATCTTCTTATTGGAATAAGCTTGATAATGATGTCAACGATCCATCCCGTTGTGTTAACAATCATGGAAAAAGCACACATTGCTAGTGTGTTTCTAATGCTCTATTATGTGTTTCTAATCAGGCCTTGTAACGGTTTCCTCCCCCAGTCTGCAGCCCAGATCTAGCAACAACAGCACTGGACTTGAACATGTCAAAGTGGAGGGGACAAAAACCAGCAGGGAGGCGATAAGAGAGGATGGTACCTTAATATCTCTGTGTTTCCTTGGAGAAGTGGAGGGAACAGCGAAAGACAGTCAGAGGGCACAGTGGTATAAGACAACCTTGTCCCTCCCACTCCCTTCCTCCTTCTCTGTCTGTCTCTCCCTGGATCTATGTGACCTGACCTGAGGCCTGGGCTACCCGGCAGGCCAGCGGACAGGAGAGAAGAGTACATAGCCCATGTAGGGGAATGTGAGCCTGACTGTGGGGGTTAGCGGGCCCAGGGCCCTGCCACTGGGGAGCTCCATTCAGGCTCCTCTCCCTGACACTGAGCCTCTTTGTGCCCCGGAGCAGGAGGAGATGGCTGCAACAAATAGCCGTTACGAGTCAGGGCCGGAGGGGCAAACCCAGTGCCCCAGCCCAGCGGAATATCAATGAGGACAGCAGCGCTCCCCTGCCCATCCCTCGGGCCCTCTCACAGACACTGGCACCGTTTGGGACTGGGGCTGGGACCAGTCAGGGTGGTAGGCCAGGGATGGGCCGATAGGGCTGGGGCTGGGAGACTTGCATCATTCAGACTGCTATCACTTCTATATCCCTGCCTTTAAGCATCTATACACAAGGGACATTGGCTCAACAAAGCAAAGTAGAACTATATGGGCGTGGATTGTCTCCCTCCGCTCTCTCTCGCTCTCTGTTTGATGTTCTCCTTTTGTCTGCCTCTCTGCTCACTCCCCTGTCTGTAGATCCGATGGCTCGTGTTTTTTCATCCGTGTCATGACTTGTGTTTGTGGATGTTGCTCTATTTCAGGCTACAGCGGAAGTTGTCCATAATCTCCTTGTTCTCCCCCTAGTTCTCTCACCCGGTAGCCATTATCTGAGTGATTTCTGCCGCAATCCCCCAACATTCACAAATCAGTGTTAACTGCACCCTCACCCTGAGCGCTGGTCGGCAACACGCATGGAAGCGCATAGACTGGCTTCATTAGTGGGTCTGTGGGCTGGGAGGAGCAGAGGAGGAGAGCTGGAGAGAGATGGAGCTGGAGGGGCATGGGAGGAGCAGAGGCTGGGCTGATCTGGGTAGGACTGGCAGAGAGTGGTGTTAGAGAAACACACAACAGAGCCAGAGAGCACGAACATGAATCTTAGCAGGGCTTACAATACAAAGCTATGGCTACATTCAGAGCTGCTCTGAAACAGGGGGAGCAGATAGAGGGGAGGCCTGGCCTTGCATAGAAAGCCAGCTGTGTAGTGGGCTGAGGAGAGGAGCCAGGTTCGACGGTGGATTTGTTTATCTTAATGTAAAGGGCTAAACCACTGAGGTCGAATACTAAAAGAGATTCCTGGAGTGTAAACACATGATCTAGCTGGGTAAAAATGCCCACTCATGGCTGAGTCCAGGGAGACAAAGCAACAACTGAATGAGCGTGTATGCATGTGTGCCTTCATGTGAGTGTGTTGGTTTTTGTGTACTTGAAGTGCATTAGTAGTGAGTGTTGCCATGAATGAGTAAAGTAGTCGGGTGGATTGGGGAGTATATTGAAATAGTACATTCCATACTGTAGTAGACAAAACCACTCCTCCACGTTGTCGTCGTCATCCTCCTATCTCCATTATAGCCCTGAGAGGAGTGTTGGTTGAGAGCATGGGGCCTTGAAGCAATAGTGGACCCCTGGTGCCCCCTCTCGTCTCCTCTTTTTCTCCCAGCCAGTGGTGTCCCCTCAGTGCAGTGAGTGAATGAGGCCTACTCTGCCTGCCCAGCCAGGCGTGCTCCAGCTCTTACACTGTTTCACTAAGCATGCTTGATTAGGCAAAGTACATCCCAGCCCCTAATGGTGTGATGAGCCCCTGAGAAGATTAGCAAAAGACACATCAAGAGGGTGACGGGCACCCACTCTCCTCTGCAGCTATCCCCCCATACACACACAATCACACAGTTACACACACATAAACATACACACACTCAGACACACACACTGCGCCCTAATCAAATTCAGGATGCAATTGAATTACGATCTGCTGTTATCCCCAGGCCAGGGAGGAGGGAGGCCAAACTTGTGGCTCAGACCCATGGATTTGCTCGTTGGAAGAGCCACACATGATTATCTTAGTCCACCATGACTAAACAGTTAAGGAATCTGTGGTTCCCCATAATACAACCCTTCAGGCTTGCACACAGACAGACAAACAGACACAGACACACAATCAGCCTTTCCCTCTCTATATGTTGTATTAGCAGCTACAATCAAACAGAGGTAGTTTTAAATGTGTCAACACCAGAATGAGAAATCTGGGTAATTTACTGTGAAGCGCTCAAAAATCTTTGTTCTTTTGAAATCAGTTTTTAAATGTTTTAACCGTTTATCTACATTTGCAAATCCGCTAATGCAGTAAATTGCTTTCTTTGGCAGCCATTACTTTCTGCTGGACATGATATGTAGCCCCCCACCACCCACCCCCAACCCACATGACCTGATCTGTGTGTATAAATATCATGGACTGTGTGTGTCCCTGAGACCATGTCATTGTTTGTTGTTGGCTTGTTTTCCTGAGTAACCCAGTGATTTAGCTAATGCCCCCCAGCCAGAAACTGCCAATGCCAGGATGAGATACTCTAGAAAGACTCAAACCAAATAAGAAGACATGTAACCCAATCTGCTGAGGAATAAACACGGGCAGCAGACATATTTATCATCGAAAGATAAGCACAAAAAAATGTTAGCATTTTTGTAAAGTTGTAGAGAGCATTCTATTTAGTCTGCACTGATCATTCTTGTCATGTTTTTTTTGTCTGTTTCTGTGGTAATATTTGGTTTGAGTTTTTGGGATTTGTTGTATTGGATTTTCTATTTCCTCTTTGGTGTGTGAGTTTGATGATGATGATGAAGATGATCCTGATGAAGATTCTGTACTGTGAACAGCATCTCAGTATTTTCTCCCACTCTGATGCCTGTGCTGTGTCTGAGTTGTGTCTGGGAGGAGAAGAGGAGAAGAGGAGGAGAGGAGAGGAGGAGGTGATACAGACTGGAATCACAACAAAGAGAACTTTTCCACTCCTCCAGAGTCGAGTCTCCTGCTACAGTGACAGACTCCTGCAGTCCTGTGGCTCTCACCAGAGGCTGTCTGTCCCTGCCTGTGACCAGGGACGCTGTCATTAAATGACACAGTGTGTCCCTGTGTGTACATAATATCAATGCTTAAATGTAATTTAAGTGCAGTAGCTGCATGACACAGCCTCTGTGTGTACAGAAGTAGCAACGTGTGAATTTATACAGTACATGCAAGTGTGTGTGCTTGTGTCTGCAAATCTGTCCATCACACAAACACATGCATGCACCCTCAAACAACTGCACACACACACACACACACACACACACACACACACACACACACACACACACACACACACACACACACACACACACACACACACACACACACCCTTCAGCAGTTGAACACCATTTCAACATTGTCCTCAGCTCTGCCTGTCACTTAGCATGGAGACTTTGCTCTCTGTCAACTTTCTTATTCTAATAAACCACTCAGACATTAACTATCTTCTTGTATCTTCTTTTACTCCAGTTATTTTGACTATTTATTCTCCTCCTCAAGGATATATGTATATATACAGTTCCCGTCAAAAGTTTGGACAGTTTTTTGTTTAAAAAAAAAACTATTTTCTACATTGTAGAATAATACTGAAGACATCAAAACTATGAAATAACACATATGGAATCATGTAGTAACCAAAAAGTGTTAAACAAATCAAAAATATATTACAGATTTCAGAGTCTTCAAAGTAGCCATCCTTTGCCTTGATTACAGCTTTACACACTCTTGGCATTCTCTAAACTCCCGAGTGGACCAGCGGACTAAGGCAATGCATATTAGTGCTAGAGGCGTCACTACAGACACTGGTTAGATTCCAGGCTGTATCATAACTGGCCTTAGGACGACGCACAATTGGCCCAGCGTCGTCCAGGTTAGGGTTTGGCCGGGGTAGGCCGCCATTGTAAATAAGAATGAGTTCTTAACTGACTTGCCTAGTTAAATTAAGGTTAAATAAAACACAAAAATGAATACTTTGCTATCACTTGTGTCAAATACATTAGTACACTTCTCTTTGTAGCTATGGCGTTGTCTGAAAATACCCTCCCTGTCCAGCAGATGGTGGTGTTGTTCCATCAACGGCCTTTGACATGGCCTGGACCATACCTCTTCGTATGCCATGGCAGTCCAGTGTGGTCCTCCACTTTTCCAACATGAGTAATACCATTGTTGACAATTCTGAGGATTACCATCGAAAAGCATCAGAATGAATAATAGAAATTAACTCAAATAGCTTTGTCAGTATTAATGATATGAGCACATCTCTCTCTCTCAGGTGAGTGTATAAGACAGTAACACATCTGTTGACAGGTAAAGGGGCTGTGAGGCCTGTCAGAGCCGCCCATTCCCTGGGGCTGCTTTATGGGTCCTCAGCCCCTGGTGCTGCAGTGTGGAGCTGGAGCCCTGGAGTCCTGGAGCTGGAGTCCTCCCTCCCTCCGCCACCTTGCTGGCCATCACGTTATCATAAATCTTCAAATCAATCAGCTGAGCCAGGGGCACATTCATGTGATGAATCTGATTCATTAATGGATTGGACCAATGCCAGCCCAGCGGACACTGTCAGGTTGACCCACAGCTGAGCTCACTGCAGGCTAACTCACAGCTTCACAGCCCTGTTCTGTGTGTTCAGATTCCAGCCACACCTTGTCTTTTTGCATTCATTACAGGGCTGAATGGTGTTAACATCATGAACGTGATACAAGACGCAGTGTGCAATTTGAGGCCCATCTATCTGACATATTTATCAGGCACCTCTGAGAGAGAGAAGGAAAAGGTCATTCTGTTTAATGTTCTATCTGTTTGCTTTCAGGCACCAACACAGACAATCAAGCACAGAGGGCCGGACAGATGTACAGTAAGCTTGACAACAACACATCCAGTAAAGGACTATAGAATTACACAATCAATACAAGTGTGGACATTGCCAAATGAATGACTAAAATGAAGCACATTAATTCACTCTACAAGGGGTGTAGAGTCTAACTGGCATACAAGCAGTGGGTGAGTTTCAAGTTTGGGGAAGATCATTTTCACCATAAAAATGCACCTTTAGAATAAAAGCATTACATGCATAATCTAATTTGTGGTCACTTTTGTTAATAGTGTTTTCCCAGTAATGAAACATTTGTGTGTCACGTTCTGACCTTTATTCCTTTGTTTTGTCTTTATTTAGTATGGTCTGGGCGTGAGTTGGGGTGGGCAGTCTATGTTAGTTTTTCTATATTTTCTATTTCTGTGTTTGGCCTGATATGGTTCTCAATCATAGGCAGCTGTCTATCATTGTCCCTGATTGAGAACCATATTTAGGTAGCCGGTTTTCCTTTGTGTTTTGTGGGTGGTTATTTTCAGTCTTTGTGTGTCTGCACCAGAGAACTGTTTCGGTTGTCACTTTGTTGTTTTGTATTTTTGAAGTGTTCAGTTTCTTATTAAAAAGATGAACACTAACCACGCTGCACTTTGGTCCTCTCCTTCTTCCCAAGACAACTGTTACATTGTGCTTATAGCCTACTGCAGTGTGTGCATTGCTGCGCTTATAATGTGAAGAAATAGCCAAATAGTTCATTAACATTTTAAACTAAATGTTCTGATCTGTTGCTTCAGCCTCAATGCGTAAAAACGTTTTTTTTTATGCTAGTTGTTGTATTAATTTGGGATCTATTGCATCCCACAACTGTCCCAGACTACTTGTTGGAATATTTATTTCTCGCACAGAATAGAATAGGTGAATAGAATAGGTCAACTTTTGTACTATGAGGGATAGTAGATTGACATAGGCTAGTGCTTTTGTTAGGCCTACTCATCTTGTTGGCTGACACAAAGTAAATGTGGACAGTTCTTCTAATATCTTCAATGTGCGCCTCGGAATTGGATAAGGACGTGCCGAGTTGCATCCCTGAAGTGTCTGTCTTCACTTGTAGCCTGTGAGAAAGACCCGATCTCCTGATGGAGAGCCATGTGAGTGATAGGTGCTTCGGAGTATGCAGCACTCAGGGAGATGGGAACAACGGCCACTGTCTGCAAAAGGCATGGATTCTTTTAGGGTGCATCATGGCCACACAAAGGAAATGCCGCTAGGAAATTTGAGGCATTACCAAGTGGTTGTCAAATTGTGAGTGAGAGACTGATGTGTGTACAGCCTGCGCAAAAAAAAAACAAAGTAGAGCTCATGTCTTTCAAGCAACCTTTTTCAAATCATCATTAGAGTCACATCATGCAGCCTTAAAATGTATTAAAAATCAAAACATATAGCCCAACATTTGCCCAACGTAGAACAACTAAGGTTAAAATAATAAATCTAAATTTAGCATATAGGAGTACCTATTTCTTTGTTAACCACTCAACACAAAATAGCCGCATGTGCGCACTCCCTCAAATCATTTGGAGAAAATATCCTTTCTATTTTATTCAGCTTTGTTCAATTTTGTTCCTCATACTATAAAATTATATATATATATATATATATATATATATATTTTTTTTTTTTAATGCCATGGAATTCTAAACAAATCTTGTCTGCTTAATGAACTAGTGTAGCCCACAGCCATATGGCATAGCCAGATCAGGGCCTGACATAAGGACAACTCAGAGTATGCTATTCTGTTCTTCTGAAATAGACAACATTTTCTTCATATCATGTTTCCTTAGACCTTTCTAAAATAAATAATGGATTTATTGTGAAGGTGCATGGTATATTACATCGATTTATTAGACTTTTTAAAATGTAAATGTTCCAAAGATCTTCATCAGTGGCTTGTAGCCTGTGTGTGGAAGCCAGGAGGTGCTAAATATGTTTGTTAATTAACGGTCAATTACCGTGAGATGGACAGTTATTTACTTGACAATCACCGGCTGACGAAATTTCGTGACGCCCTAGCCAGGTGCACCGGTTTGTGTCAAGAACTGCAACGCTGCTGGGTTTTTCACTGGGTTTTTCATACTCAACAGTTTCCTGTGTGTATCAAAAATGGTCCATCCAGCCAACTTGACACAACTGTGGGAAGCATTGGAATTAACATGGGCCAGCATCCCTGTGTGCCAGCATCCCTGTGGAGCGCTTTCGGCAGTGCAACTCAATATTAGGAATGTGACATTAACATTTTGTTCACTCAGTGTACATGACTCTCTTTCAATGTTGAGTGTACAGTTGAAGTCGGAAGTTTACATACACCTTAGCCAAATACATTTAAAATACATTCAAAATACATTCAAAATTCCTGACATTCCTGTCTTAGGTCAGTTAGGATCACCACTTCATTTTAAGAATGTGAAATGTCAGAATAATAGTAGAGAGAATTATTTATTTCAGCTTTTATTTCTTTCATCACATTCCCAGTGGGTCAGAAGTTTACATACACTCAATGAGTATTTGGTAGCATTGCCTTTAAGTGGTTTAACTTTGGTCAAACGTTTCAGGTAGCCCTCCACAAGCTTCCCACAATAAGTTGGGTGAATTTTGGACCATTCCTGATGTCAAGCAAAGAGGAACTGAGTTTGAAGGTAGGCCTTGAAATATATTCACAGGTACACCTCCAATTGACTCAAATTATGTCAATTAGCCTATCAGAAGCTTCTAAAGCCACAACATAATTTTCTGGAATTCTCCAAGCTGTTTAAAGGCACAGTCAACTTAGTGTATGTAAACTTCTGACCTACTGGAATTGTGATACAGTGAATTATAAGTGAAATAATATGTCTGTAAACAATTGTTGGAAAAATGACTTGTCCTATGCACAAAGTAGATGTCCTAACCGAATTGCAAGAACTATAGTTTGGTTGAAAAACAAGTTTTAATGACTCCAACCTAAGTGTATGTAAACTTCTGACTTCAACTGTATATCATTTTTATAAATGTTTTCTGATTTTATCCAATTATCCAATATAAATAATGTCAATATTGATTATTCAATATAAGCAATGTAAATATCTATCGTTCAATATAAATGTGAATGTATTTTAGCATAAAGCAGGGTGTGATGACCAGCCTGAACACAAGGGGGGAGACAATAGTCTGCCAAAAGTTAAGTCCAGAAAAACAGAACAGTTTTTAACATAAACTACCCTTCAGTTGTTCAAAAAAGACGACACCAGACACCTACATAGCTGGAAAATATGTATATAATTCATATATCTGTAAAACCATCAGATTTTTTATGATTTTTCAAGTGACAGCATTCACTAGGCCAAAACAGAATACACAGTAGCTGATAATTCCTCTCAATTCCTATTCGGTTCTAGAGAGAGCAATTCTCTCTGGAGAGTCCCGATTCTCTCTTTGCACTGTCTTCCCTGGGATCAGTTCCTTGCGGAACTCCTTTACCAAGAAGAAATATCCAATAGCATCTAAACAGCAGTTTGTTGTGGCAATCCATTCTGAGACATGATAAAAGTTATGCATCAAATGATACTGTTGGCAGTCAGTGGGGACTTTGTAGGCAACATAGAAATTCATGAAAAATGCCATATGGATAGGAGTGTAACAGATGAAAAAGACTACCAAATTGGCTGATATTATTCTAATACTTTTTCTGTTGTCCTTATATGAGTGCATGTCCTTGTAGGCCAGCAGAGTGCAGATTGTCTGACATGAACAAAGCAGCATTGTGAGAAGAGGAACCACATATCCCAATATCTCCAGAGACAGAATGTAGCCCAGTTGAAACAAATGGAATTCCCTCTCAAAGCAGGCCAGATTGTGCGCAGGTCTATTGTGCTCCCTGAATATCACACATAGGACCACAATAGTCACCCATATCATCACACACACTACAACAGCCACTTTCTTCTTGGAGCCCATTCTCCTGGAGTGAAAGGGAAACTGAATGGCGATGAATCTCTGAACACTGATAGCAGTAACAGTGAAAATACTAGCGTACATGTTGGTGAAATGAATGAGAACCAGAACAGCACAGAGGCCAGGAGAGGTAATGCTGAAGAAGGTGTGGTAGATCCTGAAGGGCAGGAAGGTGATGAGGGCACAGTCGGCCACAGCCAGGTTGAGCATGTAGATGTGTGTGTCTGTAAAGCTGGCTCTCTTACGGTAGAACACCCTCAGAGCAGAGAGGTTCAGGGCCAGACCCAGCAAAAACACGGGGCTGTACACAACCCTCTGGAACAGCCTCACCTCCTCCGACATGTTGGTCTTACAGAGGTGTGGTCCATATGAATGGTTGGACATCATTCTCACTATGGTGGAGAGCATGGTCAGTTAGTATGATATTGTGATGTTTTACTGATGAAGGCCAAAGTTGTGGCCTTATGAATCTTATGAAGTTGGTAATGTGTTACTATTTCAAGCGTGTATTTCTAAAAGTCACAATCAACATCAGTGAGCTGACTTCTGTTTTATGGTTCAGAGGTTAAGAATCGTGACATACACTATAACAGTTTTCCCTTGGTCTGTACCTCCCACTTCAATTAAAAACACATCGTTCTTTCTATTGGTTCTGACTGTTAATAAATGTCCTACCTTAAAATGAGAGGATTGACAGCCACCAAGCATACAGATGTTTTTCACCTGCAAGTTAAGAGTCCACTTTTACTGTCTCCTTCTTGAATCTGTGTGAGAAGCTAGACGTTTCTTTCAAGCAGTTTCCCCTTGACAACAGAAAAAGGAAGTTGCGTTTGATAGACTGCAGTCTATTTGCATTTCAATGTATAGAACTGCATAGGTATACTATCACCAGAGATGAACAATTTGACAGAAATACATTAAAGCCTAAGAATATTTCAACAATGAGGAAGAGCCAAAAGCTCTGAAATTGATATTTTTCTGTTTTATATTACCTCCTCGCTATACACAGTCACAATATGAGAAGTACTTTTTACTTAAAGACAATGTTATTTCCTTTATATGGTCTGTTGTGTAAATGGTTGGGAAATGTCGACTGTTGGTGAAATATTTGTGTCTCATCGTGGTTTGGAGATTCACTTGTAATGTCTTTCTGTTTGTGTTGAATGTTGAATGTTCAAAGACACGAGACAAGATGCATGATTTATCAAAGTCAACTGGAGTAAAACGTGTTTCCAAAACAACTGTGGTCCATGATAAATAAATACAATATATGCTACATTATGCATGTACATGTCTATTTACACGTTCTAAAATCCAATGTTGGGGAAGCTACTCTGAAAATATAGTTTACCAAGCTACCAATTACTTCACACTGGAAGAAGTTAAGCTACACTAAAGCTACCCTGAAGAAAATGTTTAGTTTTCTTAACTAAAGTTACTTTGAAAAAGTATTTCACTACCTGAAAACAACTTTGTGAAATATGATCATGTGTAAATCTGAAATGTCATAGACGATAAATTGCAAGAGCAGATCACTTTGGGGTCGTATGTTAACAGAATGTGTAATTTAACCTATTAAACACAAAAACTATGTTTCAAGTGAGAATTAGGCAGGTCTGATGCCGAAAAAGAAAGGAAAGCACTGCCTATTTCACCCATATTTTTTTTTATATAAAAAAAAGAGTCATATGTAGTTCCAGTAGTTAGGTACACCACTACATGGAAAAAAGTTATTAACTACTACCTAGATTTGAATTTTATTAAACTACCACCAAGCTACTGCAAAATGTAGTTGAATTACTAGTTGAACAACATGTAGTTCATTACTCCCCAACACTGCTAAAACCACATAGGCCTAACATTGTAAACATTGTTACAGGTTGTTACAGCAATCTAATGTCAACATAATCATCAGAACTATGTATATGTTGAAATTGCGTTGAAAATTCCAAGTAGAAACATAAAAAATGACATTTGATTAGAAATATTTTATTTGACCTTGTTTCAATGTTGATAATAAAATGGTATGTTTGAATCAACATCGTTTTAACGTCATGCCATCAATCTAAAGAAAGAGATACATTAAAATAAAATGTGAAGCCACAGTCCAACAATTCCTTACTGAACAGTGACTCTGACTGGTATATGAGGGATAATGCACTTCAGTGAGAACAAGTCTACCATCCAGATGCCTACCTACATGTTGCTTAGCAAACAAACTGTGTTTGATTCAGCTGACCTATCATGTCAACACATCTTGACATTCATTTTATTTGTCACATACACCGAATACAACACCTTACCATGAAATACTTACAAGAGATGGTGCCGTTTCACGGTCCCTCGTGTTTTTTCACGTTATTTGTAACTTATTGTGTACATAATGTTTCTGCCACTGTCTCTTATGACTGAAAAGAGATTCTAGATATCAGGACAGCGATTACTCACCCTGTACTGGAAGACATTTTTTTCTTTAACGAGTCAAATGCAAAGGATTTACCTCAGACACCCAACAAGACCCTTATCCCCGTCATTAGCAGGAGAAAGAGACTGAGATATCGGGGATGTAGGTCTGGGTGCCTTGTAAGGATCTGACGGCGAGTGGGTAATCTGCCTTCACCATCGGTCCTATTAGCCAACGTACAATCATTGGATAATAAAATAGACGAAGTACGAGCACGTATATACTACAAACGGGACATTAAATACTGTAATAACTTGTTTCACCAAGCCGTGGCTGAATGATAACATGAATAACACACAGCTGGTGGGTTTTATGCTTTTTCGGCAGGATAGAACTGCAGCCTCTGGTAAGACAAGGGGTGGCGGTCTATGTACCCTGCTAAAAAAAAACACTTAAACAACACAATGTAACTCCAAGTCAATCACACTTCTGTGAAATCAAACTGTCCACTTAGGAAGCAACACTGATTGACA
Source organism: Oncorhynchus clarkii lewisi (assembly GCF_045791955.1). Taxonomy (NCBI): domain Eukaryota; kingdom Metazoa; phylum Chordata; class Actinopteri; order Salmoniformes; family Salmonidae; genus Oncorhynchus; species Oncorhynchus clarkii. The sequence goes on along the minus strand of NC_092151.1, from coordinate 64,183,771 downwards.
ATACATTTATTTCACATGCTGTTGTGCAAATGGAATAGACAACTGGTGGAAATTATAGGCAATTAGCAAGACACCCCCAATAAAGGAGTGGTTCTGCAGGTGGTGACCACAGACCACTTCTCAGTTCCTATGCTTCCTGGCTGATGTTTTGGTCACTTTTGAATGTTGGTGGTGCTTTCACTCTAGTGGTAGCATGAGACGGAGTCTACAACCCACACAAGTGGCTCAGGTAGTGCAGCTCATCCAGGATGACACATCAATGTGAGCTGTGTCAAGAAGGTTTGCTGTGTCTGACAGCGTAGTGTCCAGAGCATGGAGGCGCTACCAGGAGACAGGCCAGTACATCAGGAGACGTGGAGGAGGCCGTAGGAGGGCAACATCCCAGCAGCAGGACCGCTACCTCCGCCTTTGTGCAAGGAGGAGCACTGCCAGAGCCCTGCAAAATGACCTCCAGCAGGCCAAAAATGTGCATGTGTCTGCTCAAACAGTCAGAAACAGACTCCATGAGGGTGGTATGAGGGCCGACGTCCACAGGTGGGGGTTGTGCTTACAGCCCACACTGTGCAGGACGTTTGGCATTTGCCAGAGAACACCAAGATTGGCAAATTCGCCACTGGTGCCCTGTACTCTTCACAGATGAAAGCAGGTTCACACTGAGCACATGTGACATGACGTCACATGAGTCTGGAGACGCCGTGGAGAACGTTCTGCTGACTGCAACATCCTCCAGCATGACCGGTTTGGCGGTGCGTCAGTCATGGTGTGGGGTGGCATTTCTTTGGGGGGTCCGCACAGCCCTCCATGTGCTCGCCAGAGGTAGCCTGACTGCCATTAGGTACCGAGATGAGACCCTCAGACCCCTTGTGAGACCATATGCTGGTGCGGTTGGCCGTCAATACAGGACTAAGACCGCTCGTCGGATGTGGCAGGGCTTGCAAACTATTACAGACTACAAAAGGAAGCACAGCAGCGAGCTGCCCAGTGACACGAGCCTATCAGACGAGCTAAATTACTTCTATGCTTGTTTCGAGGCAAGTAACACTGAAACATGCATGCGAGCACCAGCTGTTCCAGATGACTGAGTGATCATGATCTCCATAGCCGATGTGAGTAAGACCAATAAAAAGGTCAACATTCACAAGGCTGCAGGGCCGTGTACTCCGAGCATGCGCTGACCAACTGGCAAGTGTCTTCACTGACATTTTCAACCTGTCCTTGACTGAGTCTGTAATACCAACATGTTTCAAGCAGACCACCATAGTCCCTGTGCCCAAGAACACTAAGGTAACCTGCCTAAATGACTCTGACCCGTAGCACTCACATCTGTAGCCAGGAAGTGCTTTGAAAGGCTGGTCATGGCTCACATCAACACCATTATCGCAGAAACCGAAGACCAATTCCAATTTGCATACCGCCCCAACAGATCCACAGATGATGCAATCTCATTGACTTCAGCTCAGCGTTCGATACCATAGTGCCCTCAAAACTCATCACTAAGCTAGTGGTAAGGGTAGGTAACAACATATCTGCCATGCTGTTCCTCAACATGAGGGGCCCTCAAGGGTGTGTGCTCAGACCCCTCCTGTACTTCCTGTTCACTCATGACTGCAAGGCCAGGCATGACTAAATCAAATCAAATCAAATGTTATTAGTCACATGTGCCGAATACAACAGGTTTAAAAAAATACGGATAAGAATAAGAAATAAAAGTAACAAGTAATTAAAGAGCAGCAATAGTTTCCCGGGTGGCGCAGTGGTTAAGGGCGCTGTACTGCAGCGCCAGCTGTGCCATCAGAGTCCCTGGGTTTGTGCCCAGGCTCTGTCGTGACCGGGAGGTCCGTGGGGTGACGCACAATTGGCCTAGCGTCGTCCGGGTTAGGGAGGGATTGGTCGGTAGGGATCTCCTTGTCTCATCGCGCACCAGCGACTCCTGTGGCGGGCCGGGCTAGGTGCACGGTGTAGCCTCTGACACATTGGTGCGGCTGGCTTCCGTGTTGGATGCGCGCTGTGTTAAGAAGCAGTACGGCTGGTTGGGTTGTGTATCGGAGGACGCATGACATTCCAAGGTCGGCAGTGGCGATTTTAGCATGTAAATCCTTGTGTGGCAAAAGAAAAACAAGATGTGGGATGCATGCTAGTTCATACAGCCTCATTTACTACCTTTTAAAAAACATAGCTGATATGGATGACTTGCTTAAACAAATGTGGTTTCTACTGACAATTGAAATGTACAAACTATGGCATAAGGGGACGACAAGCAGATAAGAGGCAATCCGTAATTTCGATTAAGACATTAATGAGCGAGATAGGACAGACGTTGGCCTAGCGTCGTCCGGGTTAGGGAGGGATTGGTCGGTAGGGATCTCCTTGTCTCATCGCGCACCAGCGACTCCTGTGGCGTGCCGGGCGCAGTGCGCGCTAGCCAAGGTTGAGGGGGCATGGTGTAGCCTCCGACACATTGGTGCGGCTGGCTTCCGCGTTGGACGCGGAGCAGTACGGCTGGTTGGGTTGTGTATCGGAGGATGCATGACATTCAACCTTCGTCTCTCCCGAGCCCGTACGGGAGTTGTAGCAACAGTTGTACTACAACAATTGGATACCACGAAATTGGGGAGAAAAAGAGGTAAAATCAAACGTTTTCTGTAAGTCTTCACAAGGTTTTCACACACTGTTGCTGGTATTTTGGCCCATTCCTCCATGCAGATCTCCTCTAGAGCAGTGATGTTTTGGGGCTGTTGCTGGGCAACACGGACTTTCAACTCCCTCCAAAGATTTTCTATGGGGTTGAGATCTGGAGACTGGCTAGGCCACTCCAGGACCTTGAAATGCTTCTTACGAAGCCACTCCTTCGTTGCCCAGCCACGTTTCATCTTCAATGCCCTTGCTGATGGAAGGAGGTTTTCACTCAAAATATCACGGTACATGGCCCCATCCATTCTTTCCTTTACACGGATCAGTCGTCCTGGTCCCTTTGCAGAACAACAGCCCCAAAGCATGATGTTTCCACCCCCATGCTTCACAGTAGGTATGGTGTTCTTTGGATGCAACTCAGCATTCTTTGTCCTCCAAACACGACGAGTTGAGTTTTTACCAGAAAGTTATATTTTGGTTTCATCTGACCATATGACATTCTCCCAATCTTCTTCTGGATCATCCAAATGCTCTCTAGCAAACTTCAGACTGGCCTGGACATGTACTGGCTTAAGCAGGGGGACACGTCTGGTACAGCACGATTTGAGTCCCTGGCGACGTAGTGTGTTACTGATGGTAGGCTTTGTTACTTTGGTCCCAGCTCTCTGCAGGTCATTCACTAGATCTGGGATTTTTGCTCACTGTTCTTGTGATCATTTTGACCCCACAGGGTGAGATCTTGCGTGGATCCCCAAATCGAGGGAGATTATCAGTGGTCTTGTATGTCTTCCATTTCCTAATAATTGCTACCACAGTTGATTTCTTCAAACCAAGCTGTTTACCTATTGCAGATGCAGTCTTCCCAGCCTGGTGCAGGTCTACAATTTTGTTTCTGGTGTCCTTTGACAGCTCTTTGGTCTTGGCCATAGTGGAGTTTGGAGTGTGACTGTTTGAGGTTGTGGACAGGTGTCTTTTATACTGATAACAAGTTCCAACAGGTGCCATTAATACAGGTAACAAGGGGAGGACAGAGGAGCCTCTTAAAGAAGAAGTTACAGGTCTGTGAGAGCCAGAAATCTTGCTTGTTTGTAGGTGACCAAATACTTATTTTCCACCATAATTTGCAAATAAATTCATTAAAAATCCTACAATGTGATTTTCTGGAAAAAAATTATCATTTTGTCTGTCATAGTTGAAGTGTACCTATGATGAAAATTACAGGCCTCTCTCATCTTTTTAAGTAGGAGAACTTGCACAATTGGTGGCTGACTAAATACTTTTTTGCCCCACTGTATATAGGGAAGGTAATCAGGGTAGTGATGGAGTCCAGGTGAGTCTGATGACACACAGGTGCATGTAATGATGGTGACAGGTGTGCGCCATAACGAGCAGCCTGGTGACCTAGAGGTCTGGAGAGGGCGCACACGTGACAGAAGCATAGGATAAAGATGGCATATAAACAGATAAATCAAACTCTTACAATATTCAATGATTACATTTCTCAAAAACAGATTACAGGCTACATGTGCACCACCAAGTCAGAACAGTAGGTGAAATTAAGAGGTGAAAATAGGCTAAATTATTAGGGTGAGGCACATGGGCTACTAACAGCTTACTACACAACCCACACTTAGTATTACTTTCTTAGCTACAGTGTACATATCTCCCTTGCATATTGCATCATTTATGCAGAAGCATACAATACATTTTTGGACTCACCTTGTTGTGTTGTACTCACTTGAACAGGAAGGTGGCACAGCGGTCCTTCGTGGGCAAATTTTGTCCAAGTCATAGCTCGTTTTTCCAGAGTTTCCAGCTGTCTTGAACTCACTAAAGTCAGATTTTGCAGTTCAGAGTTAAATTGTTTTGAGTGCGTCACAAGTCATGCTTCATTGACAGCATGTCCAATGTTGAATTTTTAAAATTTTAAACCAGGAAAAGAGACCTTTAATCTTAGACTTGAGATCACACCACCAGTCCACTGTATAGAAGGCTAATGATTGCTTTGCAATGCTTGCAGTTAGCCACTGATTCCACCAATACATTTTATCTATAATATCTCTTCATTATTTCTCCTCATATGACAAGAATTAAAAAGGATTTGCCAGTAGATTGTCGACTTGATTCATGATGATGCTAGCTAAGATTTGAAAGTATGATGTTGACATGATCAGATGTCCAATCAAAGCTACTGTAGATATGTGATTTGACATGATTTTATTTGTGGCCATTGACATTGAGCATTCTTGGATGGGCACTTCTAATGTAACTCAATGGCAGCATCCAAGGGGCTTGAATTTTCTAGCTCTACCCTTAGACTTGGCGGTGACGTAGTGTCCCCACGAGTGACAAAATACTGAGCCAATCACAGCGCAACGCTCTGTATTTTCTTTTGGCTGGCCCCACCACCACAGAAAGCACTGAGCTAGGCGGAAACACCCGCATTTTCGAGCTTCCTTACTCAAGAAAACATATAAGAGACCATGTTTGTATGCGGCTTTATTATTAACTCAATGATATATTGTTTGCATTGTTTGCAAACTGAAATGTGACACGAATGAATACCAAAATAACATGCAAAACAGGAAAGCCCTCCTATTTTGCTAAAAATGTGGGGCTCAAAACGGGTCGCCACTGAAGGTTGGGTTTATGAAGATTACATTGACATCCGATTTGCCCAACAAAGGACACCATCATTTCAACTTTAGCTAGGTATACTATCATTTGTGGCTGATTAGATCTTTGGAAGTTTAGAAGTAGTTACCATTAGCCCTAGACCAAAGGTTGGCAGATGATGATATTGATCTGGTATTGATGGCAGCCGGCAATACACTCATATCCCCCTTGGACAGGTTTGTACCTAAAACATTCTCCATTCAGACTGCATTGGATTTCCTCCTTAACTAGATTTAATGGCGAGAAGGCAGATAAAAACAGGCAAGATATGCATACTTCCTTTATGAAACACCATTTTCCACCTGCTTGCTAGTTGCTACTTCCTGATGTTGGGCCCTGCGTTCAGCCAGGGGTAAACAACAGACTGCTGCAGCCCCCGATTTCCTGAACGTAATACGCAACATCCAAAGACTAGCGTTTCTAGGCATTAGCCACTTTATTATGGTGGTGGAAAATGGTGTTTCATATTGTGCCCTTTTTTCTGCCTTCTCGCCATTAAATCTAGTGAGAATTAGGTAGGTCTGGTACGAAAAAGAAAGTAAAGTATTGCCTATTTCAGCCATATTTTATTTTATTTTGGAAAACAAAGTGTGAAGTAACATTTTTCAAAGTAAGCTCAGTTAAGTAAACTATATATTTTTTTAAAGCATTAGTTTAAGTTTATAACTTCTCCAGTGTGAAGTGAACTCTGCAGCGTGAACTCCGTATATGTAGCTTCCCCAACTGTTTGATTCTTTGATTCAGTTTGACACACACAGGAAGATGTTGAGCGTGAAACACCCAGCAGCATTGCAGTTCTTGACAGAAACCGGTGCACCTGGCACTGTTCAAAGGCACTAACATCTTTTGTCTTGCCCATTCACCCTCTGAATGGCACATATACACAATACATTTTCTTGAACTGCACTGTTTGTTAAGTCAAATCAAATCAAATGTTATTTGTTACATGTACCGAATACAGTGAAATGCTTAAAAATAAGTGTAAATATAATAATAATAACAAATAACAAATATTTAAATAGCAGCAGTAAAATAACAATAGCAAGGCTATATACAGGGGGTAGCGGTACAGAGTCAATGTGCGGAGGCACCTGTTAGTCGGGCTAATTGAGGTAATATGTACATGTAGGTATAGTTAAAGTGACTATGCATAGATAATAAACAGAGAGTAGCAGCAGCGTAAAAGGGGGTGGGGGGGGGGGGGCAATGCAAATAGTCTGGCTAGTCATTTGATCATGTCATGTCAGGATGAGAATGAGCCTGCAGGAAGGGTACCACATGAGGGGGGAGGTTGTCTTCCCTGTAACGTACAGTGTTGAGATTGGCTGCAATGACAACAAGCTCAGTCCGATGATGCTGTGGCGTACACATCATGGACAAACTGAAATGGTCCACGCACACAGACAGCGTGGTGAAGAAGGCAAAACAGCGCCTCTTCAACCTCGGGAGGCTGAATAAATTTGGCTTGTCACCAAAACACTCACAAACTTTTACAGATGCACAATCTAGAGCATCCTGTCGGGCTGTATCACCGCCTGGTACGGCAACAGCTCCGCTCAAAACCGTAAGGCTCTCCAGAGGGTAGTGAAGTCTGCACAACACATCACCGGGGGCAAACTACCTGCCCTCCAGGACACCTACACCACCCGATGTCACAGGAAGGCCAAAAAGATCATCAAGGACAACAACCACCCAAGCCACTGCCTGTTCACCCCGCTATCATCCAGACGGCGAGGTCAGTACAGGTGCATCAAAGCTGGGACCGAGAGACTGAAAAACAGCTTCTATCTCAATGCCATCAGACTGTTAAACTGCCATCACTAACATTGAGTGGCTGCTGCCAACATACTGACTCAATCTCTAGCCACTTTAATAATTACAAATTGGATGTAATACATGTATCACTAGTCACTTTAAACAATGCCACTTCATATAATGTTTACATAGCCTACATTACTCATCTCATATGTATATCCTGTACTCTATACCATCTACTGCATCTTGCCTATGCCGTTCGGCCATCGCTCATCCATATATTTATATGTACATATTCTTATTCATACCTTTACACTTGTGTGTATAATGTAGTTGTTGTGAAATTGTCTGATTACTTGTTAGATATTACTGCACATCGGAACTAGAAGCATGAGCATTTCGCTACACTCACATTAACATCTGCTGAACATGTGTATGTGACCAATACATTTTGATTTGACACACCGCCCCAGACCATGACGAACCCTCCACCTCCAAATCGATCCCGCTCCAGAGAACAGGCCTCAGTGTAATACTCATTCCTTCAACGATAAACGCGAATCTGACCATTACCCCTGGTGAGACAAATCCGCAACTCGTCAGTGAAGAGCACTTTTTGCCAGTCCTGTCTGGTCCAGCGACAGTGGGTTTGTGCCCATAGGCAATGTTGTTGCCGGTGATGTCTGGTGAGGACCTGCCTTACAACTCGGGCAGTTGTTGTTGCCATCCTGTGCCTGTCCCTCAGGTGGATGTTCGGATGTACCGATCCTGTGCAGGTGTTGTTACACGTGGTCTGCCACTGCGAGGACGATCAGATGTCCGTCCTGTCTCCCTGTAGCGCTGTCTTAGGCATCTCAGTACGGACATTGCAATTTATTGCCCTGGCCACATCTGAAGTGCCTCCTTGCCTAAGCACGTTCACACAGATGAGCAGAGACCTTGGGCATCTTTCTTTTGGTGTTTTTTCAGAGTCAGTAGAAAGGCCTCTTTAGTGTCCTAGGGTTTCATAACTGTGACCTTAATTACCTACCGTCTGTAAGCTGTTCGTGTCTTAACGACTGTTCCACAGGTGCATGTTCATTAATTGTTTATGGTTAATTGAACAAGCATGGGAAACAGTGTTTAAACCCTTTACAATGAAGATCTGTGGATTTTGGGATTTTTACAAATTATCTTTGAAAGACAGGGTCCTGAAAAAGGGGCGTTTCTTTTTTTGCTGAGTTTATCTAAGGATAACCACACAACATTTGGTGAATGCAGGTCCTTGTTGGCATGTGGGAAGAGTTTGACTTTTGCGAAATGGCAGTTAAAGAGAAGTACAATGAATGAGCAGACACACACACACACAGACACACACACACACACACACACACACACACCATATAACGACTCTCTCACTCACAATATAGTTAATTAAAGAGCAGTGTTGTTGAGGCTGCTGTAAATGTGTGTCAAGGCTTGGCTTGCTGATTAGCACTGAGTGCTGTTGCGTTGTAATCTAATGAGGGTTAGAGTAATTGAAAAGCAATCCCCTCTGATTCATCAGGGATCATGAGATGTGGTGCACCTTTCCTCCGTCTCAACATAGGACGCAGGAAAGAACATTCAGAGGACACAGAGTTTGAGCGGGCAAAACCTATCCTGAGAAACACTTCATCCTTGTTTTCTCAGAACTCAACCTGTTGATCTGTATTATTTTGGGTGTCTGCTGTTGTAAAGCATCTTTTCGTTGAGAAATTAAAGTGATTGTTTTTCTTATGTCCTGTCTGACATTTAGACATAAAATAGAACAGGAAACTAGGTTTCTGCCTCTAGGTTTTCATGTTGACATTTACCGTGATGAGGTGACACAAGAAACCCCAACGAGAAAAGGGATTGAATCCCACTGCCAGTGCTCCACTTGGATAGATAATACCACAACAACACACAACCACAGCGCTGCCCTGTCTCACTGACAAGCACTTAGCATGATCAATGTTCATGTACTGTTGAGCCGATGAGCCTCTCTCTTAGACAACTGCTAGAAGTTGAACCAAAAATCATGCAGTTTAGTAAGTATGAGTTAAATTGTCCTTGGCTAACATTTAAATAAAATGTTTTTCAATGTACTTCAAGCAAATCTTTATAATGGTTCTTCAAGCACTTGGCTGTTAGTCAAAAACACAGTGTACTCTACATACCAGAGGTGGGACCAAGTCATTGTTTTACAAGTCACAAGTAAGTCTCAAGTCTTAGCACTCAAGTCCCAAGTCAAGTCAGGCAAGTCCGAGTCAAGTCTCAAGTCAACTTTGAGTTTTGAGTCCTAAACAAGTCATAATGTGCTCTTCACCAAATGTAATACCATTTCATATTTTTTTTTGAATTTTACCCCTTTTTCTCCCCAATTTCGTGGTATCCAATTGTTGTAGTAACTACTATCTTGTCTCATTGCTACAACTCCCGTACGGGCTCGGGAGAGACGAAGGCTGAATGTCATGCGTCCTCCGATACACAACCCAACCAGCCGTACTGCTTCTTAACACAGCGCGCATCCAACCCGGAAGCCAGCCGCACCAATGTGTCGGAGGCTACACCGTGCACCTGGCAACCTTGGCTAGCGCGCACTGCGCCCGGCCCGCCACAGGAGTCGCTGGTGCGCGATGAGACAAGGAGATCCCTACCGACCAATCCCTCCCTAACCCGGACGACGCTAGGCCAATTGTGCGTCGCCCCACGGACCTCCCGGTCGCGGCCGGTTACGACAGAGCCTGGACGCGAACCCAGGGACTCTGATGGCACAGCTGGCGCTGCGGTTTAGGGAGGGATTGGTCGGTAGGGATCTCCTTGTCTCCTTGTCTCATCGCGCACCAGCGACTCCTGTGGCGGGCCGGGCGCAGTGCGCGCTAGCCAAGGTTGCCAGGTGCACGGTGTAGCCTCCGACACATTGGTGCGGCTGGCTTCCGGGTTGGATGCGCGCTGTGTTAAGAAGCAGCACGGCTGGTTGGGTTGTGTATCGGAGGACGCTTGACATTCAGCCTTCGTCTCTCCCGAGCCCGTACGGGAGTTGTAGCAATGAGACAAGAGAGTAGTTACTACAACAATTGGATACCACGAAATTGGGGAGAAAAAGGGGTAAAATTCAAAAAAAAATATGAAATGGTATTACATTTGGTGAAGAGCACATTAGCGCCCTTAACCACTGCGCCACCCGGGAGGCCCATTTCATATTTTTAACAATAGTAATAGTTAGTATATTACATTTACATTTATGAATGCTTTAAAAAATATATATATATTTATTACTTAACAAATAAATGTTATATTTCCATGGAAATACATGGGTAGCCATAATAGCATCATTTTTAACATTTGGGCTTGGGGAGGGTATCAAGTCAGGTCGAGTCAAAAGGTTCAAGTCCAGGTCAAGTCACGAGTCATTGGTGTCAAAGTTGTGTTGCAAGTAGAAATACCTCACATGTGACTCGTAATAAGACTAAGCAATTAGCTCATTCAATGAATTAATTTTATCCACAGGATTTATAGGAATATGCAAGGAGACTATGGTTGAGTTAGAGTAATAGGCTATCTAGAAATGTCTGACCGTGTCTGTGTTTTGTTACTTCGTAAAATTAATGGATTCACATACAAGGAACAAATTAAGTTACAAAGCATTAATAACAAGTATTACAAGGAATTATTCTAAGCATGGTCAGAAAGAGACAGAGAAACCATAGCCTGAAAGGACATGCCCCAAAGGTTCATGGGGTGGAGAGTGAAAGAAAGAGTATCTCACCACAGCAGGTCAGGAACAAATAAGAGAAAGAACAATGTATCTTAGACCCTTTTATAAGCACCTCAGTTGTTTGGATTCAAAACCTGAGTTGTTGACCAATAGTATCACAGTAAAGTTAACCTCCAATCAGTTATCAGATCTCCATGATGTAACCTCTGCTTCTCAGATGTGTGACAATGTGGGTTGGCAAGACCAACACAGAGAATGTTGAATTCCTAAGACAACACAAAGCAAATTCTTGCATACAGTTGATAAGAAGAGTCACTTCTGGGGCTGGGCTCCCCTACACCATACGTTCAGTCTGGCCTGTGGAGAGAAACATCATGAATGATTGAAGACCCCCAGTGGAGAGTCAGCAGAATGGGACGGCAGCCAGCCAGCAGGTTAACGCTCCCATCTTGTTTATGTGTGAATCAGGGTCATTCTACCCACATGCTGCTGAAGACTGGACGACTAGCCTTGGCTCTCCTCCAAGCTAGTGTTAAGAGCTGGCCTACTGTAACACTGTAGCTGTCATTTCATTAAAAGCTACTCTCAAGGTCAGAGGGGTGTGAATGCCTGCTCATGATCCACTGTGTTTGTTTAAGGTGATCACTAGAAGTCAGAATGATGCTAGCCTGGCCCCTTTTCTGGGACTTTATAAATGAACATGACTCAAGTTGTAAAGGTGTTGAATTAGAAGCAATCATCCCCTTGTCACCATAACATATGTGAGCTGAATGACCCTGGTGTCATACAATAGAGTGTGTTCCAGGGTGGCGTTACTAAGACTGCATTTATTCCTTTTACAGGTGTACGATCTTAATTTGAGCCAGTTTAAGAAAATAATTCTCCAGGAACAGGAAATGTGAATTATTATGTGAATTATAATTAATGAACATTTTCGTAGGGATTGATACATTTTTCGTCAGGGTAAATCAAGTCTGAAATTTCAAAGTGGAAATTACAAACTTCAGAGGCCTTTTTAAAACTCAAACACACTACATGTTTTGATATTACTGACCATAACCTGTTGTTGAAAAAACGTATGTGTTAAGGCTTTTCAACCTCTGCCATATTGTGGATTCAGAGCTATCTATCTAATATAACTCAAAGGGTTTTCTTTAATGGAACCTTCTCTAATGTCAAACATGTAAAGTGTGGTGTACCGCAGGGCAGCTCTCTAGGCCCTCTACTCTTTTCTATTTTTACCAATGACCTGCCACTGGCATTAAACACAGAATGTGTGTCCATGTATGCTGATGATTCAACCATATACACATCAGCAACCACAGCTAATGAAGTCACGGAAACCCTTAACAAAGAGTTGCAGTCTGTTTTGGAATAGGTGGAATAGAATTACCTTAGATTGTATACTGTCATTGTCAAAACATATAGATTCAATGGTTGTAAAGTTGGGGACACCACATTCCCAAAAGAAAGTTATGCCGGCTCTAGTTTTGTCTAATCTTGATTATTGTCCAGACGTGTGGTCCAGTGCTGCAAGGAAAGACCTAGTTAAGCTGCAGCTGGTACAGAACATAGCAGCACGTTCTGCTCTTCGTTGTAATCATAGGGCTGATAGAAATACTATGCATGCCAGTCTCTCTTGGCTGAGAGCTGAGGAGAGACTGACCACATCACTTCTTTTAATAAGAAACATGAATGTGTTGAAAATCCCATTTGTTTGAATAGTCAACTTACACACAGCTCTGACACACGCACCTATCCCACCAGACATGCCACCAGGGGTTTTTTCACAGTCCCCAAATCCAGAACAAATTCAAGAAAGCGTACAGTATTATATAGAGCCCTTTTTGCATAGAACATCCTTCCATCTCATATTGCTCAAATAAACAGCAAACCTGGTTTCACAAAACAGATAAAGCGACACCTCACGGCACAACCCCTCTCCCCTATTTGACCTAGATAGTTTGTGTGTATGCATTGATATGTAGGCTACGTGTGCTTTTTTTTTTAAATGTACGTAGTTCTGTCCTTGAGCTGTTCTTGTCCATTGATGTTCTGTATTATGTCATTCTGTATTATGTTTCGTGTGGACCCCAGGAAGAGCAAATACCAAAAGTTTGCATTTCCTGCTGTACAGGAACATTCTCAGCAACAAAATAGTGATCAAATTAAGATCCTACATCTCTACAGCTCAGTATTCAACATCATACCCTGTAACTGAACACCTCCCTCTGCAACTGGATCCTGGTCTTCCTGACAAGCCGCTCCCAGACGGTGAGGGTATGCAACAACACATCAGTCATGCTGACTATCAACACGAGGCCCGTCAAGGGTGTGTGCTTAGTCCCCTCCTTTACTCCCTCATCAAGTTTGCTGACAACATGGCGAAGGTAGGACTGATCACCGTCGACGATGAGGCAGCCTATAAGGAGGTCAGAGAACTGGCAGTGTTATGCCAGGAAAACAACCTCTCCCTCAATGTCAGCCAGACAAAGGAGCTGATCGTGGATTATAGGAAACGGATGGGTGAGCACACCCCCATCCACATTGATGGGACTGTAGTGGGGCGGGTCAAGAGCTTCATGTTCCTCGGTCCACACACACCCACACAGTTGTGAAGAGGGCACGACTCCCCTCAGGAGGCTGAAAAGATTTAGCATGGGCCCTCAGATCCTCAAAAAGTTCTACATCTGCCTCATCCTATAAGACTGCTAAATAGCTTATCAAATGGCTACCCAGACTACCTGCACACACACTGGAATCTACCCACACACTCACAAATTCTTACACTGACAACACACACACACACACACACACACACACACACACACACACACACACACACACACACACACATGCATACTGATGCCACACACACACACTCACACACACACTTTCACACTCACCACATACTCTGCTGCTACTGTTTATTATCTATCCTCTTGCCGAGTCACTTTATGCCAACCTACAGTGCCTTCAGAAAGTATTCACAACCCTTGACTTTTTCCGAATTTTGTTGTGTTACAGCCTGAATAAAAAAAGTATTACATTTATATCTTGTGTCTTGTGTGTCCGCACACAATACCCCATAATGTCAAACTGGAATTATGTTTTTAGAAATGCTTACTAATCACTTTCAAATGAAAGCTGAAATGAGTCAATAAGTATTCAACCCCTTTTGTTATTGCAAGCCTAAATATGTTCAGGAATAAAAATGTACTTAACAATTCACATAATAAGTTGCATCAGTCTGTGCGCACTAATAGTGTTTAACATGATTTTTTAATGACTAACTCATCTCTGTACCCGACACATATAATTATCTATAAGGTCAACACATCCGTCACGCTGATCATCAACAAGGGGGCCACTCAGGGGTGTGTGCTTAGTTCCTCCTGTACTCCCTGTTGATCCACGACTGCATGGCCGCACTCGACTCCAACACCATCATAAAGTTTGTTGGCAACGATGAGGAGCCTATACGGATGAGGTCAGAAAATGTCAAACACAGATTCAACCACAAAGACCAGGGAGGTTTTCCAATGTCTCCCAAAGAAGGGATGGGTAAAAAAAAAAAGCAGACATTGAATATCCCTTTGAGCATGCCTAAGTAATTAATTACACTTTGGATGGTGTACCCAATCACTACAAAGATGCAGGCATCCTTCCTAACTCAGGTGCCGGAGAGGAAGGAAACCACAGGGATTTCTTTAAAAGCTGACTTTAAAACAGTTACAGAGTTAATGGTTGTGATAGGAAAAATCTGAGGATGGATGAACAACATTGTAGTTACTGCACAAACAGCTCCAGGCATTCCATGCTTTTCTTAACTCTTGTTCTGAGCACCTGAGATTCACTATGCAATCGGAGATACTTCAAATCAGTTTCCTTGATCTTTAGATTTTGTGAGAGGATAATGTTCTATACACTGTTCTTTACAGGAAACCTACTGATCGTAACAGTTTGTTGAGGGCTGATAGCTGTCAACCACTTCCCTTGAAAAACAGTTTTCCCTACAGCCAATTCTGTAGAAACAAAATAATTTGCAAAAAACTATCAGATTTCGACAGAAACATGGCTGAGGCTAAAAGGGGGTATGTATACTCGCATGGCAGAAATCTCAGAGATCAATTTGTACTTCAACAATAAATACTGCACTAAAACACAAGGCTAAATATACACTGGAGATGCTTACCAAGACGACATTGAATGTTCCTGAGTGGCCTAGCTACAGTTTTGACTTAAATCTATGTCAAGACTTGAACATGGCTGTCTAGCAATGATCAACAACCAACTTGACAGAGCTTGAAGAATTTGGGGGTTTGACAGATGCCAGGAAAACGCTTCTTGCCCCAATGCATAGTTCCAACTGTAAAGTTTGGTGGAGGAGGAATAATGGTCAATGCCTGCATGACAATGCCTCTGGTGTGGAAGAACTTGACTGGCCTGTACCCTGACCTCAACCCCCTCAAACACATTTGGCATGAACTGGAACGTTGACTGCAAGCCAGGTCTAATCGCCCAACATCAGTGCCCGACCTCACTAATGTTCTTGTGGCTGAATGGAACCAAGTCCCTGCAGCAATGTTCCAACGTCTAGTGGAAAGCCTCCCAGGAGAGTGGAGGCTGTTATAGCAGCAAAGAGGGGATCAACTCCCTATAAATGCCCATGATTTTGGAATGAGATGTTCAACGATGTTCAACGATGTGTCCACATTCTTTTGGTCATGTAGTGTACTACTCTGATATTGTTCTACTGCCTAGCTACTGAAGCTCATGCCTGCTGTCCCCTGATGCCAACACACCGTTGACATAAAGTCACATTTGGTTCCGATTACCTCACAAAGACACATTGTTTAGGGTTTTTCACCATGCGTGTCCTTAGGATAATCCTAGACGATACCCAGGGCTATCTGTTCATAGTTTTTACAGCCTACAGCATTTCTGTGTAGGTTCATTTATTTTATATAATGTCTAAACCCATTAATAAAGTTGTGTAGGGACATTCAGAAATAATTGTATTTATAAATCACAAAATGTCATGCAAAATCAATCAGATGCATATTTTCATTTCAAATTCAAGATATATTTATCATTATACACACAATTTCCAATCAAAATTATTATTTCATTAATGAGGCCACAGAACTCTGTGATTGGTTAGCCATAAAAGAGACTAAGGTTGGTGCTATTTTTTTACCTTTATTTTACTAGGCAAGTCAGTTAAGAACAAATTCTTATTTTCAATGACGGCCTAGGAACGGTGGGTTAACTGCCTGTTCAGGGGCAGAACGACAGATTTGTACCTTGTCAGCTCCGGGATTCGAACTTGCAACCTTTAACCACTAGGCTACCCTGCCGCCCCTACATGGTTTGTAACTGCAGTATAAAATTGGTCTCACCGCTATTCTGGCACAATTTTGACTTCTAACCCTTTTTAAACATTGTGTGTTTGAGCTACAAACTCTACATCCGTTGGTACCAACTTTGTGTGATTAACATAGACTGAGCTTGAGAGGTGTACCTCACACAGGAAGTGACGCAGGTCACATAGACATGGAATCGCTGATCACTTTAATAATGGAACACTAGTCACTTTAATAATGTTACATACTGTTTTACTCATTTCATATGTATATACTGTATTCTACTGTATTCTAGTCAATGCCACTCCGACATTGCTCATCCTAACATTCCTATATTTCTTTATTCCATTCTTTTACTTTTAGATGTGTGTGTATTTTTGTGAATTGTTAGATACTACTGCACTGTTGGAGCTAGGTACACAAGCATTGTGCTACAGAATAACATCTGCTAAATATGTGTATGTGACCAATAACATTTGATTTGATGTAACGTGTTTTGCTCTATGTCGTTAGAAGGCAAGGGGTTCTTCTACATAGAAGATCACAGGAAAGCGCACATAGTTGCTGTCACAAACTACAAACTCCACACGGTTGTCACTGACTAGTTGGATATTAATTTCCCGCTGAACATTTCTGTACTTACAACATTCATAGACATTTATTTTTATCAGGTTTTTGCTATGACGGACCTTATTTTTTAACAACATTAAACTTACGAATGCAACTGTTCATGTCAAATTGTTCTGTGTTTTACTTGTAGCCCTGATTGTCCTGAAATGAAAATGGTAGTATACTAAATTGTGAGGCAAATATAGGGCTGGACAGATAGATGACGCTGCTTTGTACTCTACACACCAGAACAGGGACTCTTTCACACCACCCTCTACCCGTAATGGAAAGTCCTTAGCATATGTGGGAAATTTGTCTCCATTATGACATACAGTACATTGTGTCACTATCAATGCTGTTATATCAACACAGCATTATTCTCTTTTCCATTCTTCTCTGCTGTGTTATGGTATACTATACATTGTATAGGACAACAAAGACAATATTTTGTCTTACTTTGACCTTGTAAATTAGATAATTGGGGGGAAAACCTTCTCTCTCTTTGTTAATGTCCTAGTTCCCTCACTGTAACTTAACTTATGCAGGTGCATACTGGGCTTTGCAGGCGTGGTTCCCTTGCGTGTGCTGAAGAAATGTAATTAAACCGCTGTAAACCCTCCCACTTGCTGACCAACAGATTTTTTTCATTAATTTTTTTCATTCAATAGGGGTTTCAGTACTTTTATCTAAAGCCGTCCCTTCAAATTAGGTGTAGTAGCTTTAATTAGAATGTTCTCGACAGACTCACTAGAATATATGGAGAAAACAGTTCAGGATATTGAAATGAAAGAATGCCATGTAAATAAACACATGTTCACCTCCTTTTCAGCACCAATTGGTGGTTTTAAATATAAATATATATTATTTACATTTAGGAAAGTATTGATGAATAATAATAAAAAATAGTTTGGCGAGCCTTTGCACACAAAATATATTTGTGAATCAAAAATACAGTGGTTTGATTCATGCTGAAAGTTGCCATATGCAATTGTTGAATCCGTGACATATTGGAAGGTGAGAAAAATGTACAATAGGGTTTGAACAGTAGTCCTATAAATCTACCCAAATAATCTTCACTAATCACAGAACTGTGATGACAACGGCCCAGTCGTTGTGAACCATGTGCCAGGCTCCAGATCTAAACTGCTATGTATGGCCTGCATTCCATAAGGATTCAAATAGGCTACATGTCTCAAATTATTGCACAACTTGTAATACATTAGCCTAACATGATCCACTATTGCTAGCGATCCATAGGAACAACCACATGAACGTGACAGAGGAAGGAAAGGTAAACAAACAATGGAATGGAATGAGGCAAAATGTAAGGAAACGAACAATGTGGCAGTTATAAATGTATTTGGGTATAACTGACGGTGGCTACCGATAGTAGCTAATATTTAACATGATACAAATTGTAAAAAAAAAAATAGAGTGAAATGTCCAGGAATATCATTAAATCATTCTAGAATTCATAAATCTACTTGCTAGGTTTGGCACTACACTGTCATTTGCACATGGCTACAGAAGAGTATAGCTTGGATCTCCAAATGTCATCCCTGCAAGACCAGCATTTCATAAAATTTTCATAAGACCAGCATTTCATAAACTGTTCATAAGACCAGCATTTCATAAACTTTTCATAAGACCAGCATTTCATAAACTTTTCATAAGACCAGCATTTCATAAACTTTTCATAAGACCAGCATTTGATAAACTTCACTATGGAAAAGGTGACATGTTGATATGCTTCAATTTGCTGCCATATTACTGGTTTCACATTTGCCTCCAACGATCATAGGGTAAAATAGATCTGAAACAAGTGTAATTTATATTTACAATCCCATTATCCAAACAGTTTAATCATTTACCTGGTTCTTATCAATAGCTCTTATCAATTTGTAAATTACAGTGTATGTAGAATGGTGTTCTTTCTATCAGAACAAAGAAAGTAAATGTTGTTCCACTTGGAACTGACAGGTTGCTTGACCTTATTCATTGTTTCATCATGAGTAAAGGTGGTGGAATTATGAGGGAAGTAAGTCAAGGTCAGAATACAGCATTATCTGTAGACACACCTCCGCCACACCTTCATTTCCTTGATCTCCACCCCAAACGAATAGCGGGTGAATAGCATGATTTTCTCATGCATAAATTCAAGATCAGAATATACATAGAGAGAAAAGTGCATAAAAACGGATCACTTTCCATTTACACGCGCTTAATTCGAGTGGGAACAACAGTTGTACCCTCTATTGTAGCCCTTTTTCATGAGCAGATGTTGAACAAACACAATGCCTGGGATCAGGTAATGATAGGCCATGTTATCTCATTGGTAGGCACAGCTATCCAGAAGCACTTGGTCAATTAGTGAAGTATTGGGTCATTGATCCCCATGTTACTTCTAATCACCCGGACCGCCATTTACTGCATCTCCATGACTATGACAATAACAAGGCACAGGCTAACTGACCTAGTAGCAGGTGTATTGGATAAGATCGAAACACTACAAGGCTTATGTCTCTGTGACGTAGAGAAACATAACCATAGAACACTCTAACTAACAATTTAATTATAAATGTTATGCT
Source organism: Oncorhynchus clarkii lewisi (assembly GCF_045791955.1). Taxonomy (NCBI): domain Eukaryota; kingdom Metazoa; phylum Chordata; class Actinopteri; order Salmoniformes; family Salmonidae; genus Oncorhynchus; species Oncorhynchus clarkii. The sequence goes on along the minus strand of NC_092151.1, from coordinate 64,164,425 downwards.
GATGGAGTGATAATAAGAAAGAGGTCAGAGAGAGAGAAGGGGAGAATGAGAGAATGAGAGTGAGAAGACGATTGAAAGAGAGAGGTAGAAAGTGGGAGATAACCGAGTCAATAGCCTGCATGTTGCTCTGATGATGGTTCTGAGAGACCATGACTGGTATTGGGGGAGTACAAGTTTAGGGCTGTGACAGGTGGCTGTGTTGTATAACCTCTGTAAATCAATTATCTATTTATGTTTGTAAGACACTTACTCTGATGCCTTTTTACTTGTCTCACCCTATTCTATGGGAACATACAGTACATTCTGTTTCCTGTGTTTGTGGTTTATGTGTAGGTTCATAAAATTTTCACCTGTAGACCTGTGGAAGCCATCAACCTGGACTCAGGGGTAGACATAACATAGTAAACGAAAATCAGAGATTCCTAAATTAGTATGATATGTTACGTTTGGTATAGTATGTATTAATTTGTGGATGTCCATCCTCCATTTTGTATGATATGTTACGAATAACAATTTTTATGATATGTTATGAATTGCAATTCGTACAATATGTTACGAATTTGCTATACTTATAATATGTTCCAAATTGCAATTTGTTGTGGCAAACGTTAGCTAGATGGCTAAGGGGCTAACACTAAGGTTAGCTATATGACAAACACTAACATTAGCTATGTGGCTAACATTAACGTTAGCTTGGTGGCTAACGTTAGCTAGACTAGGGTTACGTTTAAGGTTACGGTTAGGGTTAGCGGAAGGGTTAGCTAACATGCTAAGTAGTTGCAAAGTAGCTAAAACTTAGTAAGTAGTTCCTAATTATCTAAAATGCTAAAGTTGTACGTGATAAGATTTAAACATGCAACCCAACCGACCACCTTCCATTTGTTATTGCCTTAAGTAACCTTCTGTCTTATGTAACCATACCAAACCTAACATGTCATACTAATTTGAGTGTCCCGGATTTTTGTTTACTATGTCTAGTCTATGAGACCAGGCTGAAGAATTGAGGTTTGCCCTTTCATACCCCCACTCCCCTCTCCTCTACCATCGAAGATGAATGACATAGAGTCTTTCTCGATTTGTACGCTCACTGCATTTAGTCACAAACAGTAAAACCGATCACAAGGTCTGATCACAAGATTCCTAATAATCACAAGGCCTCTAAACACAACATAACAGACACAACAGTGCAGCCCTTGTTGTCTTGTGTGTTCTCATTGCTAAGTACCAGCCTGTTCGGACTGTGCTACATTTCACATAATATTTAATTATTATCTGTTTTATGTTATACATTGTAGAGGAACTAAAGCCTTATTTATAGCCGGGGCTAACATGCATCCTTTGTCCTAAAGTTATCCACATTCTGATTTTGCCCACATTGTAGCCATTTAATCTACACATGGTAGTAAAATGTGTCTCTCATCCATCTACTGTATCTGCGTTGTGACCAGATATCCTCGTCTCTCCCTGTATGCAAATTATTTGACAAATATGAGTCACTGGCGTCACCTGTCAATGATTTTAGAGGCAGGACAAATTAAGATTTAAATGGTTTCACTGTCCAGATCCGACCACACTTGTAAGATAATGTATCCAGACACAATGCCTGTCTGACTACCATCGGTGGTGGTCAGGGAAATCTAATCACAATCAGATCACAACGTGTCTTTTAATTGTCTACACCTGTCTAAAAATGTGGGCACAATTAGAATGTGGACAAGATCAGGGCAAAGGAGGTATGTTAGAACCAGGTATAAATGGGCCTTCAGAGGGAATGAGAGTGAAAGGGGTTATTATAGGGCCTCAGGATGATGCTTGATAAATAAGGTAATCCTCATCCTGGTTATCCAAGCTATTCTCTGACAACACCAATGTATTATTCAGAGCTTCTGGCAAGGCTTACATCAAGCCACACTAATTGATTGTTTATTTAGAAGGCGTTGCATAAGATGAAATTCTACACACACTGATAATATAAGTAATGCTTACATCCTCTAGAGAGCTCAAACCACCAGTGCTCTTTGGAAAATGTCCCTTGATTGAACTGCACGTCACAGACTATATAACAGTGTAGACTACACAGCACAGTGTACACCACTTGATAAAAGGCAAGCAGAAAATAAAGATAAAAGTGAAAAGACAAAATAAGTGTCAAACAGTGAGAACATATAGCATTGGAAGTAAATAAAAGTATGCCATGGATTTCTGTGTCAGAAATACAGATCCCGACAGGTGTCTTCTTAGATGCAGTGAATGAGAAAGGTAATAAAAGAGGTCAAGTACCATATAGAACTGGAACGTCAAGTATGTTTATTACAGAATGGGAGCATTGAGTTCAAGGGAGAAATAAAATAAATGGAGATCCCTCTTGTCTACAGGTACCTGTTGGCTGGATGCAAATAATGAAAAAGACAATAAAGTGGCCATTGTGTCACTGGAGATCTAATCTAGTTCTAAATTAAATCTCCCCACGAGGATTAAATTAAACCATCTGGGGAAATTTCTGAAATTAATCAACAAATGTATTAGCAGGAAATTACATACCCTACACAATTGTTTTAGTATCTTCAATTGACAGACAAAAATCCTAGAAAAAGAGAACAGTTTAGGTGGGACTTATTCAAATAATAGTATAATTACCACAATTGAATCGAGAAACATAAATTATAGAAATGTAATTACCCTTAAACGTTAAAGGGGTCAGAGAATAATGATTTCAACACATCTAGAATTGCTTTTGCAGCTGTACATGTTCCTACAACAACAACCTTGGAAAATCAGATTCACTGATTACTTTTATAACCCAGTTTCAGAAAGCTATTGTGTCCATCCATTGACCATTGGTGTGTGTGTGTGTGTGTGTGTGTGTGTGTGTGTGTGTGTGTGTGTGTGTGTGTGTGTGTGTGTGTGTGTGTGTGTGTGTGTGTGTGTGTGTGTGTGTGTGTGTGTGTGTGTGTGTGTGTGTGTGTGTGTGTGTGTGTGTGTGTGTGTGTGTGTGTGTGTGTTAGAGACAGAGGGATGGTGCAGCAGTATGGTGAATTTCCTCTCACTGCACTGTTGCTGTAAGTAGGTCAGAGCAGCAGTCCCCCTCCCTCTCTGTTCCTGTCCCCTCCCCGCCCTCCCTGTTCCTGTCCCCTCTCCTCCCTCTCCTGTGTGAGACCACACTTCCACTCCCTTTCATGCTTTTACACTGAGTTTGGAAAGCAGGACATGGTGTCTCCTGAAGTCCACCAGCCCTTGTCTCCTATACCACTCACTGCAAACCCCGTTACACATACATACCTATGTAAGGTAGCAAACATAGGAGCTAACACACTAAATCAACCTTTCATTGCAAGTACAGTACATTAATTTCCATCTGGTAAAGTCTGTCTAAGTCTACAATCTGTTTCAAATTACTGGGAGTCTGTGTTTTTTCCTGTTGGACTTGCTGTGTATACAATTTTGTGGGGAATGACAGTGTAATTATTTCCTGAACAATTGTGCAGACTGGTGATTCAGAAATTATTTTGTGTGTGTGTAGTATGTGTGTGTGCGTGTGTGCCTGCGTGTGGCAGGGCCCGACTACCGCATTTGGGGCCCTGTAGCACAACACACTCAAAATGCTGTGAAGACTACAACAATCCTTGAGCCACAAAGAATATGATAGAAGACATGACATAGCAACTAAGAAACAGAACAATTAGAATAAAAAGAGGAAGTGTGTATGTAGTTAGAAACTAGACTACTTTAAATAAGGCTAAATGAGGCTAAATGTACAGTGATATGACATTGCTGCAGTCTCATATGCTTACTTGACAGGATATCTTTGTGGTTTGGATACCACGTTGTAATAAGGGGATAGAGAGGATGTGAGTGGCCAGGTTAACCCATCAACAGTGGGTCCTGTGTGCTAGAGCATGGCATTCCCACAGGGGACCAGTATGAAAATGTATGAAAGAGTTTGCACTCCCTACTGCAAGTCGCTCTGGATAAGAGTGTCTGCTAAATGACTAAAATGTGAAACAATTCAATTGACAAGGTTTTGTAGACAAAATAACTTGTTTATGTTCTACCCAATGACATCATCAAAAGTTCAAAACATTTTATAAACAGCTATTTTGAAACACTATGAGTGGGGAACAAGAAAATACTATGTAGATTTAGATCAAACATTTTTTTATATACAGATGAAGTCGGAAGTTTATATACACTTCTGTTGGAGTCATTAAAACTCATTTTTCTACCACTCCACACATTAAGTCAGTTAGGACATCTACTTTGTGCATGACACAAGTAATTTTTCCAACAATTGTTTACAGACAGATTATTTTACTTATAATTCATAATCAATCATAATTCCAGTGGGTCAGAAGTTTACATACATGAAGTTGACTATGCCTTTAAACAGCTTGGAAAATTCCAGAAAATTATGCCATGGTTTTTGATGCTTCTGATAGGCTAATTGACATAATTTGAGTCAATTGGAGGTGTACCTGTGGATGTATTTCAATGCCTATCTACAAACTCAGTGACTCTTCGCTTGACATCATGGGAAAATCAAAAGAAATCAGCCAAGACCTCAGAAACATTTTTTAGACCTCCACATGTCTGGTTCATCCTTAGGAGCAATTCCCAAACGCCTGAAGGTACCACGATCATCTGTACAAACAATGGTACGCAAGTATAAACACCATGGGACCATGCAGCCGTCATACCGCTCAGGAAGGAGACGCGTTCTGTCTCCTAGAGATGAACGTACTTTGGTGTGAAAGGTGCAAATCAATTCCAGCAAAGAAGAAGCCACTGCTCCAAAACCCGCCATAAAAAATCCAGACTATGGTTTGTAACTGCACATGGAGACAAAGATTGTACTTTTTGGAAAAAAAATAACTGTTTGGCCATAATGACCATAGTTATGTTTGGAGGAAAAAGGGGGTGGCTTGCAAGCCGAAAAACACAATCCCAACCGTGAAGCACGGGGGTGACAGCATCATGTTGTGGGGGTGCATTGCTGCAGGAGGGACTGGTGCACTTCACAAAATAGATGGCTTCATAAGGAAGGAAAATTATGTAGATATATTGAAGCAACTTCTCAAGACATCAGCCAGGAAGTTAAAGCTTTGTCGTAAATGGGTCTTCCAAATGGACAATGACCCCAAGCATACTTCCAAAGTTGTGGCAAAACGGCTTAAGGACAACAAAGTCAAGGTATTGGAGTGGCCATCACAAAGCCCTGACCTCAATCCCATAGAGGTGGGCAGAACTGAAAAAGTGTGTGCGAGCAAGGAGGCCTACAAACCTGACTCAGTTACACCAGCTCTGTCATCAAGAATGGGCCAAAATTCACCCAACTTATTGTGGGAAGCTTGTGGAAGGCTACCCGAAATGTTTGAATCAAGTTAAACAATTTAAAGGCAATGCTACCAAATACTAATTGAGTGTATGTAAACCTCTGACCCACTGGGAATGTGATGAAAGAAATAAAAGCTGAAAAATAATTCTCTCTACTATTATTCTGACATTTCACATTCTTAAAATAAAGTGGTGATCCTAACTGACCTAAGACAGGGACTTTTACTAGGATTTCATATCAGGAATTGTGAAAAACTGAGTTCAAATGTTTAAATGATTTGGCTAAGGTCTATGTAAACTTCTAACTTCAACTTCTTGTCATTTTAACCACAGATCATAGAAACAGCAGTTTTCACACATGTAGGCACTGGTATGGCCTGCAATTTCTGAGGCTGGTAACTCTAATAAACTTATCCTCTGCAGCAGAGGTAACTCTGGGTCTTCATTTTCTGTGGCGTACCTCATGAGAGCCAGTTTCATCATAGCTCTTGATGTTTTTTGCGACAGCACCTGAAGAGACTTTCAAAGCTCTTGAAAATTTCCGGATTGACTGACCTTCATGTCTTCAAGTAATGATGGACTGTCGTAAAAAATCAAATACTAATAGTCTTTGCTTAAGTATTCAGCTGCCTGAGTCAGTACATGTTGGAGACACCTTCGGCATCTATTACAGCTATGAGTCTTCTTGGGTAAATCTATAAGAGCTTTGCACACCTGGAATTGTGCAGTATTTGCCCATAATTTTTTTATTTATTATCTCAACCCCTATTATTTCACACAGAGGGAGTCCATGTAACTTATTATGTGATTTGTTAAGCCAAATCTCACTTCTGAACTAATTTAGGCTTGCCTAAACAAAGGGGCTGAATACTATATTTTATACTGAACTAAAATATAAACGCAACATGCAACAATTTCCTACATTTTACTGAGTTACAATTCATATAAGGACATTTATCAATTGAAATTAATTTATTAGGCTTTATTCTATGGATTTTACATAACTGGGCAGGTGCGTAGCCATGAGTGGACCTGGGGAGGGCATAGGCCCACCCACTTGGGAGTCAGGCCCAGCATATCAAATTTTATTTTTACCAACAAAAGGTCTTTATAACAGACAGAAATACTCTTCAGTTTCATCAGCTGTCCGGGTGGCTGGTCTCAGACGATCCCACAGGTGAAGAAGCCGGATGTGGAGGTTCTGGGCTGGTGTGGACATGTGGTCTGCAGTTGTGAGGCCGGTTGGACGTACTGCCAAATTATCTAAAACGACATTAGAGGACTGGTTGATTGGCATGGTTGAGAAATTAATATAAAATTCTCTGGCAAAAGGTCTGGTGGACATTCCTGCAGTCAGAATGCCAATTGCACCCTCCCTCAAAACTTGAGACATCTGTGGTATTGTGTTGTTTGACAAAACTGCACATTTTAGAATTGTATTTTATTGTCCCCCAGCATAAGGTGCACCTGTGTAATGATCATGCTGTTTAATCAGCTTTTTGATGTGTCACACCTGTCAGGTGGATCGATTATCTTGGCAAAGGAGAAATGCTCACTAACAGGGATGTAAACAATTTTGTGCACAACATTTTAGAGAAAAAAACTTTTTGTGTGCATGGAACATTTTTGGGATCTTTTATTTTAGCTCATGAAACATGGGACTCACTTTATATGTTGTGATTATTATTTTTTTTTGAGTATAGTTATGGATTTAGTATTTTATTATTTTTTCATCATTTTTCTTCCACTTTGACATTAGAATATTTTGTGTTGACTGTTGACAAAAAATGACAATTAAATCCATTTTAATCCCACTTTGTAACACAATAAAATGTGAAGAAATACAAGGGGTCTGAATACTTTTGCAAGGCACTGTAAATGTGTTTTTTTGCGGTATGTTTCACAGTGAGTATGAATGTCATCTTGGTAAGTGGGTCAGTCATAAATGTCATATCATGCTGAGTCATCTGAGATAAACAAATTCCCATCACCATGTTACCATGAGGCCATTGCCAGCGCTTTGTCATGGATGGATCAGGACAAGCCTCCATTGAACAACAACAAAAAATTAAGAAAGTGCTAAGAAATCATACAGAGGCCTACTCTTTGTAACTTGTACTGTACAACAAAATCCAATGTATATTTTCATTTAAATTTATAATTATATTTTTAACATCTGTTTTCAGTGTAATATTTCTGTTCATTGTATGGGTGAGCCCGTTTGCCTGTGTGTTAATGCTGTGAGTCAATAGCAAGTGTGTGTCGTGCTCTTTGTCAGTCAATTTAGTTATTGTTCTCATCTGTAGCTGGCAGCTGGCAGAGAGGAAGATAAATGGCATTGGCATTTCATAAAAATGTAATCTGTTCTGAGGATAGGAAAACAAACATGGCTATCTCAGCTAGATGACCTTCGAGCCAGATTATTCATTACTGCCAGGCCACAGGGTCGGTGCCCTGGCCATTGTCATGGAAACCTGCAGGAAAGAGGAGATCACGCTTCAGTATCTTCTTCAGAGCAACAGGCTGTCCACTCGGTTTTCTCTCTTCACTCTCTAACGCTTTCATTTTTTTCTCCCTTCCTTTCTACCTCCCTCTCTCTTTTTCTCCACAGTACTCTATTGCAAGACCAACTCCCTGGCCCCCTGCCTAAATCATGACCTCTGACCCCTGGGATGGCTGACATATTTCCTGGTACTTGCCCATTTCATTGTAGCCCTTAAACTTGACCTCCTCATTGACTTCTTCTCTCTGGTTTTTGACAGAGTGGATGCCTGGGTACCTTGTTGGATGTTAGGCAATATTATAATTTGAGGGAACCCAGAGGTAGGAGAAAGGAGAATAACTGCAGCAAGACTTTAACTTATAATGGAATTTGTGCGCCCAATATCTCTTTAAAATGCTAATTCAATACTATAGGTTGATAGCGCCACATTGGTTTATTAATGACATGGCCATTAGATAGCACTGGAAAGAAAGTTAGAAAGAAATATTGAAAATAATAAGGGGTTAGTCAATGAGTCAATATGTTGAGTTAAAAAAGACTGAGACAATGGAAGGCCTAATGAGACGTTTCCCAGAAGGACCAGAACCAAGCCAGACCAATCAGAATAGTTCTTCAGCATTACTTTACCATTTGGAAGAGACAGTCATTTCAACCAACAAATAATGGACATTTTACCACCAATCTCACCACCAATTTAGGAAATGGAAGAATTCCCAGACCCTCAAAAGACTTGTATTTTTTATTCTGTATTTTTCTTATTACTCTTCTCATAGCAAACAGTCAGTCCCATGTATAGTAAATGTTCGTTTTGATGTTGATCAAAATGGAGCAGAAGCAAACTGACACACGGCCTGCCACACAAATAAGTCTGGGGGTCAGGCTCCCGAGTGGCGCGGTGGTCCATCTCAGTGCAAGAGGCGTACCTGCAGTACCTGGTTCAAATCTAGGCTGCTTTACATCTGGCCGTGATAGGGCGTGACCCAGCTTCATCAGGGTAGGCTGTCATCATAAATAAGAATTTGTTCTTAACTGGCTTGCCTAGTTAAATAAAGGTCAAATAAAAAAAGTGGTAGAGGGGCACAGATGTCATCATTGTAAATGTCATGTTTAATTGTCTGCTTTCCATCCCAACACACCTGTGCCAGACGAGATCATCAATATAAAAATAATATGGATCGTTTTGACAAGGATAAAACCCATATGAATCTCAGGAAAACTCATTGCTGATTTCTTGGAGACCGACAGCTGCTAACGGAAATCGCTAGGCTCCCCTCCAAAGCATGCACCACCCAACTCTCATTGTTTCTAAGATGACCCATAAACCCTTTGGCTGTGGAGGAGAGGCGTAGCCTGGCCAGTGAGGTGAAAAAGGATTTCCGCGTGGCTGTGCTGGAGTTTGGCTCACTCATCTATTGGTGTGAATGAATGGACAGAGTCGATGAGAGGAGGTGGTGGATAGGCAGGGACAAAATAGATGACAGGCCCGTTAGAGAAACAGTAATGGATTAGTGTGCATTTGAAAGAGGAGAAGAGAGGGGGTTGAGCAGGATGAGGGAGAGGGGAGGAGAGGGGATTACAGTACAGAGAGCGGGATCCTAAAATACTGCTTTAGTGCTTTATCCACTGTGGGGTGGCGGGGAGCCCTCTAGTCCTCCTCCAAACTCACTTCATCTTCTGTGCTCTGTCAAAGCACACATCTAACCTTTTGCACTTCATATATACCTTTGCATTGAAATCACTATTTGTATCATGCTGCAATCTCTTCTCTCTGTTTGTCTATATTCTATCATCTTTCTTTCTCTCTTAAATCTATTTGTTCTCTCCTCTGCCTCTACCCCTCTTTCCCTCCCTCTCTATGGTATAAACTCTCTCTCTATTTCTCTATATGTTGTAATCTCTCTCCATCCCTCTATTTTCTTTCTTTCTCTCCCTCCACCACCTTTTCTCTCTATCTATGCTGTGATAATTCTAAATCTCTTTATCTCTATGCGCTGTAATCCCTCTCTCTCTTTTCTCCATCTTCACCCTCTCTATCTATGCTGTAATAGTTCTATATCTCTTTATTTCTATGTGCTGTAATCCCTCTCTCTTTTCTCAATCCTTCCCCCTCACTCTCTCTATGCTGTAATCTTTCTCCCTCTCTTTTTTCACAATGTGCTGTAATCTCTCTCCCACCCTATTTTTCTCTCTCATCCTCTATGCTGTAATAATCTGGAGATCTTTGGCCTACATGCCTGTGTGTTGTTAAGGCATTGCAGTGGTTATATAAGATTCCGGGTCAGGGGGTCAGTGACGAAACCAGTGAATGCAGGATAGAGACTATGGTCACGTTCCCCTGCTCAGATGTGGCATGCATCAATCAATGTTTGCGTGCCATGTCATTGACTGTGTCATCAACTGACAAATTGCTATAACATAAGATGTGGTTAGCTGATATTTAAAATACCTATCCAGGCGTTGTAAGATTTGGCATGCGTCAGCAACACCTGGGCAGAGGAACGCGCTCTGACGCTGCAGAGGAAAGAGAGGCGAGAGGCGGAGAATAGGTAACCGAGGAAGAAGGATGAAGAGGAAGAATCATTCAGACAGGAAATAAAACATACACAGACATGAAAAATAGGAGCAAGGAGAAGTTTAGAAAGAGGAGAATGCAGAAATTCCTGCAGTATTTTCTTCACGGCTGTGTTTGTAAGCATTGCAAAGGAAGCACTCTGCGCTAATAAAATCCCATTTAGATTTTTACGAGTGTTTTTGCTGTTCTCCTGCAAACAGGCTGACGTACTAGGGGTCATGCAAGAGACATTGAGATACAGAACACAATATGGGTTAAGATGTGCATGTTTGTAAAGTTAAATGCAGATATTGAAAAGCATAGAAAAAGAGCAGACGCAAAGCAACTCAATTGATCCATAGGATAAACAAAAGCAGAGTGTAACTGGAGTTGTAGATAGGAAATGAGAGAAAAGGGTGTGTGGGGAGAGGGAGGGAGGGAGGGAGGGGTGTGAACGGAGAGCTCTGTCAGCTTAAGTGCTGTTCTACTAACCTACTTACTGATCTTTCCTCTCCTCTACTCATTTAATAACTAGGCTTACCAGTTACGTCATTTAAGCATGTCATACCCATGCTCACAACCTTTCTATTTTCATCACCAGTATTATTATTGTTCTTGGCTTCATTAGCTCGCTGCACACACATAAATTCATTGTCAGGTTCTCTCCTTTGGTGATTAATGGCACATACACTTCAACTGAGCATATATTAAGTGTTATGCAGAGTGCAATGAGCTTTGATCAGAGAATATAATGGGAGATTTTTGAAATAATGCACTTTTGTGAATTGAACCAATTATGTTTATTAGGAATAATAATAAGATATGAATTTAAAGAACATAATGTAGGCCTAACCACATACCTTTTTATGCAATGATAATTTGATCTTAAAGTAAAGCATTTATCCCTCACTTTATTTAAAAATAAAAAGCATTATATGTTTTACTTTATAATCCTCTAAAGAGCATCTGTGGAGAAAACAATGAATGCATAAACATACATTTTTAATTATTTATACTTGTACTTTTACTTTTGATACTGAATTGTATTTAAAACCAAATACTTTTAGAATTTTACTCAAGTAGAATTTTATTGGGTGACTTTCACTTTAATTGAGTCATTTTCTATTATGGCAGCTTTACTTTTGCTCAAGTATGACAATTGGGTACTTGTTCCACCACTGCAAATAATAAGGGATCATCTAATTGAACATTATATAACAAAGTTATTATACAATCTCATAAGCAACATGTTTATTCCCTTTCCAGTAATATTGTGTTCTACATAGCATATATGTTTTATGCAGCTCATAACAATAAATCATATTTAATATAAAGGTTTATTATACATATTATATATATTGTTTTGCATATTGCTGAGCAATTGTCTCTGAGGGCCATTGAACTATATGGATTTTTATTCTATGCGTTTAATAACGTTGTAGTAAACTACCAGTGTTTCCAAAATGTTCAACCTTTTCAGTCTTCATATGAGTTCCATAATGGATGCCTAATGCTGTTTTATAATGAATAGGTTCATAGTTTCTAACTGAAGAAAAGTATAGGCTAGTTAATTAATTAGAAATTTGATATTTAAAAAATGTACTAAAGTAAATGCAATAGGACGAGTTTGATATTAGACAGGTTTGATTTATGAATACAGAACTACAACCTATTTGATAACAAAATAGCCTTATTTTAGTGAGAGGAGAAAAAAGCAAAACCCACAATCAGAGCACCTTAGTGCTTAGGTATATTTGAGACATACATTTTATATATTTTTGAATCACAGCATCTATTAATCTTTTAACGAGGAAAAGAAAACCCTAGAACCAGTCTGCTTTGGGGGAATATTTCCCACGATGTTGCTCTTGTGACACACTGCCACACTTTCCCACGCATGCTCATTTAAGCGCGCGGAAAGGCGCGCGCACAGCTGACGGCGCAAGAGGCGGAGCTTGTGGAGCGAGAGCACGTGAGTCCACGCGCCGAAAGTAGGTTACAGCAGCGAGCGAAAAAAGACATTGAGCTCTTGTCCAGGAACGAAGTGGGAAGGCCAGGAGCTACAATATTTTATTGCGTACAGTCCACGCTGAATTACAGGAAGAATACTTAAATACGGAAACAATCTTACTAATAATCTATTCGTTTGATATTTTGTTTGTTTCACAGACCAGCTATTAGAAAACATATGAGAGTTTGTTTTATTTTTTATTCAACGGCTCCTTTTTGGAGCGAAAAAGCTTGTTTATATTCCTCCATTTTATTTTCATTCGCCTACCTGGAGATTTATGACTAAAGATTAGTACAGCAAGAAAATGAGAGGTAAGTTTATTCTAATAATACTTAAACAAATATGTTATTTTGCTCGTTAAAGTTTTGTATGGGAATAATGTAAACTGGTGGATGCATTACTTTGAAGTAGCCTACTGTACAGTCAGCTCTGAAGTGCGGGTGTTGAAATCAGGCGCGCTTGGCAATGAACGACGACACAGATCTCAGATAAACTTCAACGGACTATTTGACCATGACATGCTTTAAGACAAATAACCCAGTACTCTATGTCCCCCCTCAAGATATTTTCAAATCGTATTTAGATACTTAAAACCACTGCACAAATACATAACATTCAAGTTTAAGTATATATCTATTTGCATGGATATTTGCGGCCGTTTCCCATAGGCTTAGACTATACATATATGACATGTAAATGTGTGTCAATCAGTCTGCAGATAAACTTCGAGGGTGATCTGTTTGTCTTTGCATGTAGGATGACAAGAATAATTTCGATGTACAAGAATCATTTCGATGTAGTTACTTTTTTTCACCAGCAATTGGCAGCAATCGTTTTTGGTTATGTAAGAGGGGTGGTGATTGAAATGGCTTTCACAAAAAACATTATATAATCGTGTAATCTATTTGTTATTAGGCCTACAGAGATTATGTTTGTTCAGCTCAGTTTGCCATTCTGCATGTAGCCTAGATACTAGGTAGGTTATCTGGCGAAGTGACTATTGCTGGCCATAATGAATTTAAACATATATTTTATAATATAATATTAAAATAATACAAATATAAAAAAATTGCTCCCAACCCCTCAAAACTCGAGTGCTGATTTCGTGTCAGTTCTAATTGGTGGTGCGCAGCGGGTGTTTGATATCGCGTGTTGAGGGCGCGTTGTTGTTTTCTTCATCCCGGCATGGAGGACTGTGGGAGAGAGACCACTGTTCCATTGGCCTAGTTCTGTCATTGAGGATTACACAGCATTCAGCGAAGTGGTGAAGGATTGGTGGGGACTGTGGAGGCATGGTTTGTTTCTGAGGGGTATCGTAATTTCTAAAACAATCCATTAGCCATTACTTCAATCTGAGGACATTGGCATGTGCAAACCAATGCGGGTTGTGTGTCAATAACAGAGACTTTGCTGATGCATAAGTAAAAACTTTTGCCAACAAGGAAAATTAAACCAATAAAGTTTATTATAGTCCACATATTATTTGCTACATTGTAAAACAAAAAAAATGATATCTGTGTAGCCTATCAGTGTTTAACAGATTGTTTTGTATCATATTTCTATGGCAAATTATTTACATAAACTGAAAGATCATCAATCATTAATAATGGGTAGCAACAACCAGTAGCCTACATTCACCTCTCAGCCCTCACCTTGTTTCCATTGTGAGTTTAGCTACTTGATTAAATCAACCAGAATCTATGTCACCCATTTGTTTTTAAGGACTGCTTGCTTATGTAATAGGATATATTATGAAATTCCCAGCTCTCATTCTCTCCAGTGATCCACACCTCTGTGGATATGCATGGTCCCCCAGGTGCCAATGGCAGGACCACTGTAAACTTAATGGATGCAGCCACTGTAGTGGTGACTTTTATGAAGTGCACTTCTCCTAGGTGAGAAGAGAACTCTGTCTGCCACACTGTCTGAAGTGCTACAGCCATGTAGTGCATAGTTTTAGCAAGGGATCAAAGACAAAGTAGAGCAGTGGAGGCATCTCTCTGCTCCCAAGGGCACTGTTGATCAAGCTCAACGTCATTATCTGTCAGGAAATGTTCACAGTGGGGCTACAGAATGTGTGAAGGTGCCTCTCTCTGACAACTGGCTGCTAATGTTCCACTCCCTGGAGCTTTAACTCTTGCCCTGCTTAGAGTTGATTCATCCTCATTTGACTCCCTATACAGTATAACTAGACCAGTGCTGGGAATTTTGCCTGGCCAGGAAAAAAACAACGGACCCCAGATTAAGGCTATAGGCTACATACAATGAAAAACTGCTGGCCCAAAGTACAGTTTGACTATTTGTTTGGGAGCAGAGTCGTAGAGACATGGAGTTATATATGATGTGTCGAAATGTGGTTGTAGCACAGCCCTAAATATGTTCCAGTGGGGGAGGGGGGGGTGAGCACACACAATTGCTTATATGGTGTCCAAAGCAGAGGACAAAAGTACATTTGTTTAAAATGTTTGTTTTTACAGCTTTTTTTGTTACATATACATTTTACACGCATTTTACATACATGGTACTTTCACAGCATTCACATAACAAAGATATATATATTTTTATACAGACATATTTTGGATAGCTAGTACTCAGACATCTCCGGTCTACATTATACAGTATATAGTGTTTTCAGTAATAACTATTACCAATCATGTGCTTTTTATTCCCAACCCTCAGCTGCTCTCGGCCCATCCCTGCTGTCTCTGTAGACCACCCTCTTTTGATTTCCATGTGCCATATATTTTTCAAATGTGCTGTGATGTCTTACAGGAAATTTGAACCTTTCTAATCGCATAGTATCAACAGATTGTGAGTTATAGATTACATTTTCTCCTAAGAGTATTATTATATTGTTGACTGATTGACTATGGCTTTCCAAATTGCCCAACACTGCCATTATCACCCAACACAATCATCGACCAACACAACACAATTTTAAATGTTATGATTTTTAAGCCATTCCTTAACCTGTGACTCGAAATAAGCTACATGGGGAGAATACCACAATAAATTATCTAAGATTCTCTCTTTGCAGGAAAATATGCAGAGCTAAGATTGTTGTATGCTCCATATATACAGTATATAGCATCCAATTTGTGTCTTTAATATATGGCAGACAAACAAGTTCCCTACCCTCTTCCCCTTCCACTTGCTTCCTCCATGTTGCTGTAATGCTGCCATCAGTATATAATATGAAGTTAAAATAAAGACGGCACTTCTAAAAGCCTTTTTCACACCATAGCCTGCTGAATTTGCAAGATAACTTTTCTTTCATTTTGATCTCGGCACAAATTTAAATGTGGCACTGACTCGCCCATTGATTGATGTTTCAGCATTGTCTCAATGAAGAGTTCGGCGTTCGACTAGCCATGTGTGACATGTACGCGCAGTTACAGTACAAGCCTGCTGGAGTTAGCGACAGGCAGATGAGCAATATCCACCGTTCATAGTACAGATGAAGCCTGACCTGGAATGTGAAGCTAACTGAAGCTGTCTAGCTTTCTAAAAGCCTGAGTAGATCTAGCGTGCTTCATAGTATACCACTCAGGCCTGTTAGGGAAATCCAGATTGATACAGTTGAAGTCGGAAGTTTACATACACATAGGTTGGAGTCATTAAAACACTTTTTTCAACCACTCCACAAATTTCTTGTTAACAAACTATAGTTTTGGCAAGTCGGTTGGGACATCTACTTTGTGCATGACACAAGTAATTCTTCCAACAATTGTTTAAAATTGTTTTATTATTTCACTTATTTCACACTGTATCACAATTCCAGAGTTGTCAGAAGTTTACATACACTAAGTTGACTGTGCCTTTAAACAGCTTGGAAAATTCCAGAAAATGTTGTCATGGCTTTAGAAGCTTCTGGGAGGCTAATTGACATAATTAGTGCCTCTTTGCTTGACATGGGAAAATCAAAAGGAATCAGCCAAGACCTCAGAAAAAAATGGTACACCTCCACGAGTCTGGTTCATCCTTGGGAGCAATTTCCAAACGCCTGAAGGTACCACGTTTACCTGTACAAACAATAGTACGCAAGTATAAACACCATGGGACCACGCAGCCGTCATACTGCTCAGGAAGGAGATGCGTTCTGTCTCCTAGAGATGAACGTACTTTGATGCGAAAAGTGCAAATCAAATCCAGAACAACAGCAGAGGACCTTGTGAAGATGCTGGAGGAAACGGGTACAAAAGTATATATCCACAGTAAAACGAGTCCCTATATCAACATAACCTGGAAGGCCACTCAGCAAGGAAGAAGCCACTGCTCCAAAACCACCATAAAAAAAGCCAGACTACGGTTTGCAACTGCACATGGAGACAAAGATCGTACTTTTTGGAGAAATGTCCTCTGGTCTGATGAAACAAAGATCGAACTGTTTGGCCATAATGACCATCGTTATGTTTGGAGGAAAAAGGGGGTGGCTTGCAAGCCGAAGAACACCATCCCAACCGTGAAGCACGGGGGTGACCGCATCATGTTGTGGTGGTGCTTTGCTGCAGGAGGGACTAGTGCACTTCACAAAATAGATGACAACACGAGGATGGAAAATTATGTGGATATATTGAAGCAACATCTCAAGACATCAGTCAGGAAGTTAAAGCTTGGTCGCAAATGGGTCTTCCAAATGGACAATGACCCCAAGCATACTTCTAAAGTTGTGGAAAAATGGCTTAAGGACAACAAAGTCAAGGTATTGGAGTGGTCATCACAAAGCCCTGACCTCAATCATATAAAACATTTGTAGGCAGAACTGAAAAAGCATGTGTGAGCAAGGAGGCCTACAAACCAACAAATGGGCCAAAACTCACCCAACTTATTGTGGGAAGCTTATGGAAAGCTACCTGAAACATTTGACCCAAGTTAAACAATGTAAAGGCAATGCTATCAAATACTAATTGAGTATATGTAAACTTCTGACCCACTGGGAATGTGATGAAAGAAATAAAAGCTGAAATAAATCATTCTCACTACTATTATTCTGGCATTTCACATTCTTAAAATAAATTGGTGATCCTAACTGACCTAAGACAGGGAATTTTTACTCTGATTAAATATCAGGAAATGTGAAAACTGAGTTTAAATGTATTTGGCTAAGGTGTATGTAAACCTACGACTTCAACTGTATGTTACACTCAAAATTATATATGGCAGTGGAGTAAAATACATAGAGAGCAAAAGAGAAGTGGATGTTTCATACGCCACAAACCACACCCATAAAATAAGACCAAATAAAAGCCAACAACCAAATAAAAGCATTTAACAAAAAAGTATACATTTTGGGAAAGAAAAAAAAACTGTACAGTCATTTATTTTCCTACGCAATATTTAGTATTAACACAGTATCACTGATTGTTACCTAATGTAGCTGGGCTAGATCGTCAGTCACCATCATTGGTACCGTACACACTTAAGTCCACTCTCAGTCCACTCCTATTACTTCTACAGAGGAATTACTCAATCCTCTTGTGCATATTTAAAGAGTAGGGCTCTGTATCATCCATACACTCTCACAGAATACTACTTTGTGTAGGTAGGCCACGCTGACGTGGAGAGAGGGAGAAGTTATCACTATCGACAAAGCTGTTTAGAAAACAGGTGCTAGGTACTGTAGGCCCCATCAGCAGCCTAGCCCAGAGAAAGGGTTATGTTTAATCAACTAAATGTCCCCTTCACCTTGCAATAAAGCTCTAGGACAAGAGCACCTCACACCAGATGTTCTATATTGTATATATACCTTAAACCCTTAACGCATATGCAATGTAGGTTAAACATACAGTGTGTCAAGTAAATACAAAGTGCAAGGTAAATAGGACCTTTGGACTCCCTATGAGCTGTTTGGAGTAAGATAAGAGAGCAAAGTCTCTGTGACTACAGTCTTTACTGCTGGGACAAGCAAACTGACCGGCAGAGACTCACACTGACACAGAGTTGCCTCAGAAGATACCTCAAGATATATGACCTCCGATAACTGACAGTACCACTAACTCCTTTAGGGCACTAAAACTCTAATCAAATCCCATCCTCAATCACAATTGTCTGCAGATTGTGATAGCATGAACATTTTCAGACTTTGACAACACTCCTCTCCCACTTAGTAGATGACTATTACAGCATGAATTGTGTCCCTTAATATACATTATTTCTAAACTGGTTCCTCATATATATATATATATATATATATATATATAAAAGTATTCAGACCCCTTTACTCTTTCCACATTGTTACCTTACAGCCTCATTCTAAAATTGATGAAATTGTTTTTTCCCCCCTCAGTCTATACACAACACCCCATAATGACAAAACAAAAACAGGTTTTTAGAAATGTTTGCTGATTTATTCAAAATGAATATCTGAAATACATTATTTACACAAGTATTCAGACCCTTTACTCACTACTTTGTTGAAGCACCTTTGGCAGCGATTACAGTCTGGAGTCTTCTTGAGTATGACACTACAAGCTTGGCACACCTGTATTTGGGGAGTTTCTCCCATTCTTCTCTGCAGATACTCAAACTCTGTCAGGTTGGATGGGTAGCGTCGCTGCACAGCTATTTTCAGGTCTCTCCAGAGATGTTCAATCGGGTTCAAGTCCGAGCTCTGGCTGGGCCACTCAAGGACATTCAGAGACTGAAGCCACTCCTGTGTTGCCTTGGCTGTGTACTTAGGGTTGTTGTCCTGTTAGAAGGTGAACCTTTGCCCCCATTTTGAGGTTCTGAGCTCTCTGGAGCAGGGTTTCATCAAGGATCTCTCTGTACTTTGCTCAGTTAATCTTTCCCTCGATCCAGACTAGTCTCCCAGTCCCTGCCGCTGAAAAACATCCCCACAACATGATGCTGCCACCACCATGCTTCACCATAGGGATGGTGCCAGGTTTCCTCCAGACGTGACGCTTGGCATTCACGCCAACGAGTTCAATCTTGTTTTCATCAGACCAGAGAATCTTGTTTCTCATGGTCTGGGAGTCCTTTAGGTGCCGTTTGGCAAACTCCAAGCGGGCTGTCATGTGCCTTTTACTGAGGAGTGGCTTCTGTCTAGTCACTCTACCATAAAGGCCTGTTTGGTGGAGTGCTGCAGAGATGGTTGTCCTTCTAGTAGGTTCTCCCATCTCCACAGAAGGAACTCTGGAGCTCTGTCAGAGTGACCATCGGGTTCTTGGTCACCTCCCTGACCAAGGCCCTTCTTCCCCGATTTCTCAGTTTGGCTGGGCGGCCAGGTCCAGGAAGAGTCTTGGTGGTTCCAAACTTCTTCTATTTAAAAATGATGGAGGCCACTGTGTTCTTGGGGACCTTCAATGCTGCAGAAATGTTTTGGTACACTTCCCCAGATCTGTGCCTCGACACAATCTTGACTCGGAGCTCTACGGAATTTGCTCTGACATGCACTGTCAACTATGGGAACTTATGTAGACAGGTGTGTGCCTTAACAAATCATGTCCAATCAATTGAATTCACCACAGGTGGACTCCAATCACATTGTAGAAACATCTCAAGGATGATCAATGGAAACAGGATGCACCTGAGCTCAATTTTGAGTCTCATAGCAAAGGGTCTGAAAGTAAGTAAATAAGTTCTGTTTTTTATTTTTAATAAATTAGCAAACATTTCTTATAACATGTTTTCACTTTGTCATCATGGGGTATTATGTGTAGATTGATGAGGGGGGGAAACATGTCATCCATTTTAGAGTAAGGCTGTAATGTAACAAAATGTGGGAAAAGGGAAGGGGTCTGAATACTTTCCAAATGCCCTGTATATCATCTTATCTCACTCATATTGGTTACACTTTATTTTACTGCCCACTAATTACCTGGTATTTACCATGGTGCAATGTTTATTTTTACATAATTATTACTTTTTTTTCCTAGAGAGAGTGCATTTATGAGAGTAACATCCAAATAGTCCTTGGTCTAAACTTGACAGAGCATGACTACAGGTCAAACGTCCCTGACCCATTGATCAAACCAGAAATGTGAGGCCCATATAAAATGTCCAGAAACATTGCTGACATTCTGAACTGCTACGTAGTGCTACGTACTACTATATGGTCATTGTAAAAATAAAAAGTTCTTAACTGACTTGCCTAGTTAAATAAAGGTTAAATTAATTAATGAAAAAAATATGGCGCTGTGTGTACTTTACATGCCATATACTTCCACGTGATTAAGAGATTGTCCTCAAATGAATTAGTCATCCATTTGAATTGTGTGAAAAGTTTTCAAGTGTTGAATCCATGAGCACTTTATGTAACTATGTCCAGGCAGCCCATTACATTCCTGCAGGTCTCTGTGGCCATGCTAGGGGTATTAATAGTTTTATGGACAGCTGAAACTGCACTGAAATACTTGACATGCTGCCACAAGTTGAGCACCAGTGTAAGTTACAGCCAGGGCCCCTTCAGAATATACTGTATGTTTAAAATACTCTTGTACTGCCTGGTGTTACATAAGTGGAAAATGGATGGCAATACAGCTGTATTTACTCTACAATTTCTAAAGTGCTCATTAATCTTTCACTTATCAAACATAGACTGTTTTCTTAAGCCTGTGAACATTTCCATTCCCCTGTCAGTGATTGAACCAGATTTAAAACAGGATTTAAAACAGGAAAGAAAGAAATCGGATAACATGCCTTGCAAGGCCACCACCCGAAGTACCTCCCCCTTGCTGAATGGGAAAGTGTGTCAGTAGAACAGCTCCTTCTCTCTCGTAGCCTGACTGCTCTGCAGCTGAGCGGCGTGTGAGTTAACATATCAGAGACCAAGATATGCTCCCAGGAACCAATGTGAGCGAAAGGGGAGGGTTGGCTTTTCACAGCATTGCTAGGGTGACCTCCTCCCTGAATGAGTGTTTTCATGGAGCAAAGCCAGACAGCAGTTATATAACATGGAGAGGGTGGGGGCCAGGAGTGCTGGATGTGGTAGAGAGAGAGAGGTTTTTTTTATTTATTTCCTTTTTTGATGAGCTGGTAAAGGGCAGTTAATACTGTTGCTGCCTGCAAATTAAATGTTACCTAACGCCTTGCGTCACTGTAACACAAAGTAGTTCAGAAAAAATAATTCAACACACCAAGCAGTCAAAGCAAACAGAGAAAAAAACCAATCGTTTTTTGAGAGTAGCCATTTAATCTTCTGTAGCGTCGGACGCTCTCCTGAAGCTGGTGCTTTTGTTAACCTCTTGACATTTAGTTCACCCTGGAGGAGGAACAGTGCCAGTGAAACTTTATAACCCCAGCTAATGCAATTGACCCGCTACTCTGAGCCATAGGAGGCCCTGCCACTTAGATAAACAGCATAATGAAAAAAACAGCCTGTTTCAGGGAGAGAGAGCTCAGGGCTGTGCGCACACTGTTGCACACACTGTTAAAGTTGTAGTCTATGTGTTCCATTTGTAGATTCTGGCAGGATGCATTGTTCTAATTTCTTTCATCCCACGAGTTGACATTTAAACAATATTTAATATGAATACATTTTAAATTACATTTTATATTTTATCGCTTGGGTGGAATGTTTTTATCTGCAAATTGTTGCAGATTGGCTTTTGCATTTGATAGTGTTTCTTTTGGGTTCAAAATCAGGGCAGTTGGTAATAACGATGAAACAGATTAAAAGGTGGCTATTCCTCCTTATTTGATAGAGTTTATGGGGATGTTTCTTATGTCTCCACCTCTCGTGCACTTTCTCACACAGTTCTGGCACAATTCACAAGACTCCTTATCACCAGACGATTGAACCATGTCATACTAGAGATTAATTAACCCAACCCAAGACACCATCAAAGTATAATTTATTATCTAGTCTAGGGACTATTGAACAACAGCTATTGGACAACTTGTATGAAGCACCACTCAATAATGTACACCTAACATGTTCAAATGTGTTAAGTATGCGATGCACTAATGTGTTATTGACTGTACGTTTGTTTATTCCATGTGTAACTGTGTTGTTGTTTGTCGCACTGCTTTGCTTTATCTTGGCCAGGTCGCAGTTGTAAATGAGAACTTGTTCTCAACTGGACTACCTGGTTAAATAAAGGTGAAATAATTACAAAATAAAAAATGTCCTCCTCTCTCCTTCCAGCACAAATTGAAGTAATACCCTGCAAGATCTGTGGGGACAAGTCATCAGGGATCCACTATGGCGTAATCACCTGTGAAGGCTGCAAGGTGAGCGACCTCAACCTCGGAGAGCCTTGGAAATCTGTTCACTCCACTTGAGTGTTCTATTTTAGTTTGTCGTACTCTCATCCCTCAGCAAATTCAATCAATATAGATATTTAGATATTGTATGCCCTTGTCCAGTACTTCAGCCCTCCCTGCTTCTGTACCGGTGTTCATGGTGTTTGTGCTTGTGTGTGTGTTTGTAGGGTTTCTTCAGACGCAGCCAGCAGAACAATGCTATGTACTCCTGCTCCCGGCAGAGGAACTGTCTGATTGACCGCACCAATCGGAATCGCTGCCAACATTGCCGGCTGCAGAAGTGCCTGGCCCTGGGCATGAGCCGTGATGGTGAGTGTCAAACACAAACACAACAAGGTCAGTCCAGAGGGTATCACTGTCTGTCAGTCTCTTCACTGGATGCTAGGGCTCTCCGGGTCTTATTGAAAGGCCTTGTGTAGAGTTAATTTATACTGTGTGAAATCACTGCTGGAATCATGCTAGAGACACAGCAGTGATGCTATGGAATTCAAATATCAGTGGTTTTTATTCTATATTTAGTTTTATATTGGCTCCATATGGGTGTATGAGCTCATAATTCATTCCCTGGTTATTGACTGACTCTTTATCTCCTTTGCTGGTACAGCTGTAAAGTTTGGCCGCATGTCCAAAAAGCAGAGAGACAGCCTATACGCTGAGGTCCAGAAGCACCAGGCATCCCAGGAGTTAGCTGCCGCCCGTGAGGTGGGAGCCGAGGTCGAAGGTCATGGCCGGGCATACAGCAGAGGCTCCAGTGCTGCCCTCAGCGACCTTGACGACATCGCCACTCTGCCGGATGGCCTGCTGTTCGACCTACCCCTGACACCAGAGGGCGCCGAAAGAGAGTACTGCAATCTGGAGATGATAGGGGGCAGCAGCTCCTCCTCTCAGAGTTCGCCCGAACAGAACGGACTGGACTTCAGAGATGGCAACCACCACATCAAGCACGAGTACCAGCTGCTGCATGAGTCCAGCCTGTTCACACACACACTGCTCAACACTTTACCCGAGGGGTTCTCAATACTTGAGATCGGTAAGTGGAACTGTCACTCTTATCATTATCTGCTTTGTGTCAATATAACGATCACTAGATTGTTTTTCATTGAGTGTGGTTGAAAGCTAACCCATACTTGACTTGTCCATTTCCAGAGCGTATTACTGCTAGTGTGGTAAAGTCTCACATGGAGACCAGTCAGCACGGCAGTGAGGAGCTGAAGAGACTTGTCTGGTCCCTGTACACCCCTGAGGAGACACGCAGCTTCCAGAGCAAGGTAAACATCAATGTCCTGTAGCAGGATTAACTCAGTGACCTAGTACTCTGTGACCTATATACTCTGACACCCCTATGTGCTATTCCAAATGTCATATATAACATGGGCATCCCTCTGGTCTCTCTTTCAGTCTGCGGAAGTCATGTGGCAGCATTGTGCCATCCACCTCACCAATGCCATCCAGTACGTGGTGGAGTTTGCCAAGCGCATCACTGGATTCCTGGATCTTTGTCAGAACGACCAGATCATTCTTCTCAAAGCAGGTCGGTACCTACTGTTAGGACATAGGAGGAGTGCATTTCATAACACTATTCCATGACCTCAGCTTTCTCTGACCTTAAAGCATAGTTCCTGTTCACACAACCTGAGCATGTATCCATTTACTTCATTAACATGTCTCAGTACTTAATGTTGTAGTATAGTACTACAACATTAATACACAATAGTATATCTGAAAAACATGTGTGTCTATAGTTAGGAAGACAAATTCCAGCATTTGGACTACATTTAAGCATATACAAATAATTTCACCTAATTTGTGCACACAAAATACTGTATTTGTCACATTTTGCATATAGGGCCACTACATTTTGCATATACCTGGAGGTTGCTACATAAATGAACAACATATGATGCAAAGACCACATTCTGTTTCCAACGATTTTGAAGAAAATAGTTATTATTCTCACGCTGGTTTTTCATTATGTGATGTTTGTTCATCATCATTGTTTGAATTGTAAAACAATTTATTTGAAAAATGATTTTATTTATAATTTATTGAAATACATATAATTTGTTATGATATGAAATATATGTATTTTATTAACTGACAACATGGAATTCATGTTCTATTTAATGTTGTTTGTGTATACATGTTGGAGCATCCTCTGTTTCCTTTTTCTCCCTTTCTACCACTGTCTCTGTCTCTCCCTCTCTGTCTTTCCCTCTCCGTCTCTCCATCTCTCCGTCTCTCCATCTCTCCCTCTCCGTCTCCCAATCTCTCCCTCTCTGTCTCTCCCTCTCTCTTTCCCTCTCCGTCTCTCCATCTCTCCCTCTCATCTCTCCATCTCTCTGTCTCTCCCTCTCCGTCTCTCCATCTCTCCCTCTCCGTCTCTCCATCTCTCCCTCTCTGTCTTTCCCTCTCTGTCTTTCCCTCTCCGTCTCTCCATCTCTCCCTCTCTGTCTCTCCCTCTCCGTCTCTCCATCTCTCCCTCTCTGTCTCCCTCTCCGTCTCTCCATCTCTCCCTCTCTGTCTTTCCCTCTCTGTCTTTCCCTCTCCTTTCCCTCTCTGTCTCTCCATCTCTCCATCTCTCCGTCTCTCCGTCTCTCCCTCTCCGTCTCTCCATCTCTCCCTCTCTGTCTCCCTCTCCGTCTCTCCATCTCTCCCTCTTCATCTTTGTGGTATATTTATGATCTCTTCTTCAGGATGTCTGGATGTGCTTCTGATTCGCATGTGTCGTGCCTACAACCCCATCAACAACACTGTTCTGTTTGATGGCAAGTTTGCCAGTGCACAGACCTTCAAAGCTCTTGGTGAGACCCCTCTTTATGAAACCAAATCATTAATATTTATTCACACACCCACATAGTGGGTGTATTCACACACACTAGGTCAACCTTTCATTAGTTTCCGTTTTAAAAAAGCGTTTGTTTTTATGACACCTGTTTTTCCCCCTGCTTTCTCCCAGGTTGTGATGACCTTGTGGGTGCCGTGTTTGACCTGGCCAAGAGCCTTAGCCGTATACAGCTCTCTGAAGAGGAAATGGCTCTGTTCAGTGCTGCTGTTCTCCTGTCACCAGGTAATCCTCTCACACTCCCAGCTCTAAATCAGACACTAAGTAATATGTAAGAAGGAAAAACAGCAGAGGCTAACTGTGGTTGTCGCTCTCTTTTTTCCTCCAGACCGACCATGGTTGAAAGACACCCAACAGGTGCAGAAGCTTCAAGAGAAAGTATATCTCTCTCTGCAGCATTGTCTACATAGATGTGGCTCATCGGAGGAGAAACTGGCAAAGGTACAGACTGGCAGACTGACTGTTCCTTTATTCCTCAAACAGGCCTTTGTTAGTGGATTTGGGGTGAAATGTGAAAAATACACATTTTCTGTCTCTTTTTCCTTGTCTCACTCTCTCTCTTCTTCTACCTCTAAGATGGTGTCCAAGCTTCCCATGATGAAGTCCATCTGCAATCTCCACATTGACAAGCTCAAGTTTTTCCGTCTCCTCCACCCAGAGACGGCATACAATTTCCCCCCTCTGTACCGCGAGGTGTTCAGCAGTGAAATCACCTTCCCAGACTCCACAATGGGCTAAAAATCTGTTCAGATATGAAAGTGATTCATATAGAGACAGAAATATGTAGGAAAAAGGAGGTAGAGAGGGAGAGGAACGTGGCAACAGCGAAGCAACCAGCAGCTCAGTGAAAATCCTGCACGCTACACTTTAGGAACACTACTCTCAGTCACTTGGACTGTAAGCCAGTCCAGGCTATGAAATTCAACACTAGGTGCTGGGTACTATGAGCATGCTACTTATTTTTGTTGTTGACTAAAATGGTTCTGAGAATGTAATTTCGCAATATCAGATGGTTTTCAAAAAGAGCTTGAGATCTCCCTCAAGTTAAAGTCCTCTGTAAAACAGGTATGATGTGTTTGAATGTACCCCACAGACATGCAGCACAGCCCTAGGTTTGAGACAGAGTGTACTATAAACCCTACTATCCTGCCCCATGGAGGAGTTGCTGTGTAGATCTTTATTTTATTTTATTGCAGTTCTAAAGCTCAATTTTAGTTTCTTATTTGGTAGTGCCCATACTTTGCAGTTTTGTATGCTATGAACAAACTGTTTAAAGGGACCAAGATCAAACAGATAGTCGGGCAGATTTGTTTTGCATGCAAGTCATGGACACAGAGACCCAGGGTGTCTATTACCATCCATGCATACTTGCACACACAGCACTAAGACAAAGCACTTATGCTGACCTATATATGTATTTTTACAGGCACACATTCAGACACTGATATTTTTGAGCTCTTGACTTTATTTTTTAAAATGCAATCAAAGACCTCGGTCCCACTACCCTTTCCCCTTGCAAATGCCACTTAGAGAGAGAAAGAGAGAATCACAGAAGTGTTTTGAAAGTATTTTTAAACGTTCCTTACGTATACACTTATATTTAATCATGTAAAATACAATTAGACAGGGATTTATATATATATAGAATGATTCAGGTTGTTATTGTAAAAGAGAATGTTTTTTCAATGACTTACCTGGTTAAATAAAGGCAATTAAATAAAGATAAATAGATTCCCCAGGACAGTGTGATGAATGTTCATCTGTCAGTCAAAGACTGCCTGACCATATTCTGGGTAACTGGGATGAAAAATGATTAGATTATTAGCACTTACCATCTAAGAGCCCTCCACCCGATCCGGGCCATTTTCTCGTGCTACCAAGAATCTCAGGGTTCCAACTCAAAGACTGCCGATTATCCTCCTGTATCTAACAGAAGTGGGATCTGTGGGACTTTGTTGAGCAGAGAAAGGAAGCAGATGATAAGAAGAAAACAAACCGGTGGCAAACACTTTCCTGTGCTCCCACATAGGTAACAACTGCAATGGGGAAAGGGGTTTGACCTTTGACCAGCAGGGGGAAGGTGGAGACTCATGCCCTCCCTGTGTGTTCAAGCAGTCTACTGTTTCAGACTGAACTGAAGGTGTGCTGATTTGTTAATGATGCCCACTCACCCTAACCCCCCCCCCCCCCCTCTACCTCACCCTCTCCCAAACACATACAGATGTGATCTCTTAATTTGATCACTGTTGTCACAGATAATTTTACTGCACAACAATAAATGCAAATTGTAGTGTATTCAAGGTTTAAAAAAAGCTTATAAAGTTTGTAAATTCCAAACTAAAAATGTATTAACCCCCATAATTCACATTTCCTGTTGCTGCAGGATTATTTTCCTGCTGTGAGAAACTGGTCAAATTAAGAGAGTACACCTGTATGGCACTACAAAGGGTTGACAGAGCCATCAGCTAGCCCCTTGAGTTAGGGATTTCTACATTCAGATTATAGAGTATATGAGATGTCATAATTTGAAGGATGATGATATACATACAAAAATATGTATTTTATGCAGATATATTTTCCCTCTCTGTTTATTTGAGAACACTAAATCTGCCTCTCTGTCTTCAATGAGCGCAGCCTTTTATTAATCTCTACCAGAAAGTCATAGTTAGATTAACACCTCTATCTTGGGAGAGGGACATCGGGTGTGGCAGGATGTTACTTTTTAACAATTCTTGAAGGGGCTTTTTGGATTTAAAAAAGCTTTCACCGCCCACAGTACAAAGCTTGTACATAGACAAGCTGATGTGTGAACAGTTTGGTCAGAGTGGAATACTTTGAATACCTTTACCACAAAAAGAGACAATCACTTTCAGGCCTTGGATACTTTCTGTCCAAATAAAATCCGATTTTTCACCTTGCACTGCTGGAACAGTGCTCTTCACCATACTATATACATTAAATAGTTGGAATTTAGGGCGATACACTTTTCTGGGTGCTTACAACTGTGTCATAATGGGACTGTGCTATAATGTCTTTCCCAATTTCAGTTAGGGGGGCCTAAACAGTCCTGGTAGATGGCCTAGTGGACTCAATAAGCACTCCAGCCAGAGACCTTTAAATGTACAGCACAAGAGGTTTCAAGTTCTCTCAACGTAACAACATTCTACTTTTACATAGAGCTAATATTAACTGACTTGAGTTTATAGTTCGCAAGGCAGGGGAGAAGATTGTAACAAGGTGTAAATGCTTTGTAATAACTTAGATTGTTTTGTATTCATAAAGTGTCATCTGCAGACCTAAAACTGCTTTTTCCGTCTTTGGAGGCAGTTCTTAAGGTGTGCAGTTACATTTCCACTCAGTCACTCAGGGAGACAGCTGGGCTCTCTGAACTACAGTGTCTTCGTCAGTTAGCCAAGTCAGACACTGCACCGAATAGAAGACCTTAAACCTTGAAACCTTGATCACTGTGTACAGTACATGTTCTTGTGAATGTTGATCACAGAAGTATCAAAGATTTACCCCTGTCTAATATCAATATTATTACAGGAATTTTGAATTGTAGAAGAAATAGGGTCTAAAATGTACTGAAACTGAAAGATAGATTTTAATCTTTGAATCCTGTGTTGTTTTTGTCGTGATCTTTTGTTTCTTCATTTCTATAGTTATCTGTCAATTTTTTTGTCAACTGTTTAGTGTCCTCCTTTTTGTCGGACAGTTGGAATTTAAAAAAAAATTAAGAATGTTTTTAAGAATATCTCCCTAAAAGTTAGTCTTTTGTCATGATCCTTCTGTTTATCATGTTTTCATTCTATTATAAGATTATTATTGAAATCAATATAGATTTGAATAAGATATCTCAAATATATTATTAATATGACACATTTAAGAGTTTTGTTGTACAATGGGGATACAATATGTGGATTTAAGAATGTAATAAAAGGCTTTTTACAGTAAGTTAATGCTGTTTGTATGTTTACTCATGTATTGAAACTTCTTAACTCTTGAAATTAGATTCTTCCACAACAGTTCATTGGTATTACATAAAGTTGAAGCCATAAGTTTACATACACCTTAGCCAAATACATTTAATCTCAGTTTTTCACAATTCCTGACATTTAATCCTAGTAAAAATGTCCTGTTTTTAGGTCAGTTAGGATCACCACTTTATTTTAAGAATGTGAAATGTCAGAATAATTGTAGAGAAAGATTTATATCAGCTTTTATTTCTTTCATCACATTCCCAGTGGGTCAGAAGTTTACATGCTACCAAATACTCATTGAGCGTATTGCCTTTAAATTGCTTAACTTGGGTCAAACATTTCGGGTAGCCTTCCACAAGCTTCCCACAATAAATTGGATGCATTTTGTCCCATTCCTCCTGACAGAGCTGGTGTAACGAAGTCAGGTTTGTAGGCCTCCTTGCTCGCACATGCTTTTTCAGTTCTGCTCACAAATTTTCTATAGGATTGAGGTCAGGGCTTTGTGATGGCCACGCCAATACCTTGACTTTGTTGTCCTTAAGGCATTTTGACCCAACTTTGGAAGTATGCTTGGAGTCATTGTCCATTTGCGACCAAGCTTTTACTTCCTGACTGATGTCTTGAGATGTTGCTTCAATATATCCACATAATTTTCCATCCTCATGAAGCCATCTATTTTGTGAAGTGCACCAGTCCCTCCTGCAGCAAAGCACCCCCACAACATGATGCTGCCATCCCTTGCTTCACGGTTAGGTTGGTGTTCTTCGGCTTGCAAGCCTCCCCCTTTTTCCTCCAAACATAACAATGATCATTATGGCCAAACAGTTATATTTTTGTTTCATCAGACCAGAGGGCAATTCTCCAAAAAGTACGATCTTTGTCTCCATGTGCAGTTGCAAACCGTAGTCTGGCTTTTTATGGGGGTTTTGGCGCAGTGGCTTCTTCCTTGCTGAGCGGCCTTTCAGGTTACGTGGATATAGGACTCATTTTACTGTGGATATAGATGCTTTTGTACCTGTTTCCTCCAGCATCTTCACAAAGTCCTTTGCTGTTGTTCTGGGATTGATTTGCATTTTTCACACCAAAGTACGTTCATCTCTAGGAGACCGAATGCGTCTCCTTCCTGAGCAGTATGACGGCTGCGTGGTCCCATGGTGTTTATACTTGCGTACCATTGTTTGTACAGATGAACGTGGTACCTTCAGGCGTTTGGAAATTGCTCCCAAGGATGAACCAGACATGTGGAGGTCTGCAATTTTTTTCTGAGGTCTTGGCTGTTTTCTTTTGATTTTTCCATGATGTCAAGCAAAGAGGCATTGAGTTTGAAGATAGGCCTTGAAATACATCCACAGGTACACCTCCAATTGACTCAAATTATGTCAATAAGCCTATCAGGAGCTTCTAAAGCCATGACAACATTTTCTGGAATTTTCCAAGCTGTTTAAAGGCACAGTCAACTATGTAAACTTCTGACAACTCTGGAATTGTGATACAGTGAATTATATGTGAAAAAATCTGTCTGTAAACAATTGTTGGAAAAATTACTTGTGTCATGAACAAAGTAGATGTCTTAACCGACTTGCCAAAACTATAGTTTGTTAACAAGAAATGTGTGGAGTGGTTGAAAAACTTGTTTTAATGACTCCAACCTAAGTGTATGTAAACTTCCGACTTCAACTGTATAGGAATATCAATCATATGGAATATAGATAGGTAATTTGTTAAATATTTAACAAGAGATATACAGTTAACATCTGTCGACAACATAGAATAAGCCAAAATATCAAACTGATAAAGACAAACTGATAAATCACAGTGGTGCAAATTGTGAAACAATGCTAAGGTGACCAAATGTATGTGGACACCAGCTCGTCGAACATCTCATTCCAAAATCATGGAAATTAATATGCAGTTGGTCCCCTCTTTGCTGCTATAACTCCCTCCACTCTTCTGGGAAGGCTTTCCACTAGACGTTGGAAGACTGCTGCGAGGACTTGCTTCCATTCAGCCACAAGAGCGTTGAGCGCTGATGTTGGTCGATTAGGCCTGGCTCACAGTCGGCATTCCAATTTATCCCAAAGGTGTTTGATGGGGTTGAGGTCAGGGTTCTGTGCAGGCCAGTCAAGTACTTCCACACCATTCTCAACAAACCATTTCTGATTTATCCTCGCTTTGTGCACCGGGGCATTGTCATGCTGAAACAGATAGGGGCCTTCCCCAAACTGTTGCCACAAAGTTGGAAGCACAGAATCATCTAGAATGTAATTGTATGCTGTAGCGTTAAGATTTCCCTTCACTGGAACTAAGGGGCCTTGCCAGAACCATGAAAAACAGCCCCAGACCATTATTCCTCCTTCACCAAACTTTACAGTTGGCACTTTGCATTGGGGCAGGTAGCGTTCTTCTGGCATTCGTACGCCGGACTGCCAGATGGTAAAGCGTAATTCATCAATCCAGAGAACGCATTTCCACTGCTAGAGTCCAATGGCGGTGTTCTTTACACCACTTCAGCCAACGCTTGGCATTACACATGGTGATCATAGGCTTATGTGCGGCTGCTTGACCATGGAAGCCCATTTCATGAAGCTCCCGACAAACAGTTATTATGGCATCCTATGACATTGAAAGTCACTGAGCTCTTCAGTAAGGCTATACTATCTGCCAATGTTTGTCTATGGAGATTGCATGGCGGTGTGCTCGACTTTATGCACCTGTCAGCAACGCGTGAGGCTGAAATAGCCGAATCCACTCATTTGAAGGGGTGTCCACATACTTTTGTATATGTATTATAAGTCCAAGTGTCTTAGCAGGGTTCCTGTCTAAAGCATTTTCTTACATCAGGTATAGAATCATTACAGGACATGACAGTTTCCAGATGCGATTTGGCATCCAGGTACAAATATATTTTAATACAAGCTTGCAGTCCAATTAAATTGAGGGCCACTGAGCTCTCATGACAATGTTCACTTTAAGCAGTGGGCTTGCTCAGAAGAAATATCAGTCCGCTCAGAGAAGCACGAGATTGAATTTCACTCAACTTTCTAGAGTTTTACCCTTAGTTAATTACCACTATCAACGTTTCCCTTTACTGTGGGAATTGTGATCGAATTAACACAACTATTAGAAACTATTAGCAACTTCCAATGCAAAATACCGAAGCAAAACGAACTATGCAGGAGATCTTGTTGTATGTAGGCAGAACATCTTTGAAAAGCAAGTGAGGTAAAGAGCTTTTTTATGTCTTAAAGGGGCAGTGTTGTATTTTGAGACAGGCTTGAATAAGCTAAGGAGCCAATAGGCAGAGGGTGGCATAGTTTGTCTGATTCTCTGTAATAATGGTATGGGAATAATAATCCATTTTATTTTGTAAAGTGCTTTCTTGCATCAAACAACACAACAACATTTTCAGTCACCTCCTTGTCTGAAGGTCAAGTGGATAAACAGGTTAATGTTAAGCTCTACATGTTTTTTCAAAGTCTCATTGAATGTAGGCCTACATTGAACAGCACACATTGGCTGCTACTGTAGGCTGACTGATATAACAGCTATTTCTATGATAACATGTTATGGGATCTATTTTCTCCATTGTTTTTGATGGTAGGCCACTCTGGTAGACCTACGTTATGATCAAATAGCCATAGTAGCCTACTTGACCTCTGTCTAAAACTGTAACTTAAAGCGGGTACAGCCTCAGTGTTCACAGTAAATACTCGCTGGAAGTTGCACAGAATTTACACAACGTTCAAGTTTGCGCTCAGCAGACCTGAAATTTGCTTAGTGCCTAAAAAAATTATAGGGAACATTACTTGACACCAATCAACTATTTCCCAAAATGTTGTTTCTTCTGTTTGTATACAGTAGTCTGTGGTATTATTGCAATAAAACAAACATTAACAATCTCCGGAGAATAGAATCATGGTATTTCAAACTATGGCATACATAGGCCTACCGGTTTACAGTGTAGCACTTGTGACTCTTTGCTCCCTGCTAAGCCCATCAATAAATCAATATATATATATATATTTTTTTTTTACTTTTATTTAACTAGGCAAGTCAGTTAAGAACTTTGTAGATTTGTACCTTTTCAGCTCAGGGGTTTGAACTTGCAACCTTCCGGTTACTAGTCCAACGCCGCCCTGCCGCCCCAATATGACTTGGGGGTCTCACTGGACCACAATCCAACTTCTGACACCGATGTGGCAAAATTCAAGGGTAGCTCCAAAGGTGCTCAACCCAACTACCATGCAACATCAAAATGAATAGCTCTTTGATTTCCAAGTCTTTTCACAAGATTGTTAGCTAATCAAAGTTTATTGGTTGCGTACAGATGCGTGCAGATGTTATCGCAGGTGCAGAGAAATGATTATGTTTCTAGCCCCAACAATTCAGCAATATCTAGCAATACACACATAATCACATAACAATGTCAGAGTACAGAATATAAATATATATATGTACAGTGGGACAAAAAAGTATTTAGTCAGCCACCAATTGTGCAAGTTCTCCCACTTAAAAAGATGAGAGAGGCCTGTAAATTTCATCATAGGTACACTTCAACTATGACAGACAAAATTAGAAAAAAAATCCAGAAAATCACACTAGGATTTTTAATGAATTTATTTGCAAATTATGGTGGAAAATAAGTATTTGGTCAATAACAAAAGTTTATCTCAATACTTTGTTATATACCCTTTGTTGGCAATGACAGAGGTCAAATGTTTTCTGTAAGTCTTCACAAGGTTTTCACACACTGTTGCTGGTATTTTGGCCCATTCCTCCATGCAGATCACCTCTAGAGCAGTGATGTTTTGGGGCTGTTGCTGGGCAACACAGACTTTCAACTCCCTCCAAAGATTTTCTATCGGGTTGAGATCTGGAGACTGGCTAGGCCACTCCAGGACCTTGAAATGCTTCTTACGAAGCCACTCCTTCATTGCCCGGGCGGTGTGTTTGGGTTGTTCTTGTCATGCTGAAAGACCCAGCCACGTTTCATCTTCAATGCCCTTGCTGATGGAAGGAGGTTTTCACTCAAAATCTCACGATACATGGCCCCATTCATTCTTTCCTTTACACGGATCAGTCGTCCTGGTCCCTTTGCAGAAAAACAGCCCCAAAGCATGATGTTTCCACCCCCATGCTTCACAGTAGGTATGGTGTTCTTTGGATGCAACTCAGCATTCTTTGTCCTCCAAACACGACGAGTTGAGTTTTTACCAGAAAGTTCTATTTTGGTTTCATCTGACCATATGACATTCTCCCAATCTTCTTCTGGATCATCCAAATGCTCTCTAGCAAACTTCAGACGGGCCTGGACATGTACTGGCTTAAGCAGGGGGACACGTCTGGCACTGCAGGATTTGAGTCCCTGGAAGCGTAGTGTGTTACTGATGGTAGGCTTTGTTACTTTGGTCCCAGCTCTCTGCAGGTCATTCACTAGGTCCCCACGTGTGGTTCTGGGATTTTTGCTCACCATTCTTGTGATCATTTTGACCCCACGGGGTGAGATCTTGCGTGGAGCCCCAGATCAAGGGAGATTATCAGTGGTCTTGTATGTCTTCCATTTCCTAATAATTGCTCCCACAGTTGATTTCTTCAAACCAAGCTGCTTACCTATTGCAGATTCAGTCTTCCCAGCCTGGTGCCGGTCTACAATTTTGTTTCTGGTGTCCTTTGACAGCTCTTTGGTCTTGGCCATAGTGGAGTTTGGAGTGTGACTGTTTGAGGTTGTGGACAGGTGTCTTTTATACTGATAACAAGTTCAAACAGGTGCCATTAATACAGGTAACGAGTGGAGGACAGAGGAACCTCTTAAAGAAGAAGTTACAGGTCTGTGAGAGCCAGAAATCTTGCTTGTTTGTAGGTGACCAAATACTTATTTTCCACCATAATTTGCTAATAAATTCATTAAAAATCCTACAATGTGATTTTCTGGATTTTTTTTCTCATTTTGTCTGTCATAGTTGAAGTGTACCTATGATGAAAATTACAGGCCTCTCTCATCTTTTTAAGTGGGAGAACTTGCACAATTGGTGGCTGACTAAATACTTTTTTGCCCCACTGTATATAACTTCTACGGGGCGTAGTCATTGATACTGCCGGGATATTCGAGGCCTGCCCTGAATCCAACATTACCTTCTGCTGGCTCACTGCATTTGTGATGCACATTAATGCTGATGATGTGGTTGTTACTGATAATGAGCACATGGCTGAGCTCTATCACCACTTCATTAAGTCAGGATTCCTATTTGACTCAGCCATGCCTCCTCGCCCGTCCAACATTTTCTCATCTCTCCCCTTCTAATGTGACTATCCCTGATGCTCCTCACTCTTTTCCCCCTGCCCCGCTACAAAGTTTATCCCTGCAGGCAGTCACTGAGTCTGAGGTGCTAAAGGAGCTCCTTAAACTTGACCCCAAAAAACATCTGGGTCAGATGATTTGGAACCTTTCTTCTTTAAGGTTGCTACCCCTATCATCGCCAAGCCTATCTCTGACTTTTTTATCCTGTCTCTCCTTTCCGGGGAGGCTCCCATTGCTTGGAAGGCAGCCACGGTTCGTCCTTTATTTAAAGGGGGAGACCAAGCTGATCCTAACTATTATAGGCCAATGTCTATTTTGCACTGTTTATCAAAAGTATTGGGAAAATGTGTTAATAATCAACAGTGGCTTTCTTGATGTCTGTAATATTCTCTGGTATGCAATCTGGTTTCCGCTCAGGTTATGGATGTGTCATTGCAACCTTAAAGGTCCTAAATGATGTCACCAATGCCCTTGATATGTTGACTTGGTGACCGTTATTGTGTATGGGGAGGAAGCAACCACATATGACAAGAGCATAAGGCAGGTAGGTGTTCACTATAGTGAACCAACACAACCTGACACTAATTGACAAGAAATGCCATTACCTTATTTGTCCTTCACATGTCATTGGAATTGCACCTCTCCAATGTCAATGCCATCTTAAATCTCCCAGAAATGTCATTGATAGGCCCACTCCAGCATCAGTCCTCCATCAAAATGTCTGAAAATTGTTGGCGTGTATTGTCCTCATCTGTATCTATTGCTAAAAACCAGGACTGGTCAGCCCATGTGACAGCTGAACTGGACTCGCATGTGTATAATTCGTTTTCATGCTGGGGTGACTCATGCATTGGTCTGCGAACCTGCAGTAATACCAATATCCCTATAAGGACATATGGCATTTATGGCAAACAAGAAGCAAACTTGCTGTATGTGATCGTTTATGGTGGCTAGGGATTGACTGTGAGACAGTGGCCTTTGTGCACCATGCTTGACCAGCTCCACCTCTTCTGCAACCCTTTCACTGTCCATCGAGCCCTGGGATCATCTTCAAATGTGTAAGTGTGTGGAGCTGATCCTTGAACGAACCTTGGACCCAATTTTATTTTATTTTGATGTCTGAGCCCACTTGTTTTCCTTAGAGACAATTACAATAGCCACAACATTAAAAAAAACGTGTAACAGCATTCATTTTTGTCAGGCAGGACCATACATCAGAGAGAAAATTTTACTTGGAAGTGTGTCTATTGAACAGCTACCAAAAATGGAAGTTCATCATAAATATTCATAGTTGATATTTCTGCCTATTCTATCTGTGTGTTTACAGGTCTATATTTTCAAGATGCATGAAGATATTCTAATGCTGTTTGTTTGTGTATGTAGGGTAGACAGCTGAATAGTTGTATTCCACATATGAGCAATATCAGAGATTGCAATATTGGGTTACATGTGTTTATGTGGCGCACCCCCCTCCAGCCAGGCATTATTCTGCACATTTTTAGTTTAGTGGGTGTTTTATAGCAGATTACAATAGCC
The DNA here is from genome assembly GCF_045791955.1 of Oncorhynchus clarkii lewisi. Lineage (NCBI taxonomy): Eukaryota > Metazoa > Chordata > Actinopteri > Salmoniformes > Salmonidae > Oncorhynchus > Oncorhynchus clarkii. The sequence continues at coordinate 64,127,167 of NC_092151.1, read as the reverse complement.
ACAACATCACAAAACATGTGATACTGTATGTGTTTTAGTCAGGCATGACCATACAGCACTGAATGAGAGCAAATTTGACTTGGGAAGTTGTCTATTGAACAGCTACTAGCAATATTGGGTTACATGAGCTTATTTGGTCCACCCCACAATATCTATAAATTTAACCACTTTTGCAGTAAAATATTTTCACACAACCATCCATTTAATATATGGGAGACCTCAGAGATATAGAAAAATATGTTTCTGTTTCATTATACCTCGGGTAGGAGTATCTCAAAATCAATGGCGGCTGTTGGGAGGAGCTATAGAAGGACGGGCTCATTGTAATGGGAGGAATGGAATAAATGGAACGGTATCAAACATTTGGAAACCACATGTTTGACTCCATTCCAGCCATTACAAGTAGTCATTCCTCCTATAGCTCCTCCCACCAGCCTCCACTGCTCAAAATGTATCTCAAAACTAGCCTGAAAGTGCTTGAGACTAAAACGCACGTCTAGAAAACTATTGAAGAACACTTCTGCCACCCTGTGGGGGGTGGAAAGTGAACATAGAACCTATTGTATTGATTGGCCTGTTCCTCTTCTGTGCGATAGTGGGCGCTGCGTACTTGCTTATGGAGAGACCATCTGCAAACTGTGGAATGTGCAGTGCAGGGATTAACCGCTTGGTGCAATTTTGCAAAAGTGTACACTGTGTGGATATGCTCATAGCTACATATCACTAGAGGCTTTCAAGACCTATCTACACTTATAGAGATCTGCGTGCTTGTACAACCGCGGTTCACGTGAACCGCATGAAATCCTCGTAGACGTGGTCAGCAATCAGATATCTGACTGAACGACGGTAGCGCAATCGTATGACCACGGCGTACTAGTTAACAATTTTGCGTGATAGATAGTTATTCTCAACTTTAATTTACTGCAAAAGTGAAACAGTCCGGCTCCAAGATGTCAGTAGCGGGCTTCAAGAAGCAGTTTTATAAAGCCAGCCAGGTTAGCGAACAACTTTCCTCACCTCCGAATAACTTACTGTAGCCAGTAAACATAGCTAGGTAGCATGTGGCCAGTTAGCTAACTTATCTAGTTACTTTTTATACACTTCTGAAGTTCTGTAATTATTTGTTTGCATGTCCGTCTATAACTAACACTTTGGTTTAAATAAGTATTAGCTAATGTTATAGCTATAACGTTAGCAAATCAACGGGTTCAAGATAAAGTAATAGTTCGCTAAATTAGCTAGCTAACCTTAGCTTGCATTTACGTGTATGCGTCTCTTAGCGGGCTAACTAGTTCTGTTGATAGATAGTTAGTTACTTACCTTACACACTAGCTAGACAGACATTCGTAAGAAAATAAAATAGTAAGCTACCTATGTCATTATGATTTCATTGGCTGACGTTAGCCTTTCAAAATAATGCCTTGATAAACTTGATAGTTTAGCCAGCTAACTAGCTACTTTGTGTGTGTTTGGAATCTCATCAAGTAACACCTTTTTCAGGTATCTAGTCTACCGTTAGCTACACAGTGCATGTGTCAAGGCTGTCACTCAACAGGCATGCTAGCGGTGGACGCACACCTTAAAGTAACACATTTGTTCTACAATGCCAGGGGTATTCAACTCTTGCCCTGCGAGGTCCGGAGCATGCTGGTTTTCTGTGCTACCAAACATAATTAATTGCACACACAGTCTGTGTCCCAGGTCTGATTAGAGGGGAACAATGGAAAATTTGCAGTAACTGTCTTCGATGTCCAGAGTTGTTTGAAGGCACTAGGTTATGTATGCCCTGGGGATATTGATTTTGTGTAGATTGGTGTTGGTAGTAACTGCCTTGTATGTAATCGGAAATCTCTTTATAAAAGTATTGATCAAATAATACATTTTTACACATTGTTACTCTTCTGTAGCTCATTTCATTAAACAATAAACAATCCTCAATTTAGTTGGAGCCCTCCCTGTCTGATCTCAGGTCTGTTTGCTGATTATTAAAATAGACTTTTGAGTCACTCTTCCTGCTGATCTCTGCAGAAAATCCATTTGCTTTCTACCCCGACTTCCTGTTAGGAGCAAGTGTAGATCCCCGTAGGCGAGAGAAAGTGGGTAGAGTCAATCCATTGGGAAGATGGAAATACAGTGCAAGAGAAAATGGAGAGGCAGAACTGCAGTGTGTGTGCATGTTTTACAGGGGGCGAAGAGAGATGAACGAGGCGGTGCTTTCCCAGATTGGATTGGACTGCAATGCAGTTGCAGTTTCTTGCCAAACTCCATAGGAGTCAATAATGCCCGATGACAACAATAAATGATGCTCCCCTGCAAGGCACACAATATCATGCTTATTCAGAGCATGCAGGGACATTACTACCAATGATGGCATGTGATTGGAAATAGGCTTAGTTGTAGGATTATTCTTGTTTTTTCTACAGCACTTTTTTCTGCTCTTATGGAATGCAGGAAGTTGGCTTTAGATAATATATGCAGCACCCCACACGCACATGTTTTTCTTTACTTACTGCCCCCTTACTTTTCAACACATTTCCAAAACATGGCCTACACATTCAACTTGTTTACACACACGCACCAAGTATCATAGATAATACTTAATCTGACTTAATATCTGAATTAAATGCCTTTCATTGTCCTGCACTAGCAGCATACTTTGCAATATGTACAGGGAAGTTGGTGGGAATGTTAGAGGAAATGGTGGGTCAAAGTGGAGTCTGCAGATGACTGATCCTATCATATTCACTCACAAGGGAGTGGTTAACTGAAGGATCATATGCAGCTCAAAAGGTTAAAGGGATACTTCAGGATTTTGGCAGAGAGCCTTTATCTACATCCCCAGAGTCAGATGAACTCATGGATAGTATTTTTCTGCATAATCTCACATAGGCCTATTAGCGAAATACATACTTCATGATCCAAATGTATAGGTGTATCATGTCTATTTTGCCAGCAGTGTTACGAAGTCCTTCACTGCCTTTTCCCTTCAGGGTCAGTAGGGCCAGTGTGTGATGTATTCAGGTGTCAGACAGTTATGAGATCTTTTTCTATAATGTTGTGTAGAAGGAGAAAGCCTGGCAGTGGTTGGCCCATTGTTAAGGAGGCAGCTGACTCACTACAGCTGACTCATAGCTGTCTCTCTCCCAATAAATTACAATCACACCATTCTCTGTGTAGAAGATGCTATTTTCAGGCGTCAGTGTTGTGCTCTCCTCCCTCGTTATCTAGCTAGCAGTAGCCGGCACGTATGTGGCCTTGTGTGTCTGCCTCACTACATAACTAAAATGTGACTACATTTCTCTTTGTGAAGATTTCTATTTAATAAAGCTGTATCTTTTCAGCAGGAGATTTACACGTTACTTTCAAGACAATCTGTGGCGGTTATGTATTTTTTAAATATATATACTAAATATATAAAACATTCAGCTGTAGGGTTACTTTTTCAAAATGTATTTTTATGAATGTATTTTTTAAATTGTTTTTATTGAAATATATTTTTTTACCTTTTATTTAACTAGGCAAGTCAGTTATAAAAAAAAATCTTAATTACAATGATGGCCTACATACACCAAACCCGGAGGGCGCTGGGCCAATTGTGGACTCCCAATCACAGCCAGTTGTGATCCTGCATGGATTCAAACCAGGGTGTCTGTAGTGACGCCTCTAGCACTGAGCTGCAGTACCTTAGACCGCTGCGCCACTCATTATTCCCCTCAACATATTTTAGGCCTATGAAAGCACAGCCACCATCCATGTTTTGCCACAGTAGCAGTTTTGTGGCTAGCAAGAGCTGAACACACCATTTCCCCACCTGTTGATGTAAAGCAAACATATTTTTATAGGCTAACACCATTGGCTTAGACACTGATTCTATTAGCTCTTGCACTGTCATTGTGGCTCCTCTTCGTCCCCACTCAGATTCCTCTATATGAGTCACTTTCCCCATCCCTCAGTCAGTGGACTTTCTACCCCAGATACTGTGTACGTTTAGATGATCCATTCTCTGGCTTACACATTATGTGGGGAATCGGTAGCGCGGCATGCACAGGAAGTCAGCACTCTATTTGCTGGGTGACCATTTCTACTCGTCAGATCTGACACTCAGTGTAAAAGCAGTGTTCACGTCTGTAGCAACAACTGGTACTATGAAGTACATACACTAAACGAAATTTAAAACGCATCATGCAAGATTTTACTGAGTTACAGTTGATGTAATTAAATCAGTCAATGTAAATAAATTCATTAGGTTGTAATCTATGGATTTCACATGACTGGGAATACAGATATGTATCTGTTGGTCACAGATACCTTTAAAAAGGTATGGGCGTGGATCAGAAACTGGAACACGCTGTTGTACACCTCGATCCAGAGTATCCCAACCAAATGTTTCATATTTTGGTATACAGATCCTTGCAACATGGAGCCATGCATTATCATGCTGAAACGTGATGTGATGGCAGCAGGTGAATGGCACGACAATGGGCCCAGGATCTCGTCACGGTATCTCTGCATTAAAATTGCCATCAATAAAATGCAGTTTGTTGTAGCTTATGCCTGTCCATGCCATAACCCCACCGCACTCTGTTCACAACGTTAACATCAGCAAACCGCTAGCCCACATGTCTGTCATCTGCTCGGTACAGTTTACAATGGATTCATCCTTGAATAGCACACTTCTCCAGCGTGCCAGTGGCCATCGAAGGTGAGCTTTTACCAACTGAAGTTGGTTACGGCGCCGAACTGCAGTCAGGTCAAGACCCTGGTGAGGAGGACGAGCACACAGATGAGCTTCCCTCAGACAGATTCTGACAGTTTGTGCAGGAAGTCGGTTGTGCAAACCCAGTTTCATCAGTTGTCCGGGTGGCTAGCGTCAGACGACCCTGCAGGTAAAGGAGCCGGATGTGGAGGTCCTGGGCGGGCGTTGTTCCACGTGGTCTACAGTTGTGAGGCCGTTTGGAAGTACTACCAAATTCTCTAAAACAACATTTGAGGCTGCTTTTTGTAGATAATTTAACATTCAATTATCTGGCAACCGCTCTGGTGGACATTCCTGCAGTCAGCATGCCAATTGCACTCTCCCTCAAAACCTGAGACATCTGTGGCATTGTGTTGTGTGATGACAACTACACATTTTAGTGTCCTTTTATTGTCCCCAGCACAAGGTGCACCTGTGTAATGTTCCTGCTGTTTAATCAGCTTATTGATATGCCACACCTGTCAGGTGGATGGATTATATTGGCAAAGGAGAAATGCTCACTAACAGGGATGTAAAAAAAAATTGTGCGTATGGAACATTTCTGGGACCTTTTATTTCAGCTCATGAAACATGGGACAAACACTTTACATGTTGCGTTTATTTTTGATCAGTATATTTTCTGAACTATAGAAAGCTTTTTATCACCCCAATGTGGTTTGTATTAATGGGCACATAATGTACCAATCATGTCCTCCCCCCTGAAGTATATAGGCGTAACTCATTTTGAACTGTTTCAGTAAGTAAAACCAAATGCTACATCATGTCAGTAAGTTTGCTCTCACCAACCTCACTTTCTGTGACTATAGTGAATGTTAATCAAATCAAATGTTATTTGTCACATGCGCCGAATACAACAGGTGTAGGTAGACCTTACAGTGAAATGCTTACTTACAAGCCCTTAACCAACAATGCTTTAAGAAGTTAAGAAAAAGTGTTAAGTAAAAAGTAACAAATCATTAAACGGCAGCAGTAAACAATAACGAGGCTATATACAGGGGGTACCAAGTCAATGTGAGTCATTGTGCGGGGTCACCGGTTAGTCGAGGTAATATGTACATGTAGATAGAGTTAGTGACTATGCATAAATAATAAACAGATTAGCAGCAGCATAAAAGAGGGGTCTGTGTAGCCCTTTGATTAGCTGTTCAGGAGTCTTATGGCTTGGAGTGTAGAAGCTGTTAAGCCTTTTAGACCCAGACTTGGCACTCCGGTACCGCTTGCCATGCGGTAGCAGAGAGAACGGTCTATGACTAGGGTGGCTGGAGTCTTTGACAATTTTTAGGGCCTTCCTCTGACACCGCCTGGTATAGAGGTCCTGGATGGCAGGAAGCTTGGCCCCAGTGATGTACTGGGCCGTACGCACTACCCTCTGTAGTGCCTTGCGGAGAGAGGCCGAGCAATTGCCATACCAGGCGGTGATGCAACCAGTCAGGATGCTCTCGGTGGTGCAGCTGTAGAACCTTTTGAAGATCTGACGACCCATGCCAAATCCTTTCAGTCTCCTGATGGAGAATAGGCTTTGTCATGCCCTCTTCACGACTGCCTTTGTGTGTTTGGACCATGATAGTTTGTTGGTGATGTGGACACCAAGGAACTTGAAGCTCTCAACCTTAAGTTAGAACAGTCCTACGTAGCCAGAGGGTATCATGTTTACCTCATACATACCACGGTTTATTACTGTAATCTAAAGGTAGGCAACCTACTGCACTCACCAAGGTCCTATAGCCTAATTAGTCTACAATGTGACATTTGCACAAGGAAAGGCTTTCAATGATTATCCCTCTCCCAGGGCTGAGAGGTAGAAATGCAAATAGCCTATACTCCTCTTGTTAGAGTGAAGCCCCTCAGGCAGTGGGACACATGGCTGGTTGTGCACAGGAGTAGTGAGTAGATGTTTTGCCTTGCCACTGGCAGTGTATGCTGCAGAACCGTCCCTTTGTCCCCACAGGCAGTTGTTTTTCTCCTGGTCATAACTGGGTTAGCTAGACCTCCCTAACATATTTTGGACTGACATGGCAGAAGGAAGAGAAATGTAGGCTACTCGAATGCCAAGGAATTACCGGTAGCCTATGGGGAATGAAAAAGTATTCAAGCTCTTGGGATATGATGGGAAGGTTTTTAAACTGGGATGTCAGAATACAGTACGTGGCATAAAAACATGTTGAATGTGTATCCTAAAGTTTCCTTATAAAAGAGTGCATATGCTTTCAATTAGCGAAGCGGTGTACGTCACTTCAAAAACATTTAGGTATTGTCATTATAAACATTTTACAAAATCCAGAAAGGGGTACAAACAAGATATATGTTCACCGTATGTTTTGTAGGGTTGGAACGATACCAGTATTGCGAAACTCGTTAGTGTCATGGCAATGAAACAAAACATGGTGGATTTAACATCTTTAGAAAAACAGCCCTAATGTTGGAAACGAACATCATTCAGAATCACATTTATTTATATTCCAAGCTATAGCACACAATATTTTACATACAGCAGGTTTTTAAAGGACCAAAGAGTTTGGTCTGCTTTGTGGTATCAAAGCACTGGCAACTAGATTCATATGAAATCATATCGAGAGAGTGAAAATGTTATTGCATCACTGTGATGTTATTGTGTCATGGTCATCATATGATACTTGCAGCAGGTCAAAGCTGGAATTGAGTTGCAATGTTGACCTTACTACATACTGTATTGTAGTCCCCCTATATATAGCCATGGAGTGAAGTTGAGAGACATTTTATGAGGGAGGAACTGGGAAGCAAAACTGAGGGAGAGAAGTGCGGTAGAGAGAGAGCTATTTTTTGTTGTTGTTGAGGCCCTTTATCTATTTCCCCAGAGTCAGATGAACTCGTGTATACCATTTTTATGTCTGCATGCAGTTTGCAGGAAGTTGCTAACTAGCGCTAGTGCAGTTGCTAACTAGCGTTAGCATGCTAGCAGATACCCATAGACTTCCAGTCATTGTGCTAACGCTGGTTAGCATTGGCTCGCGACTACCTCTAACTTCCTTCATACTGGACCGAGAGACATAAAAACGGTATCCACTAGTTCATCTAACTCTGGGGAAGTAGATAAAGTGCCTCATTGCAAAAAGCCTGAAGTATCTCTTTAAAGTGCAGACATGTAAAGCAGTCTTTTTCCACAGGGGGGTAGATAGCGGGAGAAGGTAAACCTGTAGGCTACATTTAATGCTGGGTGGCCTGCACATATTTGTGTCTTACACAACAAGTTCCAACATGTTAAAGTGAATGTGAGAAATGTCCTATATTGATGTTTACAGTTATGAGATTGTTTATTACCCTACATACAGTACATGGTCATTATAGAGGATCAAATATATTTTACAGGATTCCAGCATCTGGTTTTACTGTATTGACATAATTCCACCTCAACTTCTCCACTGTAGTCTCCAGTGATCTACAATGGTCATATCCAGACAAGCCTGTATTTATTTTTGCACAGGGGTGTATCAGTGTGAGAATAAAGAAGAACTCTACTTCTTTTGTTTCCTAGAGGGTTGTTTGATGGTGTCAGTCAGTACAGACTGATGTCAGTTAAGATTCAACTGTTACCTTCACGATTAGAACATTACTATGTGAATGGCGGAACTGGCCAGCTGTATTTTCTGACAGAGTAAGAAAGCGATCTTTCTGATTCGCTCTCAAGAACGGCATATGTATTGTGTAATAATGACGCTTTTCTCTCCCACTCTCTCTGTGCAGATGGTCAGTGAGAAGGTCGGCGGTGCAGAGGGAACGAAACTGGATGAAGACTTCAAAGATTTGGAAAGGGTATAATGCCTCTTTGACTGTACATGAAGTACCGTTACCTGAAGTAGAGTAGTAAGTTAGAATTCTATATATTAGGCCTATCCGTTAGGCAAATATATTTGCAGGTTAACAGAATGGCATCAGGACAAAGGTTTAATAAGTTAACACAACCAGACACACGTAGCCCTACAACACAGTGCATGAATAGATATGCCCTACAGTGTTACATAATGCAGTAGTGATGATGTTAATTATACAGTCTCGTTCACCTTAACTTGCATATGACCATAGAGTCTAGACGACCATGCACTAGAAGGGAGTGTTGCATCATGCATAGCTGTGGACTGAAGTGAAGCGTCAGCTGTTAGTGAGCAGTCTGTTTGCACGCTGTGTACAGTATGTCAGTATAGTATTCATAGGGGAGCCCTGTGAATAGATACATAGAGTGGCAGTGCACCTGCCTTTGCTGCTTCAGCCAACTGTCATGGAGTCCAGCAATCAACAGAAAAAGACTATTGTACACACCTGCACTGAATTAACTTTGGTTGTTTCACAAAGTCAGTTTCATTTAACAGTACAATTAGCGAAGTGACAATATTTCATTATCTTTTTCATTGCTTATTTGGAAACTAGTCTCATCGCAAGTAAAAGATTTGGAAGAAATTAAAGGAAAGACATTGTGTTTCATATTTCCTTGTGGTTGTTAGTGACGTCCCCTCCCCTGTGTTTTATAGAAAGTAGATGTGACCAGCAAGGCTGTGGTGGAAGTCATATCTAAAACCTCAGAGTACCTGCAGCCTAACCCAGGTAAAGCAATGGACCAGAAAGGGATTCTTAGTGTCTTAATTAGATCTTCAATTAAAATGTATAGAAATGGTGTAATTGGTGGTAGAAAATGCATTTTGTACTATATCACAGATATAAGGTAGCTTGAACACAAGTCCTATAACTGCCACCTCTCCATCCCTCCCTCTCAATGTCTCCCTTTCTCCATCCCTCTCAGCGTCGCGGGCGAAGCTGTCTATGTTGAACACTGTGTCTAAGATCAGAGGCCAGGTGAAGAACCCGGGCTATCCCCAAGCTGAGGGCCTGCTGGGAGAGTGTATGGTCAAGTACGGCCGGGACCTAGGGGAGGAAACCAACTTCGGTACGTTGTGTCTGTCTGCCTGCCTGCCTGTTTGTCTGTGAGTGTATGCCTACCAGTGCATAGATGGTATTTGTTTTGTGGAGTGGTGAATTTAATCACTTGTGACTCAGCGTCTGCTTTTGCTTTGTGTCAGGTGGGGCTCTAGTAGACGCGGGGGAGACCATGAAGAGGCTGGCGGAGGTGAAGGACTCTTTAGACATCGACGTCAAACAGAACTTCATTGATCCATTACAAAACCTGTCTGACAAGGACCTCCGAGAGATACAGGTACGGTATCACGTTACACGCTTATCTGCTGCTAAAACTCAACTTCTTTGTCATCTCTCTAGTTTTAACTGAATGTGAGTTACATCCCTCTCCTCATCTACCCATCTCTTCTCCTCCTCTTACTCCTCCTCCCATCCCCCAGCACCATCTGAAGAAGCTGGAGGGAAGGCGTCTGGACTACGACTATAAGAAGAAGCGCCAAGGGAAAATACCAGATGAGGAGCTGAGACAGGCACTGGAGAAGTTCCACGAGTCTAAAGAGGTGGCCGAGATCAGCATGTACAACATACTGGAGACTGACGTAAGTAGTACCTGTCTGTGGGTGTGGGCCTGTCCCCTGATAACATTCACAATGTCAATGGGAATACCCATCCTAGCATCAATCTGATGTTTATGATTTCATTATCGGTCTGATTGCTCAGTGATAGAGACCAGTTCCGTTGGGGGCAAGCGGTGCCATCTATGGGCTAAAGGTAATTTGTTCAATTAGATTTACTGTTTAAATCCACACTTCTCCACCATAACAAGAGTGTCACCTGCACCATGAACCAACTTAGGTCAACATGAAATATTATCTATGTACAGCGTTAATCAGCTTTGTGGCCTATGTTAACTGTGGTTATCCCTACCCGCCCTTCTGTTGAGGGTTTATATAGGGTGTCCAATCAAAAACGCATCTTTTGACCAATGAGTAAAATAATGTTAATAGATAATCCTTTAAGAAAATCAATGGTCCTAACCTCTTACCTGGCTACCCAGACTCCTTGCTCCAGCCAAACGCTACGCCATGCCCACGGATGTTAGTTGCTTCTCCGCAGTGAGTCATGATCTGAGTCCCGACACTTCACCGAATGTGAACACATTCGAGGCCGTGATTGGTCCGAAAACGATGTGTTGGGCCAGAACACAATCGCCGATGACTTTGTTTTGTACAACGCCCCTCATCACCACAAATTACTTCAATGGTGGCAGTCTTAGACTAAAGTAATCTGAGTAAACAAAACATTAAGAACACCTGCTCTTTCCATGACATAGAACTGCCAGTTCAAGGCATTTCTGACGGAGTTAGAAACGGAGCATGGTGATTTGCCTTATCACACAGAGGTGCGATGGCTAAGCCAGGGAAAGGTGCTTCAAAGATGTTTCGAGCTTCGTGAGGAGATTTGTCTGTTCTTGGACAGCAAAGGGAAAGACACAACACAACTCCGAGACGAAATGTTTCTGTGTGAAATGGCTTTTCTGTGTGACATTACGAGTCATCTGAATGCACCTCTGTGGGAGGTTTTGCTAAAATAGAAAATATAGTCTACTGATGGTGCCTTGAATACCGGTTTCTTTCATTTAATGTTCATGTTATGGGGATATTTATATAAAGGAAATTTGTCTTTTGTGTCTGTTGAAAATTAAAGATTACTGACAGAGCCATAAGAAAATATTGCTTTATTTATCTGAACCTAGGTGAAAGCTATGTTCCCTTATTGATGTTATTAAATCCACTTCAGTCAGTGTAGATGAAGGGGAGGAGACAGGTTAAAGAAGGATTTTTAAGCCTCGATACAATTGAGACAACGATTGTGTATGTGTGCCATTCAGAGGGTGAATGTGCAAGATGTAAATCCTTTGAGCGGGGTATAGTTTGTGTCAAGAACTACAACGCTGCTGGGGTAATCACACTCAACAGTTTCCTGTGTGTATCAAGAATGGTCCACCACCCAAAGGACATCCAGCCAACCTGACATAACTGTGGGAAGCATTGGTGATGCCTACAGTGCCTTCGGAAAGTATTCAGACCCCTTTACTTTTTCCACATTTTGTTAGATTACAGCCTTATTCCAAAATGGATTAAATCGTTTTTTTTACCTCATCAATCTACACACAATACCCCATAATAACAACGCAAAAACAGGTTTTTAGAAATTTGAGCTATTTTATAAAATATGAAAAACGGAAATCACATTTACGTACTATAAGTATTCAGACCCTTTACTCAGTACTTTGTTTGGCAGAGATTACAGCCTCGAGTCTTCTTGGGTATGATGCTACAAGCTTGGCATACCTGTATTTGGGTAGTTTCCCCCATTCTTCCGTGCAGATCCTCTCAAGTTTTGTCAGGTTGGATGGGGAGCATTGCCACACAGCTATTTTTAGGCCTCTCCAGAGATGTTCGATCAGGTTCAAGTCCGGGCTCTGGCTGGGCCACTCAAGGACATTCTGAGACTTGTCTCGAAGCCACTCCTGCATTGTCTTGGCTGTGTGCTTAGAGTCGTTGTCTTGTTGGAAGGTGAACCTTCGCCCCTGTCTGAGGTCCTGAGTACTCTGGAGACGGTTTTCATTAAGGATGATCCTGCCACCACCATGCTTCACCGTAGGGATGGTGCCAGGTTTCCTCCAGACGTGACACTTGGCATTCAGGCTAAAGAGTTCAATCTTGGTTTCATCAGAACATAGAATCTTGTTTCTCATGGTCTGAGATTCTTTAGGTGCCTATGGTAAACTCCAAGCGGGCTGTCATGTGCCTTTTACCAAGGAGTGGCTTCCGTCTGGCCACTCTACCATAAAGGCCTGCTTGGTGGAGTGCTGCAGAGATGGTTGTCCTTCTGGAAGGTTCTCCCATCTCCACAGAGGAACTCTAGAGCTCTGTCAGAGTGACCATCGGGTTCTTGAGCACCTCCCTGACCAAGGCCCTTCTCCCCCGATTGCTCAGTTACCCGGGCAGACAGCTCTAGGAAGAGTCTTGGAGGTTCCAATCTTCTTCCTGTACCCCTTCCATGTGTTCTTGGGGACCTTCAATGCTGCAGAAATGTTTTGGTACCCTTCACCAGATCTGTGCCTTGACACAATCCTGTCTCGGAGCTCTACAGACAATTCCTTCAACCTCATGTCTTGGTTTTTGCTCTGACATGCATTGTCAACTGTGGGAACTTATACAGACAGGTGTGTGCCTTTCCAAATCATGTCCAATCAATAGAATTTACCACAGGTGGACTCCAATCAATTTGTAGAAACATCTCAAGGGTGGTTAATGGAAGCAGGATGCATCTGAGCTGAATTTTGAGTCTCATAGCAAAGGGTCCTTGTTTAAAAAAATATATAAATTAGCAAATAATTATTAAAAACCTGTTTTCGCTTTGTAATTATGGGGTATTGTGTGTAGATTGCAGAGGATTTTTATTTATTATATCCCTTTTAGAATACGGCTGTAATGTAACAAAATGTGGAAAAAGTCAAGGGGTCTGAATACTTTCCAAATGCACTGTAAATCTGGCTTCTCTACCGGCTCTGCATGATGAATCAATGCTCAGGGTGGGGACTGACAGTCCATCTCAGTATGGAGCAGCAGTTCACAATGCATGTAGACCTATCATCTCATCATGGTCACTTTTTTCCTTGTGACAGGTAGGCCTACATTTTCTGCAGATTAGCCTATGTTGCAGTAATATAAAGACAGACTGCGCGTTTAATTTACCCATCCATCTGGCTTTAGGGAGTTTTTTACTTGTTTTTTAATTGTGAAGAAAATATATTTTTTCATTGCAGTTGCAGAGTTTAAAAAAAGCCTATCACTCGAATATCGTTGCTTTAAATCAGTCCAAGCGCGAGGACTCTCGTGCAGTCATCTCCATTAAAATAGCATCCAAAATAGATAATCCTGTTCTAGAGTGATACAGTATATAGCCCTACATATAGATGTCCTAGCCTACCTCTTTCAGGTAATACATTCAATGCAGTATCAGCCTTTATATTGGGCTAATTAATGATGGGTTATGCATAATAAGCTTCTAACTTATAGCCTCTGTCTCTTGCGCAATATGCAAGCTCCTGTGCTCACCGCTCTTTAGCTCTTGGAGTCCCATGTATAAAAAACGCTAGACTAGAATAGCTTGCTGGAAATGATTTTTGTAGCATTTCTTTATTAGGTTACAACATTTGACTTTTTGATATATATTAGAGAAAGACCCCACTGAACGATTCAGAAGAGGAATAATCGTATTTGTCTTGGTAAAAATGTATTTTATAACTTAAGTAAAATCTAATCACTAAAATATGTTTTCCCCCTAGTTTATCTAATTTACAGTACTGCTCTCACTTACCATTAGACAGATTACACATTAACCACAGTGTGATACTGGGTATCCAGGGGAATGCCATTGTTATTACTCATGTGTGTATCAAGTGTGACCATGGGCTGGGTCCTTGTGCGTGTGTCTCTGTGTACGTGACTGAGTGCATGCTTGTATCTCTGTTTGTGTGTGAGTGTGTACAGTCAGTAACCATAGCCTGCTCTCTGTGTGTGTCTCTGTGCAGATAGAGCAGGTGAGCCAGCTGTCGTCTCTGGTGGAGTCCCAGCTGCAGTACCACAGACAGGCCACACAGATCCTGGACGAGCTCTCGGACAAACTGAGGGACAGGTACACAATGCAGCAGCCTCCATCTCTATCCCTAACCTTTCTTCCCTGCTCAATCACTGCAAGTTATGTGTCCAAAGTGTCATTATACAGATACAGTAGGCCCACTCACCAACCCCTTCTCCCTGTCTAGTCATAACAATCATGTGTGTCCTTTCCATATCTGTCTCAATGTGTTCTCCTGTGAATCTGAAACAACACATTCAAGGCCCTCAATCACAGAGCATACAGTACACACTGGTTGACCTTGTGTACATTTTGAGTTCTTGATATTTTCCAGCCAGTAAGCCTACTTGCCTAGCAGTTAAGAGCTTTGCGACAGTAATTGAAAAGGTCGCTGGTTTGAATCCCTGAGCCGGCTAGGGGAAAAATCTGTCTGTGCCCTTGAGCAAGGCACTTAACCCTAATTGCTCCTGTAAGTCCCTCTGGATAAGCGGAACTGCTAAATGACAAAAATGTCAAATGTTCTATTTTTAACAGAAATGAACTTTGATCTCTGGACCTGCTGGGTTAATCTAACTCTCTTTCTCTTCAGGATGAACGAGGCCCAGAACCGACCACGCCGCGAGTATACGCCCAAGCCCAAACCCATCTTTGACTTTGGAGAATGTGACAACCAATCAACCAATGGTGGCTACACGACCTCCGTTGCCACACCATCCTCCCGCAACTCAGGTAACACAGTTGGACATTTTACCTACAGTGTATATCAGCTCATCAAAGAGAAGGCCATTTCTTTCAATCTTATTCTACTACTGCAGCCAGTTTCGAGTTTCACTCACACTGAGTCTGCAGTGTAGTATGACTGTGTGTTTGTTGAAGGATGAGGTGTGCGTGTGTGGAGATAATGAACAGGAGGGGGGGTGCAGGAAACGGTCAGCTGGTTGCCCTCGTTTCCTTTTGACCTTGTTTTTCTCTTCCTATGCAATCAGAGTTACACTTCCTCCACGCCAGATTGTCATTTCAGAAAACCAGATGTGAGTCGGAGAGTGAGAGTGTCAGAGAGATGGCAACCAAGCTACCTGTATGAAATGGTTGCTGCAATACTATCAGTGAGCCAAGTGTCAAATCAAAAAGCTCTTGACTTGGAAGTTCTGTGATTGAACTGATCCATCATCTTGTACACATGATATTTGAGAAACGGATAATTTGATTCGGTTCTTCATTGGGTTTGGTAGTTTCTCTGGTTTAAATGTTTACCAGAATTGTTTTTAGATATGAAGCCTAGAGCTTTTTGATTGACACAGTTTAATGACCTACAGTGAATGCAGTAGTAACATTGGACTAAACCCACTCCATATTGTCAGCTGGATCATTATCACATACAGATAGCTGGTGTAACTGTAAGGCTTATTCTAGATGATACTAACTACATATATGGGTTGAGTAATGATAGAGATATGATACATCTTTGGGTTAGTTGTATCTCTGGAAGTCTCCAAGATGTATGGGGAGGGGATGTGTTGTGTTCAACAATGAAAGTGAATCTCCCAGGCAGAGACCGTGATGGATCCCTCCCCATATCCACTGTACCATGCCCTGTGGGGTAAACTGACACAAAGAGGAAATTGTTTTGAGACAAAAAGCCTGGTGTGTGGATAGAGCCATGGCCATGACTGCCTGAGCTCAGAGAGAGGGAGGGATGGAGAGGGGGAGCAGGGCAGTGTCTCACAGAGATGATGCAAAACATTGGGATTGGGACACCCATCAGTGTGTGGTCAACTACTTTTGCGTGTGTGTGTTGTGAGACTGACCGACATGTGTGTTCCACCCTATGTGTCATAGACAGACTTCCTGTACCCCTCCAGTCCTAGCCACTGTAGTCCTCAACCCTTGCAGGCCCCAGCTAAAAACAAGACAGGACAATATGGAGGGGACCAGGTCATCTCTCCATCACTCAGCGTCGTGTCTCTCACTAACACTGCCTGCACTGCCTGCAGTGTGATAATATCCCAGCCCAGCCACACACACAAATACTCAAACTGCAGTGTGAATCACAAGCTAACAAACAGGGTGCCGTGTAAACCTAAAACCACAATCTGTCTGACACTGTTCCAGCTCTGTCAGCCAGCTGAAGGAAGGAGGGAGGGAGGGACAGAGAGTGGACATGGGACTGGTCTGCCAGGGATGTACACTCTTTCAACCCTCTCTCCCCGTTTTCCACCCCTCTCTCCTCCTCTCTTTCTCCTCTTTCTGTCATTCAGTCTCAGAACAGCCGTCCTGTAAGGCCCTGTTTGACTTTGACCCAGAGAACGAGGGAGAGCTGGGCTTCAAGGAGGGCGACATCATCACCCTGACCAATCAGATCGACGAGAACTGGTATGAGGGCATGCTGCATGGTCAATCAGGATTCTTCCCTCTCAACTACGTGGAAATCGTTGTCCCCCTGCCACATTAAGGAGTGCTGTACAGAGTACATGAGAGAGATAATGGGAACGGGAGAGTGAGGGAGGGAATGAGGAGCCAGTTAACAGATTATAGTCTTTGTCCTCATCTTTACCATCATCGCCATCATCACAGATGTACTTGTACTCTTTGTCACTTTGTCATCTTGACGTTTGAAGGAAGGAAATTGGAAGATGGTGGTTTCTCGCATTCCAGTTCTGAGAAAGAGAGATTTGAATATGACCCCCGCTGCCCCCCAAGCAAAAATAAATACGGACAGACGGACACAGACATGAAGAACCGAACTAAACCAGACTTAATTTTTTAAAGTAATGTTTTCTGTCAACCACAGATATCCCAATAGAAAGGGAAGTTTCAAATGAAATGAATTTAGAATTGAAATGGTCAAAATCTATTATTTAACGTTAAATTACATACAGGTAAGCAGCAGAATACATTTACATCGGCAGTTTAGCTGGTTCTGACTCTGTAAAAACTGTACAACTTGTAAAGCCTTATTTTCATAACTACAGACATTTTAAAAGTAATTTGTAACATCCAAAGTTTCTGTAGGTCCCACATTTCAGTATGGACTCTGGTGAATACTTGCCTTATTTCCAAGGCAAGTATGTCAGACACACTGCAACTGCACAGCCTTTCCAAATGATGGAGTCTGACTGGACAACGTCTCTAGGAGCCCCCTGCCGGCCAAGCTTAGACAACCACTCCCCTCCTCAGTAAACAACTACAGTAATGCCTTGTAGCTATGATCCATTTACAGTCAGTAGATTTACAACGCTATGTACATCCTGTATGCCTGAGCCACAGGAGAGCTTGAAGGGCCTCAGACATTGTTTAGTTTTGCAATGGTGTGTATTTGATTTGTTTTGGTTTCAGCCTTGTTTATTGTTTTTTAATGTACAGCTAAACTGTTAAATTGCACCTTGGTCCTCCAATGAGATTGTTGCTGTACGTATAAGAGCCTGTACGTTTTGTTTAGTTATAGGCCTCTACTGAGAGGGTGTTCAAATTCAGACAGCCAGAGACTGAAGCCCCTGAGGAGAACACTAGACCCAAAGTCAAACACTAACATTTATAAGAAACCGCTTTCCCCAGGGATGGGCTACTGCACATTTAGTGACGTTAGCAACATACGAAGCCTGTGTGTTTTACTTTTCTTCACTGTCTAATCATCTGTTCAACAGAGGAAACACATGCCACATAGAATAGAGTACATGGTGTGTTAACCATGATATGGTGTTTGGTTTTAGCTGTCATAGTACCCGTCTGTCCGTCCTAGTGCCTCCATAAGCGACAACGCTGCTGGCGGCGTTGTGTGTGTGACTGAACATCTTTTGGATCAGTAAATCCCATTCATTCACGTCAGTCACTTTCTTCCTGTATTTTGTATTATTTACTACTCCGTTGGTTATCATAGTCCTCGCTGGGTCTCTTAGGATGGGTTGGGTTCTAGTCTGGAGTTGGTATGTTGCTGCTGGACAGGACTGCATAGGGCCTCAAATACAGTAAAGACAGGTTAGTGATGCCGAACAGGACAAAAAGGGAAAAGGAATAATATATAGCAGAAGTCTTATTTTATTTGTGATGATTGTTCTGTTAGGAAAAGCCCCTACTACCAAGATGCATACTATCAGCGCTAAGAGACCCCCCACGATTGATGGTTGTGGAGGCGATGTGATTGAGTCACACTTGTTGCTGCAGTGCACTCTTTCATTCAGAAATGCCTCTCCCCTCAGTGTTGAGGTCCAGGCTACTTTCAATGGTCATGAGTTTAAGCTACTCTTCTCTGCTCCAGGCTACTCCCTCCATCCACCACCCTGCTCTGTCACACCTCACTCTGGTGTTTGATCTCTTCCATACGTTTACAGGCCTGCTCGTAGTTCATTTCAATGGGAGAGTGGAGTGATGGACTGGTTAAGAGCAACTTGGTGCTGACTGGATCACACACCACCACAAGTCCAGAACAAACAGAGAATCCATAGTTAGGGGTGCTTCAGTGCCGTTGGGAAAGGAAGGAATAATACTACCAACCAAAATAACCAAGCTACTTACAATGGTCATACATTTCTGTACCAAGGGTTCTGTTGCCATTTCCAGTCTTGGCACTTTGCGGTGTACATACATTTGTGCATGTCTTTGTGTCACACTACACTTTTTAAAAAGGGTTATTTCTGTCTAATCAGTTGGAGTACCAGAATTCTCTTTAAAAACTAAAGGTCTTTCTTGCACTCAATAGTATTTTTTATATACGAAACCTTAATATTTGTTATTAATCTTTGCATGTAGGTCTATCCAATACAGTTGAATTTAGTTGAAGCATTCTTTTACTTTTGGTATGTCATTTTAGTATGGTATGTCAAATTTAACTGCAATATATTGTCATGTATTATCAAAATATTTGTACTTGCTTTGTCTTGTTTCCCCCTTCTACCATCTTTGGATAAATAAATGGAGAAAAAAAGCATTCTGCACTGAGTGTATGGAATGTTTTGGTTATAAAATGCTCAACTTCTGCCTGGATGCCAAAATGTTAATGCATGTAAAGAGGGTGGACTTTACACTAATGATTATTTTATTTTTTTTACCCCCTTTTTTTCTCCCCAATTTCGTGGTGTCCAATTGTTAGTAATTACTATCTTGTCTCATCGCTACAACTCCCGTACAGGCTCGGGAGAGACTTTGGTCGAAAGCCATGCGTGCCCCGAAACACAACCCAACCAAGCTGCTTCTTAACACAGCGCACATCCAACCCGGAAGCCAGCCGCACCACTGTGTCGGAGGAAACACCGTGCACCTGGCGACCTTGGTTAGCGTGCACTGCGCCCGGCCCGCCACAGGAGTCGCTGGTGCGCGATGAGGCAAGGATATCCCTACCGACCAAACCCTCCCTAACCCGGACGCCGCTAGGCCAATTATGCGTCGCCCCACGGACCTCCCGGTCGCGGCCGGCAGCGACAGAGCCTGGGCGCAAACCCAGAGTCTCTGGTGGCACAGCTAGCGATGCAGTGCCCTAGACCACTGCGCCAACCGGGAGGCCCACTAATGATTATTTTTACCTTTGGTTTTGGCTTGTAGTGTTGAATAGGTTGTTGGTACGAAAGGTGGCCGTGTAGCTCTTTCCAAAGCACCAACACAGACAAACACAGAAGTAGTTCCAGTGTGTGTTTTTAATGTATTAGGTATTCAGCGGGTTCAAAGGATTGTTCACATATTAGTACTAACATGTCACAGACCACAGTTTAGATAAATACACCACAGGTAATAGAGAAGAGGAAGATCCTTATTTCCATGTCAACTTCTGTAACAACAGTCTGACGTCAAGCACTGGCAGCAGACGCTAGGGGACACATTCACAGCACGCACATGTCATACTGTACAAACATTGTCAGTGATACAGACCTCACAGTCAGAAAAGGCCATGGAGAACAGTACACTCGCCCTCCAGACTCAGGAGTCACCATCTCCTCCGTCAGGACAGTGCACATCCAACTTACAGTATGCCTGAGGTCAGGGCAGCAGTTGAAGTGCCACAGACAAAGGGCAGAAATGACAACCTATTCTCTGTGTAGAGCCTATTCCCTATATAGAGACCTACAAATGTAGTGAACTATATGAGGAATGGGTTATTTTAGATTTTCATTTGAAGCCAGTGCATACACACAACCTTGTTTCTCCTCCAGCTTAGTGCGTGTTGATGAGTTGGTTGTAGACATGCTCCAGGATCTGAGAATAGGCCTGGTCTTTGGGTGCATGGCCGCTCAGAGAGCCCTGAGGGAGAGAAACCAAACCGGTGAGGAGGAAATCTCTGTAGGACATATCCCAACTGGAGATAACATGTTTGACCTGAACTTCACACAACTGTAGATGTCAGAGAGATGTGTGATAATTTGGATAACACGCACGGATCACAAGTTAGCATTCTAGCCTTAAATGAAAGGCCAAAAAGCATATAAGGAATTCAATTAATTTAATAGGATATCTATGCCAAAAAGTTAGTTGGTATGCAGTTTCCTGTTGTTAATGAGTTCTTATATGAGCAGACCTTGATTTTGTCCATCATGGTGGTATCAGGACACCAGAACTGATGGAACTGCACCAGGTCAGGGGCTGCCCTGTAGAAGTCCACCAGCAGCATCTGTGGAACAATAATTGAACATAAAACAGTGACATGACAAAGTGGTTAATGTCCTACCACTGAATTTATTTGCATAGATATGGTTACTATGATTATAATTATACTGAACATAAATATAAACGCAACATGTAACGTGTTGGTCCCATGTTTCATGAGTTGAAATAAAATATTCCAGAAATGTTCCATACGCACAAAAAGCGTATTTTTCTCAAATGTTGTGCACAAGTTTGTTTACATCCCTGTTGGTGAGCATTTCTCCTTGGCCAAGATAATCCATCCACCTGACAATTGTGGCATATCAATAAGCTGATTAAACAGCATGATCATTACACAGGTGTACCTTGTGCTGGGGATAATAAAAGCCCACTCTAAAATGTGTAGTTTTGTCACAACACAATGCCACAAATGTCTCAAGTTTTGAGGGAGCGTGCAATTGGCATGCTGACTGCAGGAATGTTGACAGAGAATTTAATGTTAATTTCTCTACCATAAGCCGCCTCCAACGTTGTTTTATAGAATTTGGCAGTACGTCCAACCGGCCTCACATCCACAGACCAAGTGTGACCACGTGTAACCATGCCAGCCAAGGACCTCCACATCCGGCTTCTTTACCTGCGGGATCGCCTAAGAACAGTCATCCGGACAGCTGATGAAACTGAGGAGTATTTATTTCTGTAATAAATCCCTTTTGTGGGGAAACACTCATTTTGATTGCCTCGGCCTGGCTCCCCAGTAGATAGGCCTATGTTCTCCCATTCCCACCAATGGCTGCGCCCCTGAACCAGTCATGTGAAATCCATAGATTAGGGCCTAATTCATTTATTTCAATTGACTGATTTCCTTAGATCAACTGTAACTCAGTAAAACCGTTGAAATTATTGCATGTTGCGTTTATATTTTTCTTCAGTATAAGTTTGCGAACAGTACCATCTCATTCAGGACATCACTAGTTAGGAAGTTATCTTGTACATAGGTCACCTCCACAGCCACTGGAATGCCATAGTCATTGGGCCTTTGCTGTGGATGGAAGAATGGTGATAAGTGTTATAGATGTTTACCTTGTCTTAGAGGAATATGTTCTTATTCATTAAGGCATGTATTACCACTGCACTCACCTCCGGGGGTGGCACTACCCAGAACGGTGTTATAGTGGACGCCACACCCTGGTTCCCATGGTAATAGGGGCCTAAAAATCAGGGACACATTTGAATGTTAGTTCAATGTCTGGTTATTTATTTTCATTTTCTATATGAAAAGTTTTTTTCCCCATTGGTGCCAGCTGATTGCCCAGTACAGACCACAGATAATGCCCAGGCAGGGCTGGAAGCCATTGCTGCTCCCCTGGAGCCTCAGCTGGTGGTCCATCTGAGAGTCGATGTCCTGCAGGGATGGCAGGGCGGGGCCCCGAGGGTGACTGTGGTACCAGCCCACCAATGACAGCCCTCGCATGAACAGATTCTGGCAGATCTGTAAGGTAATTAGAAGAAGAGACCATTTGTATTTCACCCAAACATGTATGATTGTATCATATTATGGAATTGACTTATGTTGATCCACATCCTGGTTTTAGCAGTGTTAGTAGGGCTTACCTCTTCTTCAACAGCAGAGGCCGAATCTCTGTCTGCCAATCGTGTACGACAGGGAAATGCTCTTAAAACTGTCAGAACTGCAAGCAAAGGGCACAACAGACAGTTCATGAACATCATACATGTTGAAGATCGTTACTGTAATGTCAGAGGGGAAGTACAATGTCCTGTTTGCTCACGGTCTCTGCTTTTATAGGAAATACTCACGTTGTGTGTTAGTGTCCCATCGTCCTCCGAGGTAGCCCACCACCTCACTGGTGGTCAGGTGACAGTGGAAATCCTGAGGGCACACAATCACGCTTTTGTCAATTTCCACCAATAAGACAGATTCAAACTGTAGCCTATACCCCGGTTTCAAATTTCCTCTCTTACTACCACGGTGTGACTCATGCTTACCATGAGAAGCAGCACATTGCTGGATACAGCAACATTGAAAGGCTGGAACCTGTTAATGGCTGAGAAAGCTGATAACTCCACCAACGTGTGTGGATCCCTGTCGATATACAGTATGTGTTTGATTAGTGTTGAAGCTTACTTATATGCATTACAGAGACATAGGCTGGGACGAACACAATTATACCTTGCAGCATCCCTGGTACCCAGAGTGCAGTATCTGACTGGGATTCGCTCTCTGTCTCCTCTCCTGGGCACAAGGCTGATATCTACAAGAGAAAGCACATTAGATGCATCTATCCCTTTCCCATATCACACTCTACCATACACAGTTAAAATTACATAATGCCATTTCTAGAGATTCTTGGTGGATTTAATCTCACCGTGCAGCTCAGGTTTGTTCTTCCTGTTCTTGTCATCTGTCGGCACTGCCGTCTTCCCCTCTTCCTCCTCCTCATCTCCCATCTCGTCATCTTCTCCCTCGCTCACCAGGCTCTGACATCACAGGAAGAGGGAGGGTGTGAGATGCTAGTTTTCATACTAACAGTCTTCTACAGCAGTTCTCTCCCTCTTTCATCGTCCCCTTTTAGCTTTTAGTTTCCGTATCAACAAACCTCCATCGCTTCCTTTTACTACCCTTCTTTCCCACCCTGCTCTTTTCATCCTCACCACCATCTCTCCCTCCTCACCATGTCTGCACTGGGCTGGTACTTGTGCAGCCAGCTGGTCTTGTACTGCACTAGTTTCTGGCCCCGGTAGCGCACCGAGGCCCATCCACAGCCTGACTTCTTGGCAGGGTTGACCAGGCGCTTGCAGTGTGTGGCCCAGGCACTGGGAGAATTGAAGATCTGCCCCGTCTCCACCCAGCGGATCTTCCCATCATTCAACAGATCGCCTACAAACTTCTTACCCTGGGGAGAGAACAGGTAGAGAAGGATGCAATTAGGCTTATTGCATATGTAGCATTAGTAATAACCATTATTACTAGATAGTGTGTGAACATGTATTTTCAGGTAGTGTACATTAATCTGTTATTATCAGAAAGTGTATAAATATCTACTGTTATCTTGTTACCAGGTAATGTATAGACATCTATCAACTACTGTATTTTTACCAGGTAGTGTATGGACAGCACTCCGTCCCCAGGCTCAACCAGGCCGTCCTTCAGCAGCACTCTCAAGGTGATGCCTCGCCTAGTCAGCAGGGAGCCACGCCCTGAAGGGGTCCTTAGATCAGACTCCTCTCCTCCACTCAGCTCCTCCTCCTCTTCCTCTGCTCCCTCCTCCACCACCTGTGGAGACAAGGGTGGCTCAGAGCCTGAAGACACACACACACATTAAATGTTATGTATGATGCATTTGTAGGCCATGTATACAATAGAAAGGTGAGCTCAGAGAGAGGAACCACTCTTATTACAATGTAACAAAAACATGTCCAAATGAAAACATGATAAGGTGCCATGATCTTGACATGAAATGAAGAACGAAAGATTGTAATTAATCCAAAATAAGATATTATATCCTTGAGTCCAACAAAGGATTCCCTCTAAACTTGCTCAGAACAGGGCAGCATGGCTGACCCTTAAAATGTACACAGAGAGCTAACATTAATAATATACATGCAAATCTCTCCTGGCTCAAAGTGGAGGAGAGATTGACTTCATCACTACTTTCTTTTGTAAGAAGTGTTGACATGCTGAATGCACCGAGGTGTCTGTTTAAACGACTAGCACACAGCTCAGACACCCATGCATACTCCTCCACAAGACATGCCACCAGAGGTCTCTTCACAGTCCAGAAGTCCAGAATAGACAGACTATGTAGCACTGTCCACCTACCATAGAGCCATGGCTACATGGAATTCTATTCCACATCAAGTAACTGATGCAGATGTAAAAAAATACACCTTATGGAACAGGCACACATACACATAAGACACGCACTCTACACACAAGTACACATGGATTTTGTATTGTAGATATGTGGTAGCAGAGTGTTGGCCTGAGGGAACACACTTAATGTGTTGTGAAAAGTGTTATGAAATGTAATGTAATATTTTAAATTGTATATAACTGCCTTAATGTTGCTGGACCCCAGGAAAAGTAGCTTCTGCCTTGGCAGCAGCTAATGGGGATTCTTAATAAATACAAATACAGGGGTCATGACATCTGAGGTCAAGAAGTCACCCACTGACCCACATAAATTAGTGTCACAGTTTAAATGTAGTAATAATCTGTAGGACATGTTACATTTAGAGATGTTTGACATAGCTAATTAGTTGCCACTTGTGATAATTGTGATAGACCCTAATTAACGCTGGGGCCTTTGTGAGACACCGTCCTTTTGTATGGTTATTAAGAAACCAAAAACGCAGAAGAAATTCCATAGGGACAAAAGAATAGCCTTCTGATATGATCTCATTTTCTATTTTATTAATTACCACTATTAAAATTAGATTAAATATGTATGCGCTTTGTTTTTGTTTTCTGGCCATTGGTTATTCTGCATTTCTCCGCAACACGAGGCCTGCTGCTCGAGATTAATTTCACCGAGTATTATAATTAAAATCACTATTTTATAATTCTCACCCATTTCTCTGAAAGCGTCGGAGAGCGGCTTTATTTCCAACTCCGCCAAGAGGTTTTCTTTTCGGGCCACTTTAGAGCAATGCACAGAATAGGTTCAATAAACACAATTCGCCACACTGGCTGGCGAGCTATTATTCAAAAACATAAAATGAAGGCGTCTGTATCTGCAGTGTAGTTTCCTTGTTGTGTTGCTTTAATGTCAATTCCCCTCCCCTTTCTTTCTCTCACTCCCGTCCTTGTCACTCTCCCCGTAAACAAAAGCGATGTTTCTTTGATCCTATGTCTCATCGGCTACTATTCGGCTACTACTATGCAATGTCCACTCGGTATCGGACATAGTTTGATATAGTCAAAATATATATTTATCTATAAATTAGTAATTACATGGCAGAATTAGATCATCAGTTTATAAATTCCTGCTTCCGGAAAGATAGTGTCGCTCGGTGCTTTGAGACAGCCGCTATGTACGTGGCCAGTCAGTCCATTCGGTGATTCTAGCAAAGAGAAAATAATAAAAACATTTAATTGCTGGCATTTATAAACACGTACCACAAGTAGCCAAAGACACATTTACAAACATATGTAAAATAAGTTAGCCTTGTCCAAACCGCATCATCCCTAGCCCTTAATTCCCCTATATTTAGACACTAGAGAATCTCCTCCTCTTACAGTCAGTCCCACGCTCCCCCTCGTCTCTTTCCTCCTTTGCGAGGTTCCTCTATCACGAAAAGGAGCAAATTAACAAAACAAATCCTGTGGGGGGCAGCAAACCTCCACTTACAAGTAAACATTCACTGTGACAATAAATCTCGCCAGTTTGTAGCCTAGTTCTAAAGCTCGGAAATTAGTTACCTCTGGTTCGTTCAGCCATCCCTATGGGGAACATGAATGGGGAAAGAATGGGTTTTGGGTTAAACGCCGAAAATAAGTTCTGAGGTTAACACAGGCGTAGGAGATCTTGTACGCGTTGAGCTTAGTAGACTAAATAAGTAGCCTAATTAAAACTTCAACTATAGTGAGAAACAATTTTTTAAATGTAATTTACGGTAGTTCCTGCACTCACCGAAAGTTTTTTGTAAAAACGTCTGTGCGCTTCCTCGTCTGGAAAAATAGGTATGGCCCAATGTGAAATAGACCAATGAGCGTTTAGCCAGCAGTGGGCGTGTTTTGGCGACAGACATGCCTCAAGTGGCACCTGTAGTACTCTACGGACAATTCTACAGAGAGGGCAATTGTTTCCAGTCAAGAGAGGAACGCCAGATGATACTTAAGCACATAACAAAAGCTTCTCCAAATTATAGCTGGACGACCAACCAAACCTCGTGGCTTTTCTCTGACAGGGACTGTCGATATCTTATGTTATACATTTTTCTTGTTCACTTCAAGCCATAAGTCCACCCAGGTGTTGATAAACCACTTAACCTGGAGAGCGGGGAATCACGGTTGCCGTGCGTAAACTCTTCGTCGCGCTCGGCACTGATGGCGGCGACCAAGCGAGCTGGGCGACAGCGCGAACAGCTTCCACACTGCTACTACGAAGGATTTCTGGAAAAAAGGTCATTCGAAGACAAGGTATAAAGATGTTGCTACATTGTGTAGTAGTAATTCAATACACTAGGGTCAGACAGACTTCCTGTGTCGATTAAGATACCACGAAATAATCAAATAAATATACTTACTGTAGCATGTTTGCACAGATCCATATGGCTGTGTGCTTACAAACTAAACGTCCGAACACTTCCTACCCAGTTACGCTTACACACAGGTATGCTAGCTAGCTAATTAGCACAGGTGGTCAGTTGTGTGTTTTCCGTTAACATGGATATGTTCCTGTGGGACCTGACCACACAACTGAACAGTAGTCCGGGTGCGACCACTAGGGCCTGCCTTGTTAGGGGTGGGTATAACCTTTGTAACGTTTCAACAGGAATCCGTTCCAAAAACGGAATCAAGCCACCTAGAAAAGTAGCTACCGAAAAGGCATCAACTCACCACGTAGCTTTTTCTTAAATGTTTGTCCGTAGGGAACGAGGACAGAGATGTTTCGGAATAAACGTGGTGAGTGAAAAACATAATGAAATAACCCACTCCCTACCGACAATTGACCTGATCGGACAGCTCAGAGCTTCTGCTTTTTTCAGTCCATAAAAACAAATGGATTGGTGGAAGGAGGGTGTGGTCAAGCAAGGCATCCCGAGGCTAAATGTACTAAGGTTTACTGGTATCATATTCTGCCGCAATATAACTTTTTGTATGCGTTGCTTGTTGCCAAGCTAGTTATTGTAATGGAGCAGGACTCGACCTTCTAGCCCGAAGTCCAGCAGTCGAAATCCACGGGTATAAACCCATGGTCGTAATATTATATACAAAGTTTTTGGAACATATTCCTGTTGGAACGTTCCAGAAAGGAAACCCACCCCCCTGTTAACGTTCAAAACAAGCGTCCAGGCTCTTAAACAAAACAAGACTGTGTAATGGCCAAAGCCATCGATCATGTGACAGCATTCATTCCTATGTGAAGAGTTAATATAGCATTTTGAAGTCTGTTAAAATGGCATGTCATTGGCTGCGTTTACACAGGCAGACCAATTCTGATATTGTTTACACTAATTGGTCTTTTGACCATTCAAATCAGGTATTTTTCAGAGCTGGTCTGTTGCTTCACAGTCCCCTACTGTTCCATAAAGGTGTATTTTATCTTGGGGGGGGGTAAATAACATTTTACAGCTTGCATGAGTTACTTGATGTGGAATAGAGTTCCATGTAGTCATGGCTGTATGTAGTACTGTGTACCTCCCATAGTCTGTTCTGGACTGTGAAGAGACCTCTGGTGGCATGTCTTGTGGGGTGTACATGGGTGTTTGTGTTGTGTGCCAGTAGTTCAAACAGACAGCTCGGTGCATTCAACATGTCAACACCTCTCACACAAAAATAAGTAGTGATGAAATCAATCTCTCCTCCACTTTGAGCCAAGAGAGATTGACATGTCTTGTATTAATGTTATCTCTGTGCACATCTAAGAGCCAGCTATGCTGCCCTGTTCTTAGCCAATTCCAATTTTCCTAAGTCCCTCTGTGGCACCTGACCACACAACTGAACAGTAGTCTGGGTGCGACCACTAGGGCCTGCCTTGTTGATAGTGCTGTTAAGGCAGAGCAGCACATTATTATGGACCGACTTCTCCCCATCTCTTAGCTACTGTTATATCAATATGTTTTGACCATGACAGTTTTACAATCCAGTACTACAAGAGGTTTAGTCACCTCAACGTGCTCAATTTCCACATTATTCATTACAATATTTAGTTGAGGTTTAGTGAATGATTTGTCCCAAATACAATGCTTTTAGTTTAAATATTTTGGGCTAACTTATTCCTTGCCACCCATTCTGAAAGTAACTGCAGCTTTTTAAGTGTTGCAGTCATTTCGGTCGCTGTAGTAGTTTACGTGTATAGTGTTGAGTCTAGAGGTCCACCGATTTATGATTTTTTTCAACGCCGATACTGATTATTGGACGACCAAAAAAAGCAGATAACGATTAATCGGCCAATTTTTTTGCATTTTATCATTTATTTGTAATAATGACAATTACAACAATACTGAATGAACACTTATTTTAACTTAACACATCAATAATATCAATTTAGCCTCAAAGAAATAATGAAACATGTTCAATTTGGTTTAAATAATGCAAAAACAAAGTGTTGGAAAAGAAAGTAAAAGTGCAATATGTGCCATGTAAAAAAAGCTAACTTTTAAGTTCCTTGCTCAGAACATGAGAACATATGAAAGCTGGTGGTTCCTTTTAACATGAGTCTTCAATATTCTCAAGTAAGAAGTTTTAGGTTGTAGTTATTATAGGACTATTTCTCTCTATACCACTTGTAATTCATATACCTTTGACTATTTGATGTTCTTATTGGCACTTTAGTATTCCCAGTGTAACAGTATAGCTTCCGCCCCTCTCCTCGTCCCTACCTGGGCTCGAACTAGGAACACATCGACAACAGCCACCCTCGAAGCATCGTTACCCATCGCTCCACAAAAGCCGCTGGGGAACAACTACTTCAAGGTCTCAGAGCGAGTTACGTCACCGATTGAAATGCTAGTAGTGCGCACCACGCGAACTAGCTAGCCATTTCACATCGGTTACACCACCCTAATCTTGGGAGTTGATAGGCTTGAAGTCATAAACAGCTCAATGTTTGAAGCACGGGGAATAGCTGCTGGCAAATGCACATAAGTGCTGTTTGAATTAATGCTTACGAGCCTGCTGCTGCCTACCACCGCTCAGACTGCTCTATCAGATATCAAATCATAGACTTAATTATAACATAACACACAGAAATACATTAATATGGTCAAATTCGGAAACTATCATTTCGAAAACAAAGTTTTATTCTTTCAGTGAAATACGGAACCGTTCCGTATTTTATCTAATGGGCGGCATCCATAAGTCTAAATATTCCTGTTACGTTGCACGACCTTCGATGTTATGTCATAATTACGTAAAATTCTTGCAAATTAGTTGGCAATGAGCCAGGCGGCCCAAACTGTTGCATATACCCTGACTCTGCGTGCAGTTAACGCAAGAGAAATGACACAATTTCCCTACTTTAATATTGCCTGCTAACCTGGATTTCTTTTAACTAAATATGCAGGTTTAAAAAAATATGCCTCTGTGTATTGATTTTAAGAAAAGCATTGATGTATATGGTTAGGTACATTCGTGCAACGATTGTGCTTTTTTCGCAAATGCGCTTTTATTAAGTCATCCCCCATTTGGCGAAGTTGGCCTTCACACAGTTCGCAACGAGCCAGGCGGCCCAAAC
The DNA here is from genome assembly GCF_045791955.1 of Oncorhynchus clarkii lewisi. NCBI lineage: Eukaryota > Metazoa > Chordata > Actinopteri > Salmoniformes > Salmonidae > Oncorhynchus > Oncorhynchus clarkii. The sequence continues at coordinate 64,096,885 of NC_092151.1, read as the reverse complement.
TGCTGCATATAGCCTGACTCTGTTGCACAGAACGCAAGAGAAGTGACACAATTTCTCTAGTTAAAAGAAGTTCATGTTAGCAGGCAATATTAACTAAATATGCAGGTTTAAAAATATATAAGTGTGTATTGATTTTATGTTTATGGTTAGGTACACTGGTGCAACAACAGCAAATTTTTTTTTGCGAATGCGCTTGTTAAATAGCCGTTTGGTGAAGTAGGCTATGATTCAATGATAAATGAACAGGCACCGCATCGATTATATGCAACGCAGGACAAGCTAGATAACTACACATGGTTGATGATATTACTAGTTTAACTAGTGATTATGTTAAGGTTGATTGTTTTTATAAGATATGTTTAATGCTAGCAAGCACCTTACCATGTCTCCTTGCTGAACTCGCATAACAGGTAGTCAGCCTGCCACGCAGTCTCCTCGTGGAGTGCTATGTAATCGGCCGTGATCGGTGTCCAAAAATGCAGATTACCGATTGCTATCGACACTTGAAATCGGAACGAATTAATCGGCCATTCCGATTAATCGGTCGACCTCTAGTTGAGTCATCCACATACATAGACACACTGGCTTTACTCCAAGCCAGTGGCATGTTGTTAGTAAAGATTGAAAAGAGTACGGTGCCCTGGGGAATTCCTGATTCTACCTGGATTATGTTTGAGGCTTCCATTAAAGAACACCCTCTGTGTTCTGTTAGACAGGTAACTGTTTATCCACAATATAGCAGGGGGTGTAAAGCCATAACACATCAATTTTTCCAGCAGCAGACTATGATCGATAATGTCAAAAGCCGCACTGAAGTCTAACAAAACAGCCCCCACAATCTTTTTAGCATCAATTTCTCTCAGCCAATTAGTATTTTATGTAACTGCTGTGCTTGTTGAATGTCGTTCCCTATAAGCACGCTGAAAGTTTGTCAGTTTGTTTACTGTAAAATAGTATTGAATTTGATCAAACACACATACCTGCTGGATGAGGAGGGCTAGGAGTGTATTGCCCGCTAGGGCTGGGCGGTATAGCATATTTTACAATCTAGCGGTATTGATGCACGGACCGGTTTGGGTTTTTACTTCACCTTCTATAATGGTATTTTAATGTTTGGTTTGTTAAATGTGATACGTCTGCGTAATGTCCATTTGTATAGTTTACTCCACTACTTGAGTCATCTCTTTTTCTCTTTCGAGAGAGAGAGAGACCTAGTCCCACCCCGTCACTCAAACGCATTTGTTGTCGCTTGACCACAAGACCCTTTCGTGTATGACAACTATGTTGTTTCCACTTTGATCTAATAGAAATCCACAAGCGTTCTATAATTTCAATATTAGTTTGTTTCTTACATCTTTAATTTCCGTCACCAAGATGGCATAGCAGTCAGACGTCCTTTGTCCTCGTCTTGTCGTGAGGGGAAAAAAATCCAGAAAATCACATTGTAGGATTTTTTAAATGAATTTATTTGCACATTATGGTGGAAAATAAGTATTTGGTCAATAACAAAAGTTTATCTCAATACTTTGTTATATATCCTTTGTTGGCAATGACAGAGGTCAAACGTTTTCTGTAAGTCTTCACAAGGTTTTCACACACTGTTGCTGGTATTTTGGCCCATTCCTCCATGCAGATCTCCTCTAGAGCAGTGATGTTTTGGGGCTGTTGCTGGGCAACACAGACTTTCAACTCCCTCCAAAGATTTTCTATTGGGTTGAGATCTGGAGACTGGCTAGGCCACTCCAGGACCTTGAAATGCTTCTTACGAAGCCACTCCTTCGTTGCCCGGGCGGTGTGTTTGGGATCATTGTCATGCTGAAAGACCAGCCACGTTTCATCTTCAATGCCCTTGCTGATGGAAGGAGGTTTTCACTCAAAATCTCACGATACATGGCCCCATTCATTATTTCCTTTACACGAATCAGTCATCCTGGTCCCTTTGCAGGAACAACAGCCCCAAAGCATGATGTTTCCACCCCCATGCTTCACAGTAGGTATGGTGTTATTTTGATGCAACTCTGCATTCTTTGTCCTCCAAACACGACGAGTTGAGTTTTTAACCAAAAAGTTATATTTTGGTTTCATCTGACCATATGACATTCTCCCAATCTTCTTCTGGATCATCCAAATGCTCTCTAGCAAACTTCAGACGGGCCTGGACATGTACTGGCTTAAGCAGGGGGACACGTCGGGCACTGCAGGATTTGAGTCCCTGGCGGCGTTGTGTGTTACTAATGGTAGGCTTTGTTACTTTGGTCCCAGCTCTCTGCAGGTCATTCACTAGGTCCCCCTGTGTGGTTCTGGGATTTTTGCTCACCGTTCTTGTGACCATTTTGACCCCACGGGGTGAGATCTTGTGTGGAGCCCCAGATCAAGGGAGATTATCAGTGGTCTTGTATGTCTTCCATTTCCTAATAATTGCTCCCACAGTTGATTTCTTCAAACCAAGCTGCTTACCTATTGCAGATTCAGTCTTCCCAGCCTGGTGCAGGTCTACAATTTTGTTTCTGGTGTCCTTTGACAGCTCTTTGGTCTTGGCCATAGTGGAGTTTGGAGTAGGACTGTTTGAGGTTGTGGACAGGTGTCTTTTATACTGATAACAAGTTCAAACAGGTGCCATTAATACAGGTAATGAGTGGAGGACAGAGGAGCCTCTTAAATAAGTTGTTACAGGTCTGTGAGAGCCAGAAATCTTGTTTGTAGGTGACCAAATGCTTATTTTCCACCATATTTTGCAAATAAATTCATTAAAAATCCTACAATGTAATTTTCTGGATTTTTTTTCTCATTTTGTCTGTCTTAGTTGAAGTGTACCTATGATGCAAATTACAGGCCTCTCATCTTTTTAAGTTGGAGAACTTGCACAATTGGTGGCTGATTAAATACTTTTTTCCCCCACTGTATATATATTTGCAACTTTCTTCACATACCTTTTTATATTTGTTTTTCCATAAACTCAACTTCAAAACACTCCTGCAACCCGCCTCACCAATTTATATGAAAAATATATTTATTTATTATTTACCTCATCTGTAATCCTCCATGGAAGCTAACCAGAAGCTAGCCAGAAGCTAGTTAGCTTCTTTACTGGCTAATCGTTAGTATTCAGCTAACCACGGTTTGTGGTCATCAGCTATCCTTTAGCTCAAATCTATCGCCAGTTTTGTACGGCGCAGCTCGGACCGGAACATACCGGACCTATTTTTCTCTCCATGTCCCCGGATTTCAACCGAAAGCTCTGGACATTTATACCTGGATCTCGCAGCTAGCTAGCTGCTATCCGTGTGACTATCGGCTTACGTCGATCCCGGAGCAAACATCAATTATTCCCGAGCTAGCCAGCTGAAGCGTTCCATCAGCCACTCCTGGGCTACAATCACTCATCCGGACCCGTTTTACTGCCAACGCGGAGCCCCACCGGGCCTTCACAACTGGACTACCGACGTTATCTGCCCGAGGGAGTTATCCAGCTGGCTCCTCCGTCGCGATGTTACCTGAACGCCCATCTGCGGCCCGCTAATCGTTAGCTGTCTTATCGGCTGCTATCTGAATAGCTCTATCGGACAATTTTTTTCCCCCTTTTTTCTTGGGCCTCTATAACTATCTTTTTTTTTTTTGCGAATTGGATTGATCCCCTCTACCACACGGAACCCACTAATCCTACCGACGGAAACGCACGAGGTGGCTAAAAACAGACCGCCATCCTATGCTAGCTTGCTACCGATGGCCCGGCTAGCTGTCTGAATCGCCGTGACCCCAACCAACCTCCCTACTCACTGGACCCTTTTGATCACTCGACTAAGCATGCCTCTCCTTTAATGTCAATATGCCTTGTCCATTGCTGTTCTGGTTAGTGTTTATTGGCTTATTTCACTGTAGAGCCTCTAGTCCTGCTCACTATACCTTATCCAACCTATTAGTTCCACCACCCACACATGAGATGACATCTCCTGGTTTCAATTATGTTTCTAGAGACAATATCTCTCTCATCATCACTCAATACCTAGGTTTACCTCCACTGTATTCACATCCTACCATACCTTTGTCTGTACATTATACCTTGAAGCTATTTCATCGCCCCAGAAACCTCCTTTTACTCTCTGTTCTAGACGACCAATTCTCCTTGCTTTTAGCTGTACCCTTATCCTACTCTTTTCCTCTTGTGATGTAGAGGTGAATCCAGGCCCTGCAGTGCCTAGCTCCACTCCTATTCCCCAGGCGCTCTCTTTTGATGACTTCTGTAACCGTAATAGCCTTGGTTTCATGCATGTTAACATTAGAAGCCTCCTCCCTAAGTTTGTTTTATTCACTGCTTTAGCACACTCTGCCAACCCGGATGTTCTAGCTGTGTCTGAATCTTGGTTTAGGAAGATGACCAAAAATTCTGAAATGTTCATCCCCAACTACAACATTTTCAGACAAGATATAAATGCCAAAGTGGGCGGTGTTGCAATCTACTGCAAAGATAGCCTGCAGAGTTCTGTCCTACTATCCAGGTCTGTACCCAAACAATTTGAAATTCTACTTTTAAAAATCCACCTCTCTAAAAATAAGTCTCTCACTGTTGCCGCCTGCTATAGACCTCCCTCTGCCCCCAGCTGTGCTCTGGACACCATATGTGAACTGATTGCCCCCCATCTATCTTCAGAGCTCGTGCTGCTGGGCGACCTAAACTGGAACATGCTTAACACCCCAGCCATCCTACAATCTAAGCTTAATGCCCTCAATCAATTATCAATGAACCTACCAGGTACCTCCCCAAAGCCGTAAACACGGGCACCCTCATAGATATCATCCTAACCAACTTGCCCTCTAAATACACCTCTGCTGTCTTCAACCAAGATCTCAGCAATCATTGCCTCATTGCCTGCATCCGTAATGGGTCAGCGGTCAAACGACCTCCACTCATCACTGTCAAACGCTCCCTGAAACACTTCAGTGAGCAGGCCTTTCTAATCGACCTGGCCGGGGTATCCTGGAAGGATATTGATCTCATCCCGTCAGTAGAGGATGCCTGGTTATTTTTTTTAAATGCCTTCCCTAACCATCTTAAATAAGCATGCCCCATTCAAGAAATGTAGAACCAGATATAGCCCTTGGTTCTCCCCAGAACTGACTGCCCTTAACCAACACAAAAACATCCTATGGCGTTCTGCATTAGCATCGAACAGCCCCCGTGATATGCAGCTTTTCAGGGAAGCTAGAAACCAATATACACAGGCAGTTAGAAAAGCCAAGGCTAGCTTTTTCAAGCAGAAATTTGCTTCCTGTAACACTAACTCAAAGTTCTGGGACACTAAAGTCCATGGAGAATAAGAACACCTCCTCCCAGCTGCCCACTGCACTGAAGATGGGAAACACTGTCACCACTGATAAATCCACTATAATTGAGAATTTCAATAAGCGTTTTTCTAGGGCTGGTCATGCTTCCCACCTGGCTACCCCTAGCCCGGTCAACAGCACTGCACCCCCCACAGCAACTCGCCCAAGCCTTCCCCATTTCTCCTTCTCCCAAATCCAGTCAGCTGATGTTCTGAAGGAGCTGCAAAATCTGTACCCCTACAAATCAGCCGGGCTAGACAATCTGGACCCTTTCTTTCTAAAATGATCTGCCGAAATTGTTGCCACCCCTATTACTAGTCTGTTCAACCTCTCTTTCATGTGGTCTGGGATTCCCAAAGATTGGAAAGCAGCTGCGGTCATCCCCCTCTTCAAAGGGGGGGACACTCTTGACCCCAACTGCTACAGACCTATATCTATCCTACCCTGCCCTTTTTAAGGTCTTCGAAAGCCAAGTCAACAAACAGATTACCGACCATTTCGAATCTCACCATACCCTCTCTGCTATGCAATCTGGTTTCAGAACTGGTCATGGGTGCACCTCAGCCACGCTTAAGGTCCTAAATGATATCTTAAGAGCCATCGATAAGAAACATTACTGTGCAGCCGTATTCATTGATCTGGCCAAGGCTTTCAACTCTGTCAATCACCACATCCTCATCGGCAGACTCGACAGCCTTGGTTTCTCACATGATTGCCTCGCCTGGTTCACCAACTACTTCTCTGAAAGAGTTCAGTGTGTCAAATCGAAGGGCCTGTTGTCCGGACCTCTGGCAATCTCTATGGGGGTGACACAGGGTTCAATTCTTGGACCGACTCTCTTCTCTGTATACATCAATGATGTCGCTCTTGCTGCTGGTGAGTCTCTGATCCACCTCTACGCAGACGACCACATTCTGTATACTTCTGGCCCTTCTTTGGACACTGTGTTAACAACCCTCCAGGCAAGCTTCAATGCCATACAACTCTCCTTCCGTGGCCTCCAATTGCTCTTAAATACAAGTAAAACTAAATGCATGCTCTTCAACCGATCGCTGCCTGCACCTGCCCGCCTGTCCAACATCACTACTCTGGACGGCTCTGACTTAGAATACGTGGACAACAACAAATACCTAGGTGTCTGGTTAGACTGTAAACTCTCCTTCCAGACTCACATTAAGCATCTCCAATCCAAAATTAAATCTAGAATTGTCTTCCTATATCGCAACAAAGCATCCTTCACTCATGCTGCCAAACATACCCTCGTAAAACTGACCATCCTACCGATCCTTGACTTCGGCGATGTCATTTACAGAATAGCCTCCAATACCCTACTCAACAAATTGGATGCAGTCTATCACAGTGCCATCCGTTTTGTCACCAAAGCCCCATATACTACCTACCATTGCGACCTGTACGCTCTCGTTGGCTGGCCCTCGCTTCATACTCGTTGCCAAACCCACTGGCTCCATGCCATCTACAAGACACTGCTAGGTAAAGTCCCCCTTATCTCAGCTCGCTGGTCACCATAGCATCACCCACCTGTAGCACGCGCTCCAGCAGGTATCTCTCTGGTCACCCCCAAAACCAATTCTTTCTTTGGCCGCCTCTCCTTCCAGTTCTCTGCTGCCAATGACTGGAACAAATTACAAAAATCTCTGAAACTGGAAACATCTCCCTCACTAGCTTTAAGCACCAGCTGTCAGAGCAGCTCACAGATTACTGCACCTGTACATAGCCCATCTATAATTTAGCCCAAACAACTGCCTCTTTCCCTACTGTATTTATTTTATTTATTTATTTTGCTCCTTTGCATCCCTATTATTTGTATTTCTACTTTGCACATTCTTCCACTGCAAATCTACCATGCCAGTGTTTAACTTGCTATATTGTATTTACTTTGCTACCATGGCCTTTTTTTTTGCCTTTACCTCCCTTATCATACCTCATTTGCTCACATCGTATATAGACTTGTTTCTACTGTATTATTGACTGTATGCTTGTTTTACTCCATGTGTAACTCTGTGTCGTTGTATGTGTCGAACTGCTTTGCTTTATCTTGGCCAGGTCGCAATTGTAAATGAGAACTTGTTCTCAACTGTCCTACCTGGTTAAATAAAGGTTAAATATTTGTTTTGTTGTTGACTGGGGAAGGGCTGATCCAGATGAGTGATTTACATCTCACTAATGTGTGGAATGAGCCTGGGCCACTACTTAAGCAAGCTGGAAACTCCCTGGAGTTTCCTGTAATATTTCCTATCGTCATGGTACACACAAACTTACATGTCGAGATGTTGGGCAATTCCACGGTTACGACATTGCACTGGTACTTAGATTTTTCACTTAAAATGTATGCCAAACAAAAAACATTGATTTAAAAGTTTAACAAACCATAGAACTCTATGCTAGTGATGGGGGAGGGGGAATAAATAGTTAGATATTAAAATATAATTTTTTATATATTGTATCGCTTTGACTCGCAATATTATTTTAGCGCTAGTTGGCTTTACTTGCACCAAAACTCAGTATTTTTGCTTCATAGCTTGTTCTCAACTTTTAGAAATCCAATTTTGTTTTCAGGACCTTTTATTTCCATGACTGATCAAAACATGTTTTCTCATGTCCCACTGCAGCAGATATGGTGAGCAACATGTTTAGAACAACGAATCGCAGTAAAATCACTATCAAATCGCAATACATATATAATCATGAGAATTGCAATACATATCATATTGGCACCTAAGTATTGTGATATTGTATCGTGAGGTCCCTGGCAATTCCCAGCCCTGCTCTGCACAAGGACTAATTTTAACAATTAAAACACAACAATATCCATGTGAGCCAAATGGCTGACATTTTAATTTGTTTTATGGGACAATTCAATTTGGGTTGTCTTGTGCGATCAATGTTTGTTGTCTGGATTCCCCTGAAGTCTTTGCACCAACAATTTAATCCCCTTAACATTTTTAAGCCATATTTTGAGACATTGTCTAAATGTTTGAGATAGTTACCCAGGGATATTCCTGGGTAACTAACACAGAAAATGTCTGCATGCCGGCTCTAGTATGTGTGCTATAGGTGGAACACACATTATAAATGGTTTCTGGTAAATAGGGTGTTTTTTGGACTTTGTTCTCTCTGAAGGAGCCAAGGGATGTCAGAGACAGAACTGGTTAGACTACTTATTGCCCCAAGGCATTAAGTTTGGAGCAGGCTGGTGTGACAGATTAGATGGACAGGTCTTTATTATTATTGTCTTTGCTGTATTGTTCGATTAGAGCAAGGGGCTGGGCTTCAGACATGACTGGACAGTGTTGGGGTTCTAATAATGGCATCCCGTGATATGTGGTTGTTTTCCCAATCTGTCATTCAGCCTGTTTTGTTCTGTTTACTACCAGAGTCGTTCCATTTCATTTCAGCAAGTGATGTTACCCACCATCTCAGATTGTTATGAAATTGTTTCTGTAGTTAGAAACAAGTAAGATTGTTTCAGGAATGCCATTCTTTTGTTGACATTTTCTCTGAGAAATGAAGCTAATTGATTGCATCCAAATTGGCCCTTTTGAATTAATAAGATTCAGATAATATTAAATATAGTACCAAACATCTGAAATGGACCAAACATTGAAAAATTTGTGAGGAATCCCCTAAAATGGTCAAAAGCCAGCCACGGTGTGGTTATCTTCATAATTCAAGCCAGTCCTGTCACATGTTAGGCTTGATGGGAACTAGACACGGTCAGTCAGTTCAACAGGATTTACATGAATTACACCAGGAGAACGATTTTCAACGATAATATAATGTGCCACTTTGTGTAGACTGGTGACTCAAATGACACGACTCATTACACATAACTATACTGACAAACGGGAATTAATTATCTATAGTTCATCTCATGCAGTATTCTTGTAAATCTTTATGGTGTCATACAACGTGTCATAGCCATTGTCTGTCTTCCACCACCTCTCTCTGTCTTTCTAGGCATCTCGGCGACTATGGACATGCTTGTGTGGAAACATTCTTTTCTTCTACAACAACACCAATGACAATTATGTGAGTTAACTGGAAGTAATGGGCAAGAGAAGGGGCCTACGATGGGACAAGTGGGACATCAGATGGAAGAAAGCTCAGTGGTCGATGTATTGGGGTGGTGGCCACTCCCATTTGTCACTGAATACTCATTTGTGTGTGTTTTCAACAGTATGTGGAGAAACTAGAGCTCCGTGGCCCCATCTCCTTGACTGATGACTGCAATCGGGACAGAAACCTGGAGGCAGCCAGACTCATCCTGCGTATGGAGGATGGGGAGATCAAAATCACTGTAAGGACATGGATGACTATTTTCCTTTTTGTTTTGCATTACTATTGTTTAATTAATGGGTTTTTTCCTTCACTCTACAGGCCCCAAGTCTAGAGGCTCGAGAACTATGGAAAGGTTTCATCTACTCTGTAGTTGAGGTTAGTGAAACATGATACAGCTAATTCACTATCATACCACATATGGCTCAGTAGGCTAGTTTTCCTGGTAATATCTGGTCAGTAAACTGAGAATAATTTATTTTATCTCATGGTTCAAGCCCTGCTTATCTCCAGTCTTGGCAGGGATTATAAGAACACTTATCAAGTCAGTTATTATGTTTTATGCCCCCTTTTTCGCCCCAATTTTGTGATATCCAATCACGATCTTGTCTCATCGTTGCAACTCCCCTAACGTGCTCGGGAGAGGTGAAGGTCGAGTTATGCATCCTAAGCCACGCTTCTTAACACTCTCACGTAACCAGGAAGCCAGCTGCACCAATGTGTCGGATGAAACGGTGTTCAACTGACGACCCAAGTCAGCCTGCAGGCGCCCTATGGGACTCCCAGTCACGGCCGGTTGGGACACCGCCTGGGATCGAACCCCAGGCTGTAGTGACGCTCCAACACTGCGATACAGTGCCTTAAAGTGCTGCGTCACTTGGGAGGCCCCAAATCACACTTTTATGATTACACATTTTTAATTAAGCCTGATCTTTCTCTTTCCTACCCTATTTTTTTTTACTTTCGTCTTGGCTCGCTTCCCATCTCTCAAGCTGTCTGTCTCACTGGCATGCACGGACAGTATAATATCATGCCATATATTTATTGGTGTTATATAATTATCTGTCTGTGGGGAATTTGATGAAACTGCATTGGTAACAATGGCATAATGGCACACAGCTTAGTCAATATTGCCTCAAACATTTCCAGTGTTTTATGGCCTTTGGTCTAAATGATGGTAAATACTCCTTGTGTCTCTCCCTCCAGCTGTCAGTGCCAAGCTCACTCAACCTGCTGCCAGGCCAGATCCACATGATGAGAGAGACGGTAGAGACCGAGAGGGAGAGACTGAAGACCCTGTCCCCTACCCCTGCGGCAGCATCCAGCTCCAACCTTTACCTCAGCCTCGTAGGGGACATGCCTGCGTGAGTGTCCTATATATACATTAGAAATCTAGGGGACAAAGGTGCTGGTAGCCAGAGGTTTACACTGGGCTGTTTACTGGTGTCTGGCTAGCTCTGTTTGCCCAATTTTCTTCTACTGTTCAGATGTGTTATATGTGGATGTTCTATGTGCAGGTGTTTTCAGCCCGTGTCTCGTACAGAGGCAGAGATGACTTTGGAGAGACACTCTGACTGTGGGAACCTGCTGATTCGGCCTAGCAGGGATGGCGCCTCATTGGCTGTCACCACTCGACAGGACCTCAATGGGTACACTCCCATTCCCCTCAATTCCTGACAGTGTTGTCTACAGTTCAATCAAAGAAAATACACGTCACATGATAGTTTGATTAATAGTCCATCAAAGCAACACATGCTGAATCAAGTGAAGGAAAGCCTGTACTTATTTGTTCATGTGACAGATTTCTTCTAATGAATTAATGTGTCACTCATTGATACTCTCTCTTCTGGCAGGTCTGTGTTCAGACACTATCGAGTGACCAGGAAACATGACGGAGGATACGCCATCGATGTAGATACTCCAGTGAGTGTTTCAAACGGATTCCTGAATCATTATTCCTGCTTCCTCGTTGCTGAATACACCTGCTTGTCCACTGCCACACACAACACTTTAAACACAGTACTTTAAACAGATTATTTTATTTTAAAGTTATTTTCTTTATGGCAGTTAACTATTTCACTTTTCCTCATTCTAAACTTATGAATGGGAATTCTCATTATGACCCTGGAGAGGTATTGAACCTCAGGTTAACCCAATGTGAAGGAGTGATAAGGAAGACATTGATGAAATATTCTGCAGGTAGTCACAGGACAACAAACCATAAGATTGTCTTTGCCTGCCCCTGTTTTCTCCTGGAAAAACAGACAAATCAATCACTGTGATAATACATCTTACCTTTATTGGTGCTTTTTGATGTTGTGACCTGCATAATGCCTTAGTTCTGCTTTAGCCAATCTCTGAGCACTTTTCTCTGATTTCTGGCACAGAGTGCGTGGTAAATGTTTCATATTGACAGTCTGGGCCATATTGACAGTGGGCCATAAATGGGCCATATTGACAGTCTTTTCAGCTGTTTCACTGTATTTCCAGTATGAGGTGGTGTGTGCAGAATGTTAATGATGGTTCTGCCTGTAGATCTTCTGTGCCACACTGCATGATGTCATAAACTGTCTGGTGGACAAGACTGATGGAACTCTGACACCCTTCATTATGGAAGGACCGTACGAAGAGCGCATCAGTAAGATGGAGCACATAGCACTTACTACTGCTCTCTTTCATTCGCTCTTACATTCTCTTTTACATTCTCCCTGTTTTCCCCTCTGTGTTTCTGTTCATTGTCCATCATGAGTTAAGTAATGCTCTGGCTAATCGGTCATGGTCAACATTCATGCCCTCTGTCTCCCTAGCGTTTTTTCAGGCAAATGAGGAGAATGGAGAGAGTCTGCAGTGTGTCCCCAGTACTCCCATACCCCCTGTGCCAGTCCCTGCTCTACCTCCCAAACCAGGTATATACATACCTACCTTACTGGGACCTCCTTGACCCTGTTAACAAACACACCTACACCTTTACAATGTCGCCAAATGCACTTGACCACTTATAGCTCTCATTCATATTAGGAATTAGAGGTAGTTCCCACTAACAAACATTTTTTAGACAAGACAGATAGTCCATTTGCGTCATGTAGACGCTATCTGACGTAAGACCATGGGAAAGGATCTGATCTCAGGTCAACTTCTATCTCAAGCTTCAAATGATCTATGTTTTGCCTTAGTAATGAACAGATTCAATGAATTATGCTGAAGAAGAGGTAAAAGGAATATTGTGTTTTAATCCCAGGTCCAAGAGGGCGTGTACCAACTCCAGAGCCTGAGTCAGATACAAGAGTGTGCCTTGACCTCAATGATACCCGTGAGTACTATCCTTTGTCCCGCTCCCCTCTGTCTTCAAACGCACTTCAAGTATTATTTAATTTCCAAGAATGATTTAATTTCTCACCCTCTGTTGCTATTCTTGTCTGTGTGCTTTTCCAGAGAAAGAAAAGAAAGACACTACTTTGCAGCCTGCTCACCTCTCTCAGACTCCTCCCACACGCTTTCGTCTGCCAGGTGAGTCCCACTCTCTTAAAACTACTGGTACCGTACTAATCTAACAACTTCAGACCAAGGTTATTGTAGTAAACAAAAAATGAAATTGGAAAAAATACTTTTTTGTAAACTGCAGTGGTGGAAATAGTACCCAATTGTCATACTTGAGTAAAAGTAAAGATGCATTAATAGAAAAAGTGAAAGTCACCCAGCAAAATCCTACTTGAGTAAAAGTACTTTTAAAAAAGGGCTTTAAATATACTTAAGTATCAAAAGTATAAATCATTTCAAATTCCTTCAATTAAAGACTGCACCATTTTTCTTTTTTATATATGGATAGCCAGAGGCACTTTACAAACAAAGCATGTGTTCAGTGAGTCTGCCAGATCAGAGGCAGTAGGGATGACCGGGGGATGGTCTCTTGATAAGTGTGTGAATTAGACCATTTTCCTGTCCTGCTAAGCGTTCAAAATGTAATGTGTACTTTTGGGTGTCCGTATAAATGTATGGACTGAAAAGTACATCATTTTCTTTTGGAATAAAGTAAAAAATAGTAGTGCAGAACCAAAGTAACTACTGAAGTACTTTACACCACTGGTAAACTGAAATCAAATTAAAACATTTTGTAAAACTATACTGAAACTTATCTTTGACTATAAAATAAAAACCATCAGAAATTGCTGTTTATTTTTTTATATACACTGCTCAAAAAAATAAAGGGAACACTTAAACAACACAATGTAACTCCAAGTCAATCACACTTCTGTGAAATCAAACTGTCCACTTAGGAAGCAACACTGATTGACAATAAATTTCACATGCTGTTGTGCAAATGGAATAGACAACAGGTGGAAATTATAGGCAATTAGCAAGACACCCCCAATAAAGGAGTGGTTCTGCAGGTGATGACCACAGACCCCTTCTCAGTTCCTATGCTTTCTGGCTGATGTTTTGGTCACTTTTGAATGCTGGCGGTGCTTTCGCTCTAGTGGTAGCATGAGACGGAGTCTACAACCCACACAAGTGGCTCAGGTAGTGCAGCTCATCCAGGATGGCTGTGGCAAGGTTTGCTGTGTCTGTCAGCGTAGTGTCCAGAGCATGGAGGCGCTACCAGGAGACAGGCCAGTACATCAGGAGGCCGTAGGAGGGCAACAACCCAGCAGCAGGACCGCTACCTCCACCTTTGTGCAAGGAGGAGCAGTGCCAGAGCCCTGCAAAATGACCTCCAGCAGGCCACAAATATGCATGTGTCTGCTCAAACGGTCAGAAACAGACTCCATGAGGGTGGTATGAGGGCCCGACGTCCACAGGTGGGGGTTGTGCTTACAGCCCAACACCGTGCAGGACGTTTGGCATTTGCCAGAGAACACCAAGATTGGCAAATTCGCCACTGGCGCCCTGTGCTCTTCACAGATGAAAGCAGGTTCACACTGAGCACATGTGACAGACGTGACAGTCTGGAGACGCCGTGGAGAACGTTCTGCTGCCTGCAACATCCTCCAGCATGACCGGTTTGGTGGTGGGTCAGTCATGGTATGGGGTGGCATTTCTTTGGGGGGGCGCACAGCCCTCCATGTGCTCGCCAGAGGTAGCCTGGCTGCCGTTAGGTACCGAGATGAGATCCTCAGACCCCTTGTGAGACCATATGCTGGTGCGGTTGGCCCTGGGTTCCTCCTAATGCAAGACCATGCTAGACCTCACGTGGAGGCCACACTCACTACTGAGCCTCATTTCGACTTGTTTAAAGGACATTACATCAAAGTTGGATCAGCCTGTAGTGTAGTTTTCCACTTTAATTTTGAGTGTGACTCCAAATCCAGACCTTCATGGGTTGATAAATTTGATTTCCATTTTTGTGTGATTTTGTTGTCAGCACATTCAACTATGTAAAGAAAAAAGTATTTAATCAGAATATTTCATTCAGATCTAGGATGTGTTATTTTAGTGTTCCCTTTATTTTTTTTGAGCAGTGTATATTTTTGAATTTTTTGGCAAATCAAATTGGGTTTTCAAGCTTTTTTGTCATTTGGTTTTTGAGCTTCTGATTCTGGCAGGTAAATGCTGCCAGTAGATGGCAATGTTTCAAATAAGCCTAGCTTGTGTATCACTCACTAGCTATCACCAGAGAAGATGAGGCGAAGCGAGAGGATTACGTCTGCCCAAAATCTTTCCCTGCAAGATAAGCAGACGTGTTTGCATGGAGGTGTATGAGTGTCAAATTACTTGAGGCTTATTTAGTTAAATAGAGTCATGTTTAGGTTGTTACGTCCTTTGAGGAAAAACTACTTATTTCTAACTGTTCACATGCGTATCTGCCCTCTCATTGGCTAGAATGATCCCACCTGATCTCGTCTCCATCTTTGAGGACATGCATTTTCATTGTTAGAGCGGTTACTTGAGCTATTATATTGACAAGATGTTCATCTTTGCTATCACTATCGAACAACAGGAAAGAAATGTGAAGCAGAGTCTGTAAAGAAAGCAATACACCCTCTTTTTTTTTCTGATCAGGGCCACTCTGGTCTGCTTATTGCCTCCCACCCCACTGAGGGTGTTCCCCAGAGCTAATCATCTCGCTAGCTATTTTTTTCTGGTTGGGGCGTGGCCACTCCAGTCTGCTCACTGCCCCAACCAGAAAAAAATTGGAGAGCCCTGCTATAGGCCTACAACACATATGATCCTAGCCTCCCATGCATAGGCTACTTTCTGTCTCTAACACTGAAACTAAATATATAAATGTTTTTATCAAACTGAAACTAAATAAAAACTAGTAAATCTGAAAACTAACTGAATATACTGGACTTGCTAAATGTACAGTAGCCCTTATCTAGCTAAACACTCATTCAAATAACTCTGAGAAGCAGGGTGCCTTTTTTGGAAATGTACTTGAATCAGTGTGAAACTGCCATAAACAACAAAAGTACATGTTTTCAGTAGTACAGTAGTATAGAGCACAGAATGTCTTTCACAATAACTGTACGAAATAAGGAATAAGAGTACTCAATCTAAAGCCGAATATAAAATAAAATCGCTAGAATGCAACTCAATGCTTGATATTGCTCAGCTAGGTGTCCCTAGGGAGAAATAGTGTTGAAGCTAATGCAAAGTAGCTAACAGCAAACTCCATTTTCATGTTTCAGTAAAATAATAATTATGTGAAACATTTGTCATGTGTTAATAAACAAATGTACTTGCAGACATTGTCATACAATCCTTAAACATCCTTTATAAGCTTTGTAACTACTGTCACATTTTACACATTGCTTCACTTCTGAAACTGCTTTCTGTCACATGACACAAACAGGTTAATTCTACACTGCTGCATTTAAACTGCCTCTAGGGGGCGCCAAACAACTCACATGTCCAGAACACTGAATTTTGAAATAAACGAATAGAGATGAAGACAAATATATAAAATCACAACTATAATAACCTAGCCTCAGCCATTAACTGAAAAATATTTAATGAACTATGTACTTGAAACACGTAGAGGAGCAAGGTTTTGAAACATTGTGTTTTATGTTTTAGTGATGCCCCGTCAGACCCCCCATTTGCCCCATCAAACATCTCTGCCAAGTGAAGTGCTGCTCAGCTCTGGTGAGCAGCCTATTTTCTTGCCTTCTGCGGTCTTGCAAAGACAAAAAAAAGTGTAACATTGTTTTCGCGGTCTTAGTAGATACAGTGGATTTGGAAAGTATTCATACCCCTTGACCTCTTCCACATTTTGTTACGTTAATTAAAGACTTATTCTAAAATGGTTTAAATATTTTTCTCCCCTCATAAATCTACACACAATACCCCATAATACCAAAGTGAAAAGTTTTTATTAAATGTTAGCAAATGTATTGAAAATGAAAAACAGATCTTATTTACAGAAGTTTCAGACCCTTTGCTATGAAACTTGAAATTGAGTTCCGGTGCATCCTGTTTCCATTGATCATCCTTGATGTTTTTACAACTTGATTGGAGTACACCTGTGGTCAGGTCAATTGATTAGATATGATTTGGAAAGGCACACACCGGTCTATATAAGGTCCCATAGTTGACCATGCATGTCAGAGCAATAACCAAGCCATGAGGTCGAATAAATTGTCTGTAGAGCTCCAAGACAGGATTGTGTCGAGGCACAGATCTGGGGAAGGGTACCAAAACATTTCTGCAGCATTGAAGGTCCCCAAGAACAAGTTCCCGAAGAAGTTTGGAACCACCAAGACTCTTCCTAGAGCTGGCCACCCAGCCAAACTGAGCAATCGGAGAAGGGCCTTGGTCAGGGAAGTGAACAAGAACCCTATGGTCACTCTGACAGAGTTCCTCTGTGGAGAGGGGAGAACCTTTCAGAAGGAGGACAATCTCTGTAGCACTCCAGCAATCAGGCCTATATGGTAGTGGCCAGACAGAAGCCCTCCTCAATAATTAGGCACATAACCGCCCGCTTGGAGTTTGCCATAAGGCACCTATAGACACTCAGACCATGAGAAACAAGATTCTCTGGCCTGATTAAACCAAGATTTAACTATTTGGCCTGAATGCCAAGCGTCACGTCTGGCACCATCCCTACGGTGAAGCGTGGTTGCAGCATCCTGCTGTGGAGATGTTTTTCAGCTGCAGGGACTGGGAGACTAGTCAGGATCAAGGGAAAGATGAATGGAGCAAAGTACAGAGACCATTGATGAAAATCTGCTCAGTACCTCAGACTGGGGCCAAGGTTTACCTTCCAACAGGACAATGACCCTAAGCACACAGCCAAGACAACGCAGGAGTGGTTTCGGGACATGTCCTTGAGTGTCCCAGCCAGAGCGCGGACTTGGAACCAATCGAACACCTCTAGAGAGACCTGAAAGATAGCTGTACAGCGACACTCCCCATCCAAACTGACACAGCTTGAGAGGATCTGCAGAGTAGAAATGGGAGAAACTCCCCAAATACAGGTGTGCCAAGCTTGTAGCGTCATACCCAAGAAGACTCAAGGCTGTAATCGCTGCCAAAGGTACTTCAACAAAGTACTGAGTAAAGGGTCTGAATACTTATGTAAATGTTACCTATTTTGTATACATTTGCAAAAATGTCAACTTGTTTTTGCTTTGTCATTATGGGGTATTGTGTGTAGATTGATGAGGGGCGAAACTATTTAAGCAATTTTAGAATAAGGCTGAAATGTAACAAAATGTGGAAAAAGTCAAGGGGTCTAAATACTTTCCGAATGCACTGTATCTCATTTTATAAGGCAGTCGACATGCATTTAAAAAAAAAATACCTATCATGGCACCTTGAGGTGTTTTTGTCTTGTGTGTTTATTTTTTAGGCTATCCACTGAATCTTCCCTTTGGGAATCAGTCAATGAAATTGTTTTCCCTTGTGTTGTAGGACCTGAGAGGAAGGCCCTGATGCCACCACTGGTGCCTTCTGTTCGTACACCTCGTACCTCCCACTCGACCTCCACAGATACCCCTGACATCACTGTGACTTCTGTCCCACCACATGCTGTGGCTCAGAGTAGGTCAACCATTTTGATTCTATTTCCTTTTTTACTATCTTGTCATTTAGAGTTCCATCCGTCTTGAATATGATTTAGAGGTAATCGCTCAGGGAACTTGTTGCGTATGTATTGTTGAAATGTAGATAAAACCATTCCAAAGTTAAATGCTTGTTTCTTGACTCTCTTGTTCCTTTCAGCCATATCTGAGGAGCTCAAGTTGAAGTTGGAGAAGAGGCGGGTGCAATAACAGTAACCTCTCCTGACAGCTTAGTCAACCAGCAAGTGGAAAAGCCTGCTACAGCAATGGCTTCACAACAAAATGGGGACACTCAACATGTCACTTTCTCTGGTAGACAGAGACATGAACCGTGTTTCCCTCTGTCAGACTCTGCCTCTGGGCTACTCTGGCCGCCTCCTCCCCTGGGCTGGGTGCCTGGGTCTCTCCCTGTTCCTTCTCAGCTGGGCTGTGTATGCTCAGACTCTAAGATGAATGCCTTATCGATTGCTCCTTCCTGTATCGCTTCATCCAAACCAGACAATAGCAAATTTAAGACTGTAAATCGGCATTTAATTGTCACATTCGCACCACGGTTGTTTTGTATATTTGCACATTTTTTGTATTAAATATAATCCAATAGACCTACAGTATCAATTCTAAACCTGTCAGTGTTTTTGTTTCTTTGTCGTTTTGACATGCTAAGGTATTCTATATTTATATTGATATACATTTGTCTCAATTCTACAACAGACTTTTGTCAAAGGCAATGAAGCCAATGTCTCCTGAATGAAATAAAAGAAATCAATGGTATTGTATCCTGTGTCTTCTTGTGAGAACAGAGTTGATCTGATATCTTTGAAAATGTAGTAGTCTTGAATCCTGAAATGTACTTCTGGTCCTCAATGTACCGACTGAGAGAAACACAGGGCTGTCTTACTGCTTTATTAACTGTGTGTGACAAACATACATACTGTAGTGTAAAAATGAAAGGAACATATTTACATTGTCAAATGTTTTAACCTGTGAAGTAAAACATTCTCCAGTTGAAGCTTTAAAGCATTGCAGGTTATATTCATATGATGCATACCATCAACATGACAAAAAGGTAGACTGTATTTCAAATAATAGCACCCCAGCACTGAGTTGAGACATCAGGTGACATGAATAAGGACTGGTGTCAACATCGGTAAACACTTGCAGCAACAACATCTCGGAATGTCTCTCTTCCAGGTAGTCCTCACCCGGTTCATGAAATGGTTTCTCTCCTCACTTCAGGTGATTAAACGGTGACAAGTCAGGGCGACACGTTACAATATTCAGACCCTCCGACCCCATACCAACCCTTCCCCAAGATCCAATCAGCAGTTCTGTATTTCCATCTGTGTCTCCACTGGTCCACACAGCTGCTGGTGATGTAGAATTCAATACATTCTTAAGTAGCAATAAACTTGTGACTATAAGCAGGTTGTTTCGCTACAAAGTTATTTGGGTTATACAGGTAAATTAGGTGCATCTGTACTGAGAAGCAACTAGCAAAATAAGAGGCAGAGGATTCCAAACATTCAGTATGTATTAATGACTACTGTACTACAACCACGTTATATGGATTGTTTTTAGTTGCATTGGGGTCTGTCTGTTGCATTGAAATATTAACATGTGCCTAGCTCCTAATATATTGGTAACTGGGTTATCTTCATTTGGCCTTTGAATTAGGGATATGAATGAAATTACTTTATGATTCACTCCTGATACACTGAGGGCACCTGTCTGGAAGGCACAGGGAGTGTAGTGGTCTGATTGGGATCAGGCAGGTGTGGTGTGTATTGGGGTGGGTTTGGGTGAGCAGCGGCAGCGCTGGGACCAGTTTGAGCTCCGACCACCACACAGCCTGAATGGGGTTAGGTTCTGCTGCAGCAGTTGGTTCTGGCTGGGTCTAGGTGAGGCTGGTGTTGGAGCTGCTGGTACCACTGTTCTTCCTCTGGCTACTCTGCACCGCACTGGGCACCTGCAGACCCGTCTGCACTGAGAAACAACCATTCCACACCTGTAGGGGGAGATAGAGCACATGCTTAACTCACAGGCAGGATTTATCTAAAATACCGGTAGTGGTTTCATAACTTTTTTGCTCTGTGAGCCACCCAAAAATCTAAGTTCCTCACCGAGAAGGCTGGTATGACAGGCTGTGTGAACTTGGTTCTAAAAGTGTGCATCAGTGTCTTGGTTCTGGCATTGTAGAAAGACAGTGCACCTGGATGGAGAGAAAGGTAATGTCACGAATGTCCCAGTACTCTGAGGCAGCTTGAAATTTGATACAGCCGCATAGCTAAGGAACACAGAGTGGAAGGGGGGATACTTAGTCAGTTGTACAACTGAATGCATTCAACTGAAATGTATCTTCCAAACTAGATGCAGACACCACCAGTGTTCATTTGATTACATTACCCAACCCATTCCTGGTCCAATCCTTAATTCAGACCAATTTAATGATGTAGAGATAACAACGTGCTGTGTGTCAGTCTGAGTTAAGTGGTGCTAACTGGATGGAGGAAACTGCTACAATGGGAACAGGAGATCCATCTCACCCTCCTCGTAGTTGCAGTAGACCCCTATGCGGTCCGGGATGGGACAGTCCAGGGTGCGGGCCTTGTTGTTGTGCTTGGCTGTGAGGCTCTGCTGCAGCCAGTTGTTCAAGTGGATGCACCATGATGCATTGCTCTTCCCCAGCTGGTCAAAGCGGCCCAGGTTCCGCAGGGCCAAGCCCACAGCGAATGCCTTGCTCTCCTTATCGAACCGCACCTCCCAGTACTGCTGGCCTGCGTCAATAAAAGTGTCTCCCAGTACAGTGTAGGATTCAGCCGTGAATCGGTCTCTTCCGACCCGAGCAGATGGCACTCTCTTAGGTGAATTCATGGCTGTCCTAGGAGAGGAGGCCACCAAAGTTGAACATCGACTTTCATTCTATTCACTGTTAAGTGTGCACAAAGGATTTGTCAGAAAGTGTTTCTGACCTGGCAGGTGAGTGCATTGGAGATTGGTTGGTTCTGTTCTTGTCCTTGCGGATGTCCTGGACAACCTTCCCCCCGCAGCTGTCCCACTCCACACTGAGGTCCTCCACCTTCAGGTTCTGATGAGCCGAGCCGGCATCCAGCTTGAACAGGAAAGCTGCAAAGGAGAGGTGCAGAGGGTTTTCTGACTCATTCTTATCTTGACATCATTAGGACATTAAGGACATTCAGCTACATACATTGTCCCTGTGGAAGACTATGTCCAGTTCAGTTCACTCACCATGTGTCTCCAGTGTTACAAGCTCAGAGAACTCTCCTGCCACAGCCTTGTTACACGCCTTCACACGGAACGTCATGTAGTGTGTGTCGAAGCGAAGCCCTGAAAATACATAATAATAACAATGATAATGAATATGATGGCTACTTGATAATTACAGTTGGTAAATTAGAGTCACCGTATTATTCCTAGACATGCCTTTCCTACTGCCCTCTTACTACGGTGAGCTCCAAAAGTATTGGGACAGTGACACATTTGTTATTTTTTCTGGCTCTGTACTCCAGCACGTTGGATTTGGAATGATACAATGACTATGGGGTTAAATTGCCAACTGTCAGCTTTAATTTGAGGGTATTTTCATCCATATCGAGTTAACTGTTTCGAAATTACAGAACTTTTTGTACATATTCCCTCCATTTTAGGGGACCAAAAGTTTTGGGACGAATACACTTAAATAATGTATTGTATCAATTTTATTGTAAATATGAATAGTGTTTCTGAACACTTCTTTATTAATATGGGATAGTCCTGAATGAAATTGTGAATAATGATGAGTGAGAAAGTTACAGACATACAAAAATCACCCCCCCCCCCAAAAAAAAAATGCTAACCTGTTATTATAATGGTGAGAAGTTAGCATGTCTTGGGGGTATGATATTTGTGTGTCTGTAACTTTGTCACTCATCATTATTCACGATTCATTTGGGACTGTCCACAATCATGGTAGCCTCCACATTAATGTAGGTAATGTAGTGTTTAGAAATGCCTCCCGAGTGGCAAAGTGGTCTAAGGCAGTGCTAGCTGTGCCACTAGAGATTCTGGGTTCGAGTCCAGGCTCTGTCGCAGACGGCCGCGACCGGGAGACCCATGGGGGCGGCGACAATTGGCCCAGCGTCGTCCGGGTTAGGGGAGGGTTCGACAGGGACTAGCGGCTCCTGTGGCGGGCTGGGTGCAGTACACACTGACACGGTTGCCAGGTGCACAGTGTTTCCTCTGACACATTGTTGTGGCTGGCTTCCGCATTGTGTCAAGAAGCAGTTGGGACACACGGCTCTCAACCTTCGCCTCTCCCGAGTCCATACAGGAGTTGCAGAGATGAGACAAGACTGTGACTACCAATTGGATACCACGAAATTGGGAAGAAAAAGCGGTAAAAAAATAAAAAGAAGTGTTTAGAAACATATTATATTATATTTACAATAAAAGTGAGTCCAAAATAACACATTATTTACCATGAATTTCTATTCTGCACAAAATAATCTACAAATGCATCCAACAAGTTTGTAGAATCACAATCTTGATGTAATAATCATTGTGTGCTAGGAATATGGGAGCAAATACTGAACTTGTGACTACTTTATTACACATAAGTGAATTTGTCCCAATACTTTTGGTCCCCTAAAATGGGAGGAATATGTACAAAAAGTGCTTTAATTTCTAAACAGTTCACCAGATATGGATGAAAATACCCTCAAATTAAAGCTGGCAGTCTGCAGTTTAACCTCATAGTAATCAAATCTGAAGTGCTGGAGTACAGAGCCAAAACAACAACAAAATTGTCACTGTCCCAATACTTTCGGAGCTCACTGTAGTTTAATGTCCACAACCTGGCTCAACCCTAACCCTAGCTTTATGTTCACACCCTGGCTCAAACCTAATCCTAAACATAATCCTATTTCTAACGTTAATCCTAGTTTCATGTCCACATTCCGGTTCAACCCTAACCCTAGCCATAACTCTAACCCTTACTTCTCTTCTCGAGTCAACTCTTACCTGTAAGGGTGTACTCGGTCTCGCAGATGCCCTCCACTACCATCCATGGGTAGTCCTCTCGGGCGCGGGGCGGCCCCTCATGGTTGGTGCGGCGGTGTTCCAGGTCATAGTGGTCTATCTTGCTGTCGGGCTCAGGCAGAGCCCACTGTACCGTCACCGTGTTGTCACACACCTGGCACTCTGACACCAAAATCTCTGGGGTCGCAGGCACTGGGGAAGAGAGAGATTAGGCTTATTGTCCTACTCATTAGTGACTACCAGCCACAAGCGAAAGACAAAATAATTGTACACATACAAGGCAGCAGTATTGTATTTCAAAAATCCCAATTCATATTAACTATAAAGTTCAGTTCTTAAAATAAACCAGTAGACATGACAGTTCACAGACTGACCTGGGAGGAACTTGATGGCCTGCAGCATCTCCCTCTCTTGGGTGAAGTCCACCATCATGTGACTCATGCTGTCAGTGGCTTTGGCTTTCAGCGACAAACGGAAGGCTGGGGCCATTGTCACACTGCTCTCCCACAAACAAAAACACAGAGAATGAGACATGCCTCATTATTCAACCCACTGAAGGACTGAGGGGACACATTAGTTGGTGAGTGTTGTACTGTAGTACTACTATAACTAATCACTACACAGAGCTAAAATACTCTTCAACTGTACCACACAAAAACATGAATGAATCATGAACTGACATACACGAAACATACAAGCTAAACTGACACTGCCAGAGAGGGGATAGACTGGCGCATGTGCCATGAGGGACTGACACATGTTTGAGACAGAGAGGACAGGTGAGGTGAGGGAGAAAAGGCTGAGATGAAATACCAGAGTGGTGATGAAAGAGCATGCTACAGAGTGATTGTATGGAATCTATATTTTGTTGGAAAGCATGTGGGTGAGCAGATGGTTAGGGAGTTAAGAAGATACTCTGAGAAATGAGCAGCAATGTACTATACCTATCCTTAATGT
Organism: Oncorhynchus clarkii lewisi; assembly: GCF_045791955.1. Lineage (NCBI taxonomy): Eukaryota > Metazoa > Chordata > Actinopteri > Salmoniformes > Salmonidae > Oncorhynchus > Oncorhynchus clarkii. The sequence goes on along the minus strand of NC_092151.1, from coordinate 64,072,496 downwards.
CTTTGGCCGCCTGGAGAGAAGCAGAGAGGGAAAGGAAAAGGAAATGAAGGAGATACGGACAAACAGAGAACTGAGTTGCAGCCACATCCTTACAATAAAAACAACACATCTGTGTTAATAAGTTGACACACATAACAACGAACCACATCAGATCAACATACTGTACTGCTTTACAATAACTGTAAATAAAGATAAGAAACAGGTAGTAACTGTGTTCAAACAACAGTCATGCCACTAAAACCATTATGAACCATTATGGATATCCTCACGCTAAATACCAATGCCATCGTGACATCCTTGCATAAAATATGCAAATGAAAGTTAGGTTGTAGAAGTTTTGCCAACCGTTACCTGAGTGAAGTCGTCTGCTTCCGAGGAGCAGAGAGTCTGATTGGCTACCTCCAATAGCTCCTCGGAGCTCTCCAGGGCTTTGGAGCATGCACTCAGCTGACTCTGAGAGAGAGAGCATGATATATTTAATCACAGTCCAGACACTGTTTCCTTTCAATATAATGAATGTCTTCTATGCTGTACTGTTTCTTTCCATCAGAGGAAAAGTTCATAAGAAAAGTTATTTGGGTTGAATAGCTTTGAATCACTTTCTTTTTTAAATAACCTACTGGAAACTGTACAATATATTAGTTTGGCTACCCACTCACATAATCAAGCACAGAAGGATGCAGTGTAGTGATGTCATTACAAAGCTGCCCCTGCCGTGGCTTTGTCTGACTGACTGATAGTCAGAGGCTAAGAGATAAAGCAGGATTATACACAGACACAATAATCCTCTAGGAATAATAACGTTGCGAACCCCAACACACACAGCCTTTCGTGGCAACATTTCTTTCATAGCAACTCTGAATCGGTCTGCACAAAAAGTTCACCCAAATTGTGAGCCTGAGAATGAGTCATGCTACATTGATCATAAGCTGATCTTATGATCGGATAGCCTGGAGAAGTCATCAAAATATTGTTCCAATGTTGAATGTTGATGTTCAAGATGTTGATCTTGAAATCTCAAGAAAATGCAAAGCAAAATCCTGTAAAACCCTTATCCAGTAAAAGCCCAATAAAGCTGAACTGACCTGTAGCTCATAGGTGCGGCTGGCCCTCTCCTGTTTGATCCTGGTGACCATGCTGTCCTTTATATCGTCCAGTACTGAGTGGAGGGAGCTGAACTCTGTCTCCAGGTCCTCCTGGACACGGCTGGAGTTAACCTGCAGGGGTCAATAGAGAAGGAATCAGTTCACTGATAGATACCATGTACATCCAGCCAGTCCGTCTGACTAGTATGCCACGCCAAATTCATAAAACCATGTGTCTATTGTGTTGTGCACATATCCTACTGTCAGGCTGTCATCTTATTGTTAGAACATCCAGACGCGTTGTACAATACCTCCAGGTTCTCCAGGCTCTGTTTCTGACAGCAGATGAAGTTTGTGATCTCCTCATTCTTCAGGGCCAGGGTGGTGGTGATCTTACGAAGCGATTCCTTAACAACATACAAAAGGTTATTAAACCTAAGAATATATTAGAGAGAACATTATTACATTTTCACATTGGACCAAGTTCTCAATACGCAGAATATAATATTTCCTTGAGATGCCTTGCTTCAAGACAACACATCAGTAGTGACTCCTAACAATACTAGCGTACATTTAAAGAAGTAAGGATTAATCATAAATGGTTAGTAGGCTACTCAGTCCCCCAAATCTCTTCCCGGGAATTTCCACTTCTGTGTAAATTGTGACAAGGGCGGCATCTTGCTACATAACCATAAGGATACGCATCCATCATTTAATAATGTGTCTCCTCTCCAGTGGTTAGGTTTAACCCATCATAATACACTAGGCACCATGGGCAACCTATCTCTGCAGCAGCCAAGCTAAACTCAATATGATATTGATTTAAGAAGATCCAGGCAAATTATGTTAAACATTTCCACAGTCCAGTCCCACGCCTGTCAGGTTTATAGAATCATACACTCCCAACCCAAGAAGCATTTAATATGCTCTTTCCTGCGAGAGGCTATGCGCCAGGCCCCAATAATAGGGATAATGGGACACACTCTACACTTATTGCAACCTCAGGCTCAGCAAATCGGTCAAAACTAAAAACAGACAGCTGTTAATGTGTCTTGGACTGGTATGCATTTACAAGTTAAATCATTAAAGACTATTCTGAGACCTCGTTAGTCGCAGTTTTTCTCGCGCACGAATTGGAGTCTTCTTGGCGGAAAGTGATGCTCATGTGCATCGAATGTTTGATGTACTGCAAATCTTTATGACGACGCGCCTCCGCGAAATACGCATCATCTTTTAAATCAACTAAAATATGTAAACATACAAGGTTGTATTAAAAGGACAGAATACAATCAAATGATATATAACAGCAACAAAGTCCCGGTCCTTCGAGCTACTCCCCTTTCTTTGTACGCCCTGCGACCGCAGCAAACACAAAACACCTGTTCGGCCACTTCTATCCTACCTTCTGATCTCCCATCTTGCCAGACCAAGAAACCGGTACCGGTGTATCAGTAATTATAAAGGCTATTCGTCGCCGTCCCCTATTTTTGGTTTATTTGCAGCACACTCTACTGGGCTGGTACTGATGCTGCCGGAGTGCATTGCATCTTTCGTCCAACGCCTAGGGCCGTAGTGTGTATTGCGCAGACGCAGTAGAGGAGAACTCTGGGTATTGTCGTTTTTAGGTCTGTATCTGGGGGTGAAGGCTATGCGTTTTCCTTGGTAAATGAAAAGCAGCTATGGAGAAAATGCAAATGATGATTAATTTAAAAGGCCTATTTCAGGTATTCTTTAGTTTACCCTCAGGGTTTCCACCAAATAGATGACATAACACGTGAGGTTTTTCATGTTTTAGTAGGCTGCCTGTCCTGTGTTTGACCTCTTTCTTCTAACTACCATAATAAGTGACACATTTTAATGAAAAGGAAAAGACACAATGTGTCATCAATGTTGTTCACTCATTATCACATTATACACATTCTGTGTGGGTTCATCTTCTTACTTCATTGTTCATGACACTCCAAGCGGATAAACTATTTAAATCAGAAACTTTGCATGGCTATTTGATCTTAGTATTGTTTTATGACCGAAAGTCACACGGATATTCTAGAATGATTGTAGTGGCGAAGTGAGTTAACACATTTGGACCAAAACCCCCAAACTCTCAGAAGCCCTTCCAGTTTCTCTGAGCCATACTTACAATATGCCCTTAAATTCCACAGTGCACACCTACAGTACCAACGTTTGAGGACACATGTGACTGCAAGACAACTATGTGTGTAGAGTTTAGTAACTCAGCAAATGTTGTTTTTAATGTAGTCAACCACTCTTTGTAGTTATATGTGCATCCCCCATCACCCCTCAATGTCTGGTTTCAGTATGTGGTAAATGTTGAGCACTTCCTTCCACCCACACATATAGAGTCCTTCCTCATCTCACTCAGGAAGGTACTGTAGCTATGACATGTGGGGACACACTAAGAAGCCCACCATTAAGCCATAAAATGGCCATCTGGAGAAAAGTGACCCTCTTGCTGTTTCTTACAGGTAGGATTACTATTCCTTGCTCTTCAACTCATCAATACATGGTTTAAATTTGACTATTTATTTATTTATTTATTTATTTGACCTTTATGGTCATACAAACATTTGCATTTGCTTTTTGCAATTCTATTCATAGCTTATTGATTTTCGTTTGCTTTTTCCCTGATCTATACTCACACAATCTCTTGTTTACCTCTAAATGATCAAACAACTAATCCCTCAATTGTGTGCATTCTCCTGCGACAGGAATGTTGGTGAAGCCTGGTCTGAGCACTGTGATCCTGGATCAGCCACCAAGGACAGTGGAAGTTCATCTTGGTTCCTCTCTTACCCTGAACTGCAGTTTCATGCCCCAAACTCGTGTCACGGTGAACTGGTATTTCAGCCCAACTGGCCACTCAAGCTGCAGCTCCAATACACTGCTGAACAGCAGTACCCATTCGGCTGACAAAACTGGGAAGCTGGATGCTGGGGGTCATGTATCTAAAGAATCTAGAGAGAGTTGGTCCAGATTAATTCTTAAAGATGTCACACACAATAACAGTGGATGGTACTTTTGCCATGTCTCAGTAGAGATTCCCGTCCTTCAACAAGCATGTAGCAATGGAACTCAAGTTAATATATGTAAGTAGAGAAGGAAATCGATTTTTATCTCATTCATCAGTCTCTGTGAAATGTTTAGAAATGTTATGATGATGAGTCTTACAACAGTATTGTCAGTGGCAGCACTACTGTTGTTACTAAATAATATACTGTAAATATTTTTTTTAAACAACTCATTATGGTCTTTCTATTGCAGCGGACAACCAGATGAAAAGTACCACTTATACTCCATTGATGACAGGTAAATCCTCTAAACCATAGGCGTTTTCATTGTGTGTATGTGTGTGTGTGTGTGTGTGTGTGTGTGTGTGTGTGTGTGTGTGTGTGTGTGTGTGTGATGTGCGGGTTGACTCATAACATAGTCATCGCGGGCGGATTTAGGGTCATAAAATATTGGGCGGGTTGAATAAAGAGAAACAATACCTTAAAAATCCATAAATGTATAATTATGGTCTAATTTCATTGAGGCTTTTATTTCATTATTTTAGGTTATCTGGCATTAGTGCATAAGCCTAAGCTTTAGAAACTAACTGTATACGTGAAATAGCCTACATGCCAATCACCAAAGCTTTTGGGAACAGGCAGAAAAAGTTTACTTCGATCCATCAAGGCTAAAAAAAATGTAATTCAGTAAGAGATAAGCTGCGAAATGGAACATTTAAAATAAAGAGGAGGGAGGGCCAGAAAATAAATGTTTGGGAAAGATTTGGGGAAGTGGTAAAAGAGGATAATAGCATGTTATGTGATGATTGTGTGATGGTTTTGATGCGCTATACAAATTCGACAGTCACAAGACTGTTTTTTTGTTATTTTTGTTATTTTATTTTATTTATTTATTTTACCTTTATTTAACCAGGTAGGCAAGTTAAAGAACAAGTTCTCATTTACAATTGCGACCTGGCCAAGATAAAGCAAAGCAGTTCGACAGATACAACAACACAGAGTTACACATGGAGTAAAACAAACATACAGTCAATAATAAAGTATAAACAAGTCTATATACAATGTGAGCAAATGAGGTGAGAAGGGAGGTAAAGGCAAAAAAGGCCTTGGTGGCAAGGTAAATACAATATAGCAAGTAAAACACTGGAATGGTAGTTTTGCAATGGAAGAATGTGCAAAGTAGAAATAAAAATAATGGGGTGCAAAGGAGCAAAATAAATAAATAAATTAAATACAGTTGGGAAAGAGGTAGTTGATAGGGCTAAATTATAGGTGGGCTATGTACAGGTGCAGTAATCTGTGAGCTGCTCTGACAGTTGGTGCTTAAAGCTAGTGAGGGAGATAAGTGTTTCCAGTATTATTCTTCTTCCTGGACCCTAACCATCTTTGCTCCTTGAAAGAAGCGGAGATCACAGAGAACTTTGCTGATGTCAACTAGATCAGCCTGGACTCATGGACTTGACATAACATAGTAAATGTAAATCTGGGACACTCAAGTTATATGTTACATTTGGTATGGTTACATAAGAGGTGTGGTTACTTAAGGCAAAAACAAAAGTTGGCAGGGGAAGGGTTAGCTAAAAGGGTTAGGGTTAGGGTTAGCTAAGATGATAAGTAGTTGCAAAGTAGCAAAAAATGTGTAGGTAGTTGAAAAGTTGCTAATTAGCTGAAATTCTAAAGATGTCCGTGATGAGATTCAAACTCGGAACCTTTGAGTTGCTAGATGTTTGCATTATACAAAAGGTTGTGAGTTTGAATCTCATGACGGACAACTTTAGCATTTTAGTTCATTAGCAACTTTGCAACGACATACTACTTTTTTGCTACTTTGCAACTACTTAGCATGTTAGCTAACACTTCCCCTAACATTAACCCTTCCCCTAACATTAACCCTTCCCCTAACCCTAACTTGAACCCTTTTAGCTAACCCTTCCCCTAACCCTAACCATAAGCAATTAGCCTAACTCCTAGACTTAACAATAACCTTAACCCTAACCCCTAACTCCTAGACTTGCTAATGTTAGCCACCTAGCCACGTAGCTAGAATCCATAACATATATGTTTTGCAAGTCGTAACATATACTACGTTTTGCAAATTCACAACATATTGTACGTTTTCAAATTCGTAACATATAATATGAATTATAATTCATAACATATCATACGAAATGGGTGATGGACATCCACAAAATAACACATCCATTAGAAATGTAACATATCCTACTAAATGGACTGTCTCGGATTTATGTACAAAATAATATAAAAATGTTCTGAGACTAGACTGACTAGATAGAATGAATGCTTCAATCTATTTATGACATTATTCTGGTGAGCAAGGGTTTATTTAGTCTTCTAGGGCAGCATATAATGACAGAAGAGAAGTTGACTAACAAATAATCTACCAAAATGTCAGAAAAAAAAAATGCTATCTTTGACAGCGCATTTTCTATATTAGCGGGTTAGGATCGTGTGTGGTCCTCAGATTTTCACAATACATATAGTTGGGTGATTGCGGTAGGGTTATTAGCTATTGCGAATGGGTAAGGGTGAACAAACAGCTGACCTGCACACCACTAATGTGTGTGTTTGTGGGTGAGAAGATGTCGAATGAAATAACTTCTGTTTACCCCCTCCTCACCTTCCAATAAGTAACTCTGTCTCGCCCTTCCAATCGGGTTCTGCTTGTAGACTGGAGGCTGTGGGTAGCAGTGGGAGCAGCGAGTGCCATACTTGTCACACTGCTAGTGGTCATCTGGATCTTAATACAACGAAGGGGATGCAAGAGCAGAGGTACAAGACAGTTTTTGTTCCAAAATATATTTATCTAGTATACATATTTTGAACTTAATTTCAAACCAGATCTTGTGACCTAAAGCAGAGAGGAGAAGTTTGTAGAGGGGGAGGATGATCAAACCTAAAGCAGAGAGGAGTAGTTTGTAGAGGGGGAGGATGATCAAACCTAAAGCAGAGAGGAGTAGTTTGTAGAGGGGGAGGATGATCAAACCTAAAGCAGAGAGGAGTAGTTTGTAGAGGGGGAGGATGATCAAACCTAAAGCAGAGAGGAGAAGTTTGTAGAGGGGGAGGATGATCAAACCTAAAGCAGAGAGGAGTAGTTTGTAGAGGGGGAGGATGATCAAACCTAAAGCAGAGAGGAGTAGTTTGTAGAGGGGGAGGATGATCAAACCTAAAGCAGAGAGGAGAAGTTTGTAGAGGGGGGGGATGATCAAACCTAAAGCAGAGAGGAGTAGTTTGTAGAGGGGGGGATGATCAAACCTAAAGCAGAGAGGAGGAGTTTGTAGAGGGGGAGGATGATCAAACCTAAAGCAGAGAGGAGTAGTTTGTAGAGGGGGAGGATGATCAAACCTAAAGCAGAGAGGAGTAGTTTGTAGAGGGGGGGATGATCAAACCTAAAGCAGAGGAGTAGTTTGTAGAGGGGGAGGATGATCAAACCTAAAGCAGAGAGGAGGAGTTTGTAGAGGGGGAGGATGATCAAACCTAAAGCAGAGAGGAGTAGTTTGTAGAGGGGGAGGATGATCAAACCTAAAGCAGAGAGGAGAAGTTTGTAGAGGGGGAGGATGATCAAACCTAAAGCAGAGAGGAGGAGTTTGTAGAGGGGGAGGATGATCAAACCTAAAGCAGAGAGGAGTAGTTTGTAGAGGGGGAGGATGATCAAACCTAAAGCAGAGAGGAGAAGTTTGTAGAGGGGGAGGATGATCAAACCTAAAGCAGAGGAGTAGTTTGTAGAGGGGGAGGATGATCAAACCTAAAGCAGAGAGGAGGAGTTTGTAGAGGGGGAGGATGATCAAACCTAAAGCAGAGAGGAGGAGTTTGTAGAGGGGGGGATGATCAAACCTAAAGCAGAGAGGAGTAGTTTGTAGAGGGGGAGGATGATCAAACCTAAAGCAGAGAGGAGAAGTTTGTAGAGGGGGAGGATGATCAAACCTAAAGCAGAGGTAGTTTGTAGAGGGGGAGGATGATCAAACCTAAAGCAGAGAGGAGGAGTTTGTAGAGGGGGAGGATGATCAAACCTAAAGCAGAGAGGAGGAGTTTGTAGAGGGGGAGGATGATCAAACCTAAAGCAGAGAGGAGGAGTTTGTAGAGGGGGAGGATGATCAAACCTAAAGCAGAGAGGAGAAGTTTGTAGAGGGGGAGGATGATCAAACCTAAAGCAGAGAGGAGAAGTTTGTAGAGGGGGAGGATGATCAAACCTAAAGCAGAGAGGAGAAGTTTGTAGAGGGGGAGGATGATCAAACCTAAAGCAGAGGAGTAGTTTGTAGAGGGGGAGGATGATCAAACCTAAAGCAGAGAGGAGGAGTTTGTAGAGGGGGAGGATGATCAAACCTAAAGCAGAGAGGAGGAGTTTGTAGAGGGGGAGGATGATCAAACCTAAAGCAGAGAGGAGAAGTTTGTAGAGGGGGAGGATGATCAAACCTAAAGCAGAGGAGTAGTTTGTAGAGGGGGAGGATGATCAAACCTAAAGCAGAGAGGAGGAGTTTGTAGAGGGGGAGGATGATCAAACCTAAAGCAGAGAGGAGGAGTTTGTAGAGGGGGAGGATGATCAAACCTAAAGCAGAGAGGAGTAGTTTGTAGAGGGGGAGGATGATCAAACCTAAAGCAGAGAGGAGGAGTTTGTAGAGGGGGAGGATGATCAAACCTAAAGCAGAGAGGAGGAGTTTGTAGAGGGGGAGGATGATCAAACCTAAAGCAGAGAGGAGGAGTTTGTAGAGGGGGAGGATGATCAAACCTAAAGCAGAGAGGAGGAGTTTGTAGAGGGGGAGGATGATCAAACCTAAAGCAGAGAGGAGGAGTTTGTAGAGGGGGAGGATGATCAAATCAAATCACATTTTATTGGTCACATACACATGTTTAGCAGATGTTATTGCAAGTGTAGCGAAATGCTTATGAAACAGATGAAAGAAAGCTCTGTAATATATATACAGTTGAAGTCAGAAGTTTACATACACCTTAGCCAAATACATTTAAACTCAGTTTTTCACAATTCCTGACATTTAATCCTAGTAAAAATGTCCTGTTTTATGTCAGTTAGGATCACCACTTTCTTTTAAGAATGTGACAATTCAGAATAATAGCAGAGAGAATGATTTATTTAAGCTTTTATTTCTTTCATCACATTCCCAGTGAGTCAGAAGTTTACATACACTCAATTAGTATTTGGTAGCATTGCCTTTACATTGTTTAACTTGGGTCAAACGTTTTGGGTAGCCTTCCACAAGCTTCCCACAATAAATTGGGTGAATATTGGCCCATTCCTCCTGACAGAGCTGGTGTAACTGAGTCAGGTTTGAAGGCCTCCTTGCTCGCACACGCTTTTTCAGTTCTGCCCACAAATGTTATATGGGATTGAGGTCAGGGCTTTGTCATGGCCACTCCAATACTTTGATTTTGTTGTCCTTAAGCCATTTTGCCACCACTTTGGAAGTATGCTTGGAGTCATTGTCCATTTGGAAGACCCATTTGCGACCAAGTTTTAACTTCCTGATTGATGTCTTGAGATGTTGCTCCAACATATCCACATAATTTTCCTTCGTCATGATGCCATCTATTTTGTGAAGTGCACCAGTCCCTCCTGCAGCAAAGCACCCCCACAACATGATGCTGCCATCCCTTGCTTCACAGTTGGGATAATGTTCTTCAGCTTGCAAGCCTCCCCCTTTTAACTCCAAACATAATGATGGTCATTATGGCCAAACAAATCTATTTTTGCTTCATCAGACCAGAGGATATTTCTCCAAAAGGTATGATCTTTGTCCCCATGTGCAGTTGCACACCGTAGTCTGGCTTTTTTATGGCTGAGCGGCCTTTCAGGTTATGTCGATATAGGACTTGTTTGACTGTGGATATAGATACTTTTGTACCTGTTTCCTCCAGCATCTTCACAAGGTCCTTTGCTGTTGTTCTGGGATTGATTTGCACTTTTCACACCAAAGTACGTTCATCTCTAGGAGAATGAACACGTCTCCTTCCTGAGCAGTATGACAGCTGCGTGGTCCCATGGTGTTTATACTTGCATACTCTTGTTTGTACAGATGAACGTGGTACCTTCAGGCGTTTGGAAATTGCTCCCAAGGATGAACCAGACTTGTGGAGGTCTACAATTTTTTTTCTGAGGTCTTGGCTGATTTCTTTTGATTTTCCCATGATGTCAATCAAAGAGGCACTACGTTTGAAGGTAGGGCTTGAAATGCATCTATAGGTACACCTCCAATTGACTCAAATGATGTCAATTAGCCTATCAGAAGCTTCTAAAGCCACAACATAATTTTGGGGAATTTTCCAAGCTGTTTAAAGGCACAGTCAACTTAGTGTATGTAAACTTCTGACCCACTGGAATTGTAATACAGTGAATTATAAGTGTGTTAATCTGTCTGTAAACAATTGTTGGAAGAATTACTTGTGTCATGCACCAAGCAGATGTCCTAACTGACTTGCCCAAGTTATAGTTTGTTAACAAGAAATTTGTGGAGTGGTTGAAAAACAAGTTTTAATGACTCCAACCTAAGTGTATGTAAACTTCCGACTTCAAATGTATCATAGTACTGAGAGAGAGAGAGAATAAGAGTGAAAGAGACATGAAAAAACAGCAAGCCTTGTGCACTCATTTACAGAGCAGCTAATATGCACAAAGTGAGGTCTGCCCTTAGAGTGTGTTGAATGAGAGATCAGGTGGTATGTGGTTAGAAGCTCTGAGACAGAGTGGGGGAGGATAGGTGAACGTCTCAGGTTCATTCTTTGCAGCTTCTCAGCTGTGTCTTGTCCTTTCTGCCCAGTCTACGACCTTCTTGACAGTGCAGGTTGCTGAGCAAGGACAGTTAATCAGATGTGAATATTTGTTGGTGTGACAATGACTTTGGAGTATTTTTTTTTCTTGTGTATTTCCAGAAAATCCTATCTATTTGAATATGCCTCCACCAAGATCTGCAATAAAACAGCCCTCTCCGCATCCAGGAATACAGATGGACAACCAGAAGTTTCCTTCTCCTTTAAAACACACCAGGACCCCAGCCACAGCCCATTACAGCAAACATGTCAGGACCCCAACTCCAGCCAGGACCCATGACAGCAAACATAGCCTAAAACCCTAAGACTTTTTATGATTCCAATTAATCATATTTCCTCTACTGAAACTATGTCAGCAAGTAATTCGTTATCTCGTGTGTTGTGAGTGAAGTCTGACTTGGTCCTATCCTGTCCTATTACATGAGCTATCACTTTAGTATGTTTTTTTTCAGGGATTGCTGTTGATTACTTCTCCAGCAATTGGCATGCCATGGTAGCCTACTAAATTCTGAGAAAGTATTGTTGTGTAAATATTATTCTCAGGGTCATTTAATGTTCTCCAAGTTCTATAAAGCGTAATCTAGCAATAAAGAAAATAAGTGCTATTTTCTGGAATTTACAGTATGTTGTATCAGTAGCCTTTGTAAAAAAGACTGGGCAACACTGTGGGCTTGAAGGAAATATCTGTTAATAGTGCATTAATGAAATTCCATATTTCAGTATTTTCTTGCAATTGTAGTGTCAAAATTGTGAACAAATACTATGTGACTGGCAATTGTGCTATACATGTATGCAAGGACAGAAACATACATCAAGTTCGTTTTAGACAAAGTCTTTAAAATGATAGCCTACTAAACAACCACTTCAAAGGTGTCATCCTAAAAACAGAGCCAATGTATCGGTCTAATGTATCAGTCAATCAACGTCCATCCTTCGAAAATAGAAAAACATGGTCACGTGATACCTTGCCCCATCTAGGTACTTGTGGTGCTTTCATGACAACTGGGAACTGTGGCCTTCAGGTCGGAAATATACAAATATGCCCGAGTTTCCGGCTTGGAATTCCGTGTTGGAAGATCATTAAAAAGATTCTGCCCAGTCAGAGTTCGTTTTTTCCTAGTTGTCTTGAATGCACTGTAGTTGGAAGTGGAGATTTCCGAGTTCCCAGTTGTTTCGAATGTGGCATTGGTAGAGACGAATTTCATGGGATTATCGAGCTAACGTGCACACTAGCCAGCAAACGTTACAAGTGGAGCCGAAAGATAATACCGATGTCAAATGGAAGATACTCTGGATCAATTTCTAATGGCGTAGACTGAGAATAATTATAACTGTTCCAGGTGAGTCATGTAGGCCTATTGGTATTTGAATTTTCGCGAGCAGCATTTGTTTGGTTGTTCTTCATGGGTGAGGTCAATTTGTAACAAGTGAAATTATTCTCAGCTAACTAGCCAGCAACCTTGGTAGCAGGTAAAGTGGTGTAACAAGATTATTATAAACGTCATACACTCCTTTTAGTGAACACCTTTGGCGAGTTTTAATGTGCAACGTTAGTGATTTTTCACCTGTCCTAATCAGTAATAATTCAAGAAGCGTCAATATTCGCCCGAATAAAGTAGTGTTATAGCACGTCCTTTTCATAATTTACCCTTTCCCACCTGTCATTAATTAAATTTCTTTATCAGAATCAGAAATGTCATATTTTACGTCAAATTTATAACAAAGTCCAGGTGTGAGGTTGAATCAGCAGCTGCATCAGTCAGGTCAGAAACATTGACCAGCTGTCCTAAATATAATTATGCAAATTGTCCTATTAATTATAAGAGAAGTGCTTTCAATCATGTATTATATGGAACCTATTTTTTGACTAGCTGTCCACTGTTTTTAATCTATTCTCCCAAAGATGTCATCAACACAGACTGACATTAAAATATCTGAACAATAAGCTGTATTTTCAATTTATTTAAAGATTGTTTATATTGTAATAGGGAAATGGACATGTCAATGAATATGTAATTAACCCATTAAACATATTGCATAATTGGTAGAATGCTCTATGTTTATGTTATCTGCCCATAAGCGATTTAATGAACATGTTGTCATTGTTGTGTATTATGGACACACAATTGCACTGGGATTTGACACATGATGTCAAATCCCAGTGCAAGTGGTATGCTGCATAACAGCTCAGAGGCAGAAAACATTTGTGTAAATTCTCTAAATCAATAGGGATTGATTTTACCAGTGGAAACACATTGGACATGACCAGCCTGGTATGCCAATATTCCTAGTGGCAAAGTGGGACCTGGTCAATTAAATAGTCAGTTGGCAGAAGTTGGGTATTCCCATGAAACTGTGAGGAGCCTGTGTGAGCAGGATGAGATTTGAAGGAGTTCATATTTTCCTTTGTCTCCCAGCTCCTGCTGAGACTTGCCCATGATGTGTTTGTGTAGGCAGCCTAGCCATGCATGTTTCACTGATTGTGCTCAATTTGTTAGAACAGGGCCTAGTAAATAAAAGGTTGTCTGTTTATACTCAAGTCATTGTATAAAACATTGTTTCATAAATTGTTACAGCCTATATGAAGTCCCCAGAGGCTGATCTCACTATTCATAACCCTGGTCATTCATAACCCCATTCATGGAAAAAAAGAGTTTAGCAATTAGTTGTATTATTCCAGCTAATTAACTTTCTCACCCTAACAACACATCTGGTGGCCTATTGTTATCTTGATAAAATTATTTATTTTAGTAATCTGAGCTAGTGAAAACATAACCTTGTCCTGAACTGGGTGTGTTTTTTTCCACACAATGGTGTTTCACAACAGTGGCTATGACACAAGGAGTGTCAGAGGTGAACTCCCAGTTTCCTGTTCAAACCCAGCCCCATGGAACACACTGTCACTGCCATTCACTGCTCTGGTAAATCAGTTACAGTACAACTCAATTCTGTGCAGCAGTAGCCTACAGATTAGGAGAGGGCATTTTTGCTCAAGTCAAATGTAGAAGCACTAAGGCCCAGGCCCTATTCTCAGACCATCTGCACCAAATCAATCTCCAGATGATGAAATTGGAAGTCAGTACAAGTTTGGGTTTTAGTATTCTGGGGGCTGCCATATCCGGTCTGCCACAAAGTACACATTTGGATTCCCTTTGCCTAGTCTAGTGGAGTGCTACATATTGAACTATGCCAGAGGTGATTGAACTTAATATCCACAACTAAAAATATCTTAATGACAGGAGAGTCCAGAACTGTTTAGAGAGCGTGGCGGTCTTGACCCCTGTTTGATTCCTGTGAACCTTTTCTGGCTGAAATTGTCTGATCACCTCCACATCTCTTCTCACTTAAGACTTTCCTGCTTTTTACAGGTGGACTTTGAACCCTAATCCTTTCCAACTTTTCTCCCTCTAGGTTGATAGTGTTGACAATCAATGAATGTCAATGTCATTGTCGCTATATACAGTGCCTTCATTAAATATTCAAACCGTTTTACTTATTCCACATTTTGTTGTTACATCCTGAATTCAAAATGGATTTAAAAAAAATATTCTCACCGGTCTACACACAATACCCCATAATAACAGTGAAAACATGTTTTTAGAAAATCTTGCTAATCTTTTGAAAATAAGGGTTGTGAATACTTTACAAAAGTACTCACACCCCTGTGCTATGACACTCTAAATGGAGCTCTTGCATCCAATTTCCTTTCAACATCCTCTACAACTTGATTGGAGTCCACCTGTGGCCAATTCAATTAGACATCATTTAGAAAGAAACACACCTGTCTATATAAATTCCCACAGTTGACAGTTCCTGTCAGAGCAGAAACTATTGTACCATGAAGTCCAAGGAACTGTCAGATCTCCGAGAATTGTGATGACGCATATATCTGGGGAAGGATCTCCATCGTTGGTAAATGGAAAAAATATGGAACTACCCAGACTCTGCTTAGATCTGGCCGTCCGACCAAACTGAGAAAACGGGCAAGAAGGACCTTGGTCAGGGAGGTGACCAAGAGACCAATGACCACTCTGATAGAACTCCAAAGTCCCTTGGCTGAGATGGGAGAACCTGCCAGAAGGACAACAGTCTCTACAGCACTTCACCAATCTGAGCTTTATGGGAGAATGGCCAGACTGAAGCCACTCCTGAGAAAAAGGTACATGACGGCACGCCTGAAGTTCTCAAAGAGGCACGTGAAATACTGCGCGCATAATATTTTGCCTTGAGTCAATAATTGTACTATTTGGCCTGAATGCAAAGCGCTATGTCTGGAGAAAACCAGGTACAGCTCATCACCGTCTAACACCATCCCTACCGCAAGGCATGGTGGTGGTGGCATTATGCTGTGGGGATGCTTTTCAGTGGCAGGGACTGTGAGACTGGAAAAGATAAAGGGAACAATGAATGGAGCCAAATACAGGCAAATCCTTGATGAGAACCTACTTCAAAGTGCAAACGACCTTAGACTGGGGGCAAAGATTTACGTTCCAACAGGACAATGACCCCACGCATACAGCCAAAGAAATGCTAGAATGGCTTCAGAACAAGAATGTGAAAGTCATTGAGTGGCCCAGCCACAGCCCAGACTTGAATCCTGTGGAAAGACTTGTAGATTGCTGTTCACCGTCGCTCCCAATCTAATTTTACTGAGCTTGAGAAAATCTGCAAGGAAGAATGGGAGAAAATCCCCAAATCCAGATGTGCAAAGCAGATACAGACATACCCAAGACGACTCAAAGCTGTAATCGCCACCAAAGGTGCTTGTACAAAGTATTTACTCAGTGGTGTGAATACTGTTGTAAATGAAATATTTCTGTATTTCAATTTCACAAAATGTTTTTTACAAATGTTTTCACTGTGTCATTATGGGGTATTGTGTGTAGATGGGTGAGAAACTATTTAATCCATGTTGAATTCAGGCTGTAACACAACTTGGAATAAATCAAGGGGTATGAATACTTTCTGATGGTATGATAACTGAGTGTACAAAACATTAGGAACACCTGCTCTTTCCATGAGACAGACCAGGTAAAAGTTATGATCCCTTATTGTTAAATCAACTTCAAACAGTGTAGATGAAGCGGAGGAGACGGGTTAAGAATTATTATTTTTTTAGCCTTGAGACAATTGAGACGGATTGTGTATGTGAGTTATTCAGAGGGGGAATGGGTAAGAAAATATTTAAGTGCCTTTGAACGGGGTATGGTAGTAGGTGCCAGGCGCACCGGTTTAAGTGTGTCAAGAACCTCAACGCTGCTGGGTCTTTAACGCTCAATAGTTTCCCTTGTGTGTGTCAAGAATGGTCCCCCACCCAAAGGACATCCAGCCAACTTGACACACGTGTGAGAAGCATTGGAGTCAACATGGGCCAGCATCCCTGTGGAATGCTTTCGACACCTTGTAGAATCCATACCCCAACGAATTGAGTCTCTTTGAAGGCAAAAAGGGGTTCAACTCAAGATGAGGAAGGTGTTCATAATGTTTTGTACACTCCGTGTATATCCAAATCAGCAGGTAGCCTACTTAACTCATTTAGCATACCCTCAACATCTGCTATGTAGGTGAATTGCATCAATTATGGAGCTGTCAATGGTTGCTTACTGATTCCGGCATGATGCAATCAGTATTAGAAAATGTATTCAAATTGAGAAGTTAAATTGTACAAATTATGTAACTTGGGCTTTGCGTAGTTCTAAATTTCTAAAGTTTTTTTTATATAGATCCTCAATCTGGTTTCTCTGACTGTACTAGACAAAATACCATTCATCTCCAATAAAATAACTCGTCATCGGAAAGTGAGGGTGGTTGAACATGTGAATGGATGTGGCTTAGGTGTCATAAAATCTTCACGAATCAACAGAGTGATGTGAATAGTGAAACCAGACTGGAGGGCCAGTGACATCATTTGACAACGTGTTTTGCATTGACTCACTCAACTTGTTAAATGTTTAATTGTTGGCCATAAAAGACTAAAAACACCAGGAAATCAGCTCCAAGTGATTTTAATATTGGAAATCTGTTCCCAAGTATTCCCATGCGTAATAGAGACACGTGATCATATACAAATGTAAGCAAGGTTTGAAATGTTTTGGTCAAATATTATATCTGTTTGGGCTTTTTGCGATCAATTTGTATGATTTGATGATCCCTGTTGTAGGCATTCCTGCTTGTCTTCCATGCTTGGAAATATCTGTCAAACACAGTGAATAACAACTTGTAGTCATTCAAACCAGCTGTAGTGCTTAACTGTAGTCCCCCTTGCCTGAGGCGTAAAGTATGTGTGCTCTCCCTGCTCTGTCAACAGTTGAGCAGTCGCTAGCATGCACCAGCTCGTTTCTGTGTTTTTAAAGTAACAACAAGAAACCAGCATCTGTTGCAAGAGGCTATTTTTTTTGTCTGTTTAACAGCATTTCTGTGTTTTTGATCTCTGAAATAAATAAGTCCTCAATGTTTTGTTGGCTGTCATGGATAGCGTCCTAGGTTTTTCTTGTGCACGTGACCTGGCTTGGAAAAACTCTGCATGGGCCCTTGTTTAGTCTAAAGGACAGTCTGAACACAGTCTACGCAATGGATCCAACGGAGGGTCGTTTGTGTAGCTCTCTACATAATTCTTAGTACTTTTGTGAGGCGGAATTTTTCGAACTCGACGCAAACGGAGCTCTGTTTCCGTAGACTGAAATCACTGTGGAGAGCCCTTAACTAGGGCCCAGGGTTTGTCCATGTCAGGTCTTATGGTAAGGAAAGACGCAAGTGCTCTAGTCATAGGAGCAGAAGGGATCCAACCCAAGTATTAAAACCAGTGAATCACAGGAACCTCTGAGTGTTAAATTAGAGAATCAGTGTGATTTGCATGCATGCCCCAACCTGAGCATATTTCCAGCTGCTAGTATCCTGGTAATCAGAAGGAAGCGGCACACACCCAGGTCCTTATCATTGGGGGCAGACAGACAGGAAGAGAGAGTAAGGGAGGTGGAGACCTATTAATTTCTTTCTTTTAGCCAGTTGGATCATAAAATCAATATGATCTTTGTTTTGTCTTTAGACTACTTCATGCAGTCTATGTTGAGTCGCTCTTACTCATGTATTGTGTTCTCATGTCCCTAGATGAGAGCCTCAGGACCAGCATAAAGATCCCCTGAATTGGGAAGTTTGAACTACCACGTCCTACAAAAGTACCTGGGACAGTATGGATTCTCTCCTGAGCTACAGAGGAGGTAGCAGCAGCTGCAAGTGTTAAGTTGGAGGCTGATACCATCATAGCTATTGACCATCAGAACACTAATACTGGAGTCTCTATAGAGACATGAACTGCTGACCTTGATCTACAGTGTGTTATTGTGTAAGCAGGACTAAGCAGTGCTCCCACACACCCCCTCCCACCTGGGCACTACGCCATGTCTCCTCTCTCTGCTCTCGGTGTTTTCTGTGGATTGTTCCTTCCTCTGTCTCTCAGTGAATACAACACTCACAACTGTATCCCACGGAAGAGTGTCCTTTACCAGGGTAAGTCCCTCACTCTCACATCTCACCCTCACTCCCTGTTTTCTCATAACGGTGTAGTGGAGTGCATCTGTTTCCTCAAATACTAAAAAGTTGGAATGAACACACACAGTTTGTGATACAGAGCAATCATTGAGTTTTCGAATGCTTTCCTGTTTAGACAATATGAAGCTGTTCAGAGAGGAAGGGATTTGTAACTACTCCACCATGTTGGTTCGAGAGGATTTGGGCCTGCTGCTGCTCGGGGCTCGAGAGGCTGTCTATGCCCTGGACATCAATGATATTTCCATCAAGAAGTCATGGGTATTCAGTTATCCACTTTAGCTATCAGTTATCCTGTATCATTTGCATACATTATTTTATAAATCACAAATGGACTGCAATAAAAGGCTCCTGTAACTACTCTGCGGTGACCTAATACCAATGCTTTGGAATCATAAATCCATTACCTAGAACATACTTTGATGTGCAGCTCTCTGTTAGGTATACTGGCGGGTCACCAAGGAGAAACAGATGGAGTGCACATACAAAGGGAAACATGCTGAAGTAAGTGGCTCCATCAATCATGAAACAGTTCTCCTCACAGATATCTGTGAAGTGAGTTGTTTATCTGAACACCAACTGAAGACAGGACAAACAGAACCAGATAAATTCACTGAAATCCATTAAATGACTTCTCATCCCCGTTCTCTTGCAGATCGAATGCCGTAACTACATCCGGACGCTGCATAAAGTGGATGATGGCAGAATGTATGTGTGCGGGACAAATGCTTTCAGCCCCACCTGTGATTACATGGTAAGAATAGCTTGGCCAGAACAGGACAGTTAGGACATCTTCCTGTAAGAATAGCTCTGGTATTTGAAGCTATCATGTGACTGCTGCAGACAGGCAGTTGTCATTGAATATTTACAGTGAGTGTGAAATGTTTGCATACTACAGACACCTACCTGCCTTCACGCTCTCTACTGTTAGTGGCTACTGAGTGTAACACATTTTGCCCTCTGAGGATTAGTATAAAGTATATGCCTACATCTCACTCCCTGAAACAGTGTGAATGAATACAACTAAATAGTGGCTTTGTTTGTGACCCTGACAGACGTATTCTGAAGGACAGCTGAGACTAGAGGAAGCGCAGGAGGAGGGAAAAGGGAAATGCCCCTTTGACCCCTTCCAGAGATACTCATCCATCATGGTCGGTATGTACTGTGCCTCTCTTGTCTGTCTCTGGTTATCTGCTCTCACACAATGACAGACTTGTGTATCCATTGAAGTACAACTTGCACCAACTGAAAAGTGGAGTTTCAAATGTGCAATCTAGAACTTTCATTTTCGATTGAAAATGCTGCCGCTGCACTTGTTTAAGTGGGGGGGAGGGGAGGGGGGGGGGTTGTAAAAGTGAAGGGGCTGGGTATTTGTGAATTTGAAGTTTTCTGCTTTATGGCTCAATGTGTTTATTAGTTTGCGTTGCCAGTGGCAAAATTAAAGATTGCACCTGTAATTCTCTAAATACTTACAATATTATTTACTTTGCTTGAAGATCCATTATGTTTCCCCCTTGTAATTCTCATGTCTCTGATCTGCCAGGAAATGACCTGTACTCTGCTACCTCAATCAACTTCCTGGGCTCTGAGCCTGTTGTTCTCCGCAGCTCTTCCTCTGCTCTCCGCACCGAGTTCAAGAGCTCCTGGCTCAACGGTCAGCTCTCCTTCGCTGTTCATACTTGTTATAAACTTCTATACTACTATACACCATGCCTTATATTCTATTCATTTGTGCACCATATCTCCTAACACCTGCAGATGAACTTTGAATGGCAAAATGTATCCATAGCATTTGACATACTCTGTACCTTGAGTAATAGCCTAGATCCTATAGGTCTCTGTGTTTTTGAATTATGAAACTGAACTTCAACTACTCCTGTAAAACAGTTCCTGATAGGTAGCGTAATAAGTGCTCATTATGGTTTGATTTCAGAACCCAACTTTGTGTACATGGACCTTGTCCCCGAGAGCAATAACAACCCAGAGGGCGATGATGATAAGGTCTACCTGTTCTTCAGCGAGAACGCCATGGAGTATGACTTCTACAACAAGCTCATGGTGTCACGAGTGGCTCGTGTATGCAAGGTAACAACTTGTTACAAATTGACTTTCAGCTGCAAGAAGTACAAGTTTCATTGGTCCATACATGGTATTTTAAATATAAAGAACAGTACACTGTTTAAACAGTGCAAGGGTATAGTGTGTGCATGTGTCCTTCTCTCCAAAAGTTTTCACTTGTTTGACTAGGGGGATATGGGCGGCCAGCGGACGCTCCAGAGGAAGTGGACGTCGTTCCTGAAGGCTCGCCTGGACTGCTCTCTGCCAGAGTCCAGCCTGCCCTCCATTGTACAGGATGTCTTCCTACTCAAAAATGATGACTGGAGCAAAAGTGTTTTCTACGCGGTGTTCACTCCCCAGTCGTGAGTATTCTCAATAGAATCCAGTGACTTTAAAGTTGGTAACATTGTTTCAGTAGGAAGTGGACTGAGATTCTCACTATGTTTTAAATGGTTGCTTTACATGCACGTTTACCATAATCATAGGGCCAGGAGTTTTCCCCAAACATGTGACCTGACCAGGTAAAAGCCCTGGCTAATGGAGGGATAACTATGGCCTAGGGGTATTTATCACGTGGTCAGGAAAGACATAGGGCCCTAACCATAATATATATTGGTGGTTTGAAAACATCAAACATGTTTTTCTGACTGTGTGTTTGCGCTAGGAGCTTGTCCGACATGTCTGCAGTGTGTGCGTACAGTGTGTCAGCTATCGGAGACGTGTTCAATAAGGGGAAGTTTAAGACACCAGTGACTGTGGAGACGTCCCATGTGAAGTGGGTAATGTACAGTGGAGAGGTGCCCACCCCCAGACCTGGAGCCGTAAGTCCCAATTTAATATCATTGTGAATCTCTAAATGGTTTAGGGCCACAAAAGGAAATTATCAACTTTTCAACTACTAACTCAGCACTAATACATTTATTATCATTATCAAGTTATTACCACTCATCAATCCTTTGTTTTTCAGTGCATTAACAATGCAGCACGGGCCCTTGGGATGGAGCGCTCCCTGGACCTGCCAGACAAGACCCTGCAGTTCATCAGGGACCGGCCCCTCATGGACGAGGCCGTGCGCCCTCTGACCGGGGGTCCGCTGCTGGTCAAAAAAGGTGCCATGTTCACGCGCCTGGTGGTGGACAACGTGCTAGCTCTGGATGGAGAGAGATACGCAGTCATGTTCATCGGCACAGGTACTGTACAGCACACACACAGCCCCAAAACAGACTTCTTCTGGCAGTGGCTATCAATGACATGGGTGTTCTTCTCTTCTTACAGAGAACGGCTATGTGCAGAAGGCAGTGAACTATGCTGGGGAGATGTTCATCATTGAGGAAATACAGCTGTACCAGACCCCAGAGGCTATCAGGACGCTACGCCTCTCCTCCAGCACGGTAACACTAACTCAAGTCAATCAAACTTGATTTGTATCGCGCATTTAACAAATGCGTTCTTCAAATTTCTTATTGGCAACTCGGGTTTAAAACCCCATGGTGCAGCAACATTTTACAAAGCATTTTGCAAAACAACATTTTACTGATAAAGGTAATTCATACAATGTAAACATAAGTTTTTCATGATCAATGTCAGTTTATTGTTGTCTACAGGCACTTCTGCAGACCGACGGTTACTCATTTATGTTTTATTTCCTTGGCACTTACAATAGAGCATTGGCAAGGAGAACGGCATTGTCATTGCTGTTACTAACAGTGGGTGGAGCCGACTCATCGAGCTGCTGACACTCATGTGGTATTTGCTTGTTTGTATTCTTGTTTCCTCAGGGTCAGTTGTATGCAGGCTCAGATTTTGGAGCAGTACAGATGCCTCTGAGTGACTGTGGCCGCTATGAGTTGTGTCTGGACTGTGTCTTGGGCAGAGACCCTTACTGTGGATGGGACCTCTCCACTGGCATCTGCTCTGCTGTGGCCAGTTCATCCTCTGACACGTACGCTCCACACTAGCATTTTCACTGGGGAGTAACCTCTGACTTTAAATAAAGATTACAAGTGTTTACTATATGTTAGAATGTAAGTATACACTTGATATATTAGGGTATTTGTCTTTCAGGAACATGATTCAAAGTCTAAAAGATGGTGATATATCAAAATGTCCAAAATCAGGTAAATTGATTTCACAATATTTCACAATAAATGTTCAGCACATTACCAACAAAGAACAGATCTAGTCATCACTTCCTTTGACAAGTAGATACACATAGAAATAATTGCGTTTTTTGCAGAGACTGTGAAGCCAGAGAACTACACCTTAGTCCCTGGGAACAACATCAAGCTGCCGTGCCATCCTGCCTCCAACCTGGCACAGGTACACTGGCTCTTCTTAGGGCAACAGCTGCATGCTGACACTAAGTATTACATATACAACGGAGGAATCCTTATTCTTAATGCCTCTGCCTCCGACGCGGGCCAGTACACCTGTGAGTCTGTAGAGCAGGTGAAAAGCAGACCACACACCAGGACTATGGCAGTCTATCAACTGCGGCCCCACACTAATGCAGAGGGTGAGGAGGAGGAGACGACGACGACAGAGTCCCCCTATAGCCACAATACCCCACTACCAGAGGAGCCACAGACTTTGGAGCCCCCGCTTCCTCCTGAGTCATGGAGTGTAGACAGCAGGGTGGTAGGCCTGCAGGTGGCGGTAGCGCTCCTCTCTCTGATGCTGCTTGGTCTAGTAGCCTGGAATCTATATAAAAGGAGCTTTAGAAACAGATCTTCAGAGAACTCAGGTGTGGGCCAGGTGAAAAGGCTGTCAGTTGACTACATTCAAAATAGGACTTCAGTGATTAAGTTGCTGGGACCTACACCCAGTCATAACGCAAACAATAACCATCACGCGGTCATAGCTTTCAAAGGGAATGGGAAGCACCACTTTTCTCCGGGAGGCAATATTTCCACTATGGATGGGTTGGGTTACATTGACAACGAGTCAGAGATCTGACCCTGAGTGTTAACCACTCTCTGGGGTTTGCTCTCTTTCTCTCACCAGGCAGCTGATTTAGGACACTATGGCAATGTCAAGCTCTGTACATTGGACTTGCGATAGAGGGGAATGTTTTATATTTTTCTAGGAATTGTCCAGAAAAACATTTTCCCACCAGGTTGAATTTATTTTATATAGTCATGCCATAATGCAAATATACAGTGAGCTCCAAAAGTATTGTGCCCAGTAGAAATTAATGGTAAATAATGCATTGTTGTGAGTAACTTATTGTAAATATGAATAGAATGTTTCTAAAAACGTTAATGTGGCTACAGATAGTCCTGAATGAATTGTGATTAATTAGAAAGTTACAGATCAAATATCATACCCACCTCTCACAATTACAATAACAGGGGAGGTTAGCATGATATTTGTGCATCTAACTTTCTCACTCATAATTATTCACAATTTCATTCAGGACTATCTGTAATCATGATAGCATCCACATTAACGGAGAAGTGTTTAGAAGCATATTTAATTTTTTATTTACAATAAAAGTGACTAGGATGACAATATATTATTTACCATTGATTTCTATTGGGCACAAAATAATCTGAAACACTACCAAAACAAACAGCAAATGCATCCAACAAGTTTGTAGAAAGGGAAAGACCTAGTCAGTTGTACAACAGATGTGTCTTCCGCATTTATCCCAACCCTTCTGAATCAGAGAGGTGCGGTGGGCTGCCATAAATCGACATCCACGTCTTCGGCGCCCGGGGAACACTGGGTTAACTGCCTTGCTCAGGGGCAGAACGACTGTCACAAGCTTGATGTAATAATCATTGTGTGTTAAGAATATGGGATCAAATACTGAACTACTTTAATACACAAGTGAATTTGTCCCAATACTTTTGGTCCCCTAAAATGGGGGGTGGAGGTGGAAGAGAGAGACACTATGTACAAAAAGTTATGTAATTTCTAAACGGTTCACCCCAGATGGATGACGATTACTCTCAAATTAAATCTGACATTCTGCACTTCAACCTCAGACATTGTATCATTTAAAATCCAAAGTGCTGGAGTGCATAGCCAAAACAACAAAATGTGCCACTGTCCCAATACTGTTGGAGCTCACTGTACTGTGCTAAATATTTCGTACAGTTATGGTACATTTCAAATATTTTGTATTAAAGGCCCAGTGCAGTCAATGTGATTTTCCTATATTTTGTATATACAGTACTAGTTAAAAGTTGACACCTACTCATTCCAGGGTTTTCCTTTATTTTTAGTATTTTCTACATTGTAGCATAAGTGAAGACCTCAACTATGAAATAACACACAGGGAATCATGTAATAAACCAAAAACAAACAAAGTAGCCACCATTTGCCTTTGACAGCTTTGCACACTCTTGGCATTCTCTCAACCAGCTTCATGAAGTAGTCACCTGGAATGCATTAAGTTAATTTGTGGAATTTCTTTCCTTTTAATGCATTTGAGCCAATAAGTTATTGTGACAAGGTATGGGAGGTATACAGAAGATTGCCCTATTTGGTAAAAGACCAAGTCCATATTATGTCAAGAACAGCTCAAATAAGCAAAGAGAAACAACAGTCCATCATTACTTTAAGACATGAAGGTCATTCAATCTGGGAACATTTCAAGTGCAGTCACATCAACCGCTATGATGAAACTGGCTCTCATGAGGACTGGCAGTTACCAGCCTCAGAAATTGCAGCCCAAATATGTTTAAGTAACAGACACATCTCAACATCAACTGTTCAGAGGAGACTGTGAATCAGGCCTTCATGGTCAAATTGCTGCAAAGAAACCACTAAAGGACACCAATAATAAGAAGGCTTGCTTGGGCCAAGAAACATGAACAATGTACTTTAGACCTGTGGAAATCTGTCCTTTGGTCTGATGAGTCCAAATTTGAGATTTATGGTTCCAACCGCCGTGTCTTTGAGACGTAGAGTAGGTGAACGGATGATCTCTGCATGTGTGGTTCCCACCGTGAAGAATGGAGGTGTGATGGTGTGGGGGTGCTTTGCTGGTGACAGTCTGATTTATATAGAATTGAAGGCACACTTAACCAGCATGGCTACCACAGCCTTCTGCAGCGATAGCACAAACCAGATGGGATATCATTCATTTTTCAACAGGACAATGACCCAACAATTCCAGGCTGTGTCAGGGCTATTTGACCAAGAAGGAGAGTGATGGAGTGCTGCATCAGATGACCTGGCCTCCACAATCACCAGCCTCAACCCAATTGAGATGGTTTGGGATGAGTTGGATTGCAGAGTGAAGGAAAAGCAGCCAACAAGTGCTCAGCATATGTGGGAACTCCTTCAAGACTGTTGTAAAAGCATACCAGGTGAAGCTGGTTGAGAGAATGCCAAGAGTGTGCAATGCTCTCAAAGGCAGGCTGCTTTGAAGAACCTCATATTTTGATTTAACACTTTGTTACTGCATGATTCCATGTGTGTTATTTCACAGTTTTGATGTCTATTCTACAATGTAGAAAATAGTCTAAATAAAGGAACTCTTGAATGAGTTGTGTCCTTTTGACTGGTACTGTATGTATATGTAGCAGAAAAGCGATAAATACAAAAGGGTCCTCAGTGGTATGGGTAAAAATGTACAGCAACTGACGTCAGTCACTTCACTGGAATTAGTTTTTTTTCTTTGAGTTTGTTTTACACAATGACAGACAGATGAGGTCTGCCTGTCATAATGTCCCTGCCATTATGATCTACTGAAAGCTGTGAATACAGTATTGGTATGGCATTTTGTACTGTATTGAAAATAAATGCATACTTTAAAGTATGAAGTAAACACAATGTC
The DNA here is from genome assembly GCF_045791955.1 of Oncorhynchus clarkii lewisi. Classification (NCBI taxonomy): domain Eukaryota; kingdom Metazoa; phylum Chordata; class Actinopteri; order Salmoniformes; family Salmonidae; genus Oncorhynchus; species Oncorhynchus clarkii. The sequence goes on along the minus strand of NC_092151.1, from coordinate 64,046,193 downwards.
ATGTGATAATTGTTTGATTGAAATGTTTATGGTAGTGAGTCATTGCTAGTCTCGTACGACCCATCCTGATCTCGCAAGCTTACATTCTGTTTCACTCCACGGACACAGTATCTGTGTAGCGAAACAGAATGAAAGCTTGCAAGATCAGGGTGGTTCGTGCTAGGCTTACTCATTGCAGCAACACATTAAGCATTTTCAAGAATGTCTTCTAAATATTCACTACAGAATGACATGCATTACAGACAAGCCATACAAAGCAAATTAAAAATAAACCTCTATGGTAGTTAACCCTGGCGATGAACACTTGAGTATGTGACTTAACTTATTATTTGATTTTTCTATTCAAGATGAGTGGCTGCCGCTCTCCCAACCACATTGTAAACACAAAGCTCCAGCCTGGAACACACTGACTGAGATGAGCTGTTTTGGAGCACTGGCTAGAGAGAAGGGGTATTACAACAGGGCACTGACCATCAAAAGCAAAGAAAGATCAGTGCACTCCACAGGATGAGTGAAAGATAAAAGGCTCAGGTTGAATTAGAAGGATACAGTATCTAGCATTAGTGATGTGTTTAAGCACATTTCTCATTGGCTTTGTCTAGTAGCAGCACTTAAGGCGACAGTCAAGGGGGGAAAATAATTAACATGCAAATACCTAATGTACGATTAAGGCGCATTTAGTTTTCAGAAACAAGGCAAAAGCAGATCAAGCAAGAAGAAAAGGTATCAAAAACAAACACTTGTAATATCAATAAAAAACTAAATACATCTCATCACTAAATAAAAAATGCACTATATAAACATCCATATTTCAACTTCAAGGAGAGGACCCTGATCCTTCAGTCATGTCCAGTAGTGTTAAGGCTTTTGTTGATTTCATGAAGTACAGTATTGTACTGGCAAGAATTGATCACCGAATATGGCTGCCAAAATTGATCCAAAAACAACTTTGGAATCACCTTGCTTCTTTTCTGTTTCAGACATATCAATTTTGTTGAACAGTATTAATTCTGCTACTGTAATATAAAGACCCCTAGCTCTCCAAGTACAAAAAAATAATAATAATAATTATCCAGTCGCTCTTTCAAATATGAGGGAACAGATTAATATTTTGAGAGTAGAAAATAAATGTAAACATGTAATGGATCATATTTTGAATCTCCATCACACATTTTTCCAACAATATAAGGCTTAGATGTGTTTCCCTGGAAAAGCTTCCCACTCCAGTAAACAATGTCTATAACAGTGGCCTCTTAAGTCTAAAACAAAGTACTGCTGAATAAAGTCAGCTAATTATGCCTTTTTTCCCCTTAACATTCTTACTTAAATTCCAGCTATGCATTTCATATAGTGTCAAGGTGAGATTGTACTAGTGTGGCGTGGTGGACTATCTTGCATGCCATGGAATAAAGTGCTCCGTCTCCATCTAGAGTCCACTTAGGGTTTTATTTACCAGGGGCCATTGTCTGGGTAGCTTGGCACAGCGGGGTATTGGGGTAGGCTTGGGCCAGTTTCATTGATAGCATTGAAGCCGGCCTCTCTCACAGGGGCACTCTTCCAGAGTCCAGTGGTCCACTCTTCCTGTGCACGCTCAAAGCTGCCCCCTCCGCCACGGTACATCCCATGAACCTGATAGAAGCAGAGCAGACAAACCAACCAGTCATACAGTCATGAAAGTTAATTATCTTTCCTTGCCTACAATGATAATTGTCAAAACGGCGGGGGGTATTTTTTCTGGTTTGTGTATGTGTTTCCGGGTGCTCGTGCATTTTTCAGGTGTGTGTGTGCGCGCACGTTGGACTCACCCTGATGAGAACCAATCCCATCAACACAGTCACCAGAGTAAAGAGCAGAGCTGAGAATAGCATGACTACAGCAGAACCCACGTTGTAGCTGAAAAACAGCACTGTCGCGATCCAACCACTTTGGGGGTTTGTGGTGGAGTGGTGGAGCAGTGGGGTTAGTATTTGTCAATGGCATGAATACTGGATTACATCAACTGTAGTTATTCACCTATCACAGCATGACACTGCAGTGAGTAAAATTAAGGTGGCATTGATACATAATCTACAGGTGATCTTTATTGCCAAACTGAAGATTTTTCTATATTCCTGAGGTAAGTGAAACACAAGCCATTCAGATATAGCAGCCAAAGTCCTAGACAGTCCCTTCCAGGCTTGAGGAAATAAAATATTCATACTTACCAAGCACCCCAACCAGAGATGCCCACAGTCTGAATGAGAGCGAAAACACACTGGAGGAAGAAGATGAAGAAAAAGGCCATGAAGTTGAAGGAACTGTCAGCTCTAAGAAAGACAAAGGGAGTTATGAAGTCAGTCAAGAAAATTGTATTTGTAGTGAAAAATGATAGACGTTCGGCTTGACGTTTGTTGAGTGGACCTTACCGAAAGGCCTTGTAGAGAGGTCTAAACCAGCATGTGTAGCTGCACGGACTGAAGAGAAGAAGCCAGAGCAGGGAAAGGCCAAAATTGGCTGCACTTCCCCCTCCTGCCCACCAAGCTATGCATGACACCACGTTCACACACAGTGTGACTGAATACACTGCAGAGAGGAGCAGAGATAGCAGAAAACATTAACATTCACTCAGCATTGAATGAAACACAGTCCAGTTCCCAGAGTAGGCCTGTGTGTGACTCAAGAAGGTTTGTTGGTGTAACTCACACATCCAGAGGTTGTAGACCCTGCGCACCAGCTGTCGGTGCGGGGCTGGGATCTCCTCCTCCACATTCTGGTAAAAGCAGGGCTTGATTCGCAGGAACTTAGGCAGCAGTGGGAAGTTGTTGACCCGCTCTGAAAACGGATGATTACAATATGGGAAAACAGCATGTCAGTGCAGAGATGGCACAGGAAAACAAGAATACAGTGAAATTTGAGATTTTCTTTAGCGATATTATAACAAATGGTGAGGCACAATAGTGAAAGTGGTCAGTGTTATCAGTTGATCTTTATGTCCACAATTTAACTATGAGAATGTGATTAAATTATCATAATAATATACAACAAAATAATAAGTAGAGTTACATGTCAGGATATTATTTGACAATAAATAGTATTGTTTTGACAATTGTAATATTATTTTTGCACTAGTTGGCTGTAGCTGCACCAAAACTCCAGTATTTCTCCATCTTCTTTTTAAATAGGGAGACAATTTGATTTCAGAACTTATTTCCATGAGTGATCAAAACTTGTTTTCTCATGGCTCCCTCTTGTCCAGCTGCAGCAGACATATGGTGAGCAATACATATAGCATCTTGAGAATTGCAACACATCGTATCGGCACCAATGTATCGGGATAATATCATATCAATAGCAATTCCCAGCCCTACTGAGTATGGTATGGCTATTTGAATAAAAGGATATAAGTGACACACTCTAATCTGTGTCATGCATATGCATTACTTGTAGCAGGTACATGTCATATTTCATGAAGAACATAATTGAATTGCAAAACATTTCGATACAAACCTGTCATTATGAAATCCTATGCGTGTTCTTTCCTGCAAACATAATACAAATAATTGGCACTTTCCATCTCATAAAAATTCAATGAAAAAAAAAAGTATAAATAATTATCTGGGGACGTGCAGTGTCTAATTTACAACTAATCAACAACAACAAAACACAAGTAATATCAAGATGATGACAAAGGTGAAATTATATGCATATGAGATGGCAAGGTCACGTGCATCTACTAGATACGGGTACGCTAGCTAGGAGGTAATATTTTTTGTAAACCCAGTTTAAATAATAAACGTAGCTTTGATACATTTCTTATGTTAAGTTAAGTGGCTAACTATGATTTGGCAATAAAATATAAGACCACGCGTAAAATAAAATGTTTGAATAACTAAACTACCTCTATTAGCAAGCTAACGTTAATTAGCTACAGTAACGTTAAATTAGCTAGTAATGTCAGTATGTAGATGATGATTTGTTAGCGGTCTTCAAGCGAAATGTAATGAAAAGGCTAGCTGCCGAGTGGATACAGTGAACTGGTTGATAACAGATTCAATGTTAATTTAAATAAATAAAGCTAGTGACTGTGTAACTTATTTTCTTGTAATTCAATGTTTCGCTAGCACCTACCTGAAAACCACTAACTCCAGTTCGGTTCGGGATGGTCGACACTAGCTACCACAGCCACAAACTCATAAACCCCGCCCATTTCTACAATCTATCTTCTTAAAAGCAGATTTTTACAGCTAAACCTAATCTCAGTCCTAACCTTTACCACATTGCTCACTTTATGCCTAACCCTAACCTTAAATTAAGACCAAAACCCGACATTTTGTTTTCATAAATTTGTACGATATAGCCTATGTTGACTTTGTGTCTGTGCTATCTAGCTAGTAGAGGAAACTGTTGGGGTCGCGTCCAACCAAATCTCCCGCACTGCATTGAGGGAGTGGTAGTTCAACACAGGTCCCACCAAGGCAAATTTGAATACGATTGTTTCGATTGTGAATCTACAGATCCCGTGATCTTATATAGTGCGTGGAGGGAAGACGTGTGGCTTCAGAGAGATGGATGATTCTTGTCCCTTGACATGATAACAGCTACGTTATGGAAAATTGACAATTATGTATTTTCTTGATCAACTATCAGTTTTGTGGAGTTGATGTTGAATTTGATTTTCTATTGTCAGGAGTTTACTATTGCCCGATTCCCTTGACATACGTTATATTGTATTTACCATATGGTTAGGCTACATATTGGTACCGTACAGTGTCCTATAAATATTTTCTACAACACATTTTGCACCCCACAGTAGCAGAAACCCAAACAGAATATGTGAAGAAACTTAACTTCTGTTGATCTCAGTCATACCTAGTTAATCCATCACTAACTCGTCCATTTGCATCCCACACCTCAACAAAAGGCTCATACTTTCCCAAACCATAGTATTTTCTGGTGATTTTCATTGAGACATGATACTTGCCAACTGTGTTCTCCAATGAGTTAATCAATGATCATTGTGTCTGTAACTCTGAATTGTATTTATTTGTTGAGAGAGTGCATCTGACAAGGAGGAGCCCTCACATGAAGGCCTTTTGAGAGGAAGAGGAGATCGACAATAAATTATTTTTCCTTTTATAGATTTCATTCCCTCCTCAGCCTTACATATTGTTGTTATTTTTTAGTACTACATTGACATTGATCACTGCATTGTTGGGTGTAGAGTTAGCAAGAAAGGCATTTCACAGTACTTGTGCACTTGGGGCTCCTGAGTGGTGCAGTGGTCTAAGGCACCGCATATCAGTGCTAGAGATGTCATGGCTGTGATTGGGAGTCCCATTGGGTGGTGCACAATTGGCCCAGTGTCATCTGGGTTTGGCTGATGTAGGCTGTCATTGTAAATAAGAATTTGTTCTTAACTGACTTATCTAGTCAAACAAACATGACATCAAATTGTATTGGTCACATATTTAGTAGATGTTATTGCAGGTAGCGAAATACTTGCGCTTAGGAGCTAGAAGCAGAGCTGCCATATCTGTCAGCGCCATCTGTCCAACGTTTGTCTACCTCATGTGTCTTCTTGTCAGAGAGGTTTTGCCTTTTGTATTATTTTTCAGTTCTTCTAAATTGTCAACTGTTTTGGCATCATTTTATTTTCCCATTAAAACAATTAACTGACATTCAGACAGACATTCTGTTAATGTATTTAATATTGCATGCATGCAAGCTTGTATTTTGATTACTTCACAGTACATACATCGTTTCTGATTATCAACATGTTTAGAGTATTAAACACACTGAGTGACTTTGTCCAATCACGACTTTATTAGAATTTTGTTCCACGACACTATTCAGTGAAATCCAATCACTGATCGTACTCTCTTGAAAACAGAGAAAGCAACCTATCATAAAAGAACAAGATCTCAAAAGAAGGCGTGACTGACAAAATATCCAGAAAAAAACGTCTAGATCCCGCCCTTCGGTCGGGTAGTGATCCAGCGTTCTGGCCAATCAGCAAAGGATTCTGAGGACAGCGACACGCTCCCGCCAATTCTGACTGACGGGCGCGAGGCAGCAACAGGGTCCATGCAAAGGGAGTGTGTGGGAGATGCGGCTAGAATAAAATTAACTTAGTCTTAAAAGTAATAGAACCTAGTCATCGTTATATTTGCATGGTATTAGTGTTACTCTGGAAGACCTGTCAATATTGCTACTTCATATGGTTTTGTGTTATTGCAACGCTTTTCCGCACAAGGATATCAAAAGTGAGGGAAGTTCTCGGATGGTGATGCTGGCAGCGGCGGAAGATCCATCCGTGGACGGGCATTTAGCATCCACTCCACGGAGGGGAGGTAGCGACGATATTTTGTTATGTTTTAACCTTCAAATGTTTTGGGCATTTAGTTATCTGAGGTAGCTAGCTATATACTGTTTGACTTGCCTTTCTATACGACCACATAGCAAGCTAACTTCTGTCTAGCTAGCCAGTTTAGCTAACTAGCATGCTGTATTTAGCCAGCTAACTACTGTACTAGTAGCATGTTGTAACTAGCTAATCTCAAGTAAGGTTAGTTAGCTTACACTTAGTTGTTATCGTTGGCCAGACCCTCATAACATTCACAAGCTCGTAAGGTTAGTGTAAAGTGAGCTTTCATGTAACGTTAGCTAGCTACCCTTGAAGTTACCTTTAGTTATTCTTTATAATTTATTAGTCAGCCAGCTTGGAAGCTAACGTCAGTTGGCTTTGATGTGATGAGTTGGTGCTAACCTTACTAGCTAGACACCCCATTGCCTTCAGCTAGCTAACGTTAGCTAATATGAACCAAAACACTCAATGATTTCGGTGGTTTTGCTGACCAGCTTGTTGATTGTCAGAATATATAGCATTTTAATTAGACATCGCGTCACACATTATCGTACTGTTACTAACTTTGCTTGCTAGCTAACTTAACTAACAAACAAGCATGTTTTTCTTTGAGGCAACCCCTTCTCTCCCCGCGGCGGTATGAGTGTACAGTTAGCTATAGCCGGGCCTTTGCACTGGCCTTAGATTGATTCACCGAATGGCGGGAGAGCAAAGCTAACACCTCCCAGTAGTTTGCCCAACCACTTGTGCCATCGTCTCGTAACTAATTTTTACACTTGATTAAAAATTATATTTGAACGGCATCGATTGTCCTTTTACTTGGTTGGTGGCAAGTCTAGATAACCTTTGATTGCTCCCTAGTTGACTGACAAGTATTTATTACATATGTACTTGAATAACCTGGATGCATTTGTCAAACTAACAGTATGAGTAAACCAGTATGAGTAAACTAAGAACAAAGGACAAGTGTCAGCTTATAATAATAATACAGTTGAGTGGGGGATAAAGTAGTTGGTGATTAAGTCATATATGTAGTGGCTATTCTTGTGGTTGTCCTTTTGATTTTGGACATTTTATAAAGATACTGCACCGAATGCTTTCTTATATTAAGTGTTGTGCAACAAAGGGACTGGTAACATGTTTGCAGCTGGAGCCATTGTACTACTGCAATTATTGATAGTGAAGTAAAAGTACATTGAAAAACAAATCCATCTACACAACAAAAATATAAGTGCAACGTTGCACAACACTTTCTGTTGGGCCCATGTTTCATGAGCTGAAATAAAATATCCTCGACATGTTCCATATGCACACATCTTATTTCTCTCAAATATTGTGCACAAATTTGTTTAACAGCCCTGTTAGTGAGCATTTCTCCTTTGCCAATATAATCCATCCACCTGACAGGTGTGGCATATCAACAATCTGATTTTAACAGCATGATCATTACACTGGTGCACCTTGTGCTGTGGACAATTAAAAGGCCACTCTAAAATGTGCAGTTTTGTCACACACCACCACAGCTGTCAAGTTTTGATTGAGTGTGCAGTTGGCATGCTGACTGAAGGGATGTCCACCAGAGCTGTTACCAGATAATTTTATGTTAATATCTCTACCATAAGCCGCCTCCAATGTCGTTTTAGAAAATATGGCAGTATGTCGAAATGGCCTCACAACCACAGACCATGTGTAACCACACCAGCCCAGGATGTCCACATCAGGATTCTTCACCTATGGGATTGTCTGAGACCAGCCACCTGGACAGTTGATGAAACTGGGCTTGCACAACTAAATAATTTTGGCACAAACTTTCAGAAACTGTCTCAGGAAGCTCATATGCGTGCACATCGTCCTCACCAGGTCTTGTCCTGACTGCAGTTTAGCAACGTAACCAACTTCAGTAGGCAAATACTAAACTTTGATGGCCACTGGCATCTTCACGGATGAATCCCAGGTTCATCTGTACCGGGCAGATAGCAAACAGAGTGTATGCCGTTGTGTGGGTGAGCAGTTTGCCGATGTCAACGTTGTGAACAGAGTGCCCATGGTGGTGGGGGGGTTATGGTATGGGCAGGCATAAGGTACCAACAACAAACACAATTGCATTTTATCAATGGCCATTTGAATGCAGAGATACTGTCACGAGATCCTGAGGCCCATTGTCATGCCATTCATCTGCAGCCACCACATGTTTCAGCATGATAATGCACGGCCCCATATGCAAGTATCTGTACACTTCCTGGAAGCTGAAAATGTCCCAGTTCTTCCATGGCCTACATACTTATTGAGCATGTTTGGGATGCTCTGGATTGACGTGTGCGACAGCATGTTCCAGTTCCCGCCAATATCCATATACTGACTAGTTTTCTTATCTACGACCTTACCTTTTATAAAGTTATCTTTTACCAACAGATGCATATCTGTATTCCAAATCATGTGAAATCCATAGATTAGGGCCTAATGAATATATTTAAATTGACTGATTTCATTATGAACTGTAACTCCAGTAAAATCTTTGAAATTGTTGCATTTTATATTTTTGTTCAGAAAATGTTTCATGACAGGAGAATGGTTGTGGGATTGTTGTCGTCTCATCTTCCATACCCTGTTTTGGTTACAGGTATGGATGGCAAAGTCAAATCCAGCAATGCTAACAAGAAGCTTGTTCAGGGTAAGTGAATCTGGTCTTTTGAATGCATATTAGATGGTTTTAATTTTCAAAAGGAGACTGATGATACATAATGCTATCAAACTATTTGAAACAATTCAATTAAATTCTAATTTAGTAAATTATATTTCAAATTAATCAAATTTGTTGTAATAATTTAGTGTCTTTGCTTTATCACTCAAAGCTATCATTGTTTGCCCAAAGATTTGTTAATATAACATAGATTTAGTCCAACTTAAACATCAGTGATGATAAAGGATATTTTCTCCTCAGCTCGTCTTCCATTCAAGCGTCTAAACCCAGAGCCCAAGGAGATCAGTGAGCCCAAAAGGACCTGCACCCTTTCCCGGCCAGGGCTCTCAGATGGGGAAAATGAATCCGATTGCTCCCCCCTACCTGTGCGCCATGGACCGGCCCTGGTTAACGGCCGTGGCCCCCTGGATGGATTCATGAGTCGCAGTACCCAAGCGTCCCCTGCCAAAAGCATAGTTATTGATCTCACTGAGGACTCCAATTCAACTGACCTTTTAAAGCAGCAACCTGCGACACCCATTGTTGTCTCGTGTCCTCTGACACAAAACAGCCACCTGAGCAAAACCCTAAGTGCTGTAACATCCACCAAAACAGATCACACTGCCAAGACAGAGCCAATAGACTACAAGCTGGGGGATGAACAGAAGGATGGGGAGGAGGAGAAGGACAGGGGGGACACTGCATCCATCTCACAGCTAGACACCACACAGGGTTCTGACACAGAAGAAGAGGAGGAGGATGAAGAACAAGAGGAGGCTGATATGTCCAGTCATGGGAATGAGTCCATGCTTTCTCCTTCATCCACCAGCTCTCTGTCAGCGGCCGAGAGCTCCCCAGAGTCTGCTAAGACAGAGAACACTCCTACTGTCACAGTGAGTACAAAATGGCAATTAAATTCAATAAACACTCATTGTCAGCAGTGATTTTTGAATAAATGTTGAAAAATTATAAATCTATAGGTTACCTTACTTCCTCTCTCTTTACAGGAGCCAAATACCACTCCTAAAATAGAGCAGAAAACTGTGCAAAGAAGATCTTTAAAGGTATAATTAGCGGCAATAAGTCACTTCAGTATTTGGCATACTTTTTTTCATCTGAAACGGAATTTGTGCTTTCTTCTCTCCATAGAGTTTGCAGGAGCAAGAGGAGAGGCTACACCAGCGCAAAGAGAGAGAGCGGCAGCGAGAGGAGGCTAAAGACGCTAAAGAGAAGAAGAAAGAGGAAGCTCGCAAACTGAAGGAGGAGCGGGAGAAGGAAAGAAAGGAGAAAAAAGAGAAAGAAGAGCGTGAAAAAAGAGATAAAAGGGAGAAAGAGGAAAAGGAAAAGGCAGAGAAATTAAGAGCGAAAGAGGAGCAACGCAAATCGAAGCAAGGGTGAGTGTTGCTTGATCAAAAACCAGCTAGCTACAGATCTGAAATGTCTTGTTACTTTTATATTGACTACTAGAAAAATTGATTGAATGTTTTTTTTTTTTATTAAAGCAAATGTAATCCTTGCAATTGACATTCACATATAATTTTCCCAAGGGCAAAACTTGAAGAAAAGAGAAAGAAAGAGGAGGAAAAACGGTTGAAAGAAGAGAAGGATGTGAGTTGATAATTTAGTTTCTATTCTCTAAAATAAAATGTAATGTCTGACACTGACATTTTTAAGCTTGATAATTGCCACTTAATTGTAACAGACCTGATAATGCATCTTAACATTTTCTATACAGAGGCTCAAAGCAGAGAAAGCCGAGATCACACGATTTCTACAGAAACCCAAGACTCCCCAGCAGGCCACAAAGGTAAGATTCCTCTGACTGGATTGAACAAGAAGAAAACAAAATAGAAATTCCAAAATGGTGGTGTTCATTTAATGTTATCAGGCTAGTATCAGCAACATTTATGCCTTTACTAGACTATGGGGATATTTTATATATGAATGCTTCCACTCCGTGTTTGAGATCAATTGACACACTTTACCATGGCACTTTGAGATTTATTTTAAACTGCAAAACCCTTACGCACCACTGCACTTTGTGTACCAGGGTTGGCTGGCCTTCTAGTCACTTGTAGGCTCAGTCACTGGTATACTTTTATTTACAAAGCCATTTTGGGTTTACTACCTTTTTTATTTGTGCATTTTTATTGTTCAGAAATGTGGTGGGTACTCTCTTCGTTCGCTGAACTTTATCCTGCTAACTGTTCCAAATGTCTGAACTCAATTTGGTAAAAGGGCTTTTATGTACTCTGTGCTATCGTCTTGGAACACCTTACAAAATACTTTTAAACTGGAAGAACTTGTCCCGATTGGTGTTTTAAATTCACTGATGAAGGGTTTTGAGGCTGATTCCCTGACCCGTCAATGTATTTAATTTGCTGTTTTATACTCTTGTGAATTCAATGGTTTTTACTAGATTACTTAGTAGTTTTTCATGTTGTCTGTCTGTACATTTGTTTTTGTAATGACTTGGTGCTGCCTATCTTGGCCAGGTCGCTCTTGAAAAAGAGATTTTAATCTCAATGAGCCCTTCCTGGTTAAATAAAGGTTAAATTTAAAAAATGTAAAACGTTTCTTACCTTTGCCTCTCCTACTTCAGACCCTTGCGTCTGCCTGTGAAAAGTTTGCCCCGTTTGAGATAAAGGAGCACATGTGTCTGGCGCCGCTGACCCGAGTCCAATGTGCAGAGGCGGTCCTGGAGGAACTGGACAGGTATCTGGCTAAACCTGATGGAAGCCTGGATGGCCTGAGTGACTGGACCAAAAATAAGCCCCGCAGATCAGGCCAGACCAAGCCCAGAAGCACATACCCTATGAGGTGAGACCACCACACCCTTAAAAAAATCAGCGGTGACTTGAATTACTGAAGTCTTGAAATTTTGTGAAACTGAAGAATCAGGGATTCCTACTGGAAAGAAGCCATTTTCTATACTTTCCTATTTTGACGTTGGCCCCTATTTCTGTTGTCTGCATAGGGAGTGTATGGCGGTGGTGGAGGGACTCAAACCGGATGGTGTGCCTGACAGGCAGCACTACGGCCGCATGAAGCTCCTTCAGTTCCGTGAGAACTACCGGCCTGCCTACTGGGGCACGTGGAGAAAAAACAGCCCCCACATCTCCCCTCGCTGCCCTCTCAGACAGGACAAGGTGAGGCTTCCCTCATTCTCTGACCATGATCCTTTTCAATCCTTTCACTTCTTTACTTATTAGTTTCTGCCATATTACAATCGATAGTTACAAATCACGTTATATCCATGTTTGACTCAAGGTTTAGTTTTGTAATTGTTTTTTATTTGTATTTGTATTTTTTTTACCTTGTGTATCATTAGCTAGCGCTAGTCAGATGTACCTGCGCCAAAACTCTGGTATTTTATTTTTCATCCTATAGCTTGTTCCCATCTTTTTAAATAATGAGCCAACATGTTTTCAGCACTTATTTCCCTGACTGATCTCAACTCGTTTTGTCATGCTCTCTTGTCTCTCTGCAGCAGACATATAGGGCGCAATCATTGAATCGCAATACATATAGAATTGTGATAATCGCAATGCATATCATATCGGCGCCTAAGTTTTGTGATATCATATCGTGAGGTCCCATGGTAATTCCCAGCCCTAACTGGTGGTGATGTCAGTTGTTTTGTGACTTCCATGTTTCATGCGCTTTCTATGTAGGACTAAAGTCTGTGTTTCCTCTAGGACCTGTTGGATTATGAGGTGGACAGTGATGAGGAGTGGGAGGAAGAGGAGCCAGGAGAGTCCCTGTCACACAGTGAAGGGGTAGGTCTCTTTTTCAATACACTTCTGTCACAGCTTTTGATGCTCTGTTCTGTTTGATATCAAGATTAGCTCATTGTTGTAAACTGAATCATTCCAGCTGGTTGTGAGGCCCTAAACTGACTTGTTTTTGCAGGAGGATAATGATAATGATGGAGGTGAAAATGATGACGATGATGAGGATGGTTTCTTCGTACCACATGGATACCTATCAGACGGGGAGGGGGCATTGGAGGAAGAGGTACTTTCAATTGCTCTTCATTCCTTATTCATGTCTTTATTTACTGTTCTTTTCCAGTGGACTGGTTTGACTAATGATTAACGTGCTTTACATTGTAAGGGGTGGAGACATGATCCACGGCTTATTTTTAGCACACTTAATTGCTCCTATACTTGTGGTGTGAATCCAGGAGGGTGGCGACCCAGAGAAGCAGAAGGTGCGTCAGAAGCTGAAGGCCCGGGAGTGGGATGAGCTGATGGCCAAGAAGAAGGTGAAGGTGCTAGAGGCTGTGGTGAGAGGCTGTGTGTGGGAGGGACAGGGTCCCCATCTGGAGCTCTTGCAGCAGTTTGCGGTGTGCCTGCTGGAACCCCTGCCCAAGCCAGAGTCCTCCACCCCAGAGGACAACACACAGAAACTACAACAGAAACTACAAGAAGATGAGCAGCGTGAGTACATTCTTATGCCTGGGGGAACATCACGCGGGTAAGAGGAGTTCTTTTGTCTCTGCAGTATTGTCTTTTAGAACCTTTTGGGCCTTAGCCTTGTCACCTCTAAGTGATCATTTGAGTCATGTTTTACTGACTGAACCGTGATGAAATGTAGGTCTTGGTTTGCATGGAAAAACTGACCGGGTGTGCTTGTCTTTGATATGCTTATCTGAGTTCTTACAGAGTGATGAACATTGGTAATTTGGTTGAGCCATGTGCTATTTGAATAGTGTCACTAGCTAGGTTTCCATCCAATTGGCTACAGATTTTCATACGAATATTCTCAAATATGCCTGAAGAAAATGTGCATTTTCCCGCTAGTGGTGTATCCACCAAACGGACTTGTTGCAGATAAAAATATGTGCATGATGACGTAGTGCACACAATATACTTTTTTCGTGTTAGTTTTCATGTACCGAATACAAATCTAAAGTTCTGTGTGTTTCCATCGCACTTTCAACTCTACTGATAGTTTTGTCACATACTGTTGTGTTAATTAGCAAATGTACCTACTCTGGTCTTGGCACATGTGCGCAGCTCACAGATACACTGCAGGTAGGCTAGTCTACATGATGACATTATTATTGGAAAGGAGCATCAAGATCACTGTGCGCTTTCACCACTGTGAAGTTCATCAGAACTGATTTAGTTTGTCTAATAAACGGTTTCCCAGGTTGTAGTGAGAGGAAAACACCATATGTGACCATACGTGACTACAAGTTTACTTCGATGTGATGATTGTTATATCAATATTTTCACATAAAGGCATTTCCACCGCCGTTTCTCGCGTAATACATTTTACAGACAAAAAGATCCCCACCACCTCTTGGTAACAATCACCAAAACAAAAGCTAGACAGTCGGGGAGAATTGAAATCAAATGTATTGTTTATTTTTTACCCTTTTTTCTCCCCAATTTCATGGTATCCAATTGTTTAGTAGCTACTATCTTGTCTCATCGCTACAACTCCCGTACGGGCTCGGGAGAGATGACGGTTGAAAGTCATGCGTCCTCCGATACACAAGCCACACTGCTTCTTAACACAGCGCCATCCAACCCGGAAGCCAGCCGCACCAATGTGTCGGAGGAAACACCTGGCAACCTTGGTTAGCGCGCACTGCGCCCGGCCCGCCCACAGGAGTCGCTGGTGCGCGATGAGACAAGGATTTCCCTACCGGCCTAGCCCGGACGACGCTAGGGCCAATTGTGCGTCGCCCCACGGACCTCCCGGTCGCGGCCGGTTACGACAGAGGCTGGGCGCGAACCCAGAGTCTCTGGTAGCACAGCTGTCGCTGCAGTACAGCGCCCTTAACCACCGCGTCACCCAGGAGGCCCTCGATAGATCTATCTTTTTGCTAATTTTGACGGCAAATAAATTGATGGCAAGGAAATATAACCCGATAAAGGTAAAAATCTTTAGTGGCCCTCCTGACCTCGTTAAAAACCGAAAGCGGCACCACGGGGCAAAATGAGTTTGACACCCCTGGTCTACACCAAAATCTATCTTTTGATTGTGGTGGTGGATGTAACACCCGAGACTGATATGAGATGTACCTGTACTCCTCATGAAGCACTTATTGATAGCTGTCTAGACTGCAAGGGAGACATCTAAACTTAAGACCATTCACAATCACATAAGAGATCTGTATTGTTTTCAGACCAGCTTTATATGCGGCACTAACATCACCTAGTTTTTACTGTGCTACAAGTGATTGTGAACTGTCAACACTCTTCATGGCTGACCTGAGTTGCTCAATAGCTGCCTGAGGGAGTATCTGTTCATATTGAATGGCACCTTCTGCCCAAACCTTGCGTGAATAAGCCAAGATGTAGAATGTGTTTTTAAAAAACCTTCCTATCTCCCTTCCCAACCCATATATTCAGTGCTGTTCCAGTTGTTGCCCCTGCTACATGGAAATGTGAACAGTAATAAGGTGATCATCACAGAGTTCCAGGAGTTTTGTCGCCAGCAGTCGACCTCGCCTATCTCCAGCCCTCAGAACTCAGGAGACAACATCCCCACCAGGTAACTTCAAACCTGATTTACTTAACGCTTGCTATTTTACAGAATTAGTCAAGTCATACTAAACTTGTGCAGATGCTTTATAAAAGTATTCATTTTTCATTACTGAAATGGTCTCCCATCTGCTTCTGCTCTAGGGTCCGTCTAAAGCGCCTTATCAAGGGGAATGCTGTGTATGAGAAGCGCTCAGCCTTCAGACGCTGCTGCTGGTACGTCAAATCAGACGTCCTGGCTCGCTTCATCCAGGAGGCCCTCCCTGTACCCTGCCAGTGGAACTACCTCACCTCAGGGACCCATGTGCCCCGTGAAGAGGCCACAGCGGCCACAGGCTCACAGGGCAACTCCCCAACCACCCCCCAGGCCTCCCACACGCCATCCTCCAAGACCCCCTCCTCCAACAAGAGGAAGAGTGCCGGCAGCATGTCCATCACCAAGTTCATGAGGAAGGCTGCCGACCCTGAGCAGGTTGGACACGTCTGGTGAAATCTTAATATGAAGTTGCTTTGTTCTGATCCTATTGCTTTGACTGTTATGTCAGATTCTAATGAGTACTCCTTTTTTTCAGGTGGAGGCGATGAAGACAGATGGGTTCCAGGCAGACACAGAGGAAGATGAGGATGAAGCAGACTGCGTCATAATCAGCACACAGGAAGGTCAGTTTCCTGGCATATTGTCTGCCTTTAGACAGGAGTTAAGTGGAATTAAGAGACAGGGTAATAGTTTGTCCTAGATATTTCTAGGAGGGGAGGCATTGACAATGAATGCCTTACTCTGCAGGATCTTCCAGAAAAGATACCTCCCCCAAAGAGAACGAGAGCACAGAACAAATGGAGGTGACCCCCTCTGACACAGCTGCGCTCTTCTTGCCTCGGGCCACTCCCACCCTGGCCTAAGGACTGCCCCCTGACTCTGGGTGTGTGCGTTTGTCAGAAATAGAATCAGGTCTTCAATCAAGATAACACACCGGTAGTGGCACACATGCCACCCACACGGTATTACAACCCCACTTTGCTCCATTAAGTACCAGACAGTGCCTGTAAAAAGGAAAATGTCTGACAAACTCATTGGTGTATTTTGTTCCAATGTTAAACCATTCATTACTTGGTTCAGTTGGAATGTCAGACATGTTTATATGGATGTCTTTGCTTGGGGAGGAGTTGGATGGCTCAGACAGTCAAGGCTCTTCTACCACAGCTGATTGGGTGGACCAGTGCCCACTGAAGTAGTTGCTGTCTGCTTCACTGTAGGCCCAGTGTAACTTTTATATGTATTTGTTTAAAAAAAATAAAAATACTTGAACTGGTTGAATTCATTAAAAATAAGTAATGATTAAATGTACTGCACTTTTATATGCCCTGCCTTATCTGGATGCCTTTATCAACACGCCACCACTCATCCATCCTTTCAAGAAGTACTTCATGTTTCATTCAATATGGCAAGTGCTGTTTTTCAGGCTGCTAACGTAGTGCTTATTGTACTATTCTAAACCTCCATTTTTTTTGTTTGTTAATAATGGTTGAGGTGGAATAGTAAATGGCTGTCCAATATTAAAAACTTTGCGGTTTGCCTTAAATTTTTGTGGCAGAGAATGCTCTCCTGTCACAACTGTTGCAGTTTGCAGGTATGATTTAAGGTGTCTCAATTTCTTTAAATAAAGCATTATTTAAAAATGAACATGCTTTATGTGCAGCCATTTGCAAATCATGTTTACTTTTTTTTAATGGGGGATAAAGCAATATCTTGATGCAACCTTCATCTTTATTACAGGCAGGTTTAAAAGCAAAACATGACTGAGCTTTGATACCTAGACAGAGCATGACCTTCATTTTCTAGTTATTCTTAAACAAGGGTAGGAAAACATTTCTTAGTACATTTGCTAATTGCTGCTGTTCATGTCTGGACTGAACTGAAACATTGGAGGTTACGCCTCAACGCACACAGAAGCAGTGGACGTGCTGTGAGGAGAGGTAGGTTGTCATTCCAGCCATCACCTGGGATAAGCCGCAGCAAAAAAAAAAATGTTGGTTACATACAGTACAAACTAACCAAAATCACAGATTTCCATGCTGCTGAAATCAAATAACATTGATAATTTAGAAATATAATAGTAAATTACGCAATTGAATGACTTACAAAACCCTTATTCAATAAAGAAAGCTAACATCAGGAGCTCTGTCCAGTAACCTTCACTTTTAAGGTACTGGTATAGCTTGCTGCTGTAACCTTAGTGTTAGTGAGGTTCAAAATAGAATATTACAAGTTCTCTTAAATAAAATAGCTTAACCGATATACATTGTCTGGCTCACAAGAACAGCAACTGAAACCTTAGCACTCGACGACCAGTCTGGTCACCACCACCCATTCGCTCATATGTAAAGCCAGTATTGTATGTCAGTATTTGTTGCGTAAGCAGGATGCACATTGAAGCGGAGCAGAAGGGTGACACTGACAACAGGATCTCATACCATGCTGAGCTCTCTGTAGGAGTAAGGGAGCCATTTCAGATCATCCTACATTCAAGGTACAATACAAAAAAACACTGCATGGCATTATGTCTCCTCTTAGAGACCCCTGTTAATGTTTCCTTTAAAGGATTAGTTGTGTATTTCTACAGCCTTTGAAATGTGGTTTGGGGATGAAGGTGTCATCTCCAACCTGGAGGTGGAGACGCAGGGACAGTTCAGCCAAGGGTTTGAATATTCTTCAGTAGCACTGGCTTGAGGAGAGCAGCAGAAATGTCCGCTTGCACTGCGGCATCCCAAGAAAATGTCAGCAGAACCGCAGGGACCTCCGAGAGAGAGAGGCATTAGTCAGCACCTTTGTACAACAAAAGTAAATTGGTTGCATTGCTTATTTTGCCTGATATTTACATTTCTGAAAAAATATGTCTTTGCTTACCAGGCTACATTCATTCAGGGCCAACTCTTGGGCCTCCCGGAGTTTGTGTCCTCCTGGCGCCACCAGCTCAAAGGGCTGCCAGCCGTCCACCAGGGAGTCCCGCACAAACTGGAAGAGCACAGACACCTTGTCCCAGGCCAGGAAGGTGCCTGAAGGGCAATATGTGAAAATGGAGGCACTGCTTTTACAGCATTATCCACTAGCATTGCTGCAGGTAGAAAATTCGACTAAATGTTCTGTATTTGACCCAAGCGGTCTCCAATCAATGTCTGGTTGTGCACGTGAGTTTGGAGCGTAACTCTACCAATCTTAAATCACCCAAAACCTATTATTTGTCAGGAATACTATTTGTAGATCAGTGATCCTACACCTCACTTTGTTCAAGCTGATTCACCAACGGACTATGGAAGTCCGACTATGGAAGTTTTGTGCAATTAAGGTTCACAGAGCTACGAGTCCTACTGCCAAATTAATCTAAGAATGATTGTCAGTGTCAAGTTATAAGCACCCCAATGCATTTGACTGGTGAATACCTACAGTACACCAGCTGTTGGAAACCCTAAACATTCTTTGCTCAAATGTTTATAGAGTACAAGTAAAAGGTTTGGACACACCTACTCATTCAAGGGTTTTTCTTTTTTTTACTATTTTCTACATTGTAGAATAATAGTGAAGACATCATAGCTATGAAATAACACACTCATGTAGTAACCAAAACAGTTAAATCAAAATCTATTTTATATTTGAGATTCTTCAAAGTAGCCACCCTTGGCCTTGACAGCTTTGCATACTCTTGGCATTCTCTCAACCAGCTTCATGAGGAATGTTTTTCCAATAGTCTTGAAGGAGTTCCCACATATGCTGAGCACTTGTTGGCTGCTTTTCCTTCACTCTGCGGTTCAACTCATCCCAAACCATTTCAATTGGGTTGAGGTCAGGTGATTGTGGAGGCCAGGTCATCTGATGCAGCACTCCATCACTCTCCTTCTTGGTCAAATAGCATTTACACAGCCTGTGGGTTTGTTTTGGGTCATTGTCCTGTTGAAAAACAAATGATAGTCCCACTAAGTGCAAACCAGATGGGATGGCGTATCACTGCTGAATGCTGTTGTAGCTATGCTGGTTAAGTATGGCTTGAATTCTAAATAAACCACGAACGTGTCACCAGCAAAGCACCCCCCCACCTCCTCAATGCTTCATGGTGGGAACTACACATACGGAGATCATCCATTCACCTAATCTGCGTCTCACAAAGACACAGCAGTTAGAAACAAAAAAGTTCAAATTTGGAATCAGACCAAAGGACAGATTTCCACTGGTGTAATGTCCATTGCTCATGTTTCTTGGCACAAGCAAGTCTCTTCTTATTATGTGTCCTTTAGTAGTGGTTTCTTTGCAGCAATTCAACCATGAAGGCCTGATTCACGCAGTCTCCTCTGAATAGATGATGTTGAGATGTGTCTGTTACTTGAACACTGTGAAGCATTTATTTGGGCTGCAATCTGAGGCTAGTAACTAATGGACTTATCCTCTGCAGCAGAGGTAACTCTGGGTCTTCCTTTCCTGTGCCAGTCCTCATGAGAGACAGTTTCATCATAGCGTGATGGTTTTTGCAACTGCACTTTTTTATTTTATCTTTATTTAACTAGGCATGTCAGTTAAGAACAAATTCTTATTTACAATGATGGCCTAGGAACAGTGGGTTAACTGCCTTGCTCAGGGACAGAACAACAGATTTTTACCTTGTCAGCTCAGGGATTCGGTCTAGCAACTTTTCGGTTACTGGCCCAACGCTCTTGAAGAAACTTTCAAAGTTCCTGAAATGTTCTGGATTGACTGACCTTCATGTCTTAAAGTAATGATAGACTGTCGTTTCTCTTTGCTTATTTGTGCTGTTCTTGCCATAATATGGACTTGGTCTTTTATCAAATAGGGCCATCTTCTTTATACCACCACTACCTTGTCACAAATGTATTAAGGAAATAAATTCCACAAATGAACAATGCACACCTGTTAATTTAAATGGCTTCCAGGTGACTACCTCATGAAGCTGGTTGAGAGAATGCCAAGAGTGTACAAAGATGTAATCAAGGCAAAGGGTGACTTCTTTGAAGAACGTCAAATATAAAAAAAGATGTTGATTTATTTAACACTTTTTTGGTTACTACGTGATTCCATATGTGTTATTTCATAGTTTTGATGTCGTCACTATTATTCTACAATGTAGAAAATAGTAAAAATAAAGAAAAACCCTTGAATGAGTAGGTGTGTCCAAACTTGATGTACGGTCTATCACGGTGCCATCCGTTTTGTCACCAAAGCCCCATATATCACCCACCACTGCGACCTGTATGCTCTAGTCAGCTGGCCCTCGCTACATATTCGTCGCCAGACCCACTGGCTCCAGGTCATCTATAAGTCTATGCTAGGTAAAGCTACGCCTTATCTCAGCCCACAGGTCACAATAACAACACCCACCCGTAGCACGCGCTCCAGGTATATGTATATCGGGTATATCTCACTGGTCATCCCCAAAGCCAACACCTCCTTTGGCTGCCTTTCCTTCCAGTTCTCTGCTGCCAATGACTGGAACGAATTGCAAAAATCGCTGAAGCTGGAGACTTATATTTCCCTCACTAACTTTAAACATCAGCTATCTGAGCAGCTAACCGATCGCTGCAGCTGTACATAGCCCATCTGTAGATAGCCCACCCAATCTACCTAACTCATCCCCATATTGTTTTTATTTTATTTTCTGCTCTTTTGCACACCAGTATTTCTACTTGCACATCATCATCTGCACATCTATCACTCCAGTGTTAATTTTCTAAATTGTAATTACTTCGCTACCATGGCCTATTTATTGCCTTACCTCCTCACACCATTTGCACACTTCTTTTTTTCTATTGTGTTATTGACTGTACGCTTGTTTATTCCATGTGTAACTCTGTTGTTGTTTGTGTCGCACTGCTTTGCTTTATCTTGGCCAGGTCGCACTTGTAAATAAGAACATGTTCCCAACTAGCCTACCTGGTTAAATAAAGGTGAAATAAAATATAGATATTTTTTAAACTCTATTTCTGCTTATCACATTAAAGTAGGTGTTTGCTGGCAGATACAGACCCTGCAGTATGTTTCCATCAGGCAGTCGTATTCTCAGCAGGGTGTAGTTGTACTTCCTCCTCTCCCTCTGCTCCTCTCTCTCCCGCATGGCTTTGGTACGCAGCATGGTGTTCTTCTCCACCGCCTCGCTCCTGAATACCACACACAACCACCATGACTTTATCTTACAAACAAAATAGTCATAACTGGAACAAACCACCCAACAATAATACACATGTCATGTGCACTAACGGAGTGTACCTTACACAATAACAAATACAAGTAGTATCAGTGCTATCAGTGAGTTGTCCATACTTTTGCTGCTGCTCCCTCTTGAGCTCCTCTGCAGTGAGGTTGTAGAACTCTGGGGGTAGTTCGAAACGCATGGCGTTGGGGGAGGGTCTGAAGGTCTGGGGCTGGTGGTCCAGCTGGGCTCTGACTGGCTCTCCCCTTTGCAGCCGGTCCATACTCTCCTTCATCACCTCCAGGGCCTCCGGGTCATGCTCCATCAGCACCAGGAACTCTTCACTCTCCTCTGGGAAGGCAAGATGAATCCGCAATTATTATCCCGGGTACCACTTACAGCAGTGGTTCTCAACTGGTTTTGTATTGGGATCCAAATTGAATCAGGTTGTCTCGATCCAATATTTGCGTCGCTTTTTGTTGTTGATGTCGTCAAAGATGCAATCTGGAAAACTATTTTGATAGTAAATGTAGTAAATGTAGCAATTATATGACAAGGGAACAACAGTCCCACTGTTTTCATTGTCAATAATTCCATTTTGCACATACAGTTGAAGTCGGAAGTTTACATACACTTAGGTTGGAGTCATTAAAACAAGTTTTTCAACCACTCCACAAATGTCTTGTTAACAAACTATAGTTTTGGCAAGTCGGTTAGGACATCTACTTTGTGCATGACAAGTAATTTTTCCAAAAATTGTTTACAGACATATTATTTCACTTATAATTCACTGCATCACAATTCCAATGGGTCAGATGAAGAATGTTAAGCTCACTGGTTTGAGACCAAAAACCAAATCCGCTAAATAGTGCTGCTAATAACTCTATATTGAAAATACTGTGAGAAAAATTGTTCAGAGAATAAATTATGAAAAAAATGATAGGTTTCTTACAAGGTTAGGTTTCTTTTTTACCCACTTTCTTCCTGGTTTTAGTTTTGACTAGAGTAGAACATACACTACATTACCAAAAGTATGTGGACACCTGCTCGTCGAAAATCTCATTCCAAAATCATGGTCATTAATATGGAGTTGGTCCCTCCTTTGCTGCTATAACAGCCTCCACTCTTCAGGGAAGGCTTTCTACTAGATGTTGGAACATTGCTGCGGGGACTTGCTTCCATTCAGCCACAAGAGCATTAGTGAGATCGGGCACTGATGTTGGGAATTAGGCCTGCAGTCAGCATTCGAATTCATCCCAAAGGTGTTTGATGGGGTTGAGGTCAGGGCTTTGTGTAGGCCAGTCAAGTTCTTCCACACCGATCTCGACAAACCACTTCTGAATGGACCTCACTTTGTGCACGGGTGCATTGTCATGCTTAAACAGGAAAGGGCCTTCCCCAAAATGTTGCCACAAAGTTGGAAGCACAGAATCGTCTAGAATGCCATTGTATACTGTAGTGTTAAGATTTCCCCCTGGAACTAAGGGACCTAGCCCGAACCATAGCCCCAGACCATTATTCCCCCTCCACCAAACTTTACAGTTGACACTATCTGTTCGGGGCAGGTTGCATTCTCCTGGCATCCGCCAAACCCAGATTTATCCTTCGGACTGCCAGATGATTAAGCGTGATTCATTACTCCAGAGAACGTGTTTCCACTGCTCCAGAGTTTAATGGCAAGCTTTACACTACTCCAGCCGACACTTGGCATTGCGATCTTAGGCTTGTGTGTGGCTGCTCGGCCATGGAAACCCATTTCATTAACCTCCTGTTGAACAGTTATCGTGCTGACGTTGCTTCCGCAGGCAGTTTGGAACTCAGCAGTGAGTGTTGCAACCAAGGACAGACAATTTTTATGCGCCTCAGCACTCGGTGGTCCCGTTCTATGTGCTTGTGTGGCCTACAACTTTGCGGCTGAGCCATTGTTGTGCCTAAACATTTCCAGTTCACAATAACAGCACTTATAGTTGACCAGGGCAGCTCTAGCAGGGCAGAAATTTGACGAACTGACTTGTCGGAAAGGTGCCATCCAATGACGGTGCCACGTTGAAAGTCACTGAGCTCTTCGGGAAGGCCCTTTTACTGACCATGTTTGTCTATGGAGATTGCATGGCTGTGTGCTCAATTTTATACACCCAACAACAATGGGTGTGGCTGAAATAGTTGAATCCACAAATTTGACACTCATTTAAAACCTCCCGCGACACACCAGCTGAGAATCGCTGCCCTTTAGTATGCCTCTGCAGAAACATACTGGGCCACACAGACAATAGGATGCACAGATTTTGCATTTGGATGGGTTTACCCTGTCCCTCCACATCCAGCATGATGCTCTGAAAGCCCACAGCCTGCAAGAACTCCCGACTGCCCTCCACAGTCTTCACCTTCTCCTAAGGAGAGAGAGAGCGAGATCAGAGAGAGAGAGATAGCGAGAGCAGACAGGGAGAGAGAGAGAGATCAGACAGAGAGAGAGATCAGACAGAGAGAGAGAGAGAGAGAGAGAGATCAGACAGAGATCAGACAGAGAGAGAGAGAGAGAGATCAGACAGGGAGAGAGGTGAATGGACCACACCGATAGAAAACATTGAGTCTCACATTACCCTCCTTATGACTCAAATGTACCTGGAACACCTTGTTACTGAGTTTGATCTTCCTGTACTTCTCCTCTGTGGGGTTCTTACAGATGTTTTCAATGTACCTGACAGGATGGGAGAAAATTATGGGATGTCAGGACACTCATCGCATGAACTCTTGTCAACATGACAATGTAAATCACACATTATAGCAGGGTTTCCCAAACTCGGTCCTGGGCTCACATGTTTTTTGCCCTAGCACTACACAGCTGATTCAAAGAATCAAAGCTTGATGATGAATTGGTTATTTGAATCAGCTGTGAAGTGCTAGGGCAAAAACCAAAAAAGTACAAAAACCACTCAACATCAGGGCCCCAGGACAGATTTTTAGGAAACCCTGCATTAAAGAACAGTTCCATTTCTCACTTGCTTATGATGTCCACTGCAGCCTTGACTTTCTCCCTGTCCTTGTTGAAGGTATGAACCATCATTATGGAAGCCTCCACTGCGTCCTCTTCAAACCGCTGTTGGACAAGAGAAGGTTTATCATGTGTATTCAGTCAGGACCATACTAATGAAAAAGGAGAGTTTGTGACAAATTAGTGTTAAGGCTTTTTACATCAATTCTTCATGTCAGTCAAAATCAGATAATGCAATCATGATTATCATACAATCATGACATCATATGACTTTAAAAAGAAGAATCACAGACCTACCATGAAAATGGCCTCTTTAATGTGCACTTCTCTCTCGCTCTTAGTTAAGGTGGCTCCAGTAAGCGGGCAGGTGAAATACACACCTGTTACTGAGAGAAATGCCGGATCCTTAACACTGGAGCCCTGCAAAAGACGACACATACTAGCTATAAATAACTCAATGGCAGTAGTGGCACAATAATTTGTATGTGAGCAACAGTAACATGCTGACCACACCGCTCGCGTTGGTAAATATATGTACACATCCATGTTATTCAATCATTGCACCCACACTTGTCGTGCGCTTGTGGCGCTTGACTCGCTGCAAGTCCCGCGTCTCCCATCTCCTCATTGGTTTTTAGCAGCATATACCCACATGGGTGATTTTAAGATGAACTGAGGTACACACTCCAGTCCAGTTGGTAGTGGTACTGCACCTTAAAGATGGTTGCTAACTGCCATTTAGGTCAAAAAAAAGAAGCCTGAAGGAGGAAAGATTAGTAGAAACTAACTTTACCCTTTTATCTGTGAATAATTGTCAGAGTAGAGGACCTTGTGCATTTCAGGTAAAATAACAACCCAATGTTAATATCCCAGGACAAATTAGCTAGCTAAATGTTCGCTAAATGTTTCATGCTTTTCAACCTGTCCCCAAATTAATATAGTCGGTTCAGAGTTTGTTTTGATATTTCAAACTGCGTGTCCTGATCGCATCTGGTGTGGGTGGACAAAATAAAGATGCGTGCGATGAAGTATGCGGTCTGGTCAGCATGTAAGGGAAAATGTATTAATGTAATGTATTCCTTGCCTCAACAGCTGCTATCTTTTCCTTCTCGGTCGCTGCTACTGCTGCAGCTTCTGCCTCAAGCTCTCTTTTCACTGTGGAGTGATAAATAAATAAATAAAGACCATTAACCCACAACCCAGTTCTCTATTTCTGACCACTGATGTGAAACACCTGCACGGCTTTGACATCATCAGTCATTCAAGCAGCAGTTGTTGGATGCATAGGAATCGCTCACCCTGGAGCCGGATGGCATCCTGTGAGGTTTGTGCCCGTGGGCGTGGTTGCCCCTCGATCCTGGCCATAGCTGCAGCCCCTGCCTTCTGAGCTCCTTCAGTGGGAGCAGCATGATGGGGCCTGGCAGGGCCACTGTTCTGCACCACTCGGGGCTTGGAGCTGCAGGGAACAGAAGGGGACATGTTCACCATTTGACTGCACTTACACTGCATGCTGTGATGTATAAAGTTATATGGCTTGTTAGCTAAACTCACAAGGGTTTGCATTTAATAGAACAGGCTATGATGATGTAGTCTGGCTGATACCAAACTCAAAGTCCTCCTGACTTCAGAGTCTGGAAAGGCTGTTTTGATTTTATTGGCAGGATGAGTTGATAATGAAGTGGGCTGTGCTTTTACTGTTTGGTTCTCCTCTGGCTCTTTCTCACACCATGCGTCTGTCTACCTTTTACACCTGCTACATTAGGTTACTCTCAATCAAACACCCACAGAGAGCTGCCGCCTTCCATTACATCTGTTACAGTTTCAAATCCAAACGAGAGGTCTCAAACATGGAAATATTATATTTTGTTCAACCCCCGAGGAATTTTTGTTGTTGTTGAGAGAACCAATCAATGCCTCCGCTCAATTACTGAGCGAATATCGCATTAATAAACGGTCTCCTATCCAGACCAGTGAGTCACAGCTCTTCCTCCATAGAGATCCTATTAAATTGGTCCGTGCTACCCGGGATGTCCCCATTGAAGTTGACACTCTAAATTGTTAGGATAGGACCTTCCCAAGGATAACGGAGAGCACTGACCCTATTACATTTGAATTTAATTAACGTTATAAAGTATTACAACTCCTGACTATGTCTTCCTCGCTGTGTGGTGGCGTAAACCAGGCTAATGTAACGATGATGCACCCTGTCCTGAACACTAGCAAAACAAACATAACAGAGCCCATCCAAGTCACGGGGAAGGCAACTCTACAAATCAGACATAGCATATATTTGCGGTGTCGATTATATAAACATCTAAACTGTCAACAGCATGAGCAAAGCAGTTAACGTTAGCTGGCTCCGTTAGCGTGCTAGCTCACTAGAAAAGTTTGTTTACCTGCCGCCTTCTGCGAGTTTCTTTCCAGGCCCCGCTGACTTGAATTTTATATCTTTCTTTATGTCCTCGAAAAATTTCTTCATTGTTTACTGTTTTTCACAAGAAAATAACCTGAAACACAGCACAGCTGAATGAGAAAAGCTTAGTATATTCTTTACATCAAAATGCAAGGGTCGTTACCCCAGCCACAAAGTCATACTCCGCCTATTTCGACAATGTATTCTTAAATGTGATTTTTAAACCTAACATTGAACAATTGTTTAACCTTATGCCTAACCGTAAATTAAGATCAAAAAGCAAATTTTGTTTTCAGAAATGTTTACAATATAGCACATTTGGACTTTGTGGCTATGCTATCTAGTGGAAACACCGAAAGAAAGAGGAAACGGGTCTGTTCACGAAGTAGTGATAAATTATGTACAGCGGCCTCTGGTGGTCTGGATGTACAATCATGCGGTTGCGTTCCAATGAAATAAATGCGTTTTTTTCAATTGCGTACAAGCAAATCTATAGCAGAAGAGCAGTTATCAAATGCTCAAATACAGAAACAGAACTTCTGATAATTTTATTGCCTTTGTACCCGACTTGTATATCTTAGACCATCTTTTGCAAAACTTTAAATACAAATGTAATCAGTGAATACAAAATTCAGTGTTTAGCAGGGGCTTTTCTAGGATTTAAAGACATTGGGGGCATAGCCCAAAGCCAGTAGGGGGGTCTCCTCGGGGAGGAATTTCAACAGCTAAATGCATTAATTTGTTGCACTTTGAGATTAATATTGAGAGATTAGAACATTGAGATTTTCTATATGTTTTTAGGTAACTTGCACCTTCCACAGCAGACACTGCCAGTACTCAATTACATTTCCTACTGTGGATCTCTCTACTCTGGAACACTCTTTACTCTCTACTCTGGAACACATAGCCTACATATACAGGCTATTGCCAAAAACCACTCAACATCAGACAGACTCTGACCTGTCCAATAAGGCAAAACGGATGAAAGAATTCCACAGTACCCAAACAAACACACACTCTCTCGCTCTCTCTCTCTCACACTCACACACACACACACACACACACACACACACACACACACACACACACACACACACACACACACACACACACACACACACACACACACACACACACACACACACACACACACACACACACACACACACACACACACACACACACACACACACACACACACACACACACAGTGCAGTAATTAGAATCCATAGAGCAGCTTTAAGTGATACAGTCTACTGTGCTCACCCTTCCTCTGCCTCTCTCCATCACTTTCTCTGTGCTGTCTGTTGCTGTCTCTCGTCTCTCTTCTTCTGTTGCTGTCTCTTAGTATTCTATGTTGCTGTCGCTTCTCTACCATCCTCTCTCATCCTGTCCTCGTTGTAAAAAGTGTAAAAGTAAACAATTGTTTTAATAGTAATTTCACCTCACCATGTTTTACTTCCACTGTCTGTATTTCACTTCTTATAATACGTACAAATAAATACAAGTAATTAGAATCTATAGAGCAGCTTGAAGCGATTTTTTTAACCTTTATTTAACTAGGCAAGTCAGTTAAGAACAAATTCTTATTTTCAATGACAGCCGAGGAACAGTGGGTTAACAACAGATTTTTCCCTTGTCAGCTTGGGGATTTGATCTTGCAACCTTTCAGTTACTAGTCCAACACTCTAACTACTAGGCTACCCTGCCGCCCCAGCCTACTATGTTCTCAATCCACCTCTGTTCTCTCTCCATCTTCCTTCATTTTCTCTTGGTCTTGTTAGCGCTGTTGCAGTGACGGTATTACTGCCACACCAGCAGTCATCAGAAGTCATGACCACAGTAAAATTCCATGTGACCATTGAGTCACAGTAATCTCCTTTTATGCACCCTGGACATGCTTTGGTAGTACCCAAATCAGTAACAACCAACAGGTCCTAATGGCCTGGTTCTCAGGGCTCTATTGTAACCACTCTGACATCAATGCAAATTGTCGTGGAAATTTCCTGTATTTACCAAATCATGAGAGCAAACCACACACAAGTCAGAATTAGTTATCACAAAGTCCATCTTTAATTATATGAGCTCCATCACAACCCTTTGACTCTCAGATCAATTCAGTGTCTATAAATGAATTCTCTGAGAGTCCCTTACACATTGCATCTGAGATCCTTTATAGCAAAGACACACATAGCCAGACAGCATCGGCATAATTTATCGTTCAGCTTTGTCTCCTAAACTATGTTATTTTCTCAAAACTCAGAACCATAAACAAATCCTTATATCAACAGGCATATATCAAATCCACCTCCTTGACAAGATCACAGAGACACATTGACTGGCGCGCAGACATTGTGGAGCCAAGAGATACACGCTTGACCTCTCACCTCTCTGTGGCCCAAGCAACTTAGTCTTGACAGAGAACAGATACTTCAACCCCGCCACAGTATTAGACAAAATATAACATTCTGATGAGAAGTAACTTACAAACATATGATGAATATAAAACATCTTACCTACGTTACCAACTAATTCTGATTATTCCCCAACAAAATGCAATCTAAAATCACATCAAACACTTAGCAAAACAGTAGGTCTATCATACTTACATACTTAGGCCTATCAAACTCACATAACTGTGATGATCAATTTGAAGATAGAAGTTCAACAGCAGGTTGAAACTGAGTGTAAAATATGGTAGTTCTGGATGTTGTTTGAAAGCCTAACACAACAAAATAGACAGCGCTAAGGTGATGATTAATTCAAAACATCCATATGCATATTATAGGTTATGCATACGCATGTGCTTAAGAGCCCAAGCCCGTTTAATTTGTTTTATTTTTTATTATGATGGTGCCATTATACAATACATAGCCTACCATATATTAAGCATTGCAGAAAAACGTAAAACAAAACTGATTTTCAAATGTCTTTGGGACATAATTTGTCAGGCCTATGCCCCGAAATAAAACACATTTCAGTCATCGTTTTTCAGTGTGGATTTCATTATTATGCATACTGGGTGGACTGGTTACCTTATGCTACACTCCAAAATGTCAATCCATGAGTCTGGGAGAGAAAGTATAGCCCTAGGCGGTGCTGTTGGTTCATTGATTGTGCAGGGCAGCGTACAGTTAGCCTACAATTAGTGAATATGTATTTGATTTTGAATAGCCAAGTAATAGGGAATTTTTATATTTTCATAATTAATTGGGCGACACATTACCTTCAGCTATACAGAATAT
The DNA here is from genome assembly GCF_045791955.1 of Oncorhynchus clarkii lewisi. Taxonomy (NCBI): domain Eukaryota; kingdom Metazoa; phylum Chordata; class Actinopteri; order Salmoniformes; family Salmonidae; genus Oncorhynchus; species Oncorhynchus clarkii. The sequence goes on along the minus strand of NC_092151.1, from coordinate 64,015,829 downwards.
CTCACCACCATGCATCTCCTCCGCTCTCTAATGTATTCCTTTCTCGAGTGCGCAGAGGGGCAACAGTTTAGTGAATTATGTTCCTTTGCGAAAACATGTTACTATCGATGTTCCCGAACAGATTTCACTTGGTTTCCCAAATTAAGCACTGGATAGCTGCAGGAATAGGGTTGGAGAACCCATGGCATACAGAGTTTGGACGGAATATCACCTGTCGTGCAGCGATTCTCAAACAGTGGATGATGCTTGGAGTGGAATAAGTGTTCTTATATTTATTTCTCAGCAGCTCATATTAAGCATATCTCCACTATAAAACGGAAGTAGCCTACCCGTCATTGACAAACGGACTGGTGGGAAAGCCTCCATTTTCTATTTGAGTGTATACAGATGACGTCTTTATTCCCCCACCCATGTTCCTCTCATTTGATAATGGGCCATTCTAAAGCTAAACAAATTGTACATATTTGTAAAGACAAGATTAAATTGAGAATAGTCTGATCATTGAAAATATGATCACTTAATGAGAGAACAGCTTTAGCAGCCTGAGGCAAGGAAAAGAGTGCTTTTTTTTACGACTTTCTCAAATCATCAATAGCCTAACCCCTTGATTTTCCCACATTTAGTTAGGTTATAGTTTAATTATAAAATCGATTAAATTGTTTTTTTATTTTCCTCAATCTACACACAATAACCCATAATGACAAAGCAAAAACAGTTTTTATACATTTTTGCTAATTTAAAAAATAGAACTGAAATATCACATTTTCATAAGTATTCAGACCCTTTACTCAGTACTTTGTTGAAGCACTTTTGGCAGCGATTATAACCTTGAGTTTTCTACAAGCTTGGCACACCTGTATTTGGGGAGTTTCTCAGATTCTTCTCTGTAGATCCGCTGAAACTCTTTCAGGTTGGATGGGGAGCGTTGCTGCATAGTTTTTTTCAGGTCTCTCCTGAGAAGCCACTCCTGCTTTGCCTTGGCTGTGTGCTTAGGGCTGTTGTCCTGTTGGAAGGTGAACCGTCGCCCCAGTCTGAGGTCCTGAGTGCTCTGGAGAAGGTTTTCATCAAGGATCTTTCTGTACATTGCTCCGTCCATCTTAGCCTCAATACTGACTAGTCTCCCAGTCCCTGCCACTGAAAAACATCCCCACAGCATGATGCTGCCACCACCATGCTTCACCGTAGGGATGGTGCCAGGTTTCCTCCAGACGTGACACTTGGCATTCAGGCCAAAGAGTTCAAACTTGGTTTCATCAGATGACAGAATGTTGTTTGTCATGATCTTTTGGCTAACTCCAAGCAAGCTATCATGTGCCTTTTACTGAGAAGTGGCTTCCGTCTGGTTGGTGGAGTGCTGCAGAGATGGTTGTCATTCTGGAAGGTTCTCTCATCTCCACAGAGGAACTCTAAAGCTGTGTCAGAGTGGCCATCGGGTTCTTAGTCACCTCCCTGACCAAGGCCCTTCTCCCCCGATTTCTCAGTTTGGCCGGGCGGCCAGCTCTAGGACGAGTCTTGGTGGTTCCAAACTTCCTCCATTTAAGGATGATGGAGGCCACTGTCTTCTTGGCTTTGGTACTGTTGTGGAAATTCTTACACAGGGACACTTGAAGTCAATCTTAATATGAATCATTGTTTATTTGTCAGAGTGCTGGAGAGGTTCCAACCAACTCAATGCACCATGTACACATGTCAATCAGGAGCTCTGCCTGGGAAGTCCCAGCTGTTGTCTTGTTTACGGCTGTACATAGACAAGTTATATTTGCATAATTAATTCTGTCAGGACCCGGTTGGTTACGAACTCGGGTCTCCGGTGTGAGAAACAGTCACTTAGCAAACTGAGCCACTAATAGTCAGCAGAACCCAGAAGATGAGGCAGACACAGCAGTACTTGAGACGGTGTTCTAATAAAGTAAAAAGAAAAGTTCAGGCAAAAAATATAAATCCACAACGTCAAAAGTAATTCCAAGAGAAAAAGGTAATCCTCCAAGTCAAAAGGTAAATCCACAAGGTGGTAGGTACAGCAGAAAAAAGCCTCAAAAGATAATCAAACGAGAATAAAAACAGAGTACCACAAGAGAGTCCAACTGGAGCAACAAATGTTCACAGCATCACTGGGGCTGGGTGCTAACATTCAAACACAGAGCAAAGAACTGAGGGAAAACTAAGGGTTCAAATACATTCAAGGGAAATGAGGCACAGGTGCACAATGGGGGCATCTAGTGGCCAAAACCGGAACAATCCAGGCCAAATCCTGACATAATTCATCGTTACCGTTTTGTTTGATTCATGTGACCGACCAATACTGGTTCATAACCCGTGACAGACCAATATATCACGAGGCTTCTTCACTCTAAGCTGAAACCTTGAAACTGAGATATCTTTTGATCTTAAAAACAAGGTCTGGGTGAACTGCCAAATTGCAGCTACTGATAGTGAGGATTTGTTCAGTCAGCCACTTGCATGAACACATAAATTAGTTCATAGAACAGCACATGAATAGAACACAGAAATTAGTTATAAGAAAAGCATAAACATAATAATGTCCATTATAGTACCCTTCCCCAGATCTGTGCCTCGACACAATCCTGTCTCTGAGCTCTACGGACAATTCCTTCAACCTAATGGCTTGGTTTTTGCTCTGACATGCACTGTCAACTGTAGGACCTTACATAGACCAGTGTGTGCCTTTCCAAATCGTGTCCAATCAATTGAATTTACCACATGTGGACTCCAATAAAGTTGTAGAAACATCTCAAGAATGATCAATGAAAACAGGATGCACCCGATCTCAATTTGGATTCTCATAGCAAAGGGTCTGAATTCTTACGTAAATAAGGTATTTCTGTTATTTATTTGTAAGAAATTTGCAAACATTTCTAAAACCAGTTTTCGCTTTGTCATTATGTGTAACGATCGTTGTTGGAAGGATGGTCGGACCAAGATGCAGCATGGGGTAGGTTCATATTTTTTTTTATTTATGATAACCGGCACAAAACAAGAAAGAGTAACAAAATGAAACATACAGCTTTGTGGCGCTAAAAAGCAACAATACAAAATCAAGATCCCACAAACAACAGGTGGGAAAAGGCTACCTAAATATGATCCTCAATCAGAGACAACAATAGACAGCTGCCTCTGATTGAGAACCATAACAGGCCAACATAGAAAATAAAAAAACTAGACTACCCACCTAGTCACACCCTGACCTAACCAAAATAGAGAAATAAAAGGTTATCTAAGGTCAAGGCGTGACATTATGGTGTATTGTGTGTAAATTGCTGAGGATTTAAATAATTTAAAGGATATATTTTTTTAGAATAAGGCTGTAATGTAACAAAACAAAAGTCACGGCTCTGAATCCGATATATATTGTATATTTCTAACACATTCTAAGGTTTGTATCATTCACAACTAAAGTTAACAAATAACTCTAAATCTAGCATATAGGACCTGTTTCAAATGATCATGTTTACGCTCAACAGAGTCACTTCCTATGCACACTCGCTCCGGAATGGGGAAAATATCCTTTCTAATTTATTCAGTTAAGTTGAATTATATTATTTTTACTATAAAATCATATAATATAAAATAATGGCATGGGACATATAAGCATATCTTGTCAGCAAAATGAACAAGCTTATGCCATGGAGCATAGCCAGATAACATACAGTAGGGTATGCCAACTTATATTCTGTTCTTCTGAAATACATATTTTTCATGTCATAATGTTTCCTTAGACTTGACTAAAATAAAGAATGGATTTATTGTGATGTTGTATATGCAATTTATTTATTAGACTTTTTAAAATATAGATGTACCAAAGACATGCATCTGCAGCTTGTATGCATGGAAGCCTGGAGATGCTAAAGGTGTTTACAGTACCAGTCAAAAGTTTGGACACAATAATGATTTCTCATTATTTTAGCTATTTTCTACATTGTAGAATAGCTATTTTCTACATTGTAGAATAATAGTTAAGACATTAAAACTATGAAATAACACATATGGAATAATCTAGTAACCATAAAAGTGTTAAACAACAAATCTAAATATATTTTATATTCTTCAAAGTAGCCACCTTTTGCCTTGAAGACAGCTTTGCACACTCTTGGCATTCTCTCAACCAGTTTCATGAGGAATGCTTTTCCAACTGTCTTGAAGGAGTTCCTACATAAGCTGAGCACTTGTTGGCTGCTTTTCCTTCACTATGCTGTCCAAATCATCCCAAACCAATCTCAATCATGTTATACAGCACATCTGATGCAGCACTCTGATGCAGCCTGGAGGTGTATTTTGGGCCATGTCCTGTTGAAAAACGAAGGATAGTCCCACTTAGCACAAACCAGATAGGATGGCGTATCGCTGCAGAATGCTGTGGTAGCCATGCTGGTTAAGTGTGCCTTGAATTCTAAATAAATCACAGACAGTGTCACCAGCAAAGTACCATCATACCTCCTCCTCCATGATTCACGGTAGGAACCACACATGCTGAGATCATCCATTCACCTACTCTGTGTCTCACAAAGACACGGCGGTTGGAACCAAAAATCTCAAATTTGGACTCATCAGACCAAAGGACAGATAGCTCATTTTTTTTTTAACCCAAACTAGTCTCTTCTTCCATTTGCAGTCTCCTCTGAACAGTTGATGTTGAGATGTGTCTGTTACTTGAACTCTGTGAAGAATTCATTTGGGCTGCAATTTCTGAGGCTGGTAACTCTAATGAACTTATTCTCTGCAGCAGAGGTAACTGTGTCTTCCTTTCCTGTGCCGGTCCTCATGAGAGACAGTTTCATCATAGCGCTTGAAGAAACTTTTTGCATTGACTGACCTACAAGTCTTAAAGTAATGATGGACTGTCATTTATCTTAGCTTATTTGAGCTGTTCTAGCCATTATATGGACTTGGTCTTTTACCAAATAGTGCTATCGCTGTCAGCGTTCTAGGTGAATGGATAAGGTGGAGTCAGGCGCAGGACACAGGTATGAGTAAAAATCGTAACTTTACTCAATATCAACAATGTTTCAACAAGGATAAACATAAATATCCAGAGCACATAAATTAAACCACTTGACAATCACGCACAAAACAAAAGGGGAAGCCAGAGGGTTAAATAAGGAACACTGATTATGGAATGGAAACCAGGTGTGTACAATGAAGACAAAACAAAACGAAAATGAAACATGGATCAATGGTGACTAGAAAGCCTGTGACGTCGACCGCCGAACGCCGCCCGAACAAGGAGAGGGACCAACTTCGGCGGAAGTTGTGACACTAACCCTGCCTTGTTACAACACAACTGATTGTCTCAAACGCTGTTCATTTAAATGCTGTCACGACTTCCGCCGAAGTCAGTCCCTCTCCTTGTTCGGGCGGCGTTCGGCGGTCGACGTCACATGCCTTCTAGCTACCGCTGATCCACTTTTCATTTTCTATTTGTTTTCTCTTTGTCTTACACACCTGGCTTCACTCACCCAATTGCTTGTTTATTATTTAACCCTCTATTCCCCATGTTTGTTTGTGAGTGATTGTTCGTTCTACATCGGTCCGTTGTGGGCTCGCTATTTTGCTTTGTATTTTTTGAGTAAAGTACGTTGATTACTCATATCTGCAGTCCTGCACCTGACTCTCTACACCAGCTACACACAGGACCATTACAAATGCACTCCAGATGACTACTTCATGAAGCTGGTTGAGAGAATGCCAAGAGTGTGCAAAGCTGTCATCAAGGCAAATGGTTTCTATTTTTGTTTTTTACATGATTCCATATGTGTTATTTCGTAGTTTTTATGTCTTCACTATTATTCTACAATGGAGAAAATAGTAAAATAAAGAAAAACCCTTGAATGAGTCAGTGTGTCCAAACTTTTGACTGGTAGTGTATGTTAATTAATAGTCATGTTAATTACTGACAATATCCGGCAGACACAATTTCATGACTGCCACAGCCCTAGCCGTTTTGTCTGTTGCTGTCTGTGTCTGTGTCTGTTGTGGTCTCAGGTTCTTGTTTATTACTGTCTCCTTGGTCTATCCTCATTTGTTATGGCCTGTTCTGTTCTTCTGATGTCTCTCTCCATCATATCCTATTCTTCTGTTGTTGTCTCTGTCTCTTGTCTGGTGTGTCTTTTTCCATCATATCCTACTCTTCTGTTGCTGTCTCTGTGTCTTGTCTGGTTTATCTCTTTAGTTTTGCAAATCTAAAATGGTCAGGGGAATAATGGGGTAGCTTACCTTGTTTTGTGCCTGTGTCTGGGTCACCTACATCATCCTCAACCCTACCATGTGCCCCTGGCTGCTGTTCTAAATGCTCCACTGGCCTGCTGTTCCACTGGCCTGCTGTTCTAGATGTTAGATGTGCAAGTAGCAACATGCCATTAGTTATTTTTAAAGGGTGACTGCGCTTACTGATTTGGCCTTGTTTTAGAACCACTGCGCCACCCGGTAGGCCACCCTTCAGGATTCATTGATGTTGATGCTTTGCCTCCAGTCCTTGCTGATGTCTGTCAGGGAGTTCTGGATGTCCATCACGACTCCAGGGCATAGTGGAACTGACTGAGGCCTGTTTGTGCCTCGCCTAACTGGGAGTGGATGGCAGCCTGGAGAGTGAGGCAAGCAATTGTAAATGGTTTGGATAGGGCTTTACAGCAAGCAGACTCCATCAGTATACACACACAAACACTGATGTGCACACACACACACACACACACACACACTTTCTCACACCGAGGTGTAGTATGTCAGTTCTCTCCATCTCTCGACAGGCTTGATGATGCGTCCGCTCATAATGTCCACCAGAGTTGTCTGGGAGTTCTCAGTTCCCTGTCTGAACTCATCCACAGACGAAGGAGTGTATACTGGAGAGAATCAGGGAGAAAGAGAATCAGAGAAAGGATGAGAAAGAGAGAGAGAAAATGAAAGAGAGAACACTGCCGATTTTGCAGGTTTTCCTACTTACAAAGCATGTAGAGGTCTGTAATGTTTATCACAGGTACACTTCAATTGTGAGAGACGGAATCTAAAACAAAAATCCAGAAAATCATATTGTATGATTTTTAAGTCATTAATTTGCATTTTATTGCATGACATAAGTATTTGATCACCTTCCAACCAGTAAGAATTCCGGCTCTCATAGACCTGTTAGTTTTTCTTTAAGAAGCCCTCCCGTTTTCCACTCATTACCTGTATTAACTGCACCTGTTTGAACTCGTTACCTGTATAAATGACACCTGTCCACACATTCAATCAAACAGACTCCAACCTCTCCACAATGGCCAAGTCCAGAGAGCTGTGTAAGGACATCAGGGTTAAAATTGTAGACCTGCACAAGGCTAGGATGGGCTACAGGACAATAGGCAAGCAGCTTGGTGAGAAGGCAACAACTGTTGGCGCAATTATTAGAAAATGGAAGAAGTTCAAGATGACGGTCAATCACCCTCGGTCTGGGGCTGGGACTCCATGCAAGATCTCAAGTATAATTAATTTCTTCCTGGTACGGGACCAACATTTTCTATGTACCTAATCATAGAATTACATATAGAATCCCTATTGATTCAATAGGATCTCTGTGGCCCTAGTCATAAATATTTGTCATTTAACTTTTTCAATTTATTACATTTTATTGTGGTAGAAACACAAGTTGTCATCTTTTCATCTGTTGTCAAACAATCACTTCAATGGGCTGGGCTACCGGCGCACATTCATCCACTCGCAACATATCTCCAGCCTCCAGTGGTGGATGGAAAGAGACATCTGTTACACAAAACACAAAAAGTGTAATGATATTTGGCGATTGTCATTAGGCCAGAATGTATGCGTCCACTGCTGTCCGGCCCAGTGTTGCCAACTAATTTTCAGGGGAAGTTGCTCGAGGCAGGTCAATTTGTTGCTAAAAGTTACTAAATGGCCATGTGATGTCCCTACGTGATGACGCCATTACGTAATAACGTAAACCCGCGTCATTACGTAGAATACGTAATAATGCAATAATGTTACTCAAATTGACTGGACATCTCTGCAAAAAATATGATATGACATTTGTTAGTTTAGTTAAGATTTGTTTGTTTATTATCACATTTTTATTTTTAAAAGTAATACAAAAACAACACATTTTATGTGATCAGATATTTTATTTTATTGAACAATTACACATTACACATTATTGAACAATTACATTTTATTTGTTTTCTTTTTAACTAGTAAACCTACACATTCTGAACAATTATAAACTCAGCAAAAAAAGAAACGTCCCTTTTTCAGGACCCTGTATTTCAAAGATAATTCGTAAAAATCCAAATAATTTCACAGATCTTCATTGTTAAGGGTTTTAACACTGTTTCCCATGCTTGTTCAATGAACCATAAACAATTAATGAACATGCACCTGTGGAACGGTCATTAAGACACTAACAGCTTACAGACTGCAGGCAATTAAGGTCACAGTTATGAAAACGTAGGACACTAAAGAGGCCTTTCTACTGACTCTGAAAAACATCATAAGAAAGATGCCCAGGGTCCCTGTTCATCTGCGTGAACGTGCCTTAGGCATGCTGCAAGGAGGCATGAGGACTGCAGATGTGGCCAGGGAAATAAATTGCAATGTCCGTACTGAGATGCCTAAGACAGCGCTACAGGGAGACAGGACAGACAGTTGATTGTCCTCGCAGTGGCAGACCACGTGTAACAACACTTGCACAGGATCGGTACATCCGAACATCACACCTGCGGGACAGGTACAGGATGGCAACAACAACTGCATGAGTTACACCAGGAACTCACAATCCCTCCATCAGTGCTCAGACTGTCCGCAATAGGCTGAGAGAGGCTGGACTGAAGGCTTGTAGGCCTGTTGTAAGGCAGGTCCTCACCAGACATCACCGGCAACAACGTCGCCTATGGGCTCAAACCCACTTTTGCTGGACCAGACAGGACTGGTAAAAAGTGCTCTTCACTGACGAGTCGCGTTTATCGTGGAAGGACTGAGCGTTTCACTGAGGCCTGTACTCTGGAGCGGGATCGATTTGGAAGTGGAGGGTCCGTCATGATCTGGGGCGGTGTGTAACAGCATCGTCTGACTGAGCTTGTTGTCATTGCAAGCAATCTCAATGCTGTGCGTTACAGGGAAGACATTCTCCTCCCTCATGTGGTACCCTTCCTGCAGGCTCATCCTGACATGACCCTCCAGCATGGCAATGCCACCAGCCGTACTGCTCATTCTCTGCGTGATTTCCTGCAAGACAGGAATGTCAGTGTTCTGCCATGACCAGCGAAGAGCCCGGATCTCAATCCTATTGAGCACGTCTGGGACCTGTTGGATCGGAGGGTGAGGGCTAGGGCCATTCCCCCCATAAATGTCTGGGAACTTGTCTCATTTGTCTCAGTTGTTGAATCTTGTTATGTTTATACAAATATTTACACATGTTAAGTTTTCTGAAAATAAACATAGTTGACAGTGAAAGGACGTTTCTTTTTTTGCTGAGTTTAGTTTTAAGTAGTGTATTGGTAGTTAGTTAACATGCTACCTAACTGATCAACAATTCTAGGCACAAGCTAATAACAAGGTATATATGCTATCTTATTGAACAAGCAACTTAACTCAAATAATGATGTGTGTGCTAGGCATCTCTCTCCAGCTCTCTCCAGGTTGTTGTGCTGCTTTGCTGGCTAGCTGCTCAATGTGTTCCTCCAGATATTGCCACTGTTCTTCCCTACACTGCAGTGCACACTGCCACCGTCAGCTGTGTGTCTCCACCAGTTCCAGAAAGTTCACTCCTTGCATACGTACTGTAAATTTCATGAATCATAGATTCAAGGAAATTATCTTCATCTTCACTGTCCAACTGCATTGTCACAGAGTTGGAACTAGCAGAAGAGGATGGAGTGGCCTTAAAGCTGAATGCTGCTGCGGTTCCAAACTGCTGCAGAATTTCATTTAGTTTATACCGGTAACAGGTATCACCAGCCAGCTTCAGTCCATACCGCACCAGGAGTATGGAGTTGAGAGTGTGCAGTGACATTCTATTTCTTAACTTAGACTTGACCACACTCATTTGGCTGAACAGCCGTTCAACCTCCGCATTTGAGCGTGGCAAGGAGAGGGCAGTGAGTGCAGCTTTGCACAGTTCTTAAAATGGATTTGACCCGGAAGAGTCCGTGTAGTTATTCACTTCACTCCAAAACTCGACTGTATTTTCAGTTGAGTCCCACCTAAACAGGTGGATGTTTCTCCATTGGGAAACAATTGTATCAATTGTTTGGGGCGGGTATTCCAGTAGCTCAGCTACTTTAATAATTTCAGTGGTGACTTTATTGTGCTTTAGGGTTTCCTTAATACTGAACAAGGCCATGTGTCGCAAGGCTTCAAGGTTGTCTGGGAGCCTTGCTTGCAGCTCCTTGCTTAAAGCAACAATATAGTTGATGCACTGTCTCTGTGACCTTTTCGTCCTCTGCTGCAAGACTGGGTTGGTACACCGTGCTCTCGAAAAGGTAACCAAGGTACGGTGATGTACTGAGATGTCCATCAATGGCATCCTTCAGCACATCAATTTTTGCCATAGGGTTGACTACTCTGCTGCAACTTTATGTTAAGAGGTGAACCAGATTGTCCAAAAGCTTGACAGGATCTGTTTGCTCTCCCTCAAATTCCTTCACTGCAACGTGTACGTCGGACAGGATTGATTTCAAGAATGTCAGGTAGACGTAGATGGTCTTGTCCATGTACATGGAGTGGAGCACATCTACCATGTAGCAATTATCACTGGCGTTGGTCAACTTAAAGTGGAGTTTCAGTTCCTAGGGATGGTTTCTTTGGATGCTGCACTGACAGCCAATTGTAAAGAATGGCACATACAGCAGATGAGTACCAAATTGGGAAATGCACATTATTCCTTTAAAATCTTGTGCATCCCGTTGTGCACCCCAGTCATCACGGACGCATTATCTGGTTTCCGAGGAGGTCATGGGTGCACCTCAGCCACGCTCAAGGTCCTAAACGATATCATAACCGCCATCGATAAAAGACAATACTGTACAGCCGTCTTCATCGACCTGGCCAAGACTTTTGACTGTCAATCACAGCATTCTTATTGGCAGACTCAACAGCCTTGGTTTCTCAAATGACTGCCTCACCTGGTTCACCAACTACTTCTTAGATAGAGTTCAGTGTGTCAAATAGGAGGGCCTCTCTTGTCCGGACCTCTGGCAGTCTCTATGGGGGTGCCACAGGGTTCAATTATCGGGCGAACTCTTTTCTCTGTATACATCAATGATGTCTCTCTTGCTGCTGGTGATTCTCTGATTCACCTCTATGCAGACAACACCATTCTGTATACTTCTGGCCCTTCTTTGAACACTGTGTTAACAATCCTCCAGATGAGCTTCAATGCCATACAACACTCCTTCTGTGGCTTCCAACTGCTCTTAAATGCAAGTAAAACTAAATGCATGCTCTTCAGCACCCGCCCGCCCGTCTAGCATCACTACTCTGGACGGTTCTGACTTAGAATATGTGAACAACTACAAATACCTAGGTGTCTGGCTAGACTGTAAACTCTCCCTCCAGACTCACATTAAGCATCTCCAATCTAAAATTAAATCTAGAATTACTTTGTGCGGTGCATTTGAAAGTTTGTTGCTGCCACGGATTCTGAAAAGGCCGCTTTGCAAGCCATACCTAAATGGTTGCATGCTAGCAGCGAACAATGCTCCGCAATGGCCATTGCCATAGTAGCTTCTGCGCTTTTGCAGTTATCCACTTTCTTAACCAACTGTGGTAATGTAGACTTGTACGGTTTTGATTTATTTATATGCTTTGCTGTAGCACAATGTTTTTTGAAGGCATACATTTTTGCAAGCATATCTGATTTTCAGTATGCACAGTATGCCCGACAATCATCCCCAATTACTGGCTTCAGCGACCCTTTCATTTCAGGTACAGACTCCCACTATTTTCTGTACTTCTGGCTGTACAATTTTGATTGAGACATGTTGTAAGTTCTGTTCAAGATCAACCATTCGTAACCAACTATATTCATTGGGTTTATCTCGTCAAACGCTGCAGTCATCCAAGAATGATTTGCAATTTACTGAAATTGCTGCTGACCTGCTGCTGCCTGTGCACGAGCTGAATGCCTGCTGCCGACATCACTCACAATGCACTTTTGCAGTCAGGCACGTGTGTTGAGACTGAGTGTGTGACAGAGAAAATAGTTTTTTGTGTCATTTAGAGGGAAAAAATGTGCATTTTTAGCGTTTGAATCACTTTTCAAGAGTTGCTAAAAGTTTCAAAGACATTTTTAAAAGTAGCTAAATGTGTTGCTAGGTGGTTTGAAAAAAAAGTTGCAGGGTAGTCTGGAAAGTTGCTAATTCTAGCAACAAAATTGCTAAATTGGCATCACTGGTCCAGCCACTCAACTCTGCCTTGTCAAAATGTCAGTGTTCTCGTCGAACCATATCGCATTTTGGAGCCTAGGTTATACCACCCGTTTTCAAGTCTATTCGTTCATTTTTCATGCCTCTGACCTGCGGAAATATTTTAAATAGTTTAATTGCCTACAGTTTCCTTGACATTTTGTTTTAATTAGGCTATTGTGATAGGCTCATGTTTTACGGAGCCGAACAGCTGTTGTGCTGCAAATCTCCCTGACAGAATTACCCCCATCACGTGAACGCGCACACACGCAATACTTCATTGCTGCGACTTGCTTGCTAGTTGAGTTTTCTGATGTTCAGTTTAGCCTACATTTCACTGATATTAGTAGCAGAACGCATTTTTTATTTGTGTCTATCAAGGCAGCTGTCAATGATCACGTTAGGCTGCGTTTCATTATTTTTTTTATACCGGTTTGATCGCGGGGGAGGCACTAGTAATGTCTGCAGTTTTGGGTTTGGCTATTTGTTTCAAGTGTATTAGTCTATAAATACATCTCTTTTCCAAAATTCGCAATTTCTCCCATGTCTTATACAACTAGTAGTTGTTCTGAAATGTTTATTGCTTGCATACATGTTACTCCATCCTCTATGTTTAATATAACACATATACATTAAGTATTACTTTCGGTTGCCTATTCGGTTGCCTAAACGTGAAGTTTGTTCTATAGAAAGTATTTGACTCTAGTGACAAAATTAAAATTAAGGAAATTAGAAGGGGGGGGGGGGGGGGGGGGGGGTTGTCTTGCCTACCGAGACCCCCCTCCCCTTTCTATCTTGGGACTGCATGGCCTGGCACACTTCATAATCATTTTGGTAGCTCATGTTGACCAGTAGTGTGTGGTATTTGACTCAAGCCACAATATGAAGGAAAATATAAAGGGGGGATTTCGGCAGGCAAGAAAATGGCCTTTGCTGAAATCCCCCCTTTCTAATTTCCTTAATTTTGTCATTAGAGTCAAATACTTTCTGTGGCGGGGGGGGGGGGGGGGGGGGGGGGATTCTAGAAGGGGTACCTGAACGTACCCTCTTACCCTCCCATATTTTTACTCTGTGACTGCGGTCGATTTCCTGTTCTCTTTATCTGTTTGTCAAGACAACATTCATACTAAAAAACATAAAATAATCACAAACAACAAGTTATATGTTGTGGAAGACAGATATTTATGAAATAAATGTTTTACTTCGGAGCCAAAGCTTTTGATTTGATGTTACTATGCATTTTCTAATTAGTGGTCAGATTCAAATTAGGAAAACGATGTCGAATTTACAGTGTACACATTGTAGAATATGATTGGTTTGAAGAATGGAGTGATAAGAAATTAAACCAATTATAGTGGCCAGTAGGCGGGATTTCCGCTCTGATAATCAAAGTTAGCGGAAGCTATTCTTATGAAGCTAACCGCCTCATCTCGCGCTTTGGGAAGCTAGCTTTCCAGCTAGCAAGCGTAATCGTTTTGCAGGTTTCATGTCGACCTGAAAACGGCAAAGAAGCGACACATAAAGACACCCAGAGTTCGCTAAAGAAGAAAGTAAAGGCTGCACAGAAGAGCAGGACAATGCCGCACAATTTCCAACCCGGAGACCTGGTCTTCGCTAAAATGAAGGGGTACCCCCACTGGCCAGCCAGGGTAAGCTAGTAGCAGCCAGTGTGAAGGGGGGTGGGCGAAGGGGACGCTGGAGTTTCGCTGTGCATCCTTGTCAGTGACTGACATAGCTAATATTATATAGCCAGCTAGCCTTGACTCGTACTTGGAACTATATATAACTGTTTATCATTATTTTATTTTTTAAATCCTAGCAATCTGTTTGCAAGATGTTTGCGGGACCATCTATGGAAAAGTATAACCAGACTACTTTGTGAATGGCGTTCATGTTTGTCTTTTGTGCACGTATTTTGTCCAACCAGGCATCGCTAAGTAGTTACAGTACCTGTACTTTACTTTTGGTGTGTGTTGATTGAAGATGAAGCCTTCTTGATTTACAACTTTTTAGATTTGCTGCCCTATAAAATAATATCCGAGCTATAGTTAACTAACCAGGTGAGTTTTTGGTACAGTGTAAACACGTTTTATTTTCTGGAAATGCATGACTTTGATGTGACGTGTTCACTTGCCCCCAGGATGTTTTTGGCAGTGATTAGAACATTCTACAGATTCTACCAATCAAGGTGTCTGTCTGGAGTGAGGGGTCCAGACAAGGCCAAAATATTAATTAATTACTTCCAGCCTTCCTTTCCTCACTTGCCCAACCTGACTTAAGGATCAGACTACAAAGAGCAGTGAATATATTCTCTCCTGTACCTAATTTGGATATCTCTCACAATGTGTTTTTGGTTGTGTGGTTCTCATTCTCCTAGATTGAGGATGTGGCAGATGGAGCAGTAAAACCCCCTCCAAATAAAGTCCCCATCTTCTTCTTTGGGACTCATGAAACGTAAGTGCTGTGTCTCATTGATTTACAATAGCAGGAATTTCTTTGGATGGACTTGGTATACTACATCATCATTATCATTATGGTCCTTTTATTGCAGGGCTTCTCAAGGTTTTTGTGATCGCAAATTCATTAGGGACCCCATCATAATTAGAACACAAGCTCGAGTGAGATAAAATAGCATACAAGGAGTTGTACTAAGACTTTGGTAGTGCATTTTCCCCACCATACAGACCACTTGCTCCTGCCAAACGCTACGCCACCTCCACAGACTATAGTTTCTTCTCCGCTATTAAGTAAGTATGTAGAAAACGACAGAGCAACAGAATAATTTAGTGTGAGTCGTCAGTCTAGCATAGCATGGCCATACTAACCAAGTCTGGAGCCCTGGGAAGGAACATATTAAAGGCCCATCTCTTGGCATCAGAGAGAAGATTTTGCCGTTTTAAAGTTAATATCCTGCAGTTCTACACATTTTGTCATGGGGCAGAGATTTTTTTGTTGTAGCTTTAAAGCTAATATTGTGCTTTTATACATGCTTTACCATGAGGCAGAGAACTTTGCTATTTGAAAGCTTACATTACAGTGCATTATGTAAAAAAAAAATTTTTTTTTTTTTTTTTACATTTATTTATTTTAATTAATATAAGAAGTATTGAGTTGAAAAATGTATAACTAGGGGAGTACTGTGAATACCCATATCCATGTGAGCCTCCCATGCACATGTTGCCCAGAGTTCAGAACATCAATTGTAGATTGATAACATTTTATTGTGTTACACTTATTCCGTGAATCCCTTGGCCAACATTTGTTTAATCTGTTAGTAATATTCATAAAAATATATATTTTGAGATCTGGCCACGGTCCTCCTGCAGTATCTCGGGTCTGAGGGCCCCACTTTGAGAACCACTGCTTTATTGGATCAGCAGTTTAAAAAAAAAATTGAGACAGTGATGCAAACAGGAATGTTGTTGATTTGCATTTCTATTCCAGTTGTTTTTGTTGTCCCCAGCTACCTAATGTGTTGTATGTTGTTTAAGTATCATAACTCATATTTCTGTGGAGATGTATCCTCCCTGTTTGTTGGTGCACTGTATCTTCTTTAACTAATTTGAACCTTTTGAAACTCATTCATGTGTTTTTTGTTACTGGTTTATGTCTGAAGTGATCTAGGTCAATTGTGTGTTGAAGTTCAGTCTTTCATTTTGATCATACAGCACTTGTTTTACAAGATGGCAGATGAACTATTCTTAAACCACCACTAGGTGGCAAAAGATCCCTCAGTATTGTAGTTCATTACCAGTACATGGCGTTTACATCATGCAGAAACCTGGTGTGTCAGTTACCCTGAAAGCAGGGAGTGTGGCTGTGTCAAGTATCATCTTTTAATTCAGTGACTTAGAATTACATTCTCGTATATAGCATTGTCTTAACAAATCATGCTCTCTCTTCAGAGCATTCCTTGCACCAAAGGACCTTTTTGCATATGACAAGTACAGCGAGCGCTATGGGAAACCTAATAAAAGGAAGGGCTTCAATGAGGGCTTGTGTGAAATCCAGAACAACCCTCACGCCTCATACAGTGCTCCTGCAGTAAGTACATAATATCCTCAGAAGTCCAACTTGATACTGTTTCTGTAATACTGGCCAACTACAACTGAGTGCTGTTATCGCTGGTTTATTTATTTTTTCTGTACACTTAGGATCTGTTTAGGTCAGAGACTCATTGCCAAAGTTACCATACTGTTGGTGGTATTATCTGTTTGGTCAGCATTCTATCACATCTGTGTCTATCAACAAACACTTATGTTGGGGCATTATCTCTTCATTCACTCCCCAGCCTGTCAGCTCGTCTGACAGTGAAGCCAATGACGGTGCAGCAGGAAGTGAGGCAGAGGATGACGAGGAAGCAGTGGTGCCCACGAAAGCATATTCAGGAAGTGAAGTAAATTCTGACTCAGGAAGTGAGGATCGAGGAGGGGTGAAGAGGAAGGCCCCTGCTGCCAAGGTGACTGCAAAATTATAATTTCTGTGTTTTTGGATGTTAATTCCAACCAGACAACTGCTGTTGCTTAGATGTGCATCTGTCATAATATTACATCTCTTTTCTATCGCTCATTCAGCGGCCCCCTGTGAAGAAGACCCGGGGTTCGTCCAGTGACCGGGATGAAGAGGAGAGTGGCTCACCCTCGGAGCCAGACCCATCCCCTTCTGACTCAGACTCTGGGAAGAACAGTGACCAGGTCAGTTGACACATACAAAACAGTATGTTATACACTAGCATGATAACTTGGTGTTAATTTGATGGTATCTTGTTTGTTTTCCCCTGTAGGACTTCACCCCAGAGAAGAAGGCAGCAGCAGGCCGTGGCGGCGCCGGGAAGAAGGCTGGAGGTGGCAAAGGGAAGAAGGTGAGGAAAGGATGCCCTTCGGGTGTCAAACAGCCCTGGGTAGCTGAATAGATAAAGCACTGTTTATGGTTTCGCAGTGATTACTGGCTCTCTCATTATGCTTTTCTCTCTTTCTGGGATGCTGTAGGTGGTGTCGTCGGACTCCGACTCTGGGTCTCAGTCAGACAAGAAGAAAGGGGGCAGTGATTCAGAGGATCAGAAGCCACGGCCTGCTCTGTCTGGATCAGAATCCCAGTCTGGCTCCAAATCTGACACTGACTCAGAGCCACAGCCACCTCAACGGAAGGCTCCTCAAGCGCGCAAGAAAGGTGAGGGCTATTATGTCTGGTATCCCAGACAGTGAATGATAACTGTATTTGTCACTGCATAACCCTCTTCTCTGCCATTTGTCCCACTCAGAGAAGCCTCCGCCAAAGCCTCGGGGTGGACGGAAACCCAAAGCTGCCCCGGTCAGAGCACCGGCATCTTCCTCTGACAGTGATAGGTCAGCAACGCTCTAGTCTGTTCCACATTGGTTTTGCTCTCCGTTAAAACATTATAAATGACTTTTTTGTCAATAAATAAGTACATTATGAATGGTCTCCTGTACTACAGCGACAGTGAGCCGGACCGAGTCAGCGACTGGAAAAAGAGAGATGAAGAGCGTCGGAAAGAGCTGGAGGAACGGCGGAAGAAGGAGCAGGCAGAGGAGATCCTCAAGTATCGGGAGAGGGAGAAGGAAGAAGAAGAGCAGAGAAAGAAGGACAAGGAGAAGGGAAAGAGCAGTGGTGAAAACAGTTCAGATGAGGGTGTAGATCACCCACTGAAGAAGTCCAAGAAACCCCCACCGCCCCCCATCCCCGCCCCCTCTGACTCTGACTCTGGACCTGAGGTAACTAGCATGGAAGACTGTAAAGAGGTGACATTTGCTTGTTTTAGAATAGATTTGTTGAACATTGTATTTTTCCCCCATTCAGGTGAAAGCATCTGCAAAGCGTTCAGACAACCAGAAGAAAGGGAGAACAAAGAAAGAGAGAGATCATGGTAAAGGCAAAAAGGAGAAAGATGTGAAGGAAAAGCGAACCCAGCGGTCAGAGGAGAGGCCCCGAGTGAGGTAAATTGCACATGGCTGAACAAGACAAAAGACCAGAGCACAGATCTCATTAGATGTTATCTTCATTAAATATAAATGCACACAGATCACTGAGCTCTCTCCCTCAGGTCCAAGCCTGACAAGCCCAAACGCAAACCAGAGAGACCTCCAGAGAGGAAAGCAGAGAAGAAAAAAGGTCAGAGCTCAATGTTACTCTCAGTCCACCAATCCACTGTGTCCATTTGGAAACCCTGCATATGGACAACTAATTGTGACAAATGGTTGGTCAGATACAGTGCCATGTAATATAAACTTTTTGTGTCCTCACTCCTTGTCTTTTTGTGTCTATACACAGAGCCAACTCCAGATGAAAAGTTGCAGAAGCTCCACGCTGACATCAAGTTTGCACTGAAAGTGGACAACCCAGTGAGTAACCATATAAGGGGCTCCCTTCATTGTCAACAGAAAAGTTATTGTCACATAGTTGTGATTTTACAAGCAGCATGAGGAACCACATTTTTTTATTTGACCAATTAGGGGTTCCTTGCACATAGAATACTGCAATGGCGTTGTCTGTTCTGCAGGACATAGAGCGCTGTCTACAGGCCCTGGCGGAGCTGGAAGCTGTGCCGGTCACCAGCCACATCCTGCAGAAGAACTCAGATGTTATTGCCACGCTTAAAAAGGTGCCTATCCATCTGAACCTCTTAATAAAAGTTAAACTTGCATACTGAACAAAAATATAAATGCAACAATTTCAAAGATTTTACTGAGTTACAGTTCATATAAGGAAATCATTAAATTGAAAGGTCCTAATCTATGGATTTAATAGATCTATTAGGCCATTATTTGACCCTAATCATGTGGGAATACAGATATGCATCTGTTGGTCACAGACACTTTAAAAAAATAAATGGGCCTCACAATCAGGATCTCGTCATGGTATCTCTGTATTCAAATTGCCATTGATAAAATGCAGTTGTGTTCGTTGTCCATAGGTTATGCCTGCCCATACCATCACCCCACTGCCGCCATGCGGCACTCTGTTCACAACATTGACATCACAACACACACGTGGTCTGTGGTTGAGGCTGGTTGGACTTATTCCCAAATTTTCTAAAACAATGTTGAAGGTGGTTTATGGTAGAGAAATGAACATTCAATTTTCTGGCAACAGCGCTGGTGGACTGTGGTGTTGTGTGACAACTGTACATTTCAGTGGCCTTTTATTGTCCCCAGCACAAGTTGCACCTGTTTAATGATCATGCTGTTTAATCAGCTTCTTGATATGCCCACACCTGTCAGGTGGAGGGGTTATCTGTTTTAAAGAATAAATACTGACTAATAGGGATGTAAGCAAATTTGAGATCTTTCTGGGATCTTTTATTTAAGCTCATGAAATATGGGACCCAAACTTTACATGTTGCGTTTATATTTTTGTTCAGTGTAGATCCTCTGTGTATATCTCATCCCCTGTTTTTGGCCCCTTTGAACTCCGCTGATATTGTTCTGATTGATGTTTGTTACTATAGATCCGTCGATACAAAGCAAGCAGTGACGTAATGGAAAAGGCCAGCCAGGTCTACAACAAATTAAAGGGGCAGTTTGTGGTCAAGTCTGAAATGCCAAGTAAACACAAAGCTGAGGGAAAGGAGCAGGAAGAGAATGGGAAGGAGACACCAAACACAGGTAATTCTCTCAGCCAAAACTTTTACCATCACTGCTGATGGACTTATTTACATTTTCTGTTTTTCCTCCTATGGCTATTACCCCTCTTAAAGGAGAAGTTCACTATGGCATTAATTCATAGACTTTATTTTTCAATGTGTGTAACAACGAAATTAAAGGTCCTTCATTTGTAGCCAATCAATTGATTTTGCATAACTCGTCATCAGATGTAACACCTGTGAATGGGGAATCAGAAGTCCAGAAAAAGGAATGCACTGAGCTGGAGGATACCCCAAAGTCACCGGTCCAGGAAGTGAATGATGAGCATGTGGCTTCAAGCCCCAACAGGTAAACGGCCTCCTATGTCACACCTTTGTGTACTTCCTTTATTTCTGCTAATATTTGTTCAAAGTATCCATGGTAATATATTGCTCTACTCATTGGTACTTTGCTACCATCACAACGGTATATGTGGCTCTAGTTCTGAAGTCTTGTCTCTTCTCCATGGTAGGCGAAGTCCTGATAGTCCTGCTGAGCAGCAGACGAACACTGATGAAACACACCACGCTCTCTCTACAGAAACAGAACCGACAGCGATGGAGAGCTGAAGAACTCTGAAGAAAATGGAATACAATTGTTTACCACAGCTAAAAGGAAAGCTCACTAGTCTCGTGCCAGATACATGGCGCTCTGCAGACCACTTTGATGTACGCCATTGTATTTTTCAATTTTTATAGGACACCTTGGCCCGTCCCCAATTCCTCCCCCTCAAGCTACCATGCTTTTTTTTCTGCCACATGAACTCTAACTTTGGTCTTTCATACAGTATTTATAATGAGAGATTCAATTTTTAGCACTTCTAACAAGAAATCGAAGGGGGAGAGGAGTCTTGTTCTGCTTTGAAGTAACTGTACTGTCACGTTAGTCAAGGCATCTGTTGGCTTTGCTTGAGAATGATATTGAAGCCTACAGAACCTAGAAAAGGCTAATGGTGGATAAGTATGAGTCTGGTACTTTTTGTGAGTTTTTATTTTTTTATCTGGTCTGTTCTTATTAATCCAGTCGCATCATATAAATATTAAGCCAGTGAACGGAACCACATCACATGTTTTCCAATTAAGTTCCACCTGCTTTTTATTTTTTTTATTTTTTTACAATTATGTTTTCTGATATTGCATCTGCTTTTGATTTACTGAATGCTGTGGAATTATTCACTGTCATCTGGTTTTTCCCTCTACCATCTGCTTTCAAGAATTAGCCTAATTAATGTGATAATACACATTGTGTACAGACTAAATGATATTATCTTGATCCAAGTTGTCCAGATCCCATGTAGCTGGAGCCCATTTGACGTTTGTCATACATACTATGTAAAATATTTAGTTGAGTTAAATCAAGATCTCAGCGTTGTGGTCATAATCTGAACACTTCTGTCATTGAAGGCTTCAAAGAAGTCCCATATTCTCATAAATGTAGTTGGATTAGGGTGTAATAAATGTATACATACAAGTTGTAATTTACAACCCTTGTAACCAATCTAGCGAAGAGGAATTGCAGTGAATAATGTGGACCTATGCATGCGGTCAGCGGTGTAAAATTGTTTACAAATAACCTATTATACAGTTATGCAAGTTAAATAGCAGAGTAATTGCCATCCTTGTACATGAAAATGTTCATGCAAGTTAATACTCATTGGTTTGGCTGTGGCAAAGAAAGAGCTACTGTGGACATGGTGATGAATAGAGACTACAACTGGAAAATGATAATGCATTAACATTGCAAGCCGAGTACTAAGCATATATTTAATTATCATAATGAGAATCCCACATTATTACACACAGTCAGCTGACGTTAGACGCCATTTTGTCAGCCATTTCCTATACGGATCCACTGCCAGTGTGTCTGCACAGTTATAGTACGCCCCATCTGGCTTTTCCTTCTCTGCCCGGGATTAGTAAACAATTACGAATCCCCAAAAAACGGTATCCGGGTGGATGAGAGACTGTCTAGCGGGCCGGCTAGCATCCAAAAGACCTCTACCAAGCGCTTTGTCCCCGAGGACAGAAGCGAAAAAAGTCAGCCATGGCTTTGAAGATTGTTAAAGGGAGCATCGATCGGATGTTCGATAAAAACCTTCAAGATTTAGTACGTGGAATTAGGAATCACAAGGAAGATGAGGTAAAACGATTAGCTGTGTTTTCGGAAATGTCTGATTACCACTGTCAGTAAGTCGATGTTTAACATATCTCATTGCTAAATATTCTGGTTAGCCAGCTACAATAGCTCACCTATTTGATAGCCATTCCAACCTTATGCCTCTACCCGGTATGCTATCCAAATAGCTAAATAAGTAAGGAGTCTTGTCATGAAGTTCATCAGGACTGAGTAGGCAACCTAATATCAACTCCGTGGTTGCATTAGTTAACTCGGTAACTGTCAATGTGCCATTGCTCGATAATCGTAATTTGGCTAGCAAGCTAACATTAGCAGTTTTCATCGCCACTTTACATAGCTAGCTATTCATTTAGCAGATTGGTATTATCCAGAGAACACTTTTTTTTGTTTCGTACTGGTCCTCTGTGGGACACGAATCCACAACCCTGGCGTTGCAAGCGCTATATTCTGCTAACTGAGCCACACGGGACGCTTCAAATATGATGGGTCTTGCACGAAATACTACTTGTTACCAGTTGTGGAACGCTACCCTTTTACTACTCATGGCAACTGCTTTCAGGTGAAGCTAATTAGCTAGCAAGTGACAACTAAGAGGCTAACTGGCAGTAACGTTAGCTACATTTATTCACCTCAGCTGATGTGATCAGGATGATGCGCGTAATAATTTTCCTTCAGCACTATTTTTCTATTGTTCGCTAATTGACAGTAGCTAGGAAAAAAATTGTGAGTTCACTTTGTGTATATTCATCTCCTATTGGATTAATGAAAACATTGACATGCAAACGAAGTCTAGACGATTTTGTAGGCCTCGCTCTACAGCGTCAGTCAGTGACAACGTTGCATAGGTAGACGAAAGGATGCTTCATCCACAACTCTTCTGACTGGAAAAACAGAGGTCCATTTATCCAAACTACTACACTTTCGCCACCATTTTAATTCATTTGGTTTGTACAGTTGTGGGAAATAGGTGACGTGACACTCCTAAAGAGTGCAGATTACCGGATGCTAGGTTTATGCAAATTGTAGATTTCATAATCATGCTTTATTGATATGGCTGTAGACTATACTAGCTCTGTGTACTGCGTTAGCAACATCAGAGGACATCCAATGTGGTGTGGAAAAAATGAATATTAAGTATTGCCATAACAGGGAACAGTCTCATAACGGTTGATTAAAGTTCCCTGTGATATGACAGCTTTTATGGTAGAAAATGCTTCTGTCTTCATGGGTGTCACACCAGTGTTTTCAGGATGATGCTGTGTTCTGCAAATTAGATCATCAAAGAATCAGCATCATCACAGAGGGTGACAGTGGGTTGGTCTATAGTCTGTCCAATAGAGGGCACTGTTTGAATGAGATTTGGAGGTGGAAGTTGCTCCAGAATTAATTCCTTAGTTTTAAAACCGATTTTAAGTTTTTGGGAAATTATGTCACTTAGTGGAGACTATTATGCTGTTAGGCTGGATGTATTGCTACCATTCCAAAAAAGATGCAATTCAGTAGCTAGGACATAGGGAGTCTCTTATTGCAGAAGAGTGAGCTGGACCAATGTTGAATTGGGAATGGGATTTAGGCCTAGGTGTAACATTGTGAGTTGACCTGTTCTACCATTTTAAGTCTTGGTTTATTTTTATACACGCCTTGATTGCTCCTCTTTTCAGTTCGTTGCAGCTAGCGACTGGAACGAGCTGCAACAAACACTCAAACTAGACAGTTTTATCTCCATCTCTTCATTTAAAGACTCAATCATGGACACTTACTGACAGTTGTGGCTGCTTAGTGTGATGTATTGTTGTCTCTACCTTTCCCTTTGTGCTGTTGTCTGTGCCCAACAATGTTTGTACCCTGTTTTGTGCTGCTACATGTTGGGCTGCTGCCATGTTGTTGCTACCATGTTGTTGTGTTGCTGCCATGCTATGTTGTCTTAGGTTTCTCTTTATGTAGTGTTGTCTCTCGTTGTGATGTGTTTTGTCCTATATTTTTATTACATTTATTTGTATATTTAATTCCAGCCCCCATCCCCTCAGGGGGCCTTTTTACTTTTGGTAGGCCGTCATTGTAAATAAGAATTTGTTCTTAACTGACTTGCCTAGTTAAATAAAAGTAAAAAAGTGTATATATATATATATATATTATCCTGACTAGTTAAATAAAATTTAAAAAAATGGATAGCTGCTGCTGGATTCCACAGAGCTATGGTGGCCACTGAAGAATCATTTGCCCAGTCAGTTTTCTGGCAAAAGAAAGTAAATGTTTTGTTATGTGCTTTTTCATTGCTTAGCCAGACCGACAAAGCATGATATCTTTGACCACTGTACTAAACCATGATCTTTTGATTCAGGTCCTACTGTGGTCCCTTTTGTGTAACTTAACCATGCTTACTAAGTTAAGGTGTTGGATACCCAGCCAACAGTGGACAGCTCACTGAAATATTAATGCCTTGTGTGTGTTCTCTCCAGACCTGGACTCTATTTGCTTTATGCATGTAGGGATATAATACAGCCAAACCTATTCTACTTAGTCACACCCTCATTTAAAAGGGAAGCTAATCTAAAAAGGTGTTAAGGCACACAATGCAACTGATATTAAATTGTAGAAGACAATAATATGTAACACTAACAGGGATGTTGTGGGCTCCTGAGTGGCGCAGCGGTCTAAGGCACTGCATCTCAGTTCTAGAGGCGTCACTACAGACCCTGGTTCAATTCCAGGCTGTATCACAACCGGCCGTGATTGGAAGTTCTATAGGGCGGCGCACAATTGGCCCAGCATTCGTTAGGGTTTGGCCGGGGTAGGCCGCCATTGTAAATAAGAATTGGTTCTTATCTGACTTGCCTAGTTAAATATGTGTATATATGTATGTATGTGTGTATATATATATATGTGTATATATATGTATATGTGTATATGTGTATATATATATATATATATGTATGTATGTATATATGTATATATATGTGTATATGTGTATGTGTATATATATATATATATATATATGTGTGTGTGTGTGTGTGTGTATATATGTATATGTATATGTGTATATATATATATACATACATACATACATACATACATACATACATACATATACATATGTATGTATGTATGTATATATATACATATATATATATATATATATGTGTATATATACATACATACATACATACATACATACATACGTACGTACGTATGTATGTATGTATATATATATGTGTGTATGTATATAGATATGTCCCTGGAAGAAGAACTGTGTCTGAGAAGGTCTCTCCCTGTACCTCCTGGAGAACCTGCTGTGCTAGCACAATGTAGGCCTTGGCTGTAGAATAGCTATTCCAATTAATTCAATAGGATCTGAATCGGTCGTTGAGTCAGAATGTGATAGCAGAGCACTCTGGTGATTTCAGAGCATGGTCCTGTGTGTCCATGCTCTGCAGCCTAGAGTACAAGCCACCCTCCCTCTTCCCCCTGTCACTGTCTCATGACTGCAGACACATGACCAGCACACTTGTATTATAGAGCTCTCTCTGTGTGTGTGTGTGTGTGTGTGTCCAAGGTTCTGTTCCACCAATGTTTTTTACTCTGCTCTATCAGAAAGTCTAACCATGCTAAACAGTCTCTGTTTAGCAGATAAATGTAGAATAAAACCTTGAATTAAAGGTTACTCACTACTTATTCTTTAATTCCAAGTTCAGAATAAAACCCATTCAACCGTAGACTGAAAAATCCTAACAAGCCTAAAACATTTCTGATCAGAAGCTCTGTTTGATTATCCTTTATTTTATAGATGTATAAAATTAATGACATTTCAAATGACCTTAGGACTTCTCCCCTTAGACTATTTGTAAACTGTTTCACGGAGGTCAACCAGGAGAGGAAAGTAAAATATCATGTGGAGGTTGTCATTGCTCTGTCTGATGTTCCTCTGTCTCTTCTCAGGCTAAGTACATCTCTACCTGCATTGATGAGATCAAGCAGGAGCTCAAGCAGGACAACATTGCTGTCAAGGCCAATGCTGTGTGCAAACTCACCTACGTAAGACCACAGACCAGCACCCCTCGCTCAAACTGCCGTCACTGAAATTGCCCTCACTGAAACTTTCCTCCCAGTGAACAGCACAGAGATGCGCAAGCAAAAACACTAGCTATATATCCTTGGCCTACTCTGCATACTTTTTCACTTGATAGCATGTACTTTGAATACTGCCGTACTCAGGAAAAGCTCTTTTTGATAATGCATTTAGCTCTCACTGTCCACAGGGACAGCATAGTGGATGTTCAATGTCCTCTCCCCTGGTGTGTTAACAGTTACAGATGCTGGGCTATGATGTCAGCTGGGCTGCATTCAACATCGTGGAAGTCATGAGTTCCTCAAAATTCACATACAAGGTGCAAAAGTGAAATAATGTGCTTCTATAATGTTGGTATTTGAGAATGTTCTACTCAAGATTTAATTTGCCATAGGTCAGAGGTTTAACATGTGCTTTTTCCTCCAGAGAATTGGTTACCTGGCTGCCTCCCAGTGCTTTCATGAGAGCACTGATGTCATCATGCTGACAACCAATCAGATCCGAAAGGTCAGTGTTGCTATTTTCCCCTGACTTTTGGCCTGCAGGTCTCTGATTAAAGACCAGCTCTGAAACCTGCTATTTCCTTCCCCCTCCTTCTATTTCTTTCTCCTCTTTTGCTTTCTCTCTTTTTTTCATAATTTTTTTTCTCTCAGGATCTGAGCAGTCCTAACCAGTACGACACTGGCGTGGCTCTCACTGGCCTCTCCTGCTTCGTGACCCCTGACCTGGCTCGGGACCTGGCCAATGACATCATGACTCTTGTGAGTCACATTCTCAGCTTCAAGTTCTTTTTACACATTTTGTCTGTTTCATGCTTCTCTGACCTATCTCTGCTTGTGCTGCAGATGTCCCACACAAAGCCGTACATCAGGAAGAAGGCCGTACTTATCATGTACAAGGTGTTCCTGAAGTACCCAGAGTCTCTGCGTCCTGCTTTCCCCAGGCTGAAGGAGAAACTGGAAGACCCTGACCCTGGTGAGAGAGACTACCTAGTACCTACCTACTTCTCTGTTGGTTGGGGCCAGACAGGTTTTTTTTATCACCTTGAATCATAAATTATGCAATAACTAAGGAATTTTGTGTCGTAACTGGTGGAAGCTTTTTCAAATGATTTGAATGCATTTCACCTCATTCGTATCATAATGTCCTTCAGCATGTGTGATGCCTCTGTCCTGTAGGGGTCCAGTCAGCGGCTGTTAATGTCATCTGTGAGCTGGCCAGGAGAAACCCCAAGAACTACCTGTCTCTTGCCCCACTCTTCTTCAAGCTCATGACCTCCTCCACCAACAATTGGGTCCTCATCAAGATCATCAAGCTGGTGAGTGAACAGGGAGCTGTGGGAATGAATGTGTGTCAGTAACAAATTATTGCCAAGTATCACAACATGGAGAGGTGTTGCGCCATTAGTGTGTTTGTGTGCGTTTCAGTTTGGTGCCCTCACACCCCTGGAGCCTCGCTTGGGGAAGAAGCTGATTGAGCCCCTAACAAACCTCATCCACAGGTAAAACACACACACAGAGATCCAACCAATAGGTGTTTTGTTCAATCCCTATAACAAAATGTTGTCTGATGAAAATAATGACCTTCTGTCTATCCCTACTCCTTTTCTTACCCCTTCTTCCTCTCTCACAGTACCTCGGCTATGTCACTTCTATATGAATGTGTCAACACTGTAATAGCAGGTCAGTATTCGTCTTCTCACTTCTTCTTTTTGTAGGTACATTTTAGTCTGTGTGGGGGGTAGGCATCCCTCTTTGTGAAGCTTGCGTGTTAACTGGGCTTGCCCACATCTTCAGTTATTTCTGGCTCATAAACAGTCATAATAAAAACACAATATTCTCTGTGCTATGTCTATAATCTTCAATGTGGGCAGTTGTTTTTTTTGTACCAATGAGGAGGTTGTGTTGACTATGCGGTTTGTTTTATGTGAAGTGAAAAACATCACTGTGCTTTTAAGATCGCAGCTTGTGATAAGTTGTTTTTGACAAGTTTGTAGAGTTGTTGTCACAGCAGGATCTGATTGTCGTTGTCCTCTGTTGCAGTGTTGATTTCCCTGTCCTCCGGGATGCCAAATCACAGTGCTAGTATTCAGGTAAGTTTCAGCCGTCATGCCCACACTTTCTCTTGTAGCTGATGATGTTAACTCTTTCCACTCCAATTTGATGATGTTGCATGTTAAACCATGAATCTTTTTAATTCTTTGTTTTTACCATACACAAGTCTTTTTCAAAAGATGAACAACAACAGATCAAACAGGCTAGTGCAACTGAATAAAATGTGTTATTTTATAGCTCCTAACATGTCTAGATACATGTATTTAATGTACAAAGACATCAGCTGGGATATACGGTCACTTTTTCCCCAAAACAGTTGCGGTGCCCAAATTATATTACTAACACTGGACCTGAATTGATTGTAATGGCACTTTCCCTTCCCTTCTCTTCCTCCCTTCTCTCTATCCTTAGCTCTGTGTCCAGAAATTGCGAATCCTGATTGAAGACTCGGACCAGAACTGTGAGCCCTCTGTCAATGCCTGCAGTGTGTCATTCTCTCATTGTCTGTGTGTTTCTGAGTAGCCACCCATCTAGCTTCCAACCACCTAGATCCCAAACTCTGGATAACTCGACATTTTGATCATGGTCCCACACAGGGGGCTGTTTTACATTTCACTGCACATAGTTGCAGTTGTGACTGTATCAAAAGGTAGGGTTTTGTCTTCATCCATTTATACATCTCTACTTCATCAGGCTATTAATTTGAAAACGTTCAGTATATTTGATAAGTCACTCATTGTTCTAACAGGTTACGGCTAACAGTAAGTTAAACCATCTACGATCATTATGTTGATGCAGCTGGTGATTCGAGTTATCCGGGCCCCTTAGTAGGTTGTGTGTAGATCAGATATATACGTTGGCAGCTATGTCTTGTTTTTCATTTGAGTTCTCGACTGTTTCGCTAGGTAGGCTCATAACATAAACAGGCTCTAACCTCCCCCCTTGCTCACATTTGACACCACTTTAGTCTCAAACATCATAGTGTTTACAGGGCTTCTCCTGACCTGCTCTGATGAAACCAAACCTGTATCTGCACAACATCACTTCACCTCAAGGTCACATTCACACATAAACCTGATATGCAGCTATCTGCGCCTGAGATATCAACAGCCCAGATAATAATTGGTTGTTATAGTATGCCTGATTCAGCAACAACACAAAAATATTATTGGATTATTGCATAATGGCTACATATACCTAGGACTCAAGTTGGTGGCAAAAAACGAAACGTCCATGTGTATATGTTGTCTCGTGTATGTGTTCTCCATCGTTTTGTGTTTCTTTGTATTTTCCTTTTCTTTGTTTTAATGTATGTGAAAATATCAGGAAGTCAGTCAGACAGCACGTTTTGTATACTATACTGTGTAGACAGTCATATTATGCAAGAGAGGCATTTAGAATAGGGGCCTACAGTAATGTAATCAGTGAGGTTTCAGCGGCTGAGAGGGGATAGTGACGACAGCCAAAGAGACTTAGATTGTTCATGATATTTTGGGTGACCAATAGACCTCTTGTGCTCTAAGACAGGGAGGTAGGCTATAGCCATAAGATAATGTCTACTGCGGAGTGTTAAGGCATGCTGTATGGCTTGTAGTACAGTCTCCATAGTGCACAACCTCTAGTCTAGTGCATAGGGAAGTAGAGTAGAAGGCCCAGTGTATAGTGCCCTGGCCACTGAGTGTGTTGTCTTTGTTCATAGTGAAGTACCTGGGCCTGCTGGCCATGTCCAAGATACTGAAGACTCATCCCAAGTCTGTCCAGTCCCACAAGGACCTCATCTTGCAGTGTCTGGATGACAAGGACGAGTCCATCCGCCTGAGGGCTCTAGACCTGCTCTACGGCATGGTGCGGATAAGGGAAAGGGGGATACCTCAACTGAAATGTGTCTTCCGCATTTAACCCAACCCCTCTGAATCAGAGAGGTGCGGGGGGCCTGAATTGACATCCACGTCTTCTGCGCCCGGGGAACTGCCTTGCTCAGGGGCAGAACGACAAATGTTTACCCTGTCAGAAACCTTCCGGTTACTGGCCCAATGCAATAATCACTAGGCTACCTGTCATAGCACATGGTCATTGAAAACACACTTACCCTAACCCCATGTCTTCACCACACCTATACCTAGCCTAGCGGTTAGAGTGATGGGCCAGTAACCGAGAAGGTTGCTGGTTTGAATACCTGAGCTGACAAGTTGAAAAAAATCTGTCGGTGCCCTTGAGCAAAGCACTTAACCCTAATTTGCTCCACCTATTAAGGCTGACCCTGTAAAACAACAGATTTCACTGCACCTATCCGGACAATACAACATTTTTCGATCTACTCATGGGAAAATGTCTTTAGCTCAAGAACCTCCCTGATTCTGTTGATAGCCTAATGACTCCAGGGGGGTATACTACCTACCTGGTTTGAGGAGGTAACTTTGGACAACTCTGAGTTCAACTTGGGATAACCGCTAACATGAAATTGGCTCACCTTTTAGCCAGGTGAATTTATATGGCAACGAATGCTTCAGAACTAACCTGCGCCGGTGAAGGCTAACTCCATTTATCCTGAGTGAAGTCTGAGCTGTGAGTTGAGGACCAGTGAAATCAAATCCCCCCCCTCGCAAATGTTGCGTCATCATGCCCTTTATTTGGGGAAGAGACAGATTTTAAAATAAATAAATACCACTTTACATATTTAGTAATGACTGGATGTATTTGAAAGTAAACGCAGAGTAAAACTGATGTTCTAAAATAATTTTATTGATAGGAGTGGGTAAGAAGGTGCTGTGAAAGATGGCATTCACTATACGTAATAAAAGCAAGACAGAACTTCTAAAAGCTTCTTTCACATCGTAGCCTGCTGAATTTGCAATATGGATTTTCTCTCATGTTGATTTAGTCAACAATGTAAAAGTGGCACTGACTCGCCCATAGATTGATGTTTCAGCATTGTTCCAATGTGTGGAGTTTGGCGTGTGACGTGCACGTGCAGTTTCAAGCCTGCTAGAGTTAGCAGTTAACAGTTCACCAAACCCACAGTTCGGAACGTATTGTGGTTTTGGGGTCAAGGTTAAATTAATTACATTTTTAAATGCCATTCGTATTGTAAAGCATTCACAATGTTCCTGGCATTGTCTGTTGTGCCAGGATTATTATCTTGGGCCTCAAGTTTTCACTCTGATGCTGCGTCTGTAACCATGTGGGTTGTGGGAATTTACCAGTTGTGAAGTCGTAAAAACCAATTGGATGCATTCATGTGATTTTTAACTCGTTGTGAAATGTTGAATAACTAATGGCCAGCAAGCTGCGTCAACCATAAACTAAAAGTACAGCTATCATGAAAAAGTACCCATTTGTCGTACTTCAGTAAAAGTAAAGATGCCTTAGTAGAAATTGACAAGTGAAAGTCACCCAGTAAAATCCTACTTAAGTACAAGTATTTGGTTTTAAATATAAAAAATAATTTCACATTCCTTATATTAAGCAAACCAGATGGCACAATTTTCTAGATTTTTTAAATTTACGGATAGCCGGGCGCACACTCCAAATGAAGCGTTTGTGTTTAGTGAGTCCTCCAGATCAGAGGCAGTAGAGACGACCAGGGATGTTCTCTGTTTAGTGAGTCTGCCAGATCAGAGGCAGTAGAGACGAGCAGGGATGTTCTCTGTTTAGTGAGTCCTCCAGATCAGAGGCAGTAGAGACGAGCAGGGATGTTCTCTGTTTAGTGAGTCCTCCAGATCAGAGGCAGTAGGGACGAGCAGGGATGTTCTCTGTTTAGTGAGTCCGCCAGATCAGAGGCAGTAGGGACGACCAGGGATGTTCTCTGTTTAGTGAGTCCGCCAGATCAGAGGCAGTAGGGACGACCAGGGATGTTCTCTGTTTTGTGAGTCCGCCAGATCAGAGGCAGTAGGGACGACCAGGGATGTTCTCTGTTTAGTGAGTTCGCCAGATCAGAGGCAGTAGGGACGACCAGGGATGTTATTGTGATAAGTGTGTGAATTTGATCATTTTCCTGTCCTGCTAAGCATTCGCAATAAACGAGTAATTTTGGGCGTCAGGGAAAATGTATGGAGTAAAAAGGACATTTTCTTTAGGAAAATGGAGTAAAAGTTGTCAAATGTAAATAGTGAAGTACAGTTACCCCAAAAACTACTGAAGTCCTTTACACCACTTATGTTTCTAATTAAATTATAAAGTTAGCTTTAAAAAAAAAAAACTGTTTTGTTGCATTTTTAACTGGCCCAAAATTCTGCTATAGAGGCCATTTCCTTAGCAGTTAATGTCAGAGGTCACCATGTGGGAGAAGTAGGTGCTCAGGATGATAGATGCGTTTCCCACTAGTAATTGCCAGTAAGAGGGCCGTTCAAGTGGATTTTCCCCAGTTGTATGTGGTAAATGTCTACTTCCATCTTGGTTTAATGCACAGGGGCGATGATGTTTCTTTGAGTTTGTCTTGCTCCGGTATACTGGGGTGATGTCGGTATAAATGTGTCAAAATACAGTGGGTTCGGAATGTATTCAGACCCCTTGACTTTTTCAACATTTTGTTACGTTACAGCCATATTCTAAAATTGATGAAATCATTCCCCCCCTGAATCTGCACACATTACCCCATAATGACAAGGCAAAACCAGGATTTTAGAAATTTGCACATTTGATTAAAAATAAACTGAAATATTACATTTACATTAGAATTCAGACCCGTTAGTTACTCAGTACTTTGTTGAAGCACTTTTGGCAGGGATTAAAGCATAGTCTTCTTGGGTATGACACTACAAGATTGGGAGAAACTCCCCAAATACAGGTGTGCCATTCTTCTCTGCAGATCCTCTCAAGCTGTGTCAGGTTGGGTGGAGAGCGTTGCTGTACAGTCATTTTCAGGTCTCCAGAGATGTTCAATCGGGTTCAAGTCCGGGCTCTGGCTGGGCCACTCGAGGACATTCAGAGACTTGTACTGAAGCCATTCCTGTGTTGTCTTGGCTGTGTGGTTAGGGTCGTTGTCCTGTTGGAAGGTGAACCTTCGCCCTAGTCTGAGGTCCTAACCTGCTCCAGAGCGATTTTCATCAAGAATCTCTGTACTTTGCACTGTTCATCTTTCCCTCGACCTTGACTAGACTCCTAGTCCCTGCCGCTGAAAAACATCTCCACAGCATGATGCTAACACCAACTTGCTTCTCCGTAGGGATGGTGCATGGTTTCCTCCAGACATGACGCTTGGCATTCATGCCAAAGAGTTCAATCTTGGTTTCGTCAGATCAGAGAATCTTATTTCTCTGAGTCCATTATGTGCCTTTTTGCCAACTCCAAGTAGGCTGTAATGTGCCTTTTACTGAGGAGTGGCTTCTGTCTGGCCACTCATAAAGGCCTAATTGTGCTGCAGATATGGTTGTTTCTCCCATCTCCACAGAGGAGCTCTGTCAGTGACCATCGGGTTCTTGGTCACCTCCCTGACCAAGGCCCTTCTCCCCCAATTGTTTAGTTTGGCCGGGCAGCCAGCTCTAGTAACAGTCTTGGTGGTTTCACACTTCTCCTATTTAAGAATGATGGAGGCCACTGTGTTCTTGGGGACCTTCAATGCTGCAGATATTTTTTTTGGTATCCTTCCCCAGATCTGTGCCTCAGCACAATCCTGTCTCTGAGCTCTATGGACAAATCCTTCGACTTCATGACTTGCTTTTTGCTCGGACATGCACTGCCAACTGTGGAACCTTATACAGACAGGTGTGTGCCTTTCCAAATCATGTACAATTGAATTTATCACAGGTGGACTCCAAGTTGTAGAAACATCTCAAGGGTGATTAATGGGAACAGGATGCACCTAAACTCAATTTGGAGTCTTATAGCAAAGGTCTGAATACTTATGTAAATAAGCTATTTCTGTTTTTTTTATCAAACCTGTGTTCACTTTGTCATTATGGGGTATTGTGTGTAGATGAGGATTTAGAATAAGGCTGTAACTTAACAATGTGGAAAAAGTAAAGGTGTCTAAATTCTTTCAGAATGCACTATATTTGAGGAGTCTGCAGACTGCTGCATAGGTGATTCTCGTTGAGCGTGGAGACATAATGGTAATGTTTTGTCCACAACTCTGTCCATCGCCGTTGTAATCTAATGTTCCCAAACTGGAGATTTAAACGGTGATTGAGGATCCCCAATCTGGTTTATCGACTCCCTACACTCGTCGATTTTATTATTTTTATTAAGTTTTCATTATTACGTTATTATTAGTACAGAACTCGTTTTTGGCTGCACCTCACAAAAGGATAATTTCAAATGCGGAAATTTAAGATTTTAATTATGATTACAACGTACGCATAGGCTCTAGTTGTTTTAAGATGATATCCTGAAATGTTTTTTCAGATTTAGTTGAGGCATAGACCTACAACGCAGTAGGCATAGCCTATAGGTCTAGTGTTTTATATATTTTATGCCATTTTTGTATTTTTTCGGATTCGCATTGCGGACTGAATTGAAGTCCCTGGTACGAATGTGAACCGTTACACCCCTAGTTAGCGGCAGGCGGACGAGCAATATCCACCATTGTAGTACGGATGAACCCTGAGCTGGAATGTGAAGCTAGATAATTTCAGTAACGCCTCGGTACATCTAGCTACGTACTGGTCACAGTACAGTTTCTGATTGCCCCATGCCTCTGTTTCTCCATGGACTATTTGTGTCCTCCTAGGTGTCCAAGAAGAACTTGATGGAGATAGTGAAGAAGCTGATGTTGCACGTCGACAAGGCTGAGGGAACCACTTACAGAGATGAGCTGCTCACCAAGATCATCGACATCTGCAGCCAGAGCAATTACCAGTACATCACCAACTTTGAATGGTCAGTACAACTTACTGGAGGGGCCTATAATTGTCTCTGGTTCTTTACACACTTTTAAACTCATACTTTCTGTGATCATGAGTCATGGATTACCTGTCATTTAGGAGCCTACCTTCCACTCACCTGTCTCTGAGGTCATTCGTCTGACTCTGTCCTGTGTCCATCTCTCAGGTACATCAGTATCCTGGTGGAGCTGACCCGTCTGGAGGGCACGCGGCATGGCCACCTCATTGCCTCCCAGATGCTGGACGTGGCCATTCGGGTCAAGGCCATCCGAGCCTTTGCTGTGGCCCAGATGGCTACTCTACTGGACAACGCCCACCTGCTTACCGGCAACACACAGCGCAACGGCATCTGTGAGGTTCTCTATGCCGCCGCCTGGATCTGTGGAGAGTTCTCAGAGTATGTATTCATGTCTATTCCTCTTCTGCAAGAGTACACACACGCTTTCTAGCGAGACTGTTTTCCACTAACTAGCTAATATCAGGCCAGTTCAGCCCTATATCATTGACTTATCCCTCATCCAGTACCTTCCTCCATCTCACCCCAGACACCTGGAGGAACCCATGGCAACACTGGAGGCCATGCTGCGGCCCAAGGTGGCCACCCTGCCGGGCCACATCCAGGCTGTGTACGTGCAGAACGCTGCCAAGCTGTTTGCCACGGTGTTGCGGGGCCAGGAGGGGGCGCCAGCGGACAGCACGGTAGCCCAGGAGACCAGCCAGCTGCTCATTGACAGGCTGCCTCTTTTTGTCCAGAGTTCCAACCTGGAGGTGCAGGAGAGGGTGAGTCACACATCTAACCTCCGGGGGCTATTGGCAATTTGAAAGGCGAATACCTTTTTCACTATGCATCTCTCTTTGCCCCCCCCCTCATTCCTCTCCCCTCTCCAGGCCTCCTGCATCCTGCAGCTGGTGAAGTACATCCAGAAGCTGCAGCAGAAGGATGTAGAGGTGGCTGAGGAGGTGACTGCTCTGTTTGCTGGGGAGCTCAACCCTGTGGCCCCCAAGGCACAGAAGAAAGTACCTGTTCCTGAAGGGTCAGTCTGCCTGCTGCTCTCTTACTCACAATGCTGTTAAATTAAGCTTATAGTGATGCACAACATAATACGTATATTTTTTATAGTACTACTTTATGCAGCCCATTACACAATTTTCGATATTGCAAAGTAGCTTTGTTTTTTAGTCTGTTTTGCAGACTATTGAATGTCAGTCTGACTGAGCCGTATATAAAGTGTATACACAACATCAACAGAGACTTTCTGATTCCATTTAAGCGCTAAACACATCCCTATTGGACAGTACAGCTGGTGAGAACGTGTTATCTTGGTTTTGTCCCCAGTCTGGACCTGGATGTGTGGATCAACGAGCCTCCGTCTGGGAGTGAGTCTGAAGACGAGGGCAGGAAGTCCAAGGGCAAGGCTGTGTTTGCCAAGGAGGAGTCCAGACACACCAAGCCACGCTACACTGAGGTGGACGAGAAGGAACTGGCCAAGGTAAGATGGCAATGTATAAGACAATCAAAGCTGTAGACCTAGTGATATACAAGCTCCTCAGTTCTTTCATCAGTTGATCTGGTGTTTAAATGCTTGCTGACTCTAAAACAATCAGACACCAAAGAGGTACTCTGGTACACACCACTCAACCATAATATAAATACAATAGAGTTTTCATATGACTGACTTTATGCTGTTTATCCCTCCATCCAGAGGAGAGAAGTAAGGAAGGCAGAGCAGGCCAACAACCCATTCTACATCAAGGCCTCCCCCTCCTCTCAGAAGGTACGCAGAGCATCATTACCCAATTGGCAGCTAGTCTTGTGTGTTATCCTGACTCTTGCAGAAATGTAATTAATTACACATTTCAAACTACTTCCATCTAAATATGATCATTTTAATGGACTAGGAGCCTTCATGTTGTATGTTCGTCACATTCGTGTGTTATAGTTCCTGTGTGTAAGACTTGTTTCTGTGTGTGTGCAGGTGTACCAGGATGGTGTTGGTGTGGAGCACATTCCAGTGGTGCAGATTGACCTCAGTGTGCCTCTTAAGGTCCCAGGTCAGTCTCCTCTGGCCACTAGATTATAAACTACTGATTTCAATGTACAGTGTATCAGTGAGTGGTTTGCACACAGCACTCTGTATCCAAACCTAACCCATCTCCCTCTTTCTCTCTTCGCCTCTGTCATACCTTAACCCATCTACTGTCATAACTTATCCCCTCTACTGTACCTCTCTCACTCATCTCTCTCTGTCGTAACTTAACCCCTCTACTGTACTTCTCTCTCTGTAACATAACTTAACCCCTCTTTCTCCTTCCTTCGCTCTCCCTCTTTCTTTCTCCCTCCCGTTTGGTTTAGGGATGCCAATGTCAGATCAGTATGTGAAGCTGGAAGAGGAGCGTCGGGAGAGAAACAAGGCAGACAAGAAGAAGAAGAAGGACAAGAAGAAGCGGGAGAAGGGCGAGAAAGGCCGCCGGAGAAGGGGGGACTCTGGCCCAGAGAGCGAGGAGGACATCACCCCCGCACACATGGTGGACATCGTCACTGAGGAGATGCCAGAGGTAGGGATTTACACATGGTGTTCAGAGTAGAGGTCTTCACGGATCCAAAAGTTGACCTTTTCCGAAATGGAGATGGGACTTTCCCACCCAGACTCGAAATGCATCAATATTTTTTTTAAATATAGAGACCAGTTCCATATAGATCTGGTCAGATCCAGACCTGGTCCAATCCGAGTGATGGAAGCAGCTTAAAATGTACTCTTTTTTTTTCTCCCTAAGCGACTATTAACCAGAGCTGATAAAGCGCGAGGGGAGGGAGGTGCCGCTCTAGCAGGCGGGGGAGTGAGCGAGTGACACGGGGAGCAGGGAGGGAGAGACTAGAGACAGAAGCCAACCAACAAGCTGACTCACTATAGTAGACTAATAGCTGCCATAGCTCGGTTATTTATCATCAAATATGATTACATAGTACCTGTCTTGACAGCATCAAACCGGGAGAAGCTAGTTATGCTAACTAACATTAGCTAGCTAGGCTAACTGAGGCTGCAGTGCATGCACTTTCTCATTCTACAGTTACTTAATATTCTGTATGGACTTGTTATTTGTATCAGCCTACCTGTTGGCTCTTGGTTGTTGTAGCCTATCCTTCTCCTTTTAATTCTATCTTCCATTGATTTGTTTTCTTCTGACTTTTTCCACACGGAGGCTCTGACTGTAGCCTATTGCTGCTTTGACTTATGATTGGCCAGCAGTCCCGTTCGGCTCTGTACGGGCCCTTCTGAACACGTCAGTTAATATTACACCTACCCAAGAGCCGTGACAATCATATCAGATCTGAACCAGATCTGTGACATTATTTAGAATTCTGGATT
This sequence comes from Oncorhynchus clarkii lewisi, assembly GCF_045791955.1. Lineage (NCBI taxonomy): Eukaryota > Metazoa > Chordata > Actinopteri > Salmoniformes > Salmonidae > Oncorhynchus > Oncorhynchus clarkii. Next base: position 63,977,340 of record NC_092151.1, on the reverse strand, counting down.
GGGTCTCGGATATTCGGGATCCGTGAAGACCTCTAGTTCAGAACGTTTCATATAGGAATTTAAGAGGAAAAGGCGAGCCCAAAACCTCATGAAAGGGGCTCAGGCCAAGAAGCCATAAAACATTTGTTATATTGAGTGGTAATTCACATTTTAATTTCATATTAAATGCAAGGATGTTATTTTACGCTGTCACTAACTTGACTCTCTTCCTGTCTCAGAATGCCTTACCCAGTGATGACGACGACAAAGATCCCAACGACCCCCACAAAGCTCTGAACATCGACCTGGACAAGTGAGTTCACTCATCACTGACCTCTCTGTATTACAGCTGTCCACTAATGGATTAGTATGAAAGAGCAGGCTATATAAACAGGCTGTGCTATTATATACTCTGCGGGGGTGTATAATCTCTTCCTGGCACCAATGATGAGAGATTGGTGCTAGTGCTGCCCTGGCCAGGCCCTTCCCATCCACACACACTCCCTCTCACTGTGCTCTGCTCTGTGGTTCTCTCCCTCTGTCTCTCTCATGCACACACACCTCTCTGTCCCCTTGCCCGAGCAGTTTGCTGGCAGCATCTCGCAGGTGAGTACATTCTCAGTGTCAGGAGGCCACGTCTGGGCCTGCATACTAAACTGACTGATCTGCTATCTGTCTCGGTCTCACGCCTGCCCCCTCCCACTAACATAGCATTACTCTCTCTCTTCATCTGATTCTCTCTCTCTCTCTCTCCGTTTGGGCATGATGTGACTTTACAGTTTAAAGTTTGATCCCAGTGTTCAACTACACTATTTTCTCCCTCTCAGCCCTACTCCATTTGAAACCTTCTACAAGCTCCCTTCAGAATATCAGCATTCCCTCCTTCCAAACGTGTTATTGTGGCAGGCGCTGAAGAAAAGCGCTCTTCTCACTAACTTAAACTCTCGTCACATCAACCTGTTTTATAGATGGAGTTAATTGATTTCTCAGTGGAACTGCTGATTTTCTGAAGTCCTAACTCCATCACCAGTACTACTCCTGGATGACTACCGTGCTGCTCTTATTTTAATCCTCACCCAATTCATTGGTCTTCAACATAATTGCTAATTATTTGATTAACCTGTTAATGGGAGTGTCCCTCCTGACCCCCCCCTTTGAAGGTTTGTGTTTGAGATGTCGTGCACCTGAGTGGATGGCTTTGTCTCAACTAGCTTTGTTTCCTAAAAGGAGACAAGGAAAAGACGCTAGTTAACACTTGATGCAGCAAATGGCTGTGGTTTGACCAGAATCCCCATGCACACGCATGGCTGTGGTTGTAAGTGTGTCTACTTCTCTTTGTGCTCTCAGGCCCCTGGCAGACAGCGAGAAGAAACTACCAGTCAGGTCACACCGTCCTGACGAGGTCCTCAAGAGCCCCATGGAAGACAGGCAGGTGGTGGAGGTTGTACCAGAGCCCAAGAAAAAGACAGGAAAGGAGAAGAAGGAGAAGAAGGACAGGAAGGTTTGGCTCCATCTTTATTTCTTAAGAATATTTTACATATTTTTGACGTTTGTTTCCGTAGTATTTGAGACCTTATTGACTTGAGGATTGTGTTTTTTTGTAATTGTAGAAGAGTAAAGAGAAGAAGAAAAAGCACAAACAAGAGGAAGAGGAGGATCTTATGGGCGCTGGATCAGAGGAGCCTGTCCAACCAGAAGAGACCAAGGAGGTGGCAGCCCCGCCTCCTGCCTCTACACCAGAGGTATGACGTCACAAAGGGAGGGACTACCTTTTATACAGGGACTATATATATGGCTGTCTTCGGGAAAGTATTCTGAATTTTGTTAGGTTACAGCCTTATTCTAAAATTGATTAAATAGTTTTTTTCCCTCATCAATCTAGAAACAATACGCCAAAATGATAAAGCAAAAACAGTTTTTTAGAACTGTTGGCTAATTTATAAAATACAAAAAAAGATATATCACATTTACTTAAGTATTCAGACCTTTTACTCAGTACTTTGAGGAAGCACCTTAGGCAGTGATTACAGCCTCGAGTCTTCTTGGGTATGATGCTACAAGCTTGGCATGTCTGTATTTGGGGAGTTTCTCCCATTCTGTAGATTCTCTCAAGCTCTGTCAGTGTGTCTGGGGTACGTCGCTGCACAGCTATTTTCAGGTGTCTCCAGAGATGTTCGATCGGGTTCAAGTCCAGGCTCTGGCTGGGCTACTCAAGGACGTTCAGAGACTTGTCCCGAAGCCACTGCTGCGTTATCTTGGCTGTGTGCTTAGGGTCGTTGTCCTGTTGGACGGTGAACCGCCTCCCCAGTCTGAGGTCCTGAGCGCTCTGGAGCAGGTTTTCATCAAGAATCTCTCTGTACTTTGCTCCGTTCAGCTTTCCATTGATCCTGACTACTCTCCCATTCCCTGCCACTGAACAACATCCCCACAGCATGATGCTGCCACCATACTTCACCGTAGGGATGGTGCCAGGTTACCTCTATACACGATGCTTGGCATTCAGTTCAAAGAGTTCAATCTTGGTTTCATCAGACCAGAGAATTGTATTTCTCATGGTCTGAGAGTCTTTAGGTGCCTTTTGGCAAACTCCAAGTGGGCTAACGTGCCTTTCTCTGAGGAGACTGCTTCTGTCTGGCCACTCTACTATAAAGGCCTGATTGGTGGAGTGCTGCAGAGATGGGAGAACCTTCCAGAATGACAACAATCTCCACAGAGGAACTCTATAGCTCTGTCAGAGTGACTCCAATAAAGTTGTAGAAACATTTGGTCAAAGACCAAGTCCATATTATGGCAAGAACAGCTCAAATAAGCAAAGAGAAATGACAGTCCATTACTTTGAGTGACTTTCATGTCTTAATCTGGATTTTTGTGCATTCTCAAAAAACCAAGCGCTATGATGAAACTGGCTCTCATGAGGACTGCCACATAAAATGAAGACCCAAAGTTACCTCTGCTGCAGAATACAAGTCCATTAGTTACCAGCCTCAGAAATTGCAGCCCAAGTAAATGCTTCAGAGTTCTAGTAACAGACACATCTCAACATCAACTGTTCAGAGGAGACTGAGACTGCGTGAATCAGGCTTTCATGGTCGACTTGCTGCACAGAAACCACTACAAAAGGACACCAACAAGTAGAAGATACTAGCTTGGGCCAAGAAACACGGGCAATGGACATTAGACCTGTGGAAATCTGTCCAGATTTTAGATAATTGGTTCCAACTGCCGTGTCTTTGTGAGACGCAGAGTAGGTGAACGGATGAGCTCTGCTTGGGTGGTTCCCACCTTGAAGCATGGAGGAGGTGTGATGGTGTTTTAATTTAGAATTCAAGGCACACTTAACCAGCATGGCTACCACAGCATTCTGCAACGCAATATGCCATCCCATCTGGTTTGGTGTTAGTGGGACTATCATTTGTTTTCCAACAGGACAATGACCCAACACACCCCCAGGTTGTGTAAGGGCTATTTGACCAAGAAGGAGAGTGATGGAGTGCTGCATCAGATGACCTGGTCTCCACAATCTCCCAACCACAACCAAATTGAGATGGTTTGGGATGAGTTGGACTGTAGAGTGAAGGAATAGTAGCCAACAAGTTCTCAGCATATGTGGGAACTCCATCAAGACTGTTGGAAAAACATTCCAGGTGAAGCTGTTTGAGTGAATGCCAAGAGTGTGCAAAGCTGTCAAAGGCAAAGGGTGGCTATTTGAAGAATCTCAAATATAAAATACATTTGGATTTGTTAAGACTTTTTTGGTTACTACATGATTCCATATGTGTTCATAGTTTTGATGTCTTCACTATTTTTCTACAATGTAGAAAATAGTAAGGTAATGTAAGTTCACACCTGAGTCAATAAGTTGTAGAAACAAACAGCTTTTTGGCTTCAAGTCTCTATGCTTTGCACACCTGGACTGTGCAACATTTGCCCATTTTATTATTTTCTAAATTCCTAAAGCTCTGTCAAATTGGTTGTTGATCACTGCTAAATAACCATTTTTAGGTCTTTCCGTAGATTTAAGTCAACTGTAACTCGGCCCCTCATGAACCTATTCACTGTCTTCTTGATAAGCAACTCCAGTGTAGATTTGGCCTTGTTTTAGGTCATTGTCCTGCTGAAGGGTGAATTCATCTCCCAGTGTCTCGTGGAAACCTGATTCAATCTGCTTTTCCTCTAGGATTTTGGCTGTGCTTAGCTCCATTCCATTTATTTTATAGCCTGAAAAACCCACCAGTGCTTAACGATTACAAGCATACCCATAACAGGATGCAGCCACCATTATGCTTTGAAAATATGGAGAGTGGTACTCGGTAATGTATTGAATTTGCCCCCAAACATAACACTTTGAATTCAGGACAAACATGTAATTGCTTTGCCAAATTTGTGCAGTATTACTTTAGTTCCTTGTTGCAAAAAGGATGGTTGTTTTGGAATATTGTTATTCTGTACAGGCTTCCTCCTTTTCACTCTTGTCTATTCAGTTAGTGTTGTAGAGTAATTACAATGTTCCATCCTCAGTTTTTTTCTTATCACAGCCATTAAACTTGAATTGCTTTAGATTCCTGATAGGTTTCATTCTCCCACAACTGAGTTAGGAAGGACACCTTTTATCTTTGTAGTGACTGGGTGTATTGATAAAGTGTAATTAATAATTTCATAATTAATAATTTCAAAGAGATATTCAATGTCAGCTTTTTAAAAAATTGTTTTTATTTTTTTACCAATAGTTACCCTTCTTTGTGAGGCATTAGAAAACCTCCTTGGTCTTTGTGGTTGACTCTGTGTTTGAAATTCACTGTTCGAATGAGGGATCTTACAATGATCTGTATGTGTGGGGTACAGAGATGAGGTAGTCATTAAAAAATCATGTTTAACAAACAATCTACCTGCGGTGAAACCGCTCAACTTTTACATTACGTTCAGTCATCTAGCAGACCCCAGAGCGACCCACAGGAGCAACCAGGGTCAAGTGCTGCGACCAAGGGCATGTCTATAGATCTACCACCAAGTCAAATCGGGAACCTGAACCAGCGACCTATCGGCCACCGGCCCAAACTCCCAACCACCAGGCCACCAACCATCCAAGACCCCTCCCACCCCCGGTTCCCCTAGAGCTGCCCCTCAAAACCTTTCCCTCCACTCCGCACCCCCAAACCCTACGCCATTTTTTTTTTTTATAGATTTGTTTATTTTGAAAAACATAATTCCACTTTGACATTATGGGATATTGTGTGTAGCCAGTGACAAATTTATGTTTAATCCATTTTTAAATTCAGGCTGCAACTCAATGTGGAAAAAGTCTAGGGGTGTGAATACTTTTTGAAGGCACTGTTTACTTAATTTAACCTGCATTTAATTATACACTGCTCAAAAAATAAAGGGAACACTAAAATAACACATCCTAGATCTGAATGAATGAAATATTCTTATTAAATACTTTTTTCTTTACATAGTTGAATGTGCTGACAACAAAATCACACAAAAATGATCAATGGAAATCAAATTTATCAACCCATGGAGGTCTGGATTTGGAGTGACACTCAAAATTAAAGTGGAAAACCACACTACAGGCTGATCCAACTTTGATGTAATGTCCTAAAAACAAGTTGAAATGAGGCTCAGTAGTGTGTGTGGCCTCCATGTGCCTGTATGACCTCCCTACAACGCCTGGGCATGCTCTGGATGAGGTGGCGGATGGTCTCCTGAGGGATCTCCTCCCAGACCTGGACTAAAGCATCTGCCAACTCCTGGACAGTCTGTGATGCAACGTGGCGTTGGTGGATGGAGCGAGACATGATGTCCCAGATGTGCTCAATTGGATTCAGGTCTGGGGAACGGGCGGGCCAGTCCATAGCATCAATGCCTTTCTCTTGCAGGAACTGCTGACACATTCCAGCCACATGAGGTCTAGCATTGTCTTGCATTAGGAGGAACCCAGGGCCAACCGCACCAGCATATGGTCTTACAAGGGGTCTGAGGATCTCATCTCGGTACCTAATGGCAGTCAGGCTACCTCTGGCGAGCACATGGAGGGCTGTGCGGCTCCCCAAAAAAATGCCACCCCACACCATGACTGACCCACCGCCAAACCGGTCATGCTGGAGGATGTTGCAGGCAGCAGAACGTTCTCCACGGCGTCTCCAGATTGTCACGTGCTCAGTGTGAACCTGCTTTCATCTGTGAAGAGCACAGGCCGCCAGTGGCGAATTTGCCAATCTTGGTGTTCTCTGGCAAATGCCAAACGTCCTGCACAGTGTTGGGCTGAAAGCACAACCCCCACCTGTGGACATCGGGCCCTCATACCACCCTCATGGAGTCTGTTTCTGACCGTTTGAGCAGACACATACACATTTGTGGCCTGCTGGAGGTCATTTGGCATGGGCTCTGGTAGTGCTCCTCCTTGCACAAAGGCGGAGGTAGCGGTCCTGCCGCTGGGTTGTTGCCCTCCTACGGCCTCCTCCACGTCTCCTGATGTACTGGCCTGTCTCCTGGTAGCGCCTCCATGCTCTGGACACTATGCTGACAGACACAGCAAACCTTCTTGCCACAGCTCGCATTGATGTGCCATCCTGGATGAGCTGCACTACCTGAGCCACTTGTGTGGGATGTAGACTCCGTCTCATGCTACCACTAGAGTGAAAGCACCGCCAGTATTCAAAAGTGACCAAAACATCAGCCAGGAAGCATAGGAATTGAGAAGTGGTCTGTGGTTACCACCTGCAGAACCACTCCTTTATTGGGGGTGTCTTGCTAATTGCCTATAATTTCCACCGGTTGTCTATTCCATTTGCACAACAGCATGTGAAATTTATTGTCAATCAGTGTTGCTTCCTAAGTGGACAGTTTGACTTCACATAAGTGTGATTGACTTGGAGTTACATTGTGTTTAAGTGTTCCCTTTATTTTTTTTGAGCAGTGTAATTTCAGGTCAAGGTTTTTCTGTAATTTAATGAAGGCCTGTAGGTCAGATAAACCCTGGTCAACTGTGGGGGCAATAGCATACACAACAGTATCAACAGCATACAATTCCAGGTTAATTTGTCAATGTAAACAATAAAAAGTTCAGGACCAAGAATTGACCCCTGCAGGTCACCTTTCGTTATGCTCAGAAAATCTGATTTAACACCCTCAGTAGATGCACATAGAGTTTTCTGTCCAAGTAATTTTGAAACCATTTACATTCAGCCTGGTGTAGGCCAATTTGAGGAAATCCTCTGAATTAGCAGTGCGTGATCAACAGTATCGAAGGCCTTTGACAGATCAATGAAGAGGGCAGCACAATGTTGTCTTTTGTCCATACAGTTAACAACACAATTTATAGCTAGGGATGCAGCAAAAATAGGTTTTAGACCAGCTCATAGCACTGACTGGTGTACATTTAGGATACAGTTCAAAGATAAGAAAGATCTTAGCTGAGAATTAATGAAGTATTCTAATATTTTAGCTAGGAAAGAGTTTTTATAAATAGGGTGATTTAAAAAATATATATTTAAAAAAAGTATTATTTAGTTTATAAGGGTCTCCACCTTTTGTGAAGGGGGAGTACATGGGCCGCCTTCCAAATATTGGGGATAGTGCCAGATATAGTCATTGGGTTAACATATGGGTTAATGATTCCACAATCTGGGGGGCAGAGAGCTGCAGGAAAAAATGCATATCAGCCCCAGTGGATTCTTATATATATATTTTTGTTACATCAATCTTAAGCAAGGCATAAAGTACATCACAGGTAGTAAATTGTTTAAATGAAAACAAAGATTCACTAGAAGTTGACCGTTAACTGTCAAGTCAGCTAGAGGCGGGCAGAGGGAAGAGCAGTTGATTGACAGACCAGGGTCAATTAAACCACAATTTCTCTCAAATAAAAAGCCTGCCGAGATAAAAGCATCACTTATCCCATTCTTCTTCGTTAGGATACCAGAGTCAGACAGAACTTCCTAAGGCAGGGAAGAAGATGAATTTGTACGCTTCAGTGCATTTACTGTTTTCCAAAATTCAGAAGGATTCCCAGCAGTCAGAGATGGAGCTTAAAAAGTAACTTTATTTATCTTTCTTAAGCAAGATAGTACATCTGTTTCTCAGTTGTCTGAAAGATTGCCAGTCCACTACAGTCAGTTTTCCTTGCTTTGGCCCAGGCAGGATTTGTCATCTGAATGAGCGCTGAAGGTCTAACCCTTGGTTTTCTCTTTGACTCTGAATTGTTTAAAAGGGGTGTGTTTATCAGCCAGAGGAATGAATATGGAGGATACATTTTCTAGAGTGAACTCTAAGAATACAGGAGGTAGGGCTTAATCACAGTAGAACATGTCATGTAAAAACCATTGAGAATAACTTTAGAGTGAGTATTTTGCTATCTGGTATCTCTAATGCATACTATAGGACAATGATCACTGAGGTCATATGCCACTAGACAAATATTTATAGGGGGTTATTAGTAAGAATTAAATCAATCAATGAGGAGTTAATCAATGCACAATTACATTCTGTGTTGGGTATTTTGTCACTCCTGTAATTCATCTACATCTATTGTAACTCTGACACTAAATAATTTGCAGCTAAACTAAGAATTAGATTTGAATTAAGAGTTTGCTTGACAGAGAATAATTTTCTTTGATCATTTTCATTCATCAAACATCGTCATTGCTGCTTTCAAGCCCCCTCCCTATCAGCAACAAAGATTAAATCAAGTATCAGTATGAGTTCTTAGATTTCAGTGCTCCTAGTCTCTCTTTTGAAATACTTAATTTATTCATGAATAGAACAGTGTAATCTCTGTATCCATTTTCACGAGGAGGTAGCACTAAGATGTTTAACCTCTCTGGCCCCTCCCTTCCTCCCTGTTCTAGGCTTCGGATCTGGATTTCTGGCTCTCAAATGCTCCAGTGCCCTCTAACCCTCAGGTTGAGTTCCTCTCTCTCTTAGTCATTCCCTGTTGTCATTTGTGTTCTAACAGCACCTCTCGTGTGTGCTTCTTTCTTTCCTTCTTCCATTCACGCTTCTCTCCTTTCACGCTTACATTACTTCCTCTCTCTCACAGGGCACATAACCCTACTCGTTCTTGGGCTGTGGTTTTCTGTTTGCAATTGTGTTTCTTAGTGTTGGTTGTTTTTGTTTTGCTCAGTGTGTCTGTTTCTCGTCAGTGGTGGGTTCACAGTTGTCAAGTTCAGGGGCCTCAGAGTGTCTGGAATCTTGCTGACAGTTCCTGTTGATCAAGTCAAACCACTGCAACAGTAGCACAGCTCTTCATGTGTATGACTACATTATAGACAGTGTTTTTGACGACTGACTGAGTGTTTGTCTACATACCCTGTGTGTTCAGACTACGTCTAGCCCAGAGCAGCTGTTAGACCAGGCGGGAGACTGAAGAGGACTGTACAGTATTCAGTTTGAGCTTAGACTAGGTCATAAAGTTACTTTAAGGTCTCTGTGACCCCACACTCTCTGTCCTCTGTTCTGCCCCTGCTGTATATGACTGTTTCAATCAGAATCTGATCATTGGTCTGTACATTTGTTTTGGGGCTCTGCATGTTGAGAAAAATGTATAATGAAAGCACTTTGTTTACATCACACCAACCGTCTGCCCTCAGGAAATGGGCTGTAAGTCTATCAGTCACCCAAATGTGGCTTCGCACATCCTGTTTGAACCTGTTCTGTTTTTGTCTATGATCGTTCCACTAAAACACAGATATTGACAATGGGTCCATTGGAACAATGTCAGCATTAAAGAACTTCTTAACAACAAACAAATTACTACAACTAACCCAAGCTACTACTACCTGTACTTGTATATGATCAAAAATGACAATGCATGTCATGCATGTCAGTAATCCTCCTAAATGTATCCAACTAACTTTATTGGTGTGTGTGTTGACAGGCAGCAGCTGCCCCTGCCTCCACCCCTAGGACGGCATCTGGTATGGCTGCCGTGGCACCAGACTCTGAGCCTGAAGAGGCCAAAGACACTGAGCCGGAGGAGACTGTGAGTCACTCCACTGATGATGCCATAATCACGAGACAGAAATCTTAGCTGTTACTAAGGATTCTACAGTAGACTACCACAACAGGATACTGTATTTTGACCGATCTTGTCTGAGCACTTCCCCATTGGACATTTTCACTCCCGCTTTCTGAATCGACTGCCCGTCACTTAAACCCCTGCTTGTTTCCCTCTCAGAAATCCTCCACGCACAAGAAGAAGAAGCAGAAAAAGGAGAAGAAGAAAAAGAAGCACCACCATAATCATAGCGATGGGGCCGGAGACGAGTCTGTGCAGAACGGCACTGTGGAGGAGGAGGAGCCTCTGCCGGTCAGTAACCAATCACCATTCACTCTGTCAATTAATCCCTGTCCGTTATGTCAAATCCCTGTCCGCTGGACGTTTAATTCATAGATAAACTCTAATTTTCATTGTTTGGTTTTGGTCTGTTGACACACCCCCACCCTTTGATTGGCACAGTCAAGTGTGCGTTGTGTATACACTGCCTGTCTAATAGCATATACATAATCCACACGGCAGTCTGGTTTCCTTGTTTGCATATTAAGTGACGGTTGAGAACTGACCAGACGCCTCTCTTGTTACAGCCCATGTCCAATTACGCCCTGCTGGCTGAGAACTCCTACATCAAGATGGTGAGTGTGATTGAGAGAGAAGCTTGGCTGAACTAAAGATAAAGACTATTATATATTCTATGTGGATGGCTGATGATATGGGAACTGAGAAGGGTCATTTTAACATAATATATAAATACTATATGTGGATCTCTCTTTCTCTCAAGATGAAGCAGGATGCTGATAAGGTATTGGCTGAGGTTCTGTGAACTGCAGGCTATGGGTTTTACAGGAGAATCTTCTAGATGTGCTGTGTGGTTGTGACTTAGACTGTGCCCCCCGGCTTAATCACCCTGTGATAACCAAGCTCTTATGCAGAGACATGCAAAAATGGGAAACCGTGACCCTGTTATTCAGAACACCATAAGCCAGGGGCATCCTCTTGAGTGTGTGTGACGTTATGGTTCTTTACTATCAATGCTTCCAGATTGCTTATGAAAAATCACATGGGATTCATGTTGGGATTGGAATGGTTGAATCGATTGGCTGGTTTGCTGTGGTTTTGCATGCAAGTCAATCTGCTGGGCTCCTTGTGTGAACACTGCTGGCTACGGAGTGGATCGACCTCCGTTTTGTCTCTCCCCTCATCCTTCTCTCTCTCTCCCTCGCTCCCCACCTCCAGGTGTGTGACATCCAGGGGAATCTGCAGGACGGTAGCCAGGTAGTGGTCTCTGTCATCTTTGAGAATAAGTGCGACAGCTTTATCAAGTCCATGGAGTTCAACGTGCTGGACTCTCTCAACTCCAAGCTGCAGCGGCCTGATGGAGCTGGCCCACACGACGGCCTCATCGTGCCCTTCCAACTGCCCCCCGGTGAGGAGAGAGCGGGGATGGAGACTATTATTGAACTACATTCACTTCCAAATATTAAAATTCTTGTTTTGCTGCCAGACTAATGTTTGATCTCCTCTCTTGTTCCTCAGGGATCTCAAACGAGGCACGCTTCATCTTCTCAGTGCAGAACATTGTGATGCCCCAGAAACTGAAGGGAACCCTCACCTTCATAGTCAAGGTGAGTTAGTCTATCCCACCACAAAGTCCCTCACATCGCCCCTGCTAGCACTCTGTCTGTGAGTCTGTCTGCGACATTGACTCTGGATACAGTCTCCTTCACTGCTCAAGGTTTGACTGACTTATTTCTCATCCATAAAAGCATATTATTGATCTTCTGCTGTTATGTTCTCTCACAGACTGATGATTCCTCCACTCACGAGAAACTGGACTTTAAACTGCACTTTACCTGCACCTCCTACCTGATCACCACTCCCTGCTACAGGTCAGTGCAACTAGCTGCCCTCAAAGAACCTCATTCTGCTGTTCAGTAATGATGAACGTTACCTAACTGTAGATTTGGAGCTATTGGCTTTGTGTGTTGTGCCCTGATCTGAACTCATGATTAAACTGCTATGTGATGTGTAGTGAATGTGATTGCTGCTGTTTGCAGTGATGCGTATTCTAAGCTGTTGGAGTCAGGGGACCTGAAGGGGTGCTCTCTGAAGCTGGAGGGAGTTAATCAGCCCTTCCACCATCTACTGGCCAGAATCTGCTTCCACCACCACTTCTCTGGTGGGTACACTAGGACTGGAGGAAACTGGTGGAAGGCAAAAGGGAGGGAGGGGGATAGGGACTGGGATACAGGGGAAAGGGTGAGGTATTCGGTGAAGGGACCCAACCATTTTTGGGGTGTTTATTCTAGTTCGCCTTGTCCTCTTGCAAAAACAAACCTCTTTGAATAAGCATGTCCACTTTAAGATGATGATGATGATAAAGACCTTAGATGTTGAGATTGCATCTGTTCATAGATTAGTGTCGGGGTGGCAGGTAGCCTAGTGGTTAGAGCGTTGGTTTACTAACCAAAAGGTTGCTGGATTGAATCCCCGAGCTGACGAGGTACAAAAATCTGTCATTCTGCCCCTGAACAAGGGTAGGCCGTCTGTATAAATGAAAATGGGTTCTTAACTGACTTGCCTAGTTAAATAAAAGTGTCAATAATCCATGTCAATAATGGACTGAATGATATAACAAGCTTACGGTTGTGTTCTTGTCACTTTACCAGTTGTGGAGAGGATCGATTCCTGTGCCTCCATGTACAGCAGGTCAATCCAGGGTCACCATATGTGTCTGCTGGTCAAAACTGTGAGTAGCTCTACTCCTCAGTCAGGTGTTCAAAGAGCCACATGTTGGATCCACATGTTCAGACAACTCAAATGAGATAAAGGTTGTGAGTTGTTATTGTAACCTTTGCCCTATGTCTTTGTCCCTGTCCATTTCAGGCTGATCAGACCGTGTCCATCGATGCTAAATGTGACGAGCCGGGGCTGCTTGGGAATGTGCTGGATGAGATCAAACTCACCTTTTCTCAGTGCTGATTGTGTCTGACAGCCACTTGGTGCCCCCCTACCCCCTGTTAAACCCCCTCGCTCGCTAAAACACTCCGTTTCACCCTATTTATTCATCTTCAGATTCACAACTCTCCTTTCTTCGCTCACTTCCCCACTCCCCCCTGCACTCAGACGTGTTCTTTCCACATCAGTAACTTGCTCTATGCTCACTCCCTCTGTGCACTTTTAGTTCCTCTTCCTTGTTTCAAATCTCTTTTCCACTGTCAAAAAACTTGTTTCACCTACTCCCCACTTCCACACCTCTGACTGAACTCGTGCCCATTCTCTCTCGCTCATCGGCATTACAGTCTGTGACGGTCATGTAATGTAATCTGACAACTGGACTTTTTTTGTTGGTTGAATTGTGTTTTTACTGTTTCAGGTTGTTTCTGTTTGCTGTTTTTGTTGATTTCTGCCGCCTGTCTGCGCCCCCCTTGCATTAAGCATCAGCGTGCTACCACTGCTCTATAGTCCTGGTAGCATACGTGACTCACTCTGACTGGCCCTAGATGGAAACATCATGTAAACTGAAGGAGACTGAACTCCTGAGACCCACCTCCAACCCCCCCCCCCCCAACTGTGCTAAGCTTCAATTTGACCCGTGTCGCTGTAACATATTACAATCCCTGTAAGAATTGAAAATGCCTGAGCTGGAAAGTTATACTAAGAGTGTGTTGGAATCATCTCAAAGCGTAGCCATACTCGAAAATAATGTTTCTGCATCTGTCTTGCTCTGTCTCCTATTCTAGACATGGGTAGAATGGTATCTTTTTACAATTGTCTGATTTATTGCTTTGATTATGTTGTAATGGTTGACAGATATTTAACTGCTCATCTGCTGTGCTGTTCTAGACCTCTTATCTCTCTTGCCTCAGGCATGTCTACCACAGTATCTGTAATGAGTGACCGAATAATATAGAACTTCTCATTGCTCTGCCTCTGTTTCTCTTTATTCACTTGTGACACATTTAAGTGAAGGCTAGCTATCACATATTGCAGCTAGAGCCTCTCGCATAGCTTTGCTATAATAGCAGGCTTCAAATATCAATTTGTTGTAGGACTCTCATGTGTTGATCTACTTAGTTTGGGATCACCTATGGGAATGGAAGGCTATTGTAGTCATACAGGCATATTTTATTCTGAGAGATCAATGGCACTTGGTTTCATATTTTATTTTCAATCAGTATTAGTCAAGGTGGCTTCTTGTTTGCTACTCCCTCCTGTCTTGAGAAAGCAAAACATTCAGTCCGTCAATAAGACGTTTGTCTGTCAAATCATCTAAACATCTTGCCCCTTGCCACTTTTACACTCCAATACATCATACACTGATATACAGTCATAAACTGATCTTACTCCAGTGTTATTCTCTCAGAACTGCCTTGCCACATCCTGCGCATTGACAATATGATGAACATTAATGTTCATAATTTTCAATGGCTTCTTCCTTTTCATGACTTGCTCAGAGGTTACAAGTTTGCTCTGTAGTTACTCTCAACATGTCTCACTGCCTGGTCCAGCACGACGTAGTAGCAACTTTAAACTGATCCCATAGTTTGTATCCCGACTAACCCTCATTCCTGTCTTGCAAGCGTGGATGATGTTGGTCTCCTGTTGGACTATGGGTCAGCCATTCCACGAGTGTCTTCTGTCCCATGTTGGTGTGAAGAACTGTTTTTCAGCGACGTTACCTACAGAATGTCCTTCCTAAAAAAAATGATTTGATTGGCATTACCTAATGAAACTGTTACTTTTAAATAATACATTGTACTAATTATGAACATTTCTTGTGCGGAGTATTTAATCAATGTGTATCTTGCATGAGTAGGAATGTATACTTTTTATTATTTTCCCTATCCAAGGATAAACTTGCACACACTCCCTCGTCATTACTTGATTGTCTTTTTTTTCTATTAGTTTTTTTATTTTTATTACGTGAAAGTTGACTTCATTCTACAGTTTGATGGTATTGTAGTTTTATCTGTAAGTCCATACAATTAAAAAAAAAAAATATTTTGAATGTTTTAAATGATTTAACATTGGGAAGGGGGGTTCTATTTGGTGGCATGGCGCTGAGAGGAAGAGGCTCCAATTCAGTAGAGAAGAAAGGTATTGTGATGCTATTCAGAGAAGATACTCACTTTGTCTTAATTATTTCTCTGGTAAATTGTGATTGTCATGCTGAGGTTGGCTTGTAACATTAAAATATACTCTCATTGCTCTTTGTTTGAAGGTCCTGTCCAACTCATTCATTCACAATTTGCTAGCTGTAATATGTTTTAAGCGGGGACTACATAAGCAAGACAATATTAGTCGACTGACTTATCAACATTCCCTTTAAAGAACGGATAAGTCTACCCAAATTGAAATAAAGGCTGAGCTGCTTTCACATCTTTTATCTTTCCTTTGACTGATTCATTATAATTCCTGTTTTGTATTTGTATATTCAGTGAAATTGCATGTACTTTTCTTTGTGTGCAAGTCTGATTAAATGATCAATGTAGCTTGTGTATACTGAACAAAAATATAAATGTAACAATTAGATTTTACGAGTTACAGTTCATAGAAGGAAATTGGTCAATTTAAATAAATTGAATAGGCCCTAATCTATGGATTTCACATGACTGGGCAGGGGCGCAGCCATGGGTGTGCATAGGCCTACCCACTGTGGAGCCAGGCCCAGCCCATCATAATGAGTTTTCCCCCAACAAAAAAGTCCTTTATTACAGACAGAAATACTCCTCAGCACCCCTCTCCCCAGCCGATCCCGCAGGTGAAGAAGCCGGATGTGGAGGTGGCTTATGGTAGAGAAATGAACATTAAATTCTCTGGTGGACATTCCTGCATCTGGCATTCCAATTGCACGCTCCCTCAAAACTTGAGACATTTGTGGTGTTGTGTGACAAAAAATGCACATTTTAGAATGTTCCCAGTACAATGTGCACCTGTGTAATGATCATGCTGTTTAATCTGTTTTTTTGATATGCCACACCTGTCAGGTGGATTAATTATCTTGGCAAAGAAGAAATGCTCTCTAACAGGGATGTAAGCAAATTTGTGCATAACGTTTTAGAGAAATACGCTTTTTGTGCATATGGGACATTTCTGAGATCTTTTGGTTCAGCTCATGAAACATGGGACAAACATTTTATGTTGCGTTTTAATTTTTGGAGGCTATGTGTCATGTTTAACTTCGATTCCCAGAAAGCATTGCTAGCATTTCACTGCTCATGGCATCAAGCTTTGTGGGACCAGCTTAAGCGACTTCAGTTGCGACACGGAGAAGCAGCTGCTGTAGGAGGGGAGATCTTTCCCTACTCTCTCGGACAGTCGTTAATTTGTTTGTGATTTCTAGTTTGCTTTGACTATAAACATTTCCGTTGCTAAAATCTGGCTTTGAGTCAATGAGGAAGCGTTCCGTTGCCCCCCAGGGGAAGATCAACAACAGATTCGCGAGAAATGCTAGCAAGCTAGCGTTGGGTTGGTTGTAAGCGAGAGATTTATGGGTTTGTTCGATCACAGTGGAAGAGAACCGAACGTAATAACAGCGGAGAATTGTTGAGACTTTGTGGGGAAACGAGTGAACAATCAAACGGTTTCTGGGAGGGTGATTTAAGTAGCTAGCTAGCTACATTTTATATAAAAAGCTCTAGATAGGTATTTTTAACAGATCGTCGCGGAATATGGCTCAGCATGGACATCATCATGTAGCCAGTTCCCAAAAAGCACTCATGCTAGAAATGAAAAGTCTTCAAGAGGAGCCAGTTGAAGGGTTCAGGATAACTTTAGTGGACGAATCGGACTTGTACAACTGGGAAGTTGCTATATTTGGACCCCCAAATACTCACTATGAGGGAGGTTATTTTAAGGTGAGTATTCAATTGCTGAATATTTAACAAGATCGCTAACTAGCTAGTTATCAAATCACTAACTGTCGCAGTGTTTTTGTCGCTCCTCATCGCACGAATGTGCTTGGGTCACCAGACTGATTATTTATGTGCCTGGTCAGTGTTCACTCTTGTCCCAAACTAGAAGTTAATGTCTACTGTAGATACTGTAACAGCATTACTTCTGTAAATGTTACGGAGGTAGCAATTGTGCTATATTTTGTCACCTTTGTTTGAAGTACCTAACTATTGAAAACTGTCTGACAACCTCGAACCTGGCCTAGTTTGCTGAGCTGACCAGTTGAACACAGGTGGCTGGTGGGACCTTAACTGGGGAGGATGGGCTCATAGTAATGGCTGGATTGGAATGATGTCAAACACATGGTTTCAATGAGTTAATACCATTCCAGAGAGTTATGAGCCGTCCTACCCTCAGCAGCCTCCTGTGCTGCTGATCTACATCTGACAACCAACAAAACATGTTATGATGTTAACAGATCATTTGAAGAAATAAACATTGCCAAATGATATCACCGTGGCCAGTCAGGCAGAATTAACAGCGCTGTTCGTTTTGTTAAGTCTGTATGTTGCCATTGCTTTATTGTTCATAGATTGGTCCTGTTTGTCAATGTATGTCCATGTTTTAACCCTAAAGACCTCCCAATAACGACTTCTTTCTTCTTGGAATTTAAATGTTGTCAATCATTGCCAAACGCATGTTTGTTACACTATGACAATGTCAACATCCAAAGCCACATTTCCTTTCTGTGGTGGCTTGAAACGTATCTCAAAGGTAACACATGTTATTGATATACAGCTGCTGATAATGATAAATGCCAATTAAGTAGACCTAATTTCTAATGTATTGTAGGTTCCTATGACAGGTTGGTGGCACCTTAATTGGACAGGACTGGCTCGTGGTAATGCTGGAGTGAAATTAGTATAATGGTATCAAGTGCATCAAACACATGGTTTCCACTCCGTTCCAGCCATTAATGAGCCGTCCTCCCCTCAGCAGCCTCCACTGGTTCCTATAATACGTTGAACTAAACCCAGTTCCTTTGTTTTCATAGCCAAGCAATAGCAGCAGATAGCATTGTCCAACTTGTTCCAAATTGACTCTAAGCACCCAGTATTATAGCCTAGTGTCAGTATGTATTGTTTGTCATTGATATTTGATTGTTGTAATCACCCAATAGAACACACATTTTATCTTCATTTATTAATCAAATCCAAGGTTGATGCAAGAGTATCAATGAAACTAAAGCTGAAGAACAGCCGCACATCCAGGTACTTTCCACAGGTGCTGGAGTTATAGGCCAACTCATTGAAAACAGAAAATGCTGCACACTGCTGCTCATGCTCCCAGGTGATATTTATTTAGAACAACATTTAGACCCTTACGTCTTCATCAGGCATCCATGGGAGCATGAGCATCAGTGCAGTGTTTTCTTTTCTGTTTATCAATGAAACTACCAACGTTGGAATCGGGTGGCCTACTAATTGGTTTATGTCATTGGAAAATGATAATAATAATCTAACTCTTTTTATTCAGATACCTGCTTCCAGTCTTTTCTTGGTAGCACAGTAGGCTAAGCTTGAGCTGTGCTAGATAGGAACATGTGTATTGTGGGTAGGAACAGAGATTTATAGGAACATGTGTATTGTGGGTGCTGTGTACGAGATTGAATTGTTGGGCCAGCAATGCAAGGCTTGACTGTGAAATACACAGCAGACCTGTGACTCATTGGTTTGTTGGAGACGTTAGAGGAAACAGTTTCCACATTCTGACGAAGACCCTCCCTGTCTACACAGGTTAGACAAACCCTCTGTGACATGCTGCTTGTGCATATTTATTGAAAAGAGTCTGAGTCAAACCGTGACGTAGGCAGTGGTGTAAAGTACTTAAGTGGCGGACTCACTAAACACATGCTTTGTTTGTAAATTATGTTGGAGTGTGTCCCTGGCTATCTGTAAATTAAAATGGTGCTGTCTGGTTTGCTTAATATAAGGAATTTAAAATGATGTATGCTTGTATGTATGTATGTATGTATGTATGTATGCGCTTAAGTATATTTAAAACCAAATGCTTTTACCCAAGTAGGATTTTATTGGGTGACTTACACATTTACTTGAGTCATTTTTTATTTATGTATCTTTTACATATGACAGTTGGGTACTTTTTCCACCACTGGATGTAGGCCTATTCAAACCCAGAGCAGCATGTTGGCATCAGGGTGCAACTCCTCTGACTGTACACGTGTCACCAAACAAAATATTAATGCTAGATTGGCAAACAAACTAAAATACAGTAATGAAAGTGGAATTAACCTATACCACTTTTCCAAGTGGGCGACTCAACGCACTTGACATTGTTAGGGTCGGAATTCCTCTCATTCATTGCCAATGTGTAGATATTCAGCCAAGTTCTGTCTTCATTTATATATTTGCCATGGCCAAACACTCTTTGCTGGATCACACAACTACCTTGTGGAAAGAACTCTAGACCACCTTTACTCCACACAGAGACTTGCACAAACCTCTCTCTCTCACCCTCCATTTGGCAAATCTGACCATAATATCTATCCTCCTAATTCCTGCTTACAAGCAAAAACTAAAGTAGGAAGAACCAGTGACTCACTCAATATGGAAGTGATCAGATTGCACAGATGCTAAGCTACAAGACTGTTTTACTAGCACAGACTGGAATATGTTCCGGGATTCATCCGATGGCATTGAGGTGTACACCACATCAGTCACCGGCTTCATCAATAACTGCATCGATGACGTCAGCCCCACAGTGACCGTACGTACATACCCCAACCAGAAGCCATGGATTACAGGCAACATCTGCACTGAGCTAAAGGGTATAGCTGCCACTTTTAAGGCGCTCATCACGAAGCTAAGGACCCTGGTACTAAACACCTCCCTCTGCAACTGGATCCTGGACTTCCTGATGGGCCGCCCACAGGTGGTAAGGGTAGGCAACGACATATCGGCCACACTAATCCTCAACATGGGGGGCCCATCAGGGGTGCATGCTTAGTCCCCTCCTGTACTCCCTGTTCACCCACAACTGTGTGGCCAAGCACGACACCAACACCGTCATTAAGTTTGCAGACGACAATGGTGGTAGGCCTGATCACCGACAATGAGACAGCCTATTGGGAGGAGGTCAGAGGCCGGACAGTGTGGTGCCATGACAACAACCTCTCTCTCAACGTGATCATGACAAAGGAGATGATCGTGGACTCAGGAAAAGGTGTAACGAGCACGCCCCCATTCTCATCAACGGGTCTTTAGTGGAGCTGGTCTAGAACTTCAAGTTCCTTGGTGTCCACATCACCAACAACTACCATGGTCCAAACACACCAAGACAGTTGTGAAGAGCGCACTACAATGCCTATTCCACTTCAGTAGACTGAAAAGATATGGCATGGGTTCTCAGATCCTAAAAAAGTTATACAGCTGCACCATCAAGAGCATCCTGACTAGTTGCATCACCACCTGGTATGGCAACTGTTCGTTATCCGACCGCAAGGCGCTACAGAGGGTAGTGCTTATGTCCCAGTACATCACTGGTGCCAAGCTTTCTGCCATCCAGGACCACTATACCAGGTGGTGTCAAAGACTCCAGCCACCCTAGTCATAGACTGTTTTCTCTACTACCGTACAGCAAGCGGTATCGGAGCGCCAAATCTAGGTCCGAAAGGCTCCTTAACAGCTTCTACCCCCAAGCCATAAGACTACTGAACAGTTAATCAAATGGCTTCCCGGGCTATTTGCATTGATTTTCCCCCCCCCATTTATTATCTATGCGTAGTCACTTTACCCCTACCTATATTTTACCTCGACTAACCTGTACTTTGACTTGGTACCGGTACCCCCTGCATATAGCCTCGTTATTGTTAACTTTTTTTCAACTTTATTTAGTAAATATTTTAACCTACAATGCAGTTAAGAAAGAGTTAAGGGATTGTAAGTAAGCATTTCACGGTAAGGTCTACCTACACCTGTTGTATTCGGCGCATGTGACAACTAAAATTTGAGTTGTTCTCAGCCGTGGTAGGGCCTGCAGCCTGATGTAGAGTGACAGGGTGGCAACAGCACTGCAGCCTGGTCCTGGTGTGACCCTGGGACAGGGACAAGAGGAGCCAAGTCACCTGGCCAGAGAATTTGTCCTGGCAGGGACGTAGAGCAGAATGACCACTACCTGGGCTGGAAGCTCAGGGGAGATCTGCACTGCCCATCAAGATGCAGAATTTTCTACATAATCACTGTCACCGCCATCTTCATATTATCTCTTCTTCTTGGGGACTACATTGTCTTCCCCAACCCTTCATTAACACGCCAGCAATCCCATTAGCTTAGCTGTCCCTGGCAACCTTCCACTACGACAGCCAGCCAGCCAGCCAACCCTTCACTCGCATAGTCAACAACACATCCCTCAAGCAGAGTAGGCCAAAGACTGCCCCCTTTTTTTCTTTTAACAACAGAGCCTTTCTGCTTTGAGAAGTGCATGATGTTTTGCTTGGAGTTCAAAGGCTGTCATGACAAGAGGAATTGCTCTAGCTCTGCTACTTCCTTTTTTTGAGTGGCATCATCCATACACTTCCTCAACCATGAGGTCATCTACATGTTGAAGCGTGAGATTTCTGCCACGAATTACACTAGCTAGAAAATATCTTAGAAGTAAGCTTAAGCCTATGCCACGATAGTGTTAAGAGCCTAGGGTTAGTGGAATGTCAGCACTGATGAGGGTGACGGGAACCACACTTGGTGTGGTTGAGAAATGCAAACCCCGACCCTTTGAGAAAGCCATTTTATTTTTAGATTTCAATCCAATGTTTTAATGGTGTATTTCAAAATGAATGCTGGAGTCATGTTTCCTCCTCTGGCTGCCTGGCTCTGTCACACAGAAATAAGAGCTGGGAGTAGGAGTGAGAGAAAGGGAGAGCGAGGCAGTGCCACTCCTGGCCCTGCTCACGTTGGTCCCCTGGGGGCCTTGTGAAAAGCGAGCATGCCATGAAGTAAATGGGGGCCCATGTAGAGGTAGAGTTAGACAGTACACCTTCCAATGGTCAGCCTCATCATGATCATGTGCTTACATGTTCCTAGCCTGGGATAAGAGAACTGGGCCCCATTTGATAGGCAGTCTGTTTCAACTTTTCTTTTTTCAGAAATAGGCCAACATTGGACTAGTTCAGTATATTTCCAGATATTGCTAGACTGAATCAGGTTGAATGAAAGGCACTTGCAAATCCAATGTCTCTCCTACATGGATAAATCACTAATGTAGCCTACTTCCATGGGAATTGGACCTACCAGTAATGCTTTGTATCAGAAAAGGTTAATAATTCTTGGTGCCACAGCACATTTAGTTCACTTATTTCTCAGTGAGCCTAACAGGAGAAGATTTGTGCAGCAAAGCTGCATTCTTGTCTTCTAATACTAAAGGTCTGCGTTTTGGCATGCCCTCCTCATCCTGTCAAGTTTGTTGGCAGATTCTGATTAGGCAAATTGTGTTTGTGTACTCTGCCTGTGCCTATACTTTTCCTCCTCCACCGCATTGAAAAGGTTTTGTTAATGAGGCAGGACCCTGTTGGGTCTGGGCAGGATAATCTACAGCACCTCGTATCATACACGTGTTGTAGACTAGAATGTATGTGTGTGCGCAGTGCACTGCTGTTCTCAAGGACACGTTCCTTTTCATTCACACTGAGCAGCCAGGAGAGCGAGTCCGAGGGAGAATAGGAGAGAGAAAGAGAGCACCTGGGGACTGGTAGAAGGGGGGTCTGCAGACAGGGGAAGGTGGTGCGTTGGGAGGAACATAATGATTAGTTCTGTTAGGGTTTAGGTTGCTTTAGCTAACCTGGTTTACTTTGCCCTGATTCCAACCTCCCTCAAGGTGTGTTTGTTCTTCCTGACTGGCTTTGCCATCCAAGTGTTTAGGTCGCCGTCCAAGACCGAGCTTTTAAAAGAGTAGAAAATGTATCCGTTTTATTCTTCATTGCCATTTGCATCTCCATCTGCGGGGGCAAATTTAATCCACTGCCTTGCTCCAGTGTCAAGGTTAACTGTTTTAAACCGTTTCACGTTTTAACCACGGAAACTCAAGATGCAGTCCAGGATCCTAAGCATTTAGAAATGGAATTCGAAACATATCATAAAAATCGTATGTGTCATACGAAATGGATGATGTATTACACAATAGTGCACAATTTTCAGGAACCATTTTGCCTCGTGCCTACTTTCAAAACTACTGGCTGAAATTATACCAAAGCTGTGGAGCATCACTTTAACTCTGTTCAAATCCTATGAGAAGGAGAGTGTGGCAAGAGAGCAGGGGAGAGCATGTTCAAACAAACATGGGCTTGGTAGGTTACTAGGTAGATGCTGAGCCAAGCAGTTCTGCTCTAAATATTCTTGCTTTCCCTGTGCCAGCCGCTCCTCCTCCTGCCTGGCTGACTGAAGCAGCAACACGTCCTCCCAGTTCTGTACCTGTTACTGGGTGATACTTAAAAGCAGTTGCTGCTTGTTTCCACAGGGCTCTCGGGAGAGCCTCACTTCAAAGAGACATGGAGCTGAGCAGTCAGGAGAGGCTGGGTGTGCACTGAGGAGCTCTGTTCTGGGGCTACGGGCTAGGGTGTGTCACTGTGTGGCATGGCTATGTGATATGAGAGACAGTCAAGGGGATATTTATAGAGGAAGAGAGGGAGTGTGTGTAGCGTTCAGAATTAGGGAGAGAAACGGAGCAAATGTCCCTATTCTGAGCCTCTGTTTGACTCCTCCTTGGGATGCTCTTGATGAGGTAGGCATGGTGCAGCAGAGGGAATGAGCAAGGCCAACTTTTTAAGCCCAGTCACTCCACTGCCCTCCCTCTCTCTATTTCTCTCTTTGTGTGAGTGTTGCTCTCTCGCTAGGCTTGGTGTCAGTTTTGCAGAGGATTCAGCTCTCTCTGCTGCCATGGAAAGTTCCCTCCCTCCCTGCCTGTGAGTGCAGCCTGCCTGCCATGGGCTGTGTGAGTGGCATGCAGGGCGACAGTGCCAAGTCAGTGCTCTCTGTGGAGGACACACCCTTCCTCCCTCCTTTTCCTGTTTCCCTTATCTTTCTCTCTTTCTAACCAAGCCTGGGTCAGCCATTTTCTATGTTTTATTTAACTCATGCAAATAAATAAAGCCCTGAGTTATGCTGGTTGGGTGTGTCTCTTTGTTCCATTCATACGATCAAGTAGGCTATTTTGGGCAGAGTATGATCAAAGACAGACTGTACAGTATGAAGATCGGGTAAAACTGCTTCTCCAATAGAAATCCCCAATCACACTTCTAGGTGACGTCATGGCGACGTTGGCTAGCTAAGCTCATGTGCAGAAACATGTCATCGGGTCTAATGGTCGTCTCGCGCCGTGCTGAGCATGTGCAGGCCGTCAAATCAAAGGCACTCTTAAAGTTGTTTTGGACTAATTCAAAGTTGTCAATTTGTCACTTTCACGAGGTTGGTGTAATAACATGTTCAACTACTTTAGACATTGGCTCGAATCTAGGTTGTGGCTTTTAGATTTTAAGAAAATGAACAACTACAGAATGCTTTTTCACTTCTCAAACCCTGGCCTGCTTGGTCTGTTTCGCAAGTGTTCCCGGAAGTCTTGCGATGTTGTGCCTTTATTTTTAGAAGCTCTGTGGAATGAGTTTTTTTATTTATTTAAATTATTATTGAGATTTATGTTGTGGCTCTATGTGGGCAGAGAAAGTGTTATAGGCCCTCCTATAAGGCACGTGATGAAATGCAGTACCCCCTTTTAATAAGCCGATTGCTTTAATATTGCACTCAGAGCTCACCTTACAGAGCTCTGCATTAACACTGGTCCTCACTGAATTGCTGGAGCTAGGCTGGTATGTAAGCTGCAAGGCTGTTGTTGCCGGTCTCTCTCTCGCTGTCTGTATGTGGAGTGTTGGCGTGAACCCCAGTCATTCTGGACCCGAGCCAGTTCGGAGGCATGGCGCCAGACTTTAAAAGCAAACAGGATTCTATTCGGCCTGCCAGGGTTTCCACTCTGGACTTGTTGTTGTATGGACCTGGTAGATATGGCAATGTCTTCCTGTTCAATTTACTAGTCACTACTGACTCGTACAATGCAATCAGCATTAGGCCTAAGTAACAGTGTAATGTTAGGGAAGCCATAGGCTTGTGTGGAGTTTGCGCGCAACCCCCCCCCCCCCCAGTACATGTTTCCACCCTCCCCAACACACACACACCCAGCCCCCACCCGCACCCCCTCGTGGCAGTTGGCTCAGCATGGGGAGCACCAGCTGACCGTGCCGAATCAGCGAGTGTGGGCAGGGGGTGGCAGAGGGGGAGGATCAGCAGACTGTGTGGTGTATGTGCCTGCCTTTGTCATTAGTTTGTGTGAGGTAAAGAACGACCCCCCCGCCCCCCCCCCCACACACACACACACACACACACACACACACACTGGTGAACCGTGAGCCTCGGAGGAATGGTACCCCTCCCATGCTTTACTCGCCACTGGGATTCATGGTGTGTGTGTGTGTGTCAGCTGAGTAGGGGGTCTACTGGGGGATGGTGAGTGGTGGCTTGTCTGTGGTGATGAGAGCTGGGGGACAACCCCAACAATGTCTACCAAACACACAACACAATCACCATGGGCTTTTCACTCAGCCTGTACACACTATACAGAACAATACCACAGAAGGCCTGGTGTATCCAGTTACACACTCATTAGTTAGGCTTGTGCTGTTCACCATCTATGATTGAATTTACACAGCAGTCTGGTTCACTTCAAAACCACCATCTGTATTTAATGTTGTGTTGGCTAGATGATCCTTACTATTTAATACAGCGTGGACACAGTATTACCACACATCAGTTTTGGATTACATTTAGAAAAGAGGATACAATATCCTCAGCTTTTCAGCCTGTCTGTTTGCTGTTAAAGCACCAAGCTCTGGAGTCAATTAACCAGGGGATTCCATATCTGTCAGTCGGTCCGCTGTAAAAATAAATAAATGGAACTCTAACTAGGCCTATCCGCCCGTTTTTATTAAGCTGGTTATCATTGTGAGAGATCGGTTCTCAATGACATACAGTACCAGTCAAAAGTTTGGACACTTATTCATTCCAGGGTTTGTCTTTATTTGTGCTATTTTCTACATTGTGGAATAGTAGTGATGTCAAAACTATGAAATAACACATGGAATCATGTAGTAACCAAAAAAGTGTTAAACAAATCCAAATATATTTGAGATTCTTCAAGTGGCTTGATGACAGCTTTGCATTCTCTAAACCAGCTTCATGAGGTAGTCACCTGGAATGCATTTCAATTAACAGATGTAGGAAGGCACAAGTACATTTTTGGAGTTTCTTTCCTTAATGCGTTTGAGCCAATCAGTTGTGTTGTGACAAGTTCGGGGTGGTAAACAGAAGATTGCCCTATTTGGTAAAAGACCAAGTCCATATTATGGCAACAACAGCTCAAATAAGCAAAGAGAAATGACAGTCCATCATTACTTTCAAGACATGAAGGTCCATCAATCTGAAAAATTTCAAGAACTTTGAACGTTTCTTCAAGTGCAGTCGGAAAAATCATCCAGCGCTAAACTCTCATGAGGACCGCCACAGGAAAGGAAGACCAACAGTTACCTTTGCTGCAGAGCATAAGTTTATTAGAGTTACCAGCCTCAGAAATTGCAGCCCAAATAAATTCTTCAGAGTTCAAGTAACAGACACATCTCAACATCAGCTGAGGAGACTGCGTGAATCAGGCCTTCATGGTCGAATTGCTGCAAAGAAACCACTACAAAAGGACACCAATATAAATAATAGATTTTCTTGGGCCAAGAAACACGAGCAATGGACATTAGACCGGTGGAAATCTGTCCTTTTGATCTGACTAGTCCAAATTTGAGATCTTTGGTTCCAATCATTGTCTTTGTGACACGTAGAGTATGTGAACGGATGATCTCCGCATGTTTGGTTCATGGAGGAGGTGTGGGGGTGCTTTGCTGGTGACCCTGTCAGTGATTTTATTTAGAATTCAAGGCACGATATGCCATCACATCTGGTTTGGGCTTAGTGGGACTGTCATTTTGTTTTTCAACATGACAATGACCCAACACACCTCCAGGCTGTGTAAGGGCTATTTGACCAAGAAAGAGTGATGGAGTGCTGCATCAGATGACCACAATCCCCCTGACCTTAACCAAATTGAGATGATTTGGGATGAGTTGGACCGCAGAGTGAAGGAAAAGCAGCCAACAAGTGCTCAACATATCTGGGAACTCTTCAAGACTGTTGGAAATGCATTCCAGGTGAAGCTGGTTGAATGCCAAGAGTGTACAAAGCTGTCATCAAGACTACTTTGAAGAATATAAAATATATTTTGAGAGAAATGCTTTTTTGGTTACATGATTCCATTTGTGTTATTTCATAGTTTTGATGTCTTCGCTATTATTCTACAATGTAGAAAATAGTAAAAAGAAAGACAAACCCTTGAATGAGTAGGTGTGTCCAAACCTTTTACAGGTACTGTAAGTAGAAAGGTAGCCCTAGCTGCCACTCCAGTGTCTATGGCATGACAACATAGGGGAGTTGGCTAAAGCACATACTGATCTGGTACCAAGCTAAGATGGGCCTAAATAAAGTAGCCGTGACAAGGCATTTGACCAGAGGTATCTTCTTACACCTTATTCAACTGGCCTCTTGCATCACTAATTGGTGTGCACTTCCCCCTCTTCTCTCAGGCTCGGATCAAGTTCCCCATCGACTATCCCTACTCTCCTCCGGCCTTCCGCTTCCTCACCAAGATGTGGCACCCCAACATCTATGAGGTAAAAGACAGCACAACACTGTCATTGTTACAATCACCTATTTTTTTTGAGGGGGGGGGGGGTTCCCTTCATAATAGTCCAATGCCCCTTTTTCTCTTGATTGCTTTGATTTGTTATCTTCTATTAGAACGTTTTAATTCTTTGCTGCTGTCATATTATTTGGCTATGACCTAGGTAGTGTGCTTTATAGATGGTTTATGTATTGCTGGTAACTGAAGTGTGCAAGTGTTTCTGTAGAATGGGGACGTGTGCATCTCCATCCTGCACCCCCCTGTGGACGACCCCCAGAGTGGAGAACTGGCTTCTGAGAGATGGAACCCCACGCAGAACGTCAGGTACAGAGCAGCTCTCTCTCCCTCACTGATCATTCTCTCACTTCACTGCTTTACTTCATCTTTGAAATGTGTTTGACTGTTATTAACAATGTGGAATTTATCAAACACTTATTTTTTACCTTTGATTTCATTCCGTTTACTTGTTTCCATGTTTTTTTTATTACTCACTCACACATAATACTACTGCAACTACTACTACTACTACACACAGACACACTGTCACACACACAAACTCAGCAAAAAAAGAAACGGACCTTTTTCAGGACCCTGTATTCCAAAAATAATTCGGAAAAATCCAAGTAACTTCACAGATCTTCGTTGTTAAGGGTTTAAACATGCTTGTTCAATGAACCATAAACAATTCATGAACATGCACCTGTGGAACGGTCGTTACTACACTAACAGCTTACAGACGGTAGGCAATTAAGGTCACAGTTATGAAAACTTAGGACACTAAAGAGGCCTTTCTACTGACTCTGAAAAACACCAAAAGAAAGATGCCCAGGGTCCCTGCTCATCTCTGTGAATTTGCCTTAGGCATGCTGCAAGTAGGCATTAGGACTGCAGATGTGGCCAGGGCAATAAATTGCAATATCCGTCCTGAGATGCCTAAGACAGCGCTGCAGGGAGACAGGACTGACAGCTGATCATCCTCACAGTGGCAGACCACGTGTAACAACACCTGCACAGGATCGGTGCAGCCGAACATCACACCTGCGGGACAGGTACAGGATGGCAACAACATCTGCCCGAGTTACACCAGGAACGCACTATCGCTCCATCAGTGCTCAGACTGTCCGCAATAGGCTGGACTGAGGGGTGGAGGCCTCACCGGCAACAACGTCACTTATGGGCACAAACCCACCATCGCTGGACCAGACAGGACTGGCAAAAAGTGCTCTTTACTGACGTGTCGTGGTTTTGTCTCACCAGGGGTGATGGTCGGATTTGCGGTTATCGTTGAAGGAATGAGTGTCACACCGAGGCCTATACTCTGGAGCAGGATCAATTTGTGGAGGGTCCATCATGGTCTGGGACGGTGTGTCACAGCATCATCGGACTGAGCTTGTTGTCATTGCAGGCAATCTCAACGCTGTACTTTGCAGGGAAGACATCCTCCTCCCTCGTGTTACCCTTCCTGCAGGCTCATCCTGACATGACAATGCCATCACGCACAGAATGAGCAGTATGGCTGATTTCCTGCAAGACAGGAATGTCAGTGTTCTGCCATGGCCAGGGAAGAGCCCGGATCTCAATCCCATTGAGCACATTTGGGCCACCCCCCCCCCCCCAGAAATGTCTGGGAACTTGCAGGTGCCTTGGTGGGGTAACATCTCACAGCAACAGTGGGGTAACATCTCACAGCAAGAGCTGGCAAATCTAGGTGCAGTCCATGAGGAGGAGATGCACTGCAGTACTTAATGCAGCTGGTGGCCACACCAGAGGACGTTTCTTTTTTTTTCTCCTGAGTTTACTACTACACACAGACACACTGTCACACACAGCCGGATATATAATTTGTACATTGGGTCTCCTCGGCAGCGCGGCATTTACAGTAGCTCTTTGCTCTTTGTCTCTTTGCCCAGAGACCGAGCGACCACGGGTGTGAAAAAGTTGGAGTGGAGCGAGAATGCTGTGTACAGTCATATCACAAGTTTTGACTCGCTGCCTCCCTCTTCATTTGAATCATTCATTCAGCTGTTGCTACCTTCGTCTCCGCCATGTTCGGTTCTGAGGTGACATTTGCCTAGGCTACGCCACCGGACACCATCAGTGGACTTGTCTTTGTTTATTAGCCAGGTGAAGGCTTCCCCTGAGCACGACAACAAACTAAGGATTTGACAAACTTACAATTGTTCATAATGTTTAAACGGCCATTTAAAAAACCTATTTATAAATTAAGATAAATTACAAATTCAAATATTGTCCTGCGTATGACTGCTAGGGTACAATGCAGTTCAACCTACTGCAGTCCTGGTTATTTACCAGACGGCGCTCACCTCACTGTCTCCCACTCAACAATGCTGTTTTAGGTTCTCTGCTGTCCCTTTCCTCTTTGACCTCCGTTGTCAGTACATGGGACTTCATGTCCCACTTCTCATCAATGTTATGGCTTGTTGCAGTGATGTATGACCGCGTGTTCATAGATGTCCAACAATCAGTTGTTAATGCCACGCATGGTGTTTGAGAGCTCGCGATTTGTACTTGCAGAGCAATCATTTCTCCATCCAGACCCTCACCGTTACTTGACATGGCGTCTTGTTCTAGATGTGCAGTCACGACAGTGACGCCGACGTCCTCTATCATTGACAATGGCTGCATATCAACTGTAATCAGCGGTGTGATATTGTCACTCCGTCCTTTATCGCAAGGCTGCCAGCAACGGGTTGGGTCACGGTGCCCTTTCAGATGGTTCAGATGGTTAAGCATTGCACATGTACTGCCACTGTAGCTCACCTCATTCTCATTTAACTTCTCAGTATTGTCATACTTCGCTGCTGTCGATTCCCTGTCTCGCTCTGCCATTCATCCAACGACGTTGATGTGCGGAGCACTTTATATCTGTGGCAAATCATTTAAGATGCTTATCTCCTAACGCTACAGCGTTGTTGCATTAGGGGTTTGTTACATTTCAATGGCACTTTATGATGATGATCAGAACCTGTTAGTAGTTATGTGATAACTGCCCTGTGTGAAAACATTTTCAGTTAAGGATTTTGTTCTAAATGTTTTTTCAATATTCACACCCCTACAACAAACCATAGTGTCTTGTGTCCATCCATCAGTGTATCAGATTAGCTGCTGTCAGAACAGTCTGATTTCAATCAGCCACACAGGAGCAAATTGACTTCGCTGATTGGCTGCTTTGCCTCTAATAACCCTGGTGTTGACTTATTTCCATCTCTCTCTTTCTGTTCCTTCACGGTCTCTCCCTCCCTCTTTCCTTCACTCTCCCTCTTAGGACGATCCTGCTGAGTGTGATCTCTCTGCTCAACGAGCCCAACACCTTCTCCCCAGCCAACGTGGACGCCTCTGTCATGTACCGCAAGTGGAGAGACAGCAAGGGCAAGGACAGAGAGTACGCAGAGATCATCAGGTGGGCACACACACACACGCACACACAGACATATCATATGACACACAAAGAGCAAGGCCAGGCACAGAGAGAGCGACACGATCATTATGTAGGCACACACATGGGCAGACATATTGAGCGTGAGAACAGAGAGTATACGCAAACCATCAGGTACACTCTTTACCACCTCCACAGTTGACGGATGTCCCTGTTATCCAGCCCTCACCATGTCCCTTCCTTGTCTCTAACAGGAAGCAGGTCCACGCCACCAAAGCAGACGCTGAGCGCGACGGTGTGAAGGTGCCCACAACCCTGGCAGAGTATTGCGTCCGCACCCGCGCCCCGCCCCCCGATGAGGGCTCCAACCTCTTCTACGACGATTACTATGACGACGAGGACCTGGAGGACGAAGATGAGGATGATGACGAGGACTGCTGCTACGACGAAGATGACTCGGGAACCGAGGAGTCCTGACGACCCACCATCGCCTCACTACCCCTTCCTCTCCCCTGTCACCCCCCCCCTTAAACTGAACTCATACTCCAACCCCCCCCACAGCAGTGCAGCCACACCTGCACGCTAAACCCAGATGCATTTTGAAAGAAAGCTACAGATTTAGTTTGTCCATTTTGTTTCTGGTGTCTTTATTTTCCTGTCTGTGGAGTGTTAGAGCTAATGCTAGCTCTACAAATGATTCCCATGGTTTGCTCTCAATGACCGCTTGCTTTTTAAAGTTTTGGGTAAGGGCTCGGTCTCCTGTAGAGTGTGTATCCAGACACTGAGAAAGTGTGGAGAGAGAGGCCTGAGATAGTAGTGTTCCTCTGAACTTGGTGACCTCTCACCTGGTTGACAGCCTTGTGATGCCGGCCAGCCTGCCTGTCACATGAAGCTTTCTGAGGTTAAGGGGACCCCTGACATTTCACTATTGGGTCTGGGGTTGCTCACAACTGTCTGCCACTGTCTACCTAGCTCCAGAGTCTAGTTTTACTGTATGAATTGGTGGTTTGTAATGATAAGGGCGTATTGCAGACAGTTGATGTTCTGATGCTGGTGTACTCTTTTGGAGACCTCATACATTTTAGTCATTTAGCAGACACTATTATCCACTGTTTTATTTAACTAGGCAAGTTCGTTAAGAACACATTCTTATTTACAATGACGGCCTAGGAACAGTGGGTTAACTGCCTTGTTCAGGGGCAGAATGACATTTCTTACCTTGTCAGCTCGGGGATTTGGTCTTGCAACCTTTCGGTTACTAGTCCAATGCTCTAACCACTAGGCTACCTGTGACTTAGTTAGTGCATTCATCTTAAGATAGCTAGGTCACCACATCTCAGTCAAAGTAAGTACATTTTCCTCAATAAAGTAGCCAAGTCTGTGCTAGACGCCCATTTTGTTTTATATATATATATTGTTGGGGTGGGGAGTATGGGCAGGGACTCTGGTTCTGCCATTGGGGTACTGGACAGAGAAGAGCTTTGACTATAGGGGTGGGAGGGCCAAAAAACCAGAGGTGTAGGGTTGGAGTATAGCCTGAAGGTAGGGAGGGGAACTTCCTCTTGCTGCTCCGTAGGCAAGTACAGAAAGGCAGTGATCTGAGCTGGGGGGGGGGGGGTTTACCCATGGCCTGAACAACTGGGTTAAATGCACAGCTCCTAACTCTGATCACTACCTCATGGAATTCCTCACCACTGATCACTTAAAGATGGGAGTTGAGGAATAATTGTCTCAATGTGTGTATATGCATGTTTGGGTGGTAGGTCATTATTTTATTCAAATGTAGTGCAGGAATGCTTTGCTACGAGAAAATGTTTGCATCAACTCAACATCAGTCCCTATGGCAAGTCTGTAACAGTGATGTCTTGCACATAAGCGATTTTGAATTAGTTGATTTGCTTAAACTCCTCAGTCACTTTACCAAACATATGTCTGTAGAAGTGCTCGCAACGGAAGTGGCTCCATCACACAGGATTTGACACATTAAATACAAACTATTTAACAGTATTTAACACAACCCCACGTTTGTGTTGCTTCAGTAGTGTAAATGCTCATTCATCGTTGCGCCTTGACTATTTGATGGGACGTTTGAGAGAAGGGCATTTCCCATCGTAAGAATGCTAGGGATGTTGAGTTTTAGGTCATACAGCAATCCCACTAGCATGCCAGTGTCCGGCTCGGTATAGGGCTGTAGGAAGACTCTTGATTCCCATATACTCCGTTATAACTAAGTTGAGTGGGCTTCTTTTGATGTCGTCTTCTACTTCAAAATGAGTAAGGTGAGAGCAACTGTTTTTTTTCCCCCTTACATGTACTTAGTGATCTGATTCTTGACCTTTTGTTTTAAACACCATATCATGGGGGTTATTCATTAGACTTAGTAGTACATTTACCACCATTTTATATTTTTTCAATTCAGAAACATTTAGGTATTCTACTGTATTTTTCCAATAGAGGACAATAGGTGATTTACTGGGGAAAAATGTACTCTTTGTGTTAACATCTTGAGTATAAAGCATGTATACATCAATCTAATCAGGAATTCTTAACTGTTTTTACATTCTACATATGGCTGTTGCGTTTCGTGAACAACTCCCATTTTGTTTTAAGGAAGTGGGATTTCATTTTGTGAAGTTGCCATTTTCTTCATCTACTGTGTGTTTCCTCCCAATGTGCTACCTTCCTTCCCATCCATACAGACTTTCTTTTTGGTCGTCGCATCACCGGGGGACCCCCGATGTTAGTAAGGAAAACAAAACCACAAACTTTTTCACATCGAAGTGAATCTCACCACAGCCTCTCACTGTGTGTGGACAACTGTCCCCCCCCCAACCTATCACCTCTGCTTCAAAGACTATACAATCTGGATATTTTGACGATCACTTGTTTTATTTTTTATGCTGTTTTTGGTTTGTAAATCTATTTAAAACCAAAATAAAGATCTTTCTTAGAGGTTTGAGCTGTTTCTTATAGCAGGAGTGAATGGATATATTCTAATAGATATTATAATAGACTGTTTATGGGGTAATATATTATCATTGAATACGATTCTTAGCTCGCAATTGTTCATTAAATACATTTGTTTTGTGTTCTCTTTATAGATACTGTGGGGATGTATTACCTGAGGTAAGACTGTTCTCCCTCGACTCACTTTTTCTTATCCAGGGTGTTGAATGTAAATTAAGAGAAGTGAAAATAACTCTCTGTTAAAGTAACAAGGAAAGTTGATGATGAGAGCTGTACTCTGCAGTCACCCTGACACCCAGTTGGGGTGGTGGAGACCTAAAGGATTTCCTGATGCTTTCCTTGACTCAAAGGAGCACATACTGAGTAGTACTGTTATAGCATCTTTATTTGTTCCTTTCTCTATTTGTGTTCCTTTCTAGACCATGAGAATCTATGACTCGGGATAACTCTGAGGTAAGCTGGTTATTCCTCTTCTTATCCTGAGTGTTGAATGTAGAGAATGAATACACTTAACTTTAGATTAACATCACAGTCTAAGGGTCTTGATCCAAATGGTTTTAGCCATTTTTTGAGGACAGAGGTCAGTTGATGAGATTTGTACCCTGCAGTCATCCTAAGAGCTGGGGTGGTGGCGACCTAAATGATTTCCTGATGTGTTCCTCAACTAAATCCTTAACAAAAACGCATACTGTACTACTATAGCTTCCTTATTTATTCTGTTATGTGTTCTCTTATAGCCACTTGGGGACGTATCACTCAGGGATAACTCTGAGGTAAGAATGTTGTGTGTGCTATTCTCATTTTGAGTGTCAAAAGAAGCCACTTAACTTTAGATGAACCTCAGCACTCGGGTTTTGGCCCTACTGGTTCTGGCACCCTTGTGATATCAGGGGGTCAGGTGACAAGGAAAGTTGTTGATGAGATCTGTAACCTGCAGTCACCCTGAAGGAGAGTTTATCACCACAACCCTAACATGGTTATTCAAGTAATAGCCTTGTGTGAAGAGATTTATATTGGCCTGTAAAGGGCTCTTATGTATTTTTTACCTCTAGGGGGCAACATTACCTTTCACTAGAATCTAGAGTAAATACGTGGGGCTGTTGTCAGCTATAGTGTCGGTTTGCACATGGTTTCAATCTGGGGCCTGTTGCACAAAAGTAGAATTAAGACATCCGGGATAAATGACTCAGCTGAGCTCAATGAAGCCAAAACATGTGCGTCCAGGCTTAATTGGTTGCACAAAGACCAAGCCAGGATGAGCAGACACGGATTCATTAAGCCAGGTGAAACCAATCCTGGATAGGTGCGCGCTCACGGCTCACTCAAATAGACCCCGCCACAGATCACAGATTAACTGATTTACCATGGCAACTAGAGCCGCGTACTTTTCCCCGTCGGAAGCACAAATCCTCATGGAGGCATACGAGGAGGTAAAAGATATAATTAAGAAGAAAGGCAACACCGCCACAGTGATAAAGCAAAGAGAAAAAGCGTGGCAAAGTATTGCAGACCGCCTGAATGCGTAAGTAGTGCACAATTACACACTCACCGCTCCGCTGAAACATCACAATTACAATTCAAATATTTAATTCACATCTCCAAAAATGCAGTTGTACTGTAATTATGAAACGGTTAATTTTTTTTATTGAAATGCACTGCAGATATGAGTGAAATTGTGTAAAGTAACTCCATCACACTGTATAAAGCTATGATAAAATTTTTGATATTTTTACTGAAAACAAGACAAAAATACCAAGTAATTTTTTGCAGTGTGACTCCATTAAGTGTGTGTGTGTGTGTGTGTGTGTGTGTAGATTAAACATGAACGGGCCAAAACGGACATGGCAGCAGGTCAAAATCAAATACAAGAACATTCTGCAGAATGGTATGGTCCCTGACTAATATTTAACAAAGCACAAGCATATATTGTACCCAGAAGGTGCCTGCTCACACATTGTCTGTACTGTTTTAGCAGTGAAAAAGAATACCCACAGACAAGGCACGGGTGGTGGGTCACCAAAGGCTGACCTTACCCCAGCAGAGGACATGGCCTTGGAGCTAAATAAAGGCAGGCCCGTCTTAGAGGGGATCCCTGGGGGGAAAGAGACGAGCATAGGTTCCTCCCAAGATGCCACCCGCTTCATTCAAGGTATGTCCTTCCATCTCTACATGGGATACAACCACATTCATATTGAATCAATTTGGACTGTCTGACTTTGGTTTACCTATTGCCTTGCAGTGTCTGGCAGCACTGTGTTCCTGTTAGAGCCACCAGCACAAGCACCAGACGATGCTGATCCAGTGAGTACTCCATCAAAGGCATACTGTAGGCCTGGCATGTCTTGTCTACTAGCTTCAATATGAATCCGATTAAATGTGATAGGGTGAAGGCCCCAGTGCAGCAGCAACAGCACATGATGGAGACGATGATGAGGAGGAGACCATCTCTCTGGATTCCAGAAGGCATGAGGTATCATGTTAAGACTGTGAAAGTACTATTTACTCTACAATGGTGAGGAGTCCTCATCAAAATAAAAAAATCTAATTTCTTTTACAGGACCCAGATGCTATACAGTGGGAAAACCAGCCTGGCAACATAGTGCGTATTAATAAAAGGACACCACATCCTGCCAAATTCCAGCTGCGCTAATTGTATTGTGTTCACAGAGCTCACAAGCTATCAGAAAGTTGTATGGCAACCACCTCCGGTGCCAAATAGAACTGGCAGACATAGACATTCAGTACAAGAAGAAAAAGATGGAAAATCTTGCACTGGAGTTCGAAATAAAAAAGAGGACAATTAGGAAACTGGACCTTGAAATAAAAAAACTTGAGAGGGAGGTGAGATATGCCTTCAATGTACACTGTATGCTAACTGTAACACAAATGTATTAATCATTATTTTTCTTTCCTCCCCCAGCTCCAAGAAGATGACACAGCTCAAAATAAAAATTAGGTATATTCTCGTAAAGTCAAGTGAGCCATGACATATGAGCTCTTATTGTGAGCACACAGGACGGTGGCATCTTTCTAAGGTTTTTTTTATTTTCCCAGCAATCAGTACAACCAAGTCATCGTTATAAGGCATCGCCCTCTTTTGCCCACCCCCCCCAGCACCAGGTGTGGCCACTAGCCTATATGAAGGCCCAAAATTGTGTGTTCCTTTCTGCTCTGACAATGGCATGCCCATTCGTGCGAGATGTGGTGGATGAAGAAGCACTTGTGCTGAGGAGAGCCTTCAGGTGAGAAAGGGTCTTCAGGGACCGGTTGGACCCACTGGCCTTCCCTGATGACCATCTATATGAAAGATACAGGTTTTCTGCAGATGGCATCAGGTATCTATGCAGACTACTGGGTCCCAGGATTAAGCACCGCACTGCACGGAGCCATGCACTGAGTGTGGAGCAAATGGTTTGTGTGGCCTTGCGCTTTTTTGCTAGTGGAGCCTTCCTGTACTCAGTGGGGGATGCAGAACAGCTGAACAAGGCCACAATTTGCCGCACAATAAGGAGTGTGTGTCTGGCTATCAAAGCATTAGCAGATGTCTTCATCTCCTTCCCTGGCCACAGAAGACTCTGTGACATCAAAGAGGAGTTCTATAGGATTGCAGGTAAGAGGATCTACAAATTACAGGACAACTGTTAACACATAGTAGGATACTCATTACTTTGTGTGACAGGTTTCCCCAATGTCATTGGTGCAGTGGACTGCACACACATAAGGATAAAAGCCCCCTCAGGTGCCCATGAGGCCGATTTTGTGAATAGGAAATCCTTTCACAGCATTAATGTTCAGGTGAACATAACTTTTTGATATTGTCCATTGACGAACACTCTGCATTGCCAGTGATGTGCATTGATTGGTGTAATATTCCTCATCTTATGATTTCAGATGGTCTGCAATGCTGACTGTGTGATCAGCAATGTTGTGGCAAAATGGCCTGGCTCAGTCCATGACTCCAGAATCTTTCGGGCCTCTGAAATCTATCAGTGCCTATCACAAGGTAAGCCACACAACCCCTATTTATAACCATCATGGCTGTGTCAAGAATATCACTGTGTTTATGAGGTAGTAATGATGAGATTTTGTGTTGACAGGTGAATTCTCTGGTGTGTTGCTGGGAGACAGGGGGTATGGCTGCCAGCCTTTTCTCCTGACACCTTTCACAGACCCCCAGGAAGCACAGCAGGCCTACAACCATGCCCATGCCAGGACCAGGGCCAGAGTTGAAATGACCTTTGGCCTCCTGAAGGCACGCTTTCACTGCCTTCACAAATTAAGGGTCAGCCCTGTTAGGGCATGTGATATTACTGTGGCTTGTGCTGTCCTTCACAATGTGGCCTGCCTGAGGAAGGAGAGGGCCCCCAGAGTGCCACCAGCCATGGACTGGGACAATCCGGCAATCTTCCCTGATGACGACAGTGGTCGGCTGCTGAGGGACCAATATGTGTTGAATTATTTTAGTTAGTATGTGTGCTTTCAATTTTGGTTAAATATGTCCTGCGGTGGCAGAGGAATTTGGGTTTTTTTGGGTTTGTTTTTTGACGAATTTGGCCTCTTATGATGTTTGTGCGGTATACTGTGTGTAATACAAGGCTGCAGGGAGGCTACTGCATCCATTCATTTGTCTGTTCAGTTGATGTGTATGGATTTGTCCTGCATTTATTTTAGTGTGCAGACATGCAGGGTGTGTTATACACATTCAAAGGTCTGTATATGTATCATTTTGTATAATATGCTTAGATTCTGTGCTTTCCATCTTGTAGAGTCACTGTGACTTCAGTTTTGAAAGGAGCTGATGGTTTACCTGCTTTGTTTTGTCCTTATTCAATAAAGGAACATAATGTTACACATTGTGTTTTTATATTCATATGGAATGTGTATTTGTTTATATGACAGAGTACTAGGGCCACACTGAAGAAAAAGGATAAAGTCATAAATTTATGAGGCTGGTTCTTTCTGCAGAAAAGCTACATATTGTTTTTACAGTTTTGATACTTATGACAATGTGATACTTAATATTCTGGCACATCAGCATGTCTTTGTTTATGAAACCATACTGAAGTACAATTTCACGAAATGCCCCACATCTGTCATTTTAACAACTGTCCTCCTTTAAAACAACTGGTTACAATATTATGACTTGTGTTTTTTTCCCCTCTGTGGCCCTAATATTCTAGCATTTTATATATAGCCTTATAGTCTATGGGAAACTGTAAATTATCTAATGATAGCAACATCATCTAAAAATCATTTTTTATCCAAAATCATTGAAATTAATGATCACAAACGTTTAAATAACAGTGGGTCTAGTTATATGTGATAACAATGTATAGTGAGCAGTGAAATAACTATTGGTTTCCATTTGTGGTGACTGCTGACTGACATTAGGGATGAGATTAAATAGATCCTGGAATTTAGCCTGGTCTGGAGCAGGCTAGCTCCACAGAATAAATCTCCATGGTAATTTATACCATAACATATCCTCCTGCCCCCTATCCATCTTTAGTGCAACCGGATTACGGATCAATTGAGCCAGGATCACCAAGATATCCTGGCTTAATCCCTTATCCTAGTTTTGTGCAACAGGCCCCTGCTGACCAACTGAAACCGCATTAGATTCAAAAGTAAACATCACACAGACAGACAACTGAACTTTCCACCACAGTTCCATCATAACTGTTGGCAGGTGGTGCTCATTCACTTACAAAATGGCTCTTCTTGCAGTAGTGTGAGCAACAACCTCAAAATAATGTGTACATCACCGTTAACAAATAGCACATCAAACAGTTTGTTTTGATTATCTGATGGTGTTCTATGTCTGCCCAGGCTACGTCACCTGTTGGGCATTGAGGAAGAAGACCTCATCCTTGTCTGATTGGAGAGAACATGGGCCTACTGGTCCATTTTATATCTTCAGAGCACACTCCGAAAGAGAGAGGGAGTCACATGACTCACAAAAACACTTCTAGCATTTTGAGGACTTAGGGACAGATTGAAATTTACTGGGGGGGTGGGGGTGGGGGGGGGTCATTAAAAAAGAAATGCACTCCCCCAACTTTTTTTTTTTTTTTCACATGACCCTCCCCTTGTACTGTAAAATAAATTACACACCCTCCCCCCTCAGAGTTAACTAAAAAAAATTATGACCACAAATAACTGTAGTGACCCTGTGTTTATAAACAGGGATATCTAATTCCCTACTGTAGCACAGTCGATGCCATGCAGGGCTACGGGCCTGAAGGTTGAGGGTTCGCCGACCACCACAGGGGAGCTCACTGTCGTCCACCAAACCTGCATGTTTCATTACTTCACTATCAGGGCTGGTTGCCGACACTGATCAGCAAGGGGGAAATCAGATTTTCAACATTTTGATGCCATATTTATAATTCTATAAGCCTCTGGGACCAATTCGTAAGCCCGAAGGATAGCAGCTTTAAGTGTCCTAATTTGAACTCTGGTCGAGAGAAAGCGGCGTACACTTTCTGAGCTTTTCCCACAAAAACACTTTGGAGGAGCAGTGACCAAATATACTACATGGCCTTAAGTTTAAGCCTGGCTCGCAGTCGGCGTTCCAATTCATCCCAAAGGTGTTTGATGGGGTTGAGCTCAGGGCTCTGTGCAGGCCAAGTTGTTCCACACTGATCTCGACAAACCATTTCTTTATGGACCTCGCTTTGTGCACTGGACCTCGCTTTGTGCATTGTCATGCTGAAACAGGAAAGGGCCTTCCCAAAACTTTTGCTACAAAAGTTGGAAGCACAGAATTTTTTAGAATGTAATTGTATGCTGTAGCTTTAAGATTTCACTTCACTGGAGCTAAGTGGCCTAGCCTGAACCATGAAAAACAGCCCCAGACCACTATACCTCCTCCACCAAACTTTACAGCTGGCACTATGCATTCGGGCAGGTAGTGTTCTCCTGGCATTCACCAAACCCAGATTCGTCTGTCGAATTGCTAGATGGTGAAGCGTAATTCATCACTCCAGAGAACACATTTTCACTGCTCCAGAGTCCAATGGCGGTGAGCTTTACGCCAGCCGACGCTTGGCATTGCGCATGGTGCTCTTAGGCTTGTGTGCAGCTGCTCGGCCATGGAAACCCATTTAATGAAGCTCCCGACGAACAACCGAGGACAGATGATTTTTACTCGCTACTCGCTTCAGCACTCGGAGGTCCCATTCTGTGAGCTTGTGTAGCCTACTACTTCACGGCTGAGTCATTGTTGCTCCAAGACTTTTCCACTTCACAATAACAGCACTTATAGTTGACTAGGTTAGAAATTTGACGAACTGACTTGTTGGAAAGGTGTTATTGCAT
Source organism: Oncorhynchus clarkii lewisi (assembly GCF_045791955.1). Lineage (NCBI taxonomy): Eukaryota > Metazoa > Chordata > Actinopteri > Salmoniformes > Salmonidae > Oncorhynchus > Oncorhynchus clarkii. The sequence goes on along the minus strand of NC_092151.1, from coordinate 63,935,947 downwards.
GTCGGTGTGCTCAATTTTTATACACCTGCCAGCAACGGGTGTGGCTGAAATAGCCGAATCCATTAATTTTAAGGGTTGTCCACATACTTTTGACCATGTAGTGTCTCGCAGCCATTTTTAGAGATTTAGCAAGTCACTCAGAGTAAAATATATATCCACCTCCTTTTTGTTGAAAGGAGGTACAAGCAGGCTGTTCTTACCATGATCAAACTCTGAGGGTGCAGGATGGCTTGACTTTATTCGGAGTACTTCCAGATCTATCTCCCTTTGTCACGCTTCCAGCTCCATCTCTCTCTTTCAATGGACATTCTTCTTGTTCTAGTCTGGCTGCATGTTCTCATTCCCTTTCCTTGTGCTCAAGCTCTAATTTCTGTTCCCATTTTGCCTTTAGTACTACCTCTCCCAGTTGCATGTCTATGGGATGCACTCTACCACCCGTAGAACCCTTATCATCATCCTCCCTCTCCTGAAGGATTTCCCCTTCCACCAAAGCAGTATAGACTAACTATTTTGACTACTGCTTTTGAATCAGCATGTGCAAATTTGATATCATAATGCTTTACGATGAGGAGCAGAAACTTGGAATTTGGAAATGCTTCCAAATTAAAGTAAGTAAATGTTTTTAATTTTATAAGCTTATGTGTTTATACAACTTTCAAAATGTGGAATGGTGCTGCTTGATCTTCAGAAGGCTTTTGATACAGTTAATCATAGCATCCTACTTGCCAAGCTAGAGGCTCTTGGGTTGGGCAGTACTGCTCTTGGGTTGGGCAGTACTGCTCTTGGGTTGGGCAGCACTGCTCTTGGGTTGGGCAGCACTGCTCTTGGGTTGGGCAGTACTGCTCTTGAATGGGGTAAGTCCTACTTGTCGGGGAGGGAACAAGTGGTTGAGGTAAATGGTTTTTCCCCGAGGCTAAACCCATAAGCTGTAGAATGCCACAGTGGAGTGTGCTAGGGTCTCTGCTATTCCTGCTGTACATACATGATTTGAAGGATGCTTACTCATGTCATGTCACCTGTTTCTTTATGCAGATGACCAAACCACACTGGAAAGTATACTGAGTGCAGAGCTCACTAACAACAAAGACAACAAGCTATCTCTGCACCTCAGCAAAACAGAAGCAATTCTGTTCGGGTCCAAAATGAAACTAAGCAAGTCCTAATGCATCAGGGTACAGCTAGCAGGAGAGGTACTCACAGCCAAACAGCAGTTAATTAATTAGGATGTACACTAGATTACCTGGGAGGGGAGGGGGGAGTATGTATGGCTATTAAGTTACTAGGTAAGGTCTCTGCCACAAACATGTAGGAAGGCTAGAAAGTCTAAGCTGGTGAAAAAATATTCAAAAGGAAGTGCTTGCAAATGTTCTCATCTAATGGCATTTTGACAAGCTTCAGGTAGCCCAGAACAAGTTGATTGAGCTCACATACTCATATTGGGTAGTAGCCAATTTCAGGAGCTCAACTGGCTGCCCGTTGAGTCAAGAATCACACAGACCAAGCTTAGTCTGGTACATAGGATCAAGGTCTTTGTCTGTCCTACTTTCCCCATGTTAGAGATTCACACAACAGTAGAGCTAGGATATCTAACGTGTGTGTGTGTGTGGTTTCAGAAGCCTGACAGGGAAAGGTACCTTTTTATATTCAGGAGCCTCTGAGTGGAATAGTCTGCCTCTGTCTGTTAAAACTATTCCCACTCTGAGTAGCTTTTAAAGGAAGGTGAAATCCTGGTTAATGGATAGTGCTTCTGTGAGGGACTCCTAGCCCATGGATGATGACCAAATAGAATTCCTTTGTGTATAGCATGTATACACTACCGGTCCAAAGTTTTAGATCACTTAATCATTCAAGGGTTTTTCTTTATTTTGACTATTTTCTACATTGTTGCCTCTGACAGCTTTGCACACTCTTGGCATTCTCTAAACCAGCTTCACGTGGTAGTCACCTGGATTGCATTTCAATTAACAGGTGTTCCTTGTTAATTAAACGTTAATTTGTTGTTTTTATGACTAAATAACCTAATAGACTTCCATTTTAGCTTCTTTTTGTTGTTGTTATCCTTCCACATATCTGAAACTTGCTAAATGCTATCATGAAAGTAGACTACAATGGAAATAATACTTTTTTTATTTATCCTCAATGATTCCTAATCAAGTACCTAACTTTGTATGTGTACCTTGTTGTAAATAAACCAAGCTTATTATGACCGTGTCACATTCTTTTCAGGTCACCCCTATTCCTCAGTGACACACTACATCCGGCATTGTCCCCCACTCACCCACCCACACCTGATGAGATCATTTTCCTGGTATTTTAAAATTGTTCCATCCTGAGAAACAGACGCCTCACAAGTCCTCAACTGGCAGCTTCATTAAATAGTACCTGCAAAACACCAGTCTCAATGTCAACAGTGAAGAGGCGACTCCGGGATGCTGGCCTTATAGGCATCATCCCGGAGATGCTGCCTATAAATGAAATGTTTGCAAATGTAAAAATAAATGATATCACCTTTACATAAGTATTCAGACCCTTTACTCAATGCTTTGTTAAGGCACCTTTGGCAGTGATTACAGCCTAGAGTCTTATTGGGTATGACGCTACAAGCTTAGCACACCTGTATTTGGGGAGTTTATCCCATTCTTCTCTGCAGATCATGTCAAGCTCTCTCAGGTTGGATGGGGAGCGTCACTGCACAGCTATTTTCAGGTCTCCAGAGATGTTCGAACGAACGGGTTCGAGTCTGGCCAGTTTTTATCAATGATCTCTCTGTATTCTGTATTCTGCTCTGTTCATCTTTCCCTTGATCCTGACTTGTCTCCCTGCCGCTGAAAAACCTCCCCACAGCATGATGCTGCCACCACCATGCTTTACCGTAGTGATGGTGCCAGGTTTCCTCCAGACGTGACGCTTGGCATTCAGGCCAAATAGTTCAATCTTGGTTTCATCGGACCAGAGAATCTTGTTTTTCATGGTCTGAGAGTCTTTAGGTGCCTTTTGGCAAACTCCAAGTGGACTGTCATGCTTTTTACTGAGGAGTGGCTTCTATCTGGCCACTCTACCATAAAGGCCTGATTGGTGGAGTGCTGCAGAGATGGTTGTCCTGAAAGGTTCTCCCATCTCCACAGAGGAACTCTGGAGCTCTGTCAGTGACCATTTGGGTTCTTGGTCACCCCCCTGACCAAGGCCCTTCTCCCCTGATTGCTCAGTTTGGCTGGGCAGCCAGCTCTAGGAAGAATCTTGGTGGTTCCAAACTTCCATTTAAGAATGATGGAGGCCACTGTGTTCTTGGGGACCTTCAATGCTGCAAAAATGTTTGGTACCCTTCACCAGATCTGTACTTCCACACAATCCTGTCTCGGCGCTCTACAGACAATTCCTTTGACCTCATGGCTTGGTTTTTGCTCTGACATGCACTGTCAACCGTGGGACGTTTATATAGACAGGTGTGTGTCTTTCATGTCATGTCCAAGCAATTGAATTTACCACAGGTGGACTCCAATCAAGTTGTAGAAACATCTCAAGGACCATCAATGGAAACAGGATTCACCTGAGCTCAATTTCAAGTCTCCTAGCAAAGGGTCTGAATACTTATGTAATGTTTTTTAATTTTAAATTTTTATATGCACTGTATAGGGATATGTCAATCAATCTAGAACAGGAGTTGGAGTGTGCTTCGGTGCACTGATTTAACAGTATTTGAGTGATAGTCTGCAATAATAAATAAAAATGTTTCAATTAAAAAAATCAAGGTGACCCCAGAAAGCCAGATAAATTAGACACGAATTTGGTCTTTATATTACTGTAGCATAGGATATGCTGCAGCAGATGTAGGTGTACCTGTCAATTATATTAAGTCTATGGTGTGCCTGGGTAATGTGGGAGGGGGGGGGACTTCTTGCCTTACTGTATGTGAGGATTGGTCCCCAAGGCAACTAAGGAGAATTGGGGGAAGATAGAAACCGATGGTAACAACAATGGATATTTTTTGTTTGTTTATGTGCTGTGGATGTGTAATGCCTCTGACTCACCAGCCGTCGTGTCCGTCTGTGAGGGTGAATGGAGCCGTCCTCCATGCAACACACAAACTGCTGGAACAACAAATGCTGTGCTGCAGCCTCCTGGCATGTTAGCTCTCCCACTGAGCTTTGGGTCAGAGGGTTTTTATCTGTTATTTCTACTCTTCACCGCTCTGCTCCCATCTCACTTCCTGTTCTTCCAGGGGTCCAACAGAGTTGTTTGTGGCTGAGGCACAGATAATTAAAGGAGTGGGTCTCAGGACACAGACCATAGGGAGTCAAACCATGACTATCAAGGATAATTGGTCACTTTCCTGTGCTCTGATTTTCATGTCCTCCTTGGGAAGAACAAGTAAGGTGTACCATTAAATCATTTGTGTGATTCACAGGTATGACCGAGGGGCAAGAGCTTGTTTCCTCTGGTTTAATTGGAAGACTTCAGTGTTCTTTAAATTCTCAAACGGATAGAGATGCTGGCTGTGGCCATTAATGTGCACAGAACAGCCACAGTAACCTTTCCCCTCTGTATCTGTCTTTAGGTCTCTGTCTCAGCCTACAAGGGTTCTTTGGATAAAGCCTATCTATGGCCTTAATTTGGTATTGAATTGGCTTACCTAATAATATAAAGAATATGGTGTGTGTGTGACGACCCTCCCACTCTGTCTGCCGTATTCTCTCTTTGTTCTTGTTTCCTTATTAGGATGCCGGTGGGTGGAGTTGGGAGGGTCGTCAGCTACATGGGAAACACCTGGGCCAGGTGTGTCCCAGGATAAAATCACCACTTCCCCATTCATAGGGGAGACTCTCTCCATGCAGACACCTTTCTAGATTTTGTTGTTTCTTGGTGGCCTTTTGGTTGTTTGCTTTGGCACCTTTCAAAACCCTGCAATATCACATTTATACATGAAAAACACTCACTTACACTAGTGATTACACACACCATTGTATATTGTACTTAGTTTACTTTATTTAATAAATATATGTTTTGTTACTCATCTCCACGTTGTCTCCCTTTTGTTATGGGCTTTGAGCCGGTTCGTGACTGTGTGTGTGTGTACGCCACTGTACCACATACTCAGGAAGTGTAGCTAATAATACAGCCCTGCTCTGGTGGAGCTACACTGCTGTCTCAGACTGCTGTAGACAACTGTGACCCTCTCAATTACCTTAATCGGGGTGTTTTACCAACAGTGACTGGGTAAGAGGTCAAACAGTCATCTGCAATCTATAATAAATGGTATTGGTTATGTCGTGAGAAAATGACACTGGCAGTGGACTGTAACGGGTTGACCTGGTTACAGCAAAGTGTACAATTGAATAATTATTATTAGGATCCTCATTTAGCTCTTTCTGGTGTCCAAACAGGGTTAAAACAGTTACATCAATGGCCTACATCATAAATAAAACAAAACATTATACAAGATATTATTATTATAAAATATAAATTCCACAATGCCATAACATTACAATGTCATGTCTGCGTTGTGTCAGGAGGTGTCAGATTTTACTGCTCGCTTGAGTTACTTGATGTGGAAGAGTTCCATGTAGTACTGTGCATTTCCCAGAGTGTGTTCTAGACTTGATGACTGTGAAGAGACCCCTGGTGAGGGGTATGTATGGGTGTCTGAGCTGTGTGTTAGCTGTTTGAACAGAGAGTTCTTTACTTTCAACACGTCAATACTAGAGGTCGACTGATTATGATTTTTCAACACTGATACCGATTATTGGAGGACCAAAAAAGCTGATGCCGATTTTTTTTAAATATATTTATTTATATATATTTTTTATTTATTTGTAATTAATGACAATTACAACAATACTGAATGAACACTTGTTTAAACTTAATATAATACATCAATAAAATCAATTTAGCCTCAAGTAAATAATGAAACATGTTCAATTTGGTTTAAATAATGCAAAAACAAAGTGTTGGAGAAGAAAGTAAAAGTGCAATATGTGCTATGTAAGAAAGCTAACGTTTCAGTTCCTTGCTCAGACATGAGAACATATGAAAGCTGGTGGTTCCTTTTAACATGAGTCTTCAGTATTCCCAGGTAAGAAGTTTTAGGTTGTAGTTATTATAGGAATTATAGGACTATTTCCCTCTATACCATTTGTATTTCATTAACCTTTGACTATTGGATGTTCTTATAGGCACTTTAGTATTGCCAGTGTAACAGTATAGCTTCCGTCCCTCTCCTCGAGAAACGCAAGGGAAACAACCACTCCAAGGCTCAGAGTAGCGAGTGACGTTTGCAACGCTATTAGCACGCGCTAACTAGCCAGCCATTTCACTTCGGTTACACCAGCCTCATCTCGGGAGTTGATATGCTTGAAGTCATGCTTGAAGTCATAAACAGCGCAATGCTTGACGCACAACGAGCTGCTGGCAAAACGCACGAAAGTGCTGTTTGAATGAATGTTTACGTGCCTGCTTCTGCCTACCGCTCAGTCAGATACTTGTATACTCAGTCAGATTATATGCAACGCAGGACACGTTAGATAATATCTAGTAATATCATCAACCATGTGTAGTTAACTTGTGATTATAAGATAAGTTTAATGCTAGCTAGCAACTTACCTTGGCTTACTGCATTCGCGTAATAGGCAGTCTCCTTGTGGAGTGCAAGGAGAGAGAGGCAGGTTGTTATTGCGTTGGAATAGTTAACTGTAAGGTTGCAAGATTGGATCCCCCGAGCTGACAATGTAAAAATCTGTCGTTCTGCCCCTGAACAAGGCAGTTAACCCACCGTTCCTAATCTCTTCCTAGAGCTGGCCTCCCGGCCAAACTGAGCAATCGGGGGAGAAGGGCTTTGTTCAGGGAGGTGACCAAGAGCCCGATGGTCGCTCTGACAGCGCTCTAGAGTTCCTCTGTGGAGATGGTTGTCCTTCTGGAAGCTTCTACCATCTCTGCAGCACTCCACCAATCAGGCCTTTATGGTAGAGTGGCCAGACGGAAGCCACTCCTCAGTAAAAGGCACATGACAGCCCGCTTGGAGTTTGCCCAAAGGCACCTGAAGGACTCTCAGACCATGAGAAACAAGATTCTCTGGTCTGATGAAACCAAGATTGAACTCTTAGGCCTTAATGTCAAGCATCACGTCTGGAGGAAACCTGGCACCATACCTACGGTGAAGTATGGTGGTAGCATCCTGCTGTGGGGATGTTTTTCAGCGACTCGGACTATGAGACGAGTCAGGGTCGAGGGAAAGATGAAAGGAATAAAGTACAGAGTGATCATTGATGAAAACCTGCTCCAGAGCGCTCAGGACCTCAGACTGGGGAGAAGATTCACCTTCCAACAGGACAATGACCTAAGCACACAGCCAAGACAATGCAGGAGTGGCTTCTCTGAATGTCCTTGAGTGGCCCAGCCAGAGCCTGGACTTGAACCCGATCGAACATCTCTGGAGAGACCTGAACATAGCTGTGCAGCGACACTCCCCATACAACTTGACAGCTTGAGAGGATCTGCAGAGAACAATGGGAGAAACTCCCCAAATACAGGTTTTCCACACTTGTAGCGTCTACCCAAGAATACTCGAGGCTGTAATCGCTGCCAAAGGTGCTTCAACAAAGTACTGAGTAACGGGTCTGAATTCTAATGTAAATGTTGTATTTCAGTTTTTTATTATGGGGTATTGTGTGTTGATTGAGGGGGGAACTATTTAATACATTTTAGAATAAGGCTGTAACAAAATGTGGAAAAAGTCAAGGGGGTCTGAATTCTTTCCGAATGCACTGTGTATCTTAGGAAGGGTAGAAAACAAGAGAGTTGAAATTTCCAAGAGCACAGAAGTCTCCATCATTGGGAAATCAAAAAAAAAATACCCAGACTCTGCCTAGAGCTGGCCTCCCGATCAATCTGGTCATGAAGGACCTTGGTCAGGGAGGTGGCCAAATACCCAATGACCACTTTGACAGAACTGCAGAGTACCTTGGCTGAGATGGGAGAACCTGCTAGAAAGACAAGTCTCCACATCACTTCACCAATTTGGGCTTTGACAGCACGCCTGGAGTTTACCAAAAGGCACGTGAAACTCAGAGCATATGGAAAAATATTTTGTGGTCTGACGAGACAGACATTTTTGGCCTGAATGCAAAGTGCTATGTCTAGAGAAAACCAGGCACAGTTCATCGCCCTTCTAACAGCATCCCTACTGTGAAGCATGGCAGTGGCAGGTATTGGGATACTGGTAAGGATAGAGGGAACAATGAAGGGAGCCGAATAGAGGAAAATACTTGATGACAAACTGCAAATGACCTTAGACTGGGGACGAAGATTTACGTTCAAACAGGACAATGAACCCAAGCATACAGCCAAAGCAATGCTAGAATGGCTTCAGAACAAGAATGTGAAAGTCCTTTAGTGGCCTAGCTCAGACTTGAATCCTATTGAAAAACTTTGCTGTTCACCGCCGCTACCAATCTAATTGAACAGAGCTTGAGAAAATCTCCCATGAAGAATCAAAACTGTAATCACCGCCAAAGGTTATTCTACAAAGTATTGTCTCAGGGGTGTGAATACTTATGTAAATGAGATATTTCTGTATTTCTTCAATAAATGTGCAAACATTTCTAAAAACATGTTTTCACTTTGTCATTATGGGGCATTGTGTGTACATGGGTGAGAAAATTAAGTATTTATTCAATTTTGAATTCAGGCTGTAACAAAACAATGTGGAATAAGTCAAGGGGAAGTAGTTAACTCTCGGTCCACAGTATGGCAGAGGATGTAAAGCCATAACACACACGTTTTTTTCAGCAGCATGATCGCCAATGTTATAGATGCACTGAAGTCTAACAAAACAGCTCCCGCAATCTTCGTATTTCTTTCAGACAATCATCAGTAAGTTGTCTTAGTGCTGTCCAAGTTAAGTGCCCTTCCATGCCAGGTCGCAATTGTAAATGAGAACTTGTTCTCAACTTGCGTACCTGGTTAAATAAAGGTGAAATAAAATAAATAAAATTAGCGTGCTGAAAGTCTGTTGTCAATTTGTTTACTGTAAAAAAAAGCATTGTATTTGGTCCAAAAGTTTACAAAAGGGTTGGAAACAGGCTGATTGGTTGGCTGTTTGAGCCAGTAAAAGGGACTTTACTATTCTTAGGTAGGGGAATAACTTTTGCTTCCCTCCAAGTTGTCAGACCCCGGTGGCTTGTCATTGTTGATAGACAACATATTTTCTTCCCCTCTTCCACAATCACTTTACTGAATTCAAAATAACAACGCTTGTCTTTCATAATTTGGTCAGATATACTTGGATGTGAAGTGTCAATCTTTGTTACTGGCATGTCATGCTAAAGTTTGCTAATCTTGCCAATGAAAAAAAATCATTAAAGTAGTTGGCAATATCAGTGGGTTTCGTGATGGATGAGCCATTTGATTCAATGAATGATGTAGCAGAGTTTGCCTTTTTGCCCAAAATTTCATTTAAGATGCTCCAAAGCATTTTACTATAATTATTTGTCATGTATCTTTATTTCATAGTGTAGTTTATTTTATTCAGTTAATCCACATGATTTCTAAATTTGCAGTACGTTTGCTAATCAGTTGTACAGCCAGACCTATTTGCCATTTATTTTGCCTCCTCCTTCTCAACTGTACCATTTTTCAATTCCTCATCAATCCACAGGGATTTAACAGTTTTTACAGTCATAATCTTAATGGGTGCATGCTTGTTAATAACTAGGATAAGCAATTTCATAAATGTGTCAAGTGCAGTATCTGGCTGCTCCTCCTTACACACCACGGACCAAGAAATATGATTTACATCAACAACATAGGAATTGCTACAAAACTTATTGTATGACCTCACTATGTAGTGATCACTATATTGTGATCACTACATCCGATGGATTTGGATGCTGCTTTCTAACAAATTTCTGCAGCATTAGTAAATACGTGATCAAGACATGCTGATGATTTCATTCCTGTGCTGTTTGTAACTACCCTGGTAGGTTGATTGCTAACCTGAAGCAGGTTGTAGGCACTAGTTACAGTTTGAAGCTTTCTCTTGACTGACGAAAGGCAGTCAATATTTAAATCGGCCAGAAAATATACCTCTTTTGAAATAACATTACCGGTCAAAAGTTTTAGAACACCTACTCATTCAAGGGTTTTTCTTCATTTTTACTATTTTCTACATTGTATAATAATTGTGAAGACATCTAAACTCTGAAATAACACACATGGAATCATGTAGTAACCAAAAAAGTGTTAAACAAATCCAAATATATTTAATATTGTAGATGCTTCGAATGCCACCATTTGCCTTGATGACAGCTTTGCACACTCACGGCATTCTCTCAACCAGCTTCATGAGGTAGTCATGGAATGCATTTCAATTAACAGGTATGCCTTATTAAAAGTTAATTTGTGGAATTTCTTTCCTTAATGCGTTTGAGCCAATCTGTTGTGTTGTGACAAGGTAGGGGGGTATATAGAATATAGCCCTATTTGGTAAAAGACCAAGTCCATATTATGGCAACAACAGCTCAAATAAGCAAAGTGAAATGACAGTCCATCATTACTTTCAAGACATGAAGGTCAGTCAATACGGATCATTTCAAGAACTTTGAAAGTTTCTTCAAGTGCAGTTACAAAAACCATCAAGAGCTATGATGAAATTGGCTCTCATGAGAAAGGAAGACCCAGAGTTACCTCTTCTGCAGAGCATAAATTCATTAGAGTTACCAGCCTCAGAAATTGCATCCCAAATAAATGCTTCAGAGTTCAAGTAACAGACACATCTCAACATCAACTGTTCAGAGGAGACTGAGACTGTGTGAATCAGGCCTCCGTGGTCGAATTGGTGCAAATAAACCACTACTAAAGGACACCAATGAGAAGAAGAGACTTGCTTGGGCCAAGAAACACGAGCAATGGACATTAGACCGGTGGAAATTAGACTAGATTTTTGGTTCCAACCGCTGTGTCTTTGTGAGATGTGGTGTGGGTGAACGGGTGATCTCCGCATGTGTTTTTCCCACTGTAAAGCATGGAGGAGGAGGGAGTTATGGTGTGGGGGTGTTTTGCTGGTGACACTTAACCAGCATGGCTACCACTGCATTCTGCAGTGATATGCCATCACATCTGGTTTGGGCATAGTCCCACTATCATTTGTTTTTCAACAGGACAATGACCCAACACACCTCCAGGCTGTAAGGGCTATTTGTTGTAACTTTAATGTGTTACAGAGTTAATGTTTAAGTTTATTCTTTGAGCTGTATCTAAAGATATTTCTTTAGATTTATTTGCATATGTAATTGTATTGGGTTGTGTTGAATTACGCTTTTTGACTGCAAGTCCCAGAATGCCTTGCGAGAGGAATGAGAGAGAACGCGCCAATTATGTGCAGGTGCAGGTGATTGTGGCTGACTTTCCGATAGCATCTTACCTGCATTGCTCCGTACCAAAACAATTGTTGTTAAATGTAACGTAAACAAGTATTCTTACTAAAAGAAGCTTTCGTATCAAACCCGATGTCCTGAGTCATTACTTTGAAGTTAGTTAATCTAAAACTATTTGACCAAGAAGGAGAGTGATGGAGTGTTTCATCACATAACCTAGCCTCCAGAATCCCCTGACCTCAACCAAATTGAGATGGTTTGGAATGAGTTGGACTGCAGAGTGAAGGAAAAGCAGCCAACAAGTGCTCAGCATATGTGGGAACTCCTTCAAGACTGTTGGAAAAGCATTCCAGGTGAAGCTGGTTGAGAGAATGTCAAGAGTGTGCAAATCTGTCATCAAGCCAAAGGGTGGCTATTTGAAGAATTTGATTTGTTTAACTAACCTTTTTGGTTACTATATGATTCCATATGTGTTATTTCAAAGTTTTGAGGTCTTCACTATTATTCTACAATGTGTAAAATAGTAAAACAAAGAAAAACCCTTGAATGTGTAGGTGTTTTAAAACTATTGATCGGTAGTGTACATTTATCAAGCATTTCACACGTTATCCAGATACTGACTGTTAGCACTTGGTGGACTATAGCAGCTTCCCACCAGAATGGGCTTAAGGTAGATGAACCTGTGGCAATATTACTTCAACAGTATTTAACGTGAGATCCTCTCTAGGCTTTACAGGAATGTTGTTCTGAATATTAACAGCCACACCTCCACCTTTGGCATTTCTGTCTTTTCTGTAGATTGTATAACCATGTATTGCTACCACTGTATCATCAAAGGTATAATCTAAGTGAGTTTCAGAGATTGTCAGAATATGAATGTCATCTGTTTCTAGCAAATTGTTGAAGAGATGGCAAATAGGAGTGGCAATATGGTCCACTACCATCCTCAGTAGTTTTCCATCCAAGTTGTCAGTACGAGATGTTTTGTCATTATTGATAGACAAATTTTTTTACCTCTTCCACACTCACTTTATGGTATTTCGAAATTACAATGCTTGTCTTCAATGGTGACTTATGCATGGATATGAAGGTTCAGAATTTATTCTTGACATGTCATGCCTACATTTGCTAATCTTGCCAATAAAAAAGTAATTAAAGTAGTTGGCAATATCAGAGGGTTTTGTGATGAATGAGCCATCTGATTCATCCCAAACCATCTCAATTGGGTTGAGGTCGGATGATTGTGGAGGCCAGGTCATCTGATGCAGCACTCTTATCACTCTCCTTGGTCAAATAGCCCTTACACAGAATGGTGGTGGTGTGTTTTGGGTCATTGTCCTGTTGGAAAACTTTTAACTGGTACTGTATATCATTTATCTTTGTCTCATAATACAGTTTCTCCTTTTTGTTTGCCAATCGGCTATAAAGTCAGACTTATTTTCCATTCCTTTTTCCTCGTCCCTCTCAACCATACCATTAGCAGTTTTTACAGTCAGTGTCTTAATCAAATGTATTTATATAGCCCTTCGTACATCAGCTGATATCTCAAAGGGCTGTACAAAAACCCAGCCTAAAACCCCAAACAGCAAGCAATGCAGGTGTAGGAGCACGGTGGCTAGGAAAAACTCCCTAGAAAAGGCCAAAACCTAGGAAGAAACAGAGAGGAACCAGGCTATGTGGGGTGGCCAGTCCTCTTCTGGCTGTGCCGGGTGGAGATTATAACAGAACATGGCCAAGATGTTCATAAATGACCAGCATGGTCAAATAATAATAAGGCAGAACAGTTGAAACTGGAGCAGCAGCACGGCCAGGTGGACTGGGGACAGCAAGGAGTCATCATGTCAGGTAGTCCTGAGGCATGGTCCTAGGGCTCAGGTCCTCCGAGAGAGAGAAAGAAAGAGAGAATTAGAGAGAGCACACTTAAATTCACACAGGACACAGAATAGGACAGGAGAAGTACTCCAGATATAACAAACTGACCCTAGCCCCCCGACACAAACTACTGCAGCATAAATACTGGAGGCTGAGACAGGAGGGGTCAGGAGACACTGTGGCCCCATCCGAGGACACCCCCGGACAGGGCCAAACAGGAAGGATATAACCCCACCCACTTTGCCAAAGCACAGCCCCCACACCACTAGAGGGATATCTTCAACCACCAACTTACCATCCTGAGACAAGGCCGAGTATAGTATATAAAAACCAGTCAATATTTTGGTCACCCAGAAAATAAACCTCTTAATATCATGTAAACCATCAAGCATTTCACACGTACACTACATGACCAAAAGTATGTGGACAACTGCTCGTCAAGCATCGCATTCCAAAATCATGGGATTTAATATGGATTTGGTCCCACCTTTGCTGCTATAACAGTCTCCACTCTTATGGGAAGGCTTTACACTAGATGTTGGAATATTGTTGCGGGGACTTGCTTCCATTCAGCCACAAAAGCATTAGTGCGGTTGGGCAATTAGGCCTGGTTCTCAGTCAGCGTTCCAACTCATCCCAAAGTTCAATAGGTTTTCTGTCAGTGCTCTGTGCAGGCCAGTCAAGTTCTTTCACACCAATCTTGAAATACCATTTCTGTATGAACCTCGCTTTTTGCACGGAAAACAGGAAAGGGCCATCCCCAAACGATTGCCACAAAGTTGGAAGCACAGAATCGTCTAGAATGTCATTGTACCCTGTAGCGATAAGATTTCCCTCCACTGAAAAACAGCCCCAGACTATAATTTCTGCTTCACCAAACGTTACAGTTGGCACTATGCATTCGGGCCGTCAAACTCAGATTCGTCCGTCGGACTGCCAGATCGTAAAGCGGGATTCCTTACTTCAGAGAACGAGTTTCCACTGCTCCAGAGTCCAATGGCGATGAAAACCCATTTCATGAAGCTCCCAACAAACAGTTCTTATGCTGACCTTGCTTCCAGAGGCAGTTTGGAACTCGGTAGTGAGTGTTGCAACCAAAGACAGACTATTTTTATACGCTTCAGCACTCGGCAGTCCCGTTCTGTGAGCTTGTATGGCCTACCACTTTATTACTCCTATACATTTCTACTTCACAATACCAGTACTTTCAGTTGACTGGGGAAACTCTTGCAGGGCAGAAATTTGAAAAATGGCATCCTGTTTGAAAGATGGCATCCTATGATGGTGCCACATTGAAAGTCACCGAGCTTCAGTAAGGCCATTCTACTGCCAATGTTTGTCTATGGAGATTGCATGGCTGTGTGCTAGATTTTATACACGTCAGCAACGGGTGTGGATGAAATAGCAGAAGCCACCAATTTGAAAGGGTGTCCACATACTTGTGTATTATCCAGATATTGACTGTTAGCAATTGGTGGTCTATAGCAACTTCCCACAATAATAGGGTTTAGGTGAGGCAGGTGAACCTGTAGCCATATCACTTCAACAGCATTTGACAAAGTCAATAGCTGTTTGTCATGCCATACTTGAGCTCTCCTTTGTTTACCTCTTCAGAACAGGTTGAGTCATGAAGTGTCACGGTTGATACAGTATTTGCCAATCACTGAAGAATGTCAAAGCCAGTTAACTTACCTACAGCCTTCTTAAGTTCTGTCTGTCTCTTCAGTGTCTCTGTTAAAGTGTCAGGTGTGTAATGGTTAGAGAGACTGACAATTATAATTAAAGTCTAATCCAAGTGTTCATTTACTCTTGGGCATCCTGTTTGTGTGTCAGCTCCGATTCTATTAGGTGTCTGACAGAAAAAGGGCATTGTCTGCCCCAGGAGCAATGAGGTGCCTGCAGGTTTCCATTGTTGTCTGTGTGTCTGGCTATACCTCTCACAAACGGGTAATGAAGAATAGAAACACCAATTATATTTTGGGGCAATCAATTAGATGCCGATTTACATTTTCATTGTTTTCACAACGCAGTTCATGGACAACAGAGTGGCACCTCTGAAAGTTGTGAGGCCTTTTTCAGAAAATAACAACTATAGTGAGTGGCCAAAGTGAAAAATGCAATAGAAAAGGTAAAAACCAAACATTTTCTGAACAACCTGGACTCAGGGGTAGACAACATAGTAAATGTTAGTCTGTCTCCCTCCATGTAGTATGTTATCTATTACTTTGTAGATGTCTATCATCCATTTTGTATGATATGCTACAAATTACAATTTGTATGATGTTACGAAATGGAATGAATATAAAATGTTACGAATTTGCAATACTTATGATAGGGTTATGAATTCCAGTTTGTTGTGGCTAACATTAGCTGGGCTAGGATTAGGGGTTAAGGTTAGGGAAGGGTTAGCTAACATGCTAAGTAGTTTTAATGAGCTAGAACGTAATATTTAGTTGTTAAGTTGCTAAAGTTGTCAGTGATGAGATTTGAACACGCAACCTTTGGGTTGCTGGACATTCAAGTGAAGGCATCTGTATACTAGGTTTGGTTTGCTCCTAGCAGAACTCGGTTAGGCAACAAAAATGTCAGTGCCTCGATACCTCCTTTAAAAGACCTTTGCTTGAAAAACAAGAAAGTGACAATTTGACCGTCTCTTCTGAGACACCGTAACAGCCAGTATACACTTCCTCAAAATCATCCGAAGCAATCTAAGATCAAGAAATCTGGAATTAATTGACGTTTTTGTCAAGTAGGTCTTGATTGCATAATTGTACGTCTAACTAAGATGTTCAGTACAATATTTCTCAAGAGAAAAAAAATGTGCATGAAAACTAGTCGTCTCTCATTGAATGATTACTAGGCGTACTACAAAGAGTAGGACTGTTAAGTAATAATCAACGAAAAGGCATAGAAATTCGACTTGCCTCAAAAAAATGTTTGCGTGAATAGTCGGAAAAAAACCTGCGGAATGGGTGCTCAAATCTCAGTGTTGAGGTAAAAAGTGTTGTGAGTGTTATCTGAGTGTTGATTCTCATGTGGTTGACACCAGTAGACTTGAAATTGACACCACCAGTTGAATAAATTAAGTGTTAACTACTTAGCATGTTAACCAGGTCACTGCCTTCCTGAAGACAAACAATGTATATGAAATGCTTCAGTTTGGTGTTAGACCCCATCATAGCACGGAGACTGCACTTGTGAAGGTGGTGAATTACCTTTTAATGGCATCAGACCGAGGCTCTGCATCTGTCCTTGTGCTCTGTTACGAATCCCTTTTGGCCCGACAGTCTAGGGGGGATGGTAATGAGACCCGTAACATAACTCATGCAAATTATAATTGTGACAAAGTAAAAGTGTGAACGAAATAACCACGACAACTGAAATCTACCGTCAAACTCAAGGTTTATTAATAAACACACGGTAATGGGGGGAGCAGGAAAAGGGGCTGAGCTGGACCCAAGGAAAGAAACAATAAGTATTCAAAACACCCCTAAGCTAGACTAGCCTATTTTAACAACAGCTAACTAACTAACCAAAAATACAGTGGGTGGTCCGCCCAGTTCTAACTAGTGTATTTAACAAAGTCTACCTACGGGTAGTGTATGACCATGGGCGACTTGTCTTGGTTTCCCCTTTTCCCACTAGCAAACAAACACCATAACCAAAAACAATACTCACAGGTGATGACAAAGTGATATGTAGGTGCTCAAACAAAAGAGAGGTTAATACACAAAGAGCGAGTGAAACACAGCGATCTACAAACATGGCATTTACAAAGAGATTGAGCTGTAGAGCAAACAACTGATGGGGTTTTTAAACCAAGGGAAAGGAACTGTGATAGGGTAGGAAACAGGAGGAGGTGTGTCTTCTGATTGATGATTGGATTGGTGACTGATTGGGGAGTGATGATTTTCACCTGTGAGGGGAGAAGGAGAGAAAAGAACACAGGATACACACACACACACACACAGACACAGGATACCTGTATCCGTAACATGCTCCTAGACCTTAGTGCTGCTTTTGATACCATCGATCACCACATTCTTTTGGAGAGATTGGAAACCCAAATTGGTCTACACGGACAAGTTCTGGCCTGGTTTAGATCTTATCTGTCGGAAAGATATCAGTTTGTCTCTGAATGGTTTGTCCTCTGACAAATCAACTGTAAATTTCGGTATTCCTCAAGGTTCCGTTTAGGACCACTATTGTTTTCACTATATATTTTACCTCTTGGGGATGTCATTTGAAAACATAATGTTAACTTTCACTGCTATGCGGATGACACACAGCTGTACATTTCAATGAAACATGGTGAAGCCCCAAAATTGCCCACGCTAGAAGCCTGTGTTTCAGACATAAGGAAGTGGATGGCTGCAAACTTTCTACTTTTAAACTCGGACAAAACAGAGATGCTTGTTCTAGGTCCCAAGAAACAAAGAGATCTTCTGTTGAATCTGACAATTAATCTTAATGGTTGTACAGTCGTCTCAAATAAAACTGTGAAGGACCGTGGCGTTACTCTGGACCCTGATCTCTCTTTTGACGAACATATCAAGACTGTTTCAAGGACAGCTTTTTTCCATATAAAAATCAGAAACTTTCTGTCCAAAAATGATGCAGAAAAATTAATCCATGCTTTTGTTACTTCTAGGTTAGACTACTGCAATGCTCTACTTTCCGGCTACCCGGATAAAGCACTAAATAAACTTCAGTTAGTGCTAAATACGGCTGCTAGAATCCTGACTAGAACCCAAAAATTTGATCATATTACTCCAGTGCTAGCCGCCCAACACTGGCTTCCAGTCAAGGCAAGGGCTGATTTCAAGGTTTTACTGCTAACCTACAAAGCATTACATGGGCTTGCTCCTATCTATGATTTGGTCCTGCCGTACATACCTACACGTACGCTATGGTCACAAGACGCAGGCCTCCTAATTGTCCTTAGAATTTCTAAGCAAACAGCTGGAGGCAGGGCTTTCTCCTATAGAGCTCCAATTTTATGGAATGGTCTGCCTACCCATGTGAGAGACGCAAACTCGGTCTCAACCTTTTAAGTCTTTACTGAAGACTCATCTCTTCAGTGGGTCATATGGTTGAGTGCAGTCTGGCCCAGGAGTGTGAAGGTGAACGGAAAGGCTCTGGGGCAACGAACCGCCCTTGCTGTCTCTGCCTGGCCGGTTCCCCTCTTTCCACTGGGATTCTCTGCCTCTAACCCTATTACAGGGGCTGAGTCACTGGCTTACTGGTGCTCTTTCATGCTGTCCCTAGGAGGGGTGCGTCACTTGAGTGGATTGAGTCACTGATGTGATCTTCCTGTCTGGGTTGGCGCCCCCCCTTGGGTTGTGCTGTGGCGGAGATCTTTGTGGGCTATACTCGGCCTTGTCTCAGGATGGTAAGTTGGTGGTTGAAGATATCCCTCTAGTGGTGTGGGGGCTGTGCTTTGGCAAAGTGGGTGGGGTTATATCCTTCCTGTTTGTCCCTGTCCGGGGGTATCATCGGATGGGGCCACAGTGTCTCCTGACCCCTCCTGTCTCAGCCTCCAGTAATTATGCTGCAGTAGTTTGTCGGGGGGCTAGGGTCAGTTTGTTATATCTGGAGTACTTCTCCTGTCCTATCCGGTGTCCTGTGTGAATTTAAGTGTGCTCTCTCTAATTCTCTCTTTCTCTTTCTTTCTCTCTCTCGGAGGACCTGAGCCCTAGGACCACCTCAGGACTACCTGGCATGATGACTCCTTGCTGTCCCCATTCCACCTGGCCGTGCTGCTGCTCCAGTTTCAACTGCTCTGCCTGTGATTATTATTATTTGACCATGCTGGTCATTTATGAACATTTGAATATCTTGGCCATGTTCTGTTATAATCTCCACCCGGCACAGCCAGAAGAGGACTGGCCACCCCACATAGCCTGGTTCCTCTCTAGGTTTCTTCCTAGGTTTTGGCCTTTCTAGGGAGTTTTTCCTAGCCACCGTGCTTCTACACCTGCATTGCTTGCTGTTTGGGGTTTTAGGCTGGGTTTCTGTACAGCACTTTGAGATATCAGCTGATGTACGAAGGGCTATATAAATACATTTGATTTGATTTGGTGGTGGTGTTACTCTACTGTGTTGAGTTCATTTGGGAGGGGCCTCATCATATTTCACAGCATGCTTTGTTGCAGGTTGCTTTTTAGAATGGTTTGTTTTAATATCTGTTTCTGCATGCACATTGATTGATTCATTGATCTTGTGCTACACAAAGATAAATAACATACATTTTTCTGAACTAATCCAATCTGTAAGTGGTTGGACATATTTCACCCGTTATTGAGATGGTTTAGGTAGTCACATTCATTAATCTAACTAATCTTGGCAGTTATTCTAACTGCGGATTGCAGGTGATTAAAGGTGGATATCTTAACTCTGGCTCGAATCCAATAAGTATTATATAACACTTTGCAAGCCAGTGTAAAATGACTTGCCAATGTGGCCTACAACCAGGAGGATCTGGACCCCAGGAAGATTAGCTCGTGTTACGGCATTAGCTAATGGGGATCCTAATAAACTAGGATGTCAAAGTATTACAGTGTAAAAAAGTGATGTATTGTCAAAATTAATAATTACCTTTTGATAATGGGCTACATGAGTGAAAACTTTTGAATGCAACAACCATCTCTCTGTCACTAGCAAACACAGTCATGGGTGGTACTGGTACCTCTAAAATTAACTTTAAAGGCACCCTGGGAAATAAATATGAAATAAGGCTTTACACCATACAGTGTTAAAACAACACCCCAAAACGAGTTACTACAGGTGTAAATTCCCTAACACTTACATTAGCTGTAATAAAGTTTTAATTTAAATCAGAATATGTAACACCCACAGTGTTAGGGACACAACATTTTGGGGTGTTAGTTTAACAACCCTTTGAAAAGTGTTAGTTTAACACTATTTCAGTGGGTCACATATAATTACTAAGAAAGTTACATTTAACACTGTGGTTGGGTTAGGGTTGGAATGATTTAAGATACTATTTGAAGATGTAGGGTTTTTGGAAGTTGGGCAGGGACTGTCTTAGTTTCAGGATGAAGCTGGTTCCACAATTGGGGTGTCAGGACAGAGAAGAGCTTTGATTGGGCAGAGCAGGAGCTGCCCTCCCATAGAGACCAGAGGTGGCAGAATGGATTGTAGGATTGTGAACTATTTTATGTTGTTCTGCTTTATTCTCTTGTATATCACCTGTATGTCATATTTTTATTTCAAAGCCTGTAGTTTTGACTGATGCTGGAAATTAGTGCAAGCTATTGAACACAAAAATATAAATGCAACAAGCAACCATTTCAATTATTTTACTGAGTTACAGTGTATATAAGGACATCGGCCAATTTAAATAAATGCATTAGGCCCTAACCTATGGATTTCACATGACTGGGCAGGGGTGCAGTCATTGGTGGGCCTTGGAGGGCGCAGACCCAGCCAATCAGAATTAGTTTTACCCCCACAAAAGGGCTTTATTACATACAAAACTACTCCTCAGCACTTGTCCGTTTACGTCACTGGCCTTAGACCAGTGCGCCGCGGTTCAGCTTAATAGAATGCTGTCACTGGCTCTCTAGACTAGGATATAATAGTTTTCTCTTATTGGTCGGCTCCCAACATCGCCACCGGGAGAGTGTATAAAATGCATCATAGTCGCTCAAGAAGAGCAAGTCCATCTCTGTTCTCTGGGGTGCAGAGCAGCCAGCCACAGCCATCTCTGTTCTCTGGGGTGCAGAGCAGCCAGCCACAGCCATCTCTGTTCTCTGGGGTGCAGAGCAGCCAGAGCCAGCCAGCCAGCCTAGTTCCGCAAACAGTGTGAGATCCAGAGGAGGCGAGAGAAAACACCTGTTACGGAAGAATCAAGTCGACAAAGCAGCCTCCACGTCTTCAGTAAGTGTATTAAGCTGAATTCAACAGGTATCTAAAAGTGTATATTTGTCTCACTCAAGGGTGACTAATTAAATATATTCTGGGACGGGAGAGCATAGGCTACGCCAATGGTATAGTCTACGAACTTCTTATTTGCACTTGTTGCACTTTATTTTATGATAGGCTAATACTAGGATAAATATACACTTCTACATTATTGATTTCTTATATAATAAATTGACGTTCTTACGATGGCTACACCAAGTGTTTCTAAAAATCAACGGAGATCCGTCTTCATTCTCTTTAAAGGCAAAGTTATTATCAATTCAGGATTGTGCAAATTCATCACAAACTAGACCGGCTAAGATTTTGTCTGTATCGTCCATCTCTTATCAAAATGAACTGACCGCACAATTCAACAACCCTAGTCAAAACATCCTATCCTAAAAAATATATGTATATTATAATCCAAAAGAAAAAACGGATTTTGGAACCTACCCTATATGATTGTGTAGGATATAATCCTATAGGACTGGTTTCAAAATCTGATAGTTTTTCTTTTTGATTCTAATATTTTTTTTTATTGGAATCCTATAGGAATTTTTGACTAAGGTTACATTTTATTTTAAAAAGAAGAGCTGAGTTATTTAAACGTCATATTTTTTTGACAGGTCAGATAGGGAGACTGATATCGAAGTGGTTAATTAAGGGCACAGACAGTCGGCCGAGGCGGGGCTCAAATCTCTGTCGAGGGTGGAAAAGTGGTCCGGAGTTTAGACCGCTACACCAGACTCCAGGACATTGATAGGAATTTTCTATTAGATTCTTGTATATAACATCATATAGGATAGCATCATATAGGAGTCCAATAAGACTGGTTCCGAAATCTGAAAGGAATTTTCTATTGGATTCTAATTGGACCCTTGTATTGGAATTGTTGTACACCATCTTTAGAAGCTCGGGGATTCAAACCAGCGAGCCTTCGGTTACTGGCCCAACGATCTTCACCACTAGGCTCCCGTCTTAATTGTCTAAAACATTTGGATGGTGGGTGCGCCATTACATTCTAAAGGAGTTATCCTCAAAACTTGGCTATACACTATTGTTAACTTGGCTGCTTAACATATGGCGCACCCACCGAGCCGACTGGGTGAAAAATCTGTTTATGTGCCCTAGTCGCTCTGCTAAATGACTTAAATGTAATTACCTATGAAAGTGGACACGTGAATTATAATAACTTCATAAGCAGCCAATATTGCCACTTGAGGTGATGATCCTATATTGGGGAACCGCTATCTCGTGCACTTGTTTCCCCAAGTTCCAAGGGAGTAAGCATCTGCGTCACACATTAACTGCAACAACAATAGATATGAAACCAACTGTGATTGTTTGCAAGGTTGTTTACATGTGTCAAAAAGGTGTGCTATTTGACATTACAGCCAAACAGCATAGAGCTAGATTAACAATGTGATATAATGTTAATGTGACATAGGTATTGGTTAAAAAAAAGATGACCTATTTCAGGTGTGCCAAGAGGTCACTAGCAGATACATACTGGAGGGAATGGGGAGGGAGTGCCTTCTGCTGATGGGGGGCAAGGTACAACCCTGGGAGGGAGGGAGTTGTGCGATTGGGAGTCCCATATGGTGTCGCACAATCACAGCCGGTTGTGATACAGCCTGGAATCGAACCAGAATCGAACCTGTAGTGACGCCTCTAGCACTGAGATGCAGTGCCTTAGACCACTGCACCACTCAGGAGCCCCCCAAGTGAATCCCTGACTATTATATATTAAATGAAATAAATGCTTGTATCTTTGTAATACTGTACTAAATGTTTTATTTAGCTATGTAAAGATGGTGTACATTCTAAGGGAAAACCCCCAACATATTGTGTTTTGTATCATTTGTATATATACTGAACAAAAATATAAGCGCAACATGTTAAGTGTTGGTCCCATGCTTCATGGGCTGAAATAAAAGATCCCAGAAATGTTCCATACTCACAGAAAGCTAATTTCTCAATAAATGTTGGGCACAAATTTGTTTAGCTTCTTGATATGCTCACTAACAGGGATCTATTTAAACAGCATGATCATTACACAGGTGCACCTTATGCTGTGGACAATAAAAGGTCACTCTTAAATGTGCAGTTTTGTCACACAACACAATGCCACAGATGAGGGAATGTGCAATTGGGGCGGCAGGTAGCCTAGTGGTTAGAGCGTTGGGCCAAGAGCACTGGATCGAATCGCCGAGCTAACAAGGTAAAAATATTTATTTCTGCCCTTGAGCAAGGCAGTTAACCCACTGTTCCTCAGGCACCGAAGACGTGGATGTTGATTAAGGCAGCCCCCGCACCTCTCTGATTCAGAGGGGTTGGGTTAAATACGGTAGACACATTTCAGTTGAATACATTGTTGGACAACTGACTAGGTATCTCCCTTTCCCAATTGGCATGCTGACTGCAGAAATGTCCACCAGAGCGGCTGCCAGAATTTTTATTTCTCTACCATAAGCCACCTCCAACGTCGTTTTAGAGAATTTGGCAGTACGTCCAACCGACCTCACAATCGCAGACCACATGTATCCATGCCAGCCCACGACCTCCACATCCGGCTTCTTCAACTGTGGGATTGTCTGAGACCAGCCACCCGAACAGCTGATGAAACTGAGGTGTATTTTTGTCTGTAATAAAGCCCTTTTGTGGGTGAAAACTCATTCTGATATGCTGGGCCTAGCTCCCAAGTGGGTGGGCCTATGCCCCTCCAGGCCCACCCATAGCTGCGTCCCTGCCCAATCATGTGAATTCCATAGATTAGGGCCTAATTTATTTATTTCAATTGACTGATTTTCTTATATGAACTGTAACTCAGAACTTTGTTGAAAAAGGTGAACCGTACTGGTGGTCATACTGAAAATGAACTTGCAGCCTTGGATCACTCCTATATTGTGGTGATGAATGAATCCGAAATGAATATAGAATTGTTTCCAAACAATGAAAGTGTTGTAATTAATGTTGTATTGTACTGGAACAAATGACAACAAACTATAATTTAATGGGTTAAATTAAGAAAAAATGATAATATGATTATGATGACAAAATCCTAAAAGATTTATCAAAAACCTATAGGATTACTTTTGATTTCCAATAGGAAAAAAGTAGTCCAGTAGGATTCCAAAATGATTATGATAGAGGTGACACAAAATCCAATAGGAATGATTTTGATTCCCAATAGGATAAAGTAGTTCAATAGGATTCTGATTAGAGGTGACATAAAATACGTTATGTGGGACGCTAGCGTCCCACCTGGCCAAAAGCCAGTGAAAATGCAGAGCGTCAAAATCAAATAAATGACTATAAAAATCAAACTTTCACGAAATCACACATGTAAGATACCACATTAAAGCTACACTTGTTATGAATCCAGCCAACATGTCAGATTTCCAAAAGGCTTTTCGGCGAAAGCAAATGATGCTATTATCTCAGGATAGCGCCTCCGTAAACAAAGTGAGAAAAGCATATTTCAACCCTGCAGGCGCGACACAAAACGCAGAAATAAAAATATAATTCATGCCTTACCTTTGACGAGCTTCTTTTGTTGGCACTCCAATATGTCCCATAAACATCACAAATGGTCCTTTTGTTCAATTAATTCCGTCGATATATCCAAAATGTCCATTTATTTGGCGCATTTGATCCAGAAAAACACAGGTTCCAACTTGCGCAACATGACTCCAAAATATCTCAAAAGTTACCTGTAAACTTTGCCAAAACCTCTTCAAACTACTTTTGTAATACAACTTTAGGTATTTTTTTACGTAAATAATCGATCAAATTGAAGACTGGATGATCTGTGTTCAATACAGGAGGAAAACAAACTGTAGCTAGCTTTCTGGTCATGCGCCTCTAACTAACAGTACACTTGAAGTGACCCTCGTTCTGAACAGGGCTACTTCTTCATTACACAAAGGAAAAACCTCAACCAATTTCTAAAGACTGGTGACATCCAGTGGAATCGGTAGAAACTGCAAGAAGGTCCCTTAGAAATCTGGATTCCCAATGAAAACCCATTGAAAATAGAGTGACGTAAAAAAAAATATCTGAATGGTTTGTCCTCTGAGTTTCGCCTGCTAAATAAGTTCTGTTATACTCATAGACATGATTCAAACAGTTTTAGAAACTTCAGAGTGTTTTCTATCCAAATCTACTAATATCATATCTTATCTTCTGGGGATGAGTAGCAGGCAGTTGAATTTGGGCATGCATTTCATCCGGACGTGAAAATACTGCCCCCTGTCACCAAGAAGTTAAGGATTTTTTGACTAAGGAATTTATCAGAAGAAATAGAATAACATTTCCTATGTCTGTTGAAGTAGATCTCAGTGATGTGCTAAAGTGTTATTTTGGCGTCACATTTTTAAATGAACCAAATGAAACCTTAACAAAATTAGCTGTGGTTCTAAGATAAATAAATGTAATCTAGGCTTCATTTGTTATTTTGACTAATATAGACTTTATTATTCCACAGGAGTAATTTGCTGTGCAACATGTTGGCACAGTATAGGTTACTTACTGCAACATAGAATGTATTGTATGAGTAAATGTACAATAATTGTGTTTTCTTAGCCTTTGTAAATCAATCATGTCCTATGTACCTCTTATTTAGGCTGCACAAATGATTTATTTATTCAACATCTCTATCCTAAATAATTATAAACTGGGTGGTTCGAACCCTGAATGCTGATTTGGTTGAAAGCCGTGGTATACCACAGGTATTACAAAACAATTATTTTTACTCATCCAATTATGTTGGTAACCATTTTATAATAACAATAAGGCACCTCAGGGGTTTACTGGCCATATATCACACCCCATCGGTCCTTATTGATTAAATATAAACTTGACACATTGGTGTCCATTTAGTTGTTTTTCTAGTTTTTAGATTCAGTTAACCATTTCTGGCACAGCTATAGTAACAGCTACAATGTGATTTTCTCAGTGTATTAATTAATATATTTCACAACAATAACTGTTGCCTTGTTTGTGCTTTTGCCTGCAGACAGAGAAACACCCCCGTATCTCACTTGCTGAAGCCCAGTGGGACAATGTGGGTTCTGGACAAGATCCGTGGGTCGGTAGAAACCACTGTACTCCGGAGGGGGGAGAATGGAGACAAGGATGGCAATACTCCAGCCTACAGCAATGTTCTCACCCCTGATAAGATCCCTGACTTCTTTATTCCCCCCAAGCTGGTCTCCTGCCCCCCAGAGCCTGAGACCCTGGACGTCGTCAAGCCCAAGGAGGGCCTTTGGCTCTCGGCCTCTGAGCAGACCATTGGCAGTAAGAAAATCTGCAGTCCTCAAAGTCCTCGTATGGTCGTCAAGCTGGCTGGGGACACCAAGAACCTGCTGAGGGCAGCAAACCGTCACATCATCCAGATAGAGAGCGCTGATGATGTGGTGGCAGGGGACACCAATGCTGACCCTCAGTCTCAGACTGCAATGTCACTGCCCTACGTCCCCAAGACCCAGACCTCCTATGGTTTTGCCACTCTGATGGAGAGCCCCCACACCCGCCGCAAGGAGTCGCTGTTTCACTGTGACCAGACCAGCCCCCTGACCTCCCCCAACTGCCAGCGGAAGGGGAAGAGCAGCGTCAGCGAGGGCAACCACCTCAACCCCCCTGTCTTCAACGCCTCTTACAACCCGTACCGCTACTTTAGTGGAGGGGAGAGTGACACCTGTTCCTCAGCTGAGTCCTCTCCCTTCAGCTCCCCGCTGCTCTCCCGCTCTGCCTCGCTGCTCAAGATCTTCACACATGAGACGCAGGCCAAGGTGGTGAAGGCCAAGAGCAAGTTTGCCCGCCACAGCTCCTTATCCACAGACGAGTGCAGCTCGGCCGAGCCCAGTCCCAATGTGCCGCGACGTCTCCACTCCCCTTCCCTCCACGGTAGTGGGCCGTCGGACCGTGAGCACACCATTAACCTGCAGAATGGCGGCAGGGTGAGGCTAAGCGCCGACTACGATGCAGGCACAGCCCGCCTGCGCATCCGTGTTCTGGCTGCCGAAGAGCTATACGACAAGGTGTACGACATCAAGAGCATCAACTGCTGCGTGTCGCTGTACCTGAACCCTGGCAAGCTGCAGAAACAGAGGAGCACTATCATCAAGAACAGCCGGAATCCTGTGTTCAATGAGGACTTCTTCTTTGACTCTGTGACCTCCGTGCAGGTGAAGAACCTGGCAGTGAAGATCAAGGTGGTGAATAAGGGCACCAGCCTGAAGAGAGACACTCTGCTCGGGGAGAGAGAGATCCCTCTGGAGAAGCTGATCCATGACCTCTAGATTTGTCCTGGAGATACAGAACAGAACTTTGACTGACACTGAATGAGACTATGAATGATAAAGTGCATGAATGGAAGAGATATAGTTGGGATTGATGTTTGCTTGGTGCCCCACAGAGAACTGTCTGAAAGGAGCAGTTCATTTATAGTCACTGACTGTTTGGTCTGGTCTAGCAGCTCGTCTCTTAGCTGGTCACCTCCTCAACCTTCTGTTCCCTGAGCCTGCAGCCCTGCACAGCCCAACTTCCAGATCATGTGGTGGACAATCAAATATGGCACAGGTCAAAAGACACCTGCGCATTTGATTGACTCACTTTTTGTGCTCTCTTGATCTCAACGTTTTATGTTGCATAGTTGTAACTTAATGCGACTCATCCTCAGACGATTCAGTGTTAATTCAGTTCACCACTACAACACTTTTATGGATCAGTGGGTCTACTATATCCTGATTGTTGTTGCCATCTACAGTACCACCTGGAGGGAGGACCAATCTGTGGTGTGACCACAATGTCCCAAACCTGGAGGATAGAGATCAGACATCCCCGTATGCATCCTCATCCGCTTGGCATGAATATGTAAATACAGTTATACATTAGCAGTTTGTACATCAGTTTCATAACACTCACAAACCATAGAGAGAGGGAGAATGCATGTCATTTTAAAGGGTGTTTACCAAGTGGTTGAACTTGATTTTATACATAAATGTGGTATTTGTGTGAGACATGACTCAGTATGGTGTATGTGTGATACAAGATACAACATTATGACTTGTTTGTTAATTGTCTATTATGTACTGCTCTCTGCTGGAGAGTGAATGATTGGCAACCCCCCTGTGTAGACAAGCCACCAGATGAGTAGACTGAGAAAGGCAAAAAAAAAAAAAACAGTAACACAACAATATTTAAGGATAGTATTCTATTCTCTATTATATCCTTCTATTCTTTGAAGGATAGTCTTCTATTCTCTGCATGTGCTCTGCTGTCCTTTAAAATGAATTAGAATAAATGTGGTCTGATTGCAATTTCAAGTAGGAGACGGAGGTTGTTTCTGAAGATGGATAAAGGCTCAACACATCGATCAGTCGTTGAGATATGTAGTCATTTAACCATGTCAGACATCACTGTTTTACAGTATGTAGCCAGTGTTTCTGTGGGTTACATTCCTGTTCGAACCTCGACTATACAAAAGCTCTCCCCAACACCATTGCTTTTCTCCAAGCTTATACTTTATAAAACTCTTGTTGCTGTATGTGTGATCATTTTGTTATTGTGAAAAATCAGTATGATACTATAAAATAATTTGTTTGTGGGTGTTTATACTATCTATACCTGCTGTACATGGGAGTGTGCTCACTGAATTATAACCAATCCCTTTTTTGGCTTACATCAGCATGACTAAGAAACATCAATATTGTCAGTAGATTTGATAAAACTTAATTTTAGTAGACCGAGTCAAAATGTAAGTGCATTTATGATGAAAATTAATTTAAGTCAAAAAGTGGGTAGTATATTTTTGGGACTGCCGAACAAGGCCTATTTTTGTAATTGATTGTCTTTTCTAGTTTCTCATATACAGGACCAGTCTAAAATTTGGACACCTACTCATTCAAGGGTTGTTATTTATTTGTACTATTTTCTACATTGTAGAATAATAGTGAAGACATCAACTATGAAATAACACATATGAGGTTGGGAGATTTTGGAGGCCAGGTCCTCTGATGCAGCACTCCATCACTCTCCTTCTTGGTCAAATAGCCCTTACACAGCCTGGAGGTGTGCTGGGTCATTGTCCTATTGAAAAACAAATGATGGTGTATC
This sequence comes from Oncorhynchus clarkii lewisi, assembly GCF_045791955.1. NCBI lineage: Eukaryota > Metazoa > Chordata > Actinopteri > Salmoniformes > Salmonidae > Oncorhynchus > Oncorhynchus clarkii. The sequence goes on along the minus strand of NC_092151.1, from coordinate 63,906,665 downwards.
ACTGCAGAATGCTGTGGTAGCCATGCTGGTTAAGGGAGCCTTGAATTCTAAATAAGTCACAGACAGTGTCACCAGCAAAGCACCCCCACACCATCATACCGTTTTTCGGATGGGACGCTAAACAGGTGTCCTGACTCTCTGTGGTCATTAAAGATCCCATAGCACTTATCGTAAGAGTAGGGGTGTTAATCCCGGTGTCCTGGCTAAATTACTAAACTGTCCCTCATACCATCATGGTCACCTAATCATCCCTAGCTTACTATTGGCTCATTCATCCTCCTCTCCCCTGTAACTATTCCCCAGGCCGTTGCTGTAAATGAGAATGTGTTCTCAGTCAACTTACCTGGTAAAATAACGGAAAAATAAATAAATAAATAAATAAATCTTCCTCCATGCTTCACGGTGGGAACCACACATGCGGAAATCATCTGTTCACCTTCTCTGTATCACACAAAGACAAGGCGTTTGGAAGCAAAAATCTCACATTTGGACTCATCAGACCAAGGACAGATTTCCACCGGTCTAATGTCCATTGCTCGTGTTTCTTGACCCAAGCAAGTCTCTTCTTCTTATTGTTGTCCTTTAGTAGTGGTTTCTTTGCAGCAATTCGATCATAAAAGCCTGATTCACGCAGTCTCAGTCTCCTCTGAACAGTTGATGTTGAGATGTGTCTGTTACTTGAACTCTGTGAAGCATTTATTTGGGCTGCAATTTCTGAGGCTGGTAACTCTAATAAACTTATGCTCTACAGCAGAGGTAACTCTGGGTCTTCCTTTCTCATGAGAGCCAGTTTCATCATATTGCTTGGTGGTTTTTGCGACTGCACCTGAAGAAACCTTTAATGTTCTTGAAATGTTCCATATTGACTGACCTTCATGTTTTAAAGTAATGATGGACTGGCATTTCTCTTTGTTTATTCTAGCTGTTGTTGCCATAATATGGACTTGTTCTTTAAGAAATAGGGCTATCTTCTATATACCCCCCTACCTTGTCACAACACAACTGATTGGCTCAAACACAAAGAAGGAAAGACGTTCCAGAAATGAACTTTTAACAAGGCATACCTGTTAATTGAAATGCGTTCCAGGTGACTACCTCATGAAGATGGTTGAGAGAATACCAAGAGTGTGCAAAGCTGTCATCAAGGCAAAGGATGGCTACTTTGAAGAATCTCAAATATACAATATTTTTTGATTTGTTTAACACTTTACTACATGATTCCATATGTGCTATTTCATAGTTTATTATTCTACAATGTAGAAAGTAGTGAGTAGGTGTATCCAAACTTTTGACTGGTACTATATATAAAACCAGCCCAATGTACATTTGAACTAGGAACAATTCTCCAGACAAATTCAATCTGTGCTGCTAGCTATTTCACTGAACAGGCTAGATATGCAATGAAAAAAGATATTCAACCATATTCAATAAGCTTTTTCACCATGACTGTGTTTTCAGGCATGGGCGTCAGTTATGATTGAGCTATTTCCAGTTAGGCTATGCTTTCAAGTATTTTAAATGCTTTGGCATACAGCTTTGGCCAGACTTCCTTGCTGATTATCTTATATACCAACCACAGGGTTAATTATCCTGGTTGAATACACAGAAAACATATATCACTCTTACTAATGAGGCTGGCTAATGGTGCCCATGTGTGTCGTGGAATGGGATGCCAGTGAGGGGGCTTACTGTCAGCTAAATAATGAATACATATATGCACCAGAAAAGTGCAGGTGATTCTGATTGGCAATGTCACACAGTCACACAGTATGAAATGAATACAGCACTTTTAGATCTGAGCACCTCGTCCAAATTAATCTGATTTCTAAAAGTGGAACAATACCCACTGTCCTCTAGTCCAGAGGTGTCTAACTCATTCCACGGAGGACCTTGTGGCAGAGTGTTTTTCGTTTTTCCCTTTCAATTAAGACCTAGACAACCGGCCTACCGGGTGGCGCAGTGCTCTAGGGCACTGCATCGCAGTGCTAGCTGTCCTACCAGAGACTCTGGGTTCAATCCCAGGCTCTGTCGCAGCCGGCTGCAACCGGGAGGTCCAGGTCCGGGTTAGGGAGGGTTTGGCCGGTAGGCAAATCCTTGTCTCATCGTGCACTAGTGACTCCTGTGGCGGGCCGGGCGCAGTGCACGCTAACCAGGTGCATGGTGTTTCCTCCGACATATTGGTGCGGCTGGCTGAAAGCAGTGCGGATTGGGTTGTGTTTCGGAGGACGCATGGCTTTCGACCTTCGTCTCTCCCGAGCCCGTATGGGAGTTGTAGCGATGAGACAAGATGGTAACTACTAACAATTGGATACCAAGAAAAAGTGGGTAATTTTTTTTATTTTTATACATTTTTTTTTTTAAAAGACCTAGACAACCAGGCAATTTGTGACCTTAACTCATCAATCATGTACAATGGAGGAGCGAAAACCCGCAGACACTGGGCCCTCCATGGAATGAGTCTATGTGGGGTTTCCCCTTCTGATTAAGGGAAGCTTAATGTCTATTATGAGTGCAGAAAACCTGCAAATGTATAATGTACAGGTAATTGCCAAAACTAAGGAAACACCAACCATAAAGTGTCTTAACAGGGCGTTGGGCCACTACGAGCCACCAGAAAAGCTCCAATGCACCTGGAACTCTAATTGAGGGATGTGACACCATTCTTCCACAAGAAATTCCATAACTTGGTGTTTTGTTGATGGTGAAAAATGCTGTCTCAAAATCTCCCATAAGTGTTCAATTGGGTTGCGAAATCGAATGACTGACAAACACACACACACACACACACACACACAAAAAAAGTTAGACCATCAACATTTTAAAGTTATACTCAGAAGACAATGCTTATGCAAAATAATTAAGAGAATCAATATTTATTTTAGTGATCACATATCTGTAGAGGAAATTAGATTTTTTACTTATTCTGTTTCTCAAGTCTTCCTGTCTTGACATGTTTTCAGAAAATGAAACAAGTGCAAATCCTTCATACTTGATGCCAAATTCTTAAATTTTGTTGTCAAGGTGTTAGATAAAGGATGGATGCTGGTTTGTTACTATCTACAGTGTTGTTATTGTTGGTGTGGGTGCTTAGTATTGTCATCACAGTATAAAAGACCTAAGGGACACCTGTGGGTTTTCCTGACTGTTCCTCAAACTGTGTTTATATAGACTACATTGCCAAAAGTATGTGGACACCTGCTCGTCGAACATCTCATTTCCAAAATTATTGGCATTAATATGGATTTGGTACCCCCTTTGCTGCTATAAAAGCCTCCACTCTTCTGGGAAGGCTTTCCACTAGATGATGGAACATTGCTGTGGGGATATGCTTCCATTCAGCCACAAGAGCATTAGTGAGGTCAGGCACTGATGTTGGGTGATTAGGCTCAGCTCGCAGTCCGCGATCCAATTCATCCCAATGGTGTTCGATGGGGTTGAGGTCAGGGCTCTGTACAGGCCAATCAAATTCTTCCACATCGATCTCGACAAACCATTACTTTGTGCACAGGGGCATTGTCATGCTGAAACAGATTCCCTCTGTTGCCACAAAGTTGGAAGCACAGAATTGTCTAGAATGTCATTGTATGCTGCAGCGTTAAGATCTCCCTTCACTGGAACTAAGGGGCCTAGCCGGAACCATGAAGAACAGCCGCAAACCATTATTCATCCACCACCAAACTTTACAGTTGGCACTATGCATTCGGGCAGGTAGCTTTCTCCTGGCATCCGCCAAACCCAGATTTGTCCATCGGACTGCCAGATGGTGAAGCGTGATTCATCACTCCAGAGAACATGTTTCCACTGCTCCAGAGTCCAATGGTGGTTTTTTACGCGTCACACGCTTCAGCACTCAGCGGTCCAAATCTGTAAGCTTGAGTGGCCTACTTCTTTGCGGCTGAGCCATTGTTTCTCCTAGACGGTTTCCACTTCACAATAACAGCACTTACAGTTGAGTGGGGCAGCTCTAGCCAGGCAGAAATTTGACCAACTGACTTGTTGGAAAGGTGGCATCCTATGACGGTGCCAAGTTGAAAGTCACTGAGCTCTTCAGTAAGGTGTAAGGCTATTCTACTGCCAATGTTTGTCTATGGAGATTGCATGGATATGTGCTAGATTTTATATACCTGTCAGTAACGGGAGTGGCTGAAATAGCCACATTCACTCATTTGGGGTGTCCACTTACTTTTGTATATATAGTGTAAGTATGAGTATGAAATGCCTTGATTAAAAGTACATTTATGGTAGATTTGGCATGTCATCATGACTTTTTAAATATATTTTTTTTACCCCCCAATTTCATGGTGTCTAATTTGTAGTTACAGTCTTGTCTCATCGCTGCAACTCCCGTACAGACTTGGGAGAGGCGTGTGTCCTCCGAAACCCAGCCCAAACTGCTTCTTGACACAATGCCCACTTAACCAGCCACCCCAATGTGTCGGAGGAAAGACCATACGCCTGGAGTCGCTAGTGCGTGATGGGACATCCCTGCCGGCTAAACCCTCCCCTAATACAAAAGACGCTGGGCCAATTGTGTGCCGCCTTGTGGGTCTCCCGGTCACGACAGAGGCTGGACTCAAACCCAGAATCTCTAGTAGCACAGCTAGCACTGTGATGCAGTGCCTTAGACCACTGCGCCACTCAGGAAGCCATGTCATCATTACTACTTTTTTGACATAATCATGTTATACAAATCAGTGCTATAGCAGTGACCTTCTCACATCAAGTTAATATTCAGATATGATACAACAATGATCCTTAGTGTGCTAGTCAGAATAATAAATTACTTACAATTATTTCCTATAGAGTCCCATAGTTGCTAGTGGCACATGGCTATTATCTCCATATCATTTTAGGCCTCTGGTTAAGAATACGTCTTCTGTGTGAATCACTAAAAGGCACCTAATCAGAGCAGCTTCTGATGAAACAGCAGTCATTACAGCAGCTATCTGATCCACAGTTGCTAAGGGTCAGTTCAATTACTGCAGTCACCCACTGTCAGGTTTCTATCACATGAACTCATTGAGTCAATTATACTGGCTTGTGCAAAGGAAACTGAGTCTGCAATGTCTTATCCCTTACCTTAAAAGATGGATTTTGCTGGAGTCCCAGTCACCTCAGACTGTGATTCTACACATTTATCAGATGGAACCCTTACAAAATATTATTGCAGTTTTGAAACTGCAGTAACTGGAGTCAACTGTGATATTTTGGACACAGAAATGGCAGTTTACTGCAGTTATACTGCACTCTGACTGCAATCTTTTTTCGTAAGGGAAGGCGTAAGTTCAAACAACATGTGGAGCTAATGTTCACGTGTCCTCTGAAGGAAAGAGGAGAGGATGACACACCCTGATCTGTTTCACCTGTCTTTCACCTGTCTTGTGCTTGTCTCCACCCCCCACCAGGTGTCTCCCATTTGTCCCCATTATCTTCTGTGTAATTAATTATACCTGCGTTTTCTGTTTGTCTGTTGGCAGTTCGTCTTGTCCTGTCAAGTCCTACCAGCGTGTTCCCGTGTTCCTGTGCTCTAGTTTTGTCCTGAACCTGTGCTGACCCTGATCCTGCCCGCCGTCCTGTACCTGCCTGACTCTGATTTAGATGATGACTCTTTGCTTGGATTGACTTACCTTTCGCCTGCCCCTTGTACTATAATAAACTTGAAGCCTGTGTCCGGATAGCACGAACTGGCCATGACTGACCCAGCAGACTCGGACCAGCTCCGCAACGCCGTCTCCTCCCAAGGAGCCACCATTGGTAGACACGAGGAGTTACTTCAGTGTCTTATGGAAGGATTCCAGACCTTGGCAGAACGCCATGACCGTGCCTTCAATACATTGCTGGAGCAATTCCGCAGATTGTCTGTTAGGGAGCCCACCACTATAATAACCCCCCAGAGTGTCAGTTACCCCGCTACCAGCGCCACTTCTCCCCAATCTACCCAGGCTTCCCCGAACCCCGCACACCTCCTCCGGAGCGCTATGCTGGCGATCCAGGATCCTGCCGGGCGTTTCTCTCCCAGTGTTCTCTCATCTTTGAGCTGCAGCCCTCTTCTTTTCACGCGGATTGCTCAAGGATAGCGTACTTGATAACACTTATGTCTGGGAGGGCTCTCACTTGGGCTATGGCGGTGTGGGAGCAACAATCCACCGTTTTTCTCAGTCTGGAGGAGGTTGTGGCGGAGGTACGTAAAGTGTTAGATTTTCAGTTTTCCAGGAGAGAGGCCGCTCATAAGCTGCACCAATGACATCAGGACACCCGTAGTGTGGCAGACTAGGCAGTGGATTTTCACACGTTGGTGGCTGAGAGTGCCTGAAACCCGGAGGCCCTGTTCGACGCGTTCCTTCACGGATTATCGGAGGTGATTAAAGACGAGCTCACAGCCCGGGAGCTGCCCATGGACCTCAACTCCCTCATAGCCTTGACCATCTGGATCGATGGGCGGCTATGGGAATGTAGGAGGGAGAGGGAGTCTGTTCTGTCGCCCTGAATTTCCACCTCGCCTCTGAGAAATCAAGGAAATCCCTGAAATCCACATTTCCGAGTGGATCCGATGTCACCCGAGTTCTCTTGGAAATCACTGAGGGCTGTCGAATCGACTCCTCCGGAGCCCATGCATCTAGGCAGGTCTAGATGGTCTCCTGATGAGTGCTTATGCAGACTAAACACCAAGAGCTCTCTGTATTGTGGAGCTACGGGGTATTTCTTACCGACCTGTCTATTAAATGACCAGGCTCATCAAGTAGTTACAAGTGTGCTGGTGAGCCCTACAGGGAGTTACCCCTATCCATGCTATCCTGTTGTGTGGTGACCAGTCCAAATCTCTCCAGGTGCTCATTGACTCTGGGTCTGACGAGAGCTTTATGGACGCTACCCTTGTGTTGGAGCTGAGAATCTCCAAACAACCCCTGTCCATTCCCATGGATGTCAGAGTGCTGGATGGGCGCTCTATTGGCAGAGTCACCAACACTACGTTTCCCATTAACCTGAGAGTGTCAGGTAATCGCAGTGAGCCTCTGCAGTTCCTGCCCATTGAATCCCCTCATGCACCCATAGTTTTGGGGTTTTCATGGCTCCAGAGGCACAATCCTCCAATCGACTACTGGTTCGATCATGGGTTGGAGCCCGTTCTGCTATGCACATTGTCTGAAGTCGGCGCAGCATGCCCCAGGACAACTTCCTGCAGCTTGGGAGAAGTCTCGGATCTCTCCGCCATTCCCGTGGAGTACCAGTTACTCCAGTTACCAATTACTCCCACACTACATCTCTCCCTCCATATCAACCCTACGACTGCACTATCGACCTTCTCACGGGTACTACACCGCTTTGGGGGTGGCTTTATGCCCCGTCGGATCCGGAGACAAAGACCAAGGAGAGGTACATTGAGGATTCTCTTGTGGCAGGGAGTATTCTTCCATCTGCCTCCCCTTCCGGTGCAGGGTTCTTCTTTGTGGAGAAGAAGGACAAAACCCTGCACCCGTGTATCAACTACCGGGGCCTAAATGACATCACAGTTAAAAACGTTAACCTCTACCACTCATCTACTCGGCTTTTGAGACTTTCCAGGGGGCGACGATCTTCTCTAAGTTGGACCTTCAGTACGCCTACCTTGTGGTTTGGATACGGGCTGGAGACGAATGGAAAAAAGCTTTTAACATGGCTAGCGGGCACTATGAGTACCTTGTTATGCCATTCGGACTGACCAATGCTCCCGCAGTGTTCCAGGCCCTGGTCAACAATGTGCTCTGTGATACGTTGAACCAGTCCATGTTTGTCCCGGACTCTGTCCATTCCCCGGTCCTGGAATGGGCTCATTACTCAGGATTTGCCTGCCATCCTGGCTCCCGTTGGACCCTAGCCTTCATACAACAATGCTTTTGGTGGCCCACCATGGTTCCTGACGTCTCCGCGTTCATTGCCACCTGCACTGTGTGTGCTCAGAATAAGACTGTGGCAAGCTCTGGCTGGCCTCCTCCAACCACTCCCTGTTCCTCACCGAGCTTGGTCTCATATATCCCTGGACTTCATCACTGGCCTCCCTCCATCAGATGGCAACACCACTATCCTACGGCGGTGGATAGGTTTTCCAAAGCCACCATTTTCATTCCCCTTCCCTAGTTACCCAGCCAAGGAGACAGCCCAGCTCATTGTGCAGCACATCTTTTGGTGGACATGGTCCCCGATCGCTGTCCTCAGTTCTCGTCCCGGTTCTGGACAGTGTTCTGCACCCTCATTGGGTAGTCGGCAAGCCTCTCCACTGGTTTTCGCCCCAGTCTAACTGCCATCCAGTCGGAGCAAACCAATCAGAACCTGGAAACTGCTCTTCGTTGTCTCGTCTTCACCAACCCCACGATGCGGAGCCAGCAATTTGTGTGGGTGGAATACGCCTGCAACACCCTTCCCTGCTCGGCCACTGGTCTCGCGCCTTTCAAGTGTTCCATGGGATATTAGCCCCTGCTCTTCCCTGAGCAAAAGGAAGAGGTCAGCATACCCTCGGCCCAGATGTTCGTCTGCTGCTGTTGCCGTACCTGGAAGAGAGCCCGGCCTGCTCTTCTCAAGACCACCTCCAGGTATCGGCAACAGGCTGACCGCCACCGGACCCCTGCTCCCCACTATCGTCTCGGGCAGAGTGCATGGCTGTTCACTCGAGATCAACCCCTCCGGGTGGAGTTCCGCAAGCTTTCCCCCCGTTTTATCGGCCCTTTCCCCATCTCTAAGGTCCTTAGCTCCTCTGCTGTTCGCCTTCTGTTGCCCCGCACTCTCCGTATACATCCCACTTTTCATTTATCTAGAATTAAACCCCTGTCACACTACTCTTTGTTTCCTCATCCTGACCGCCACTATGGTGTCTATTTGAGTTAACAAAAATGTTCCTTTGAAATTGTGTGCTACAATTGCAACCACATCTGAATGATTAGTCCTGTGGGCCAAGAAAATGTTACTGCCTCAGATTTTACCTAAAATTATAGTCCTCTTTGCATGAATGTGTTTCTTGACTGAATACAAGATTTGCGTTGCAGTCCTTACAACAAAAACAAAAGCTTTCCTCTTCAAAAGGTTTCGTATCCCCCTGGCATTGATTGACAAACTTCAAGTCCATGTAAACAAAAGAGAAAGGAAAATCCTATGCAATCTCAACTCTACCCTCTCTATAAAAAAAGATGCCTCATATATGTATTAACAAAAAAGTCTTGTGAACCATAACACCACAATTCAAAACTAGAACACTCAATTTGTTGTGGGGAAGGGGCTACCTTGTTAGCCTAACGGCAGAGCAAATCACCCCGGTCAAAATAATTTTACTTTGTCGAAAAAGGCTCTGATTCCCCTGTAGTATCCACCCTTTCCTTGATTTCAGGCCTGTTGGACCAGAGGCCACAACTTTGCCTTTGCTGCCCTGTCTGCTGCAGTCAGGTCCTCACCGAATCTAAATTTTCTCTCTTTCAGAAAAGTGCTTTCTTTTGCTTCCTTCCAAACTGCATCTCTCGCTGTGCAGAAAGCAAACTAGATGATAATTGAACGGCTGCCGATGTTTATGTCCAATGGCCGATGAGCACTGATATGTTTTATCTTTAATTTCTCTTAATAATTTATCTTCATATAAAGAGGATTGAAAAGGATTTATCAGTAGTTTGTTGACTTGATTCATGATGATGACTGCTAGCTAAGATTTTGAAAGTATGATGTTGACATGATCAGTCCAATCAAAGCTATGGTAGATATAACGTGATTTGACATCATTTTATCTGTGGCCAATGAACTTGAGCTGTCTTGGATGGCCACTTCTAATGTAACTCTATGGCAACACCCAAGGGGCTTGAATTCTCTAACTCTACCCATCGATTTTGCGGTGATGTAGTGTCCCATTAGTGACAGAACACTGCGCCAATCATGGCGCAACTGGAGAACATTACCATCCCCTACTCTCCGTATTTTCCACTGGCTGCCCCACCACCACAGAAAGCACTGAGCTAGGCTGAAACATCTGCATTTTGGAGCTGCCTTACTCAAGAAAGCAAAAAAGACACCATGTTTGTAGACTGCTTAATTAACTTAATGTTTTATTTTGACATTGTTTGCAAACTGACACGTGACACGTATTAATGCCAATATATCATGCAAAATAGGCACAATATATATTTTTTATTATTATTTTTAGCTAAACAGGTGGGGCTCAATTACAGGTCGCCACTGTTTACACATGAACACTTACCAAGGCTGAATCAAAAGTACTGACAACCTATTACGATCTTTTTGAAGCATATGTTGTGCCAAAGACCAATACGATTTTCACTTGGTACAAATTCCAAGAGAAAGTACAGGGAGCTAGCGAATCGTTTGAACATTTTGTGACTGAAAGACTGATTATGCGAACAAGGACGAGATGTTCAGGGACCGTATTGTATTTGGAATACACTTTTGAATGTTGTGTCTGAGCTAACGCAGGACAAAGCTATCGACATAGCAAAGGCTCAGATGAAAACCATTTTGTGCGGCAGCACGAGCGCATATGTGAACAAGCAGTGCAAGCAGTCAGGCAGAAATCAAAGCAGCTAGCCTCGAACTACGCCCATCTTCCGGCTAGTCGAAGAGATTCCATCAAGCAATCCCTGGGCTTCAATTACCTCTTGTCAATTGACCTGGACCCTTTGCTGCCGACCCAGAGCCTCGCCGATCCATCACCAGTTAGCCTGGAGCTAGCCTCGAGCTAGGCCCTTCTCCCGGATAGCCGAAGAATTTCCATCAGATAATTCCTGGGCTTCAATACCTCTTCTGCCGTTTGGCCTGGACCCTTTGCTGCCGTCATGGCCCCGCCGATCCATCACGACTGGTCTGCCGACATAACCGTCCGAGGGGGTTTCAGACTCTCCCGTTGCAATGTCCCACAGAGGCCCATCTGCTAGCCTGCTGCTAGCCCTGGCCTGCTTGCTAACCTGAATCGCTGTGCCTCCAGCTCGCCTAGCTACTCACTGGACCCTATGATCACTCGGCTACACATGCCTCTCCCTAATGTCAATATTCCTTGTCTATTGCTGTTTTAGTTAGTACTTTTTTGTCTTATTTCAGTGTTGAGCCTCCAGCCCTGCTCAATATGACTTAGCTAGCCCTTATGTTCCACCCTCCACACATGCGGTGACTGCACCTGGCTTAAATGGTGCTTATACCCTGGACACCATATGTGAATTGATCGCCCCCCATCTATCTTCAGAGTTCGTACTGTTAGGTGACCTAAACTGGGACATGCACCCCGGCCATCCTACAATCTAAGCTCGATGCCCTCAATCTCACACAAATCATCAAGGAACCTACTGTTTCAGTATGATATGTTGGATAAATCCCTACACGCGGAGTCCGGGGAACAGCCCGGCTAGTCGATTACCTATCAACTAGACTCCGTAACACCTACCAGGTACAACCCTAAATCCGTAACCATGGGCACCCTCTTAGATATCATCCTGACCAACCTGCCCTCTAAATCCACCTCTGCTGTCTTCAACCAAGATCTCAGTGATCACTGCCTCATTGCCTGCGTGTGTACTGGGTCCGTGGTCAAACGACCACCCCTCATCACTGTCAAACGCTCCCTAAAACACTTCTGCGAGCAGGCCTTTCTAATTGACCTGGCCCTGGTATCCTGGAAGGATATTGACCTCATCCCGTCAGTAGAGGATGCCTGGTTGCTCTTCAAAAGTGCTTTCCTCTCCATCTTAAATCAGCAAGCCCCATTCAAAAAATGTAGAACTAAGAAGAGATATAGCCCTTGGTTCACCCCAGACTTGACTGCCCTTGACCAGCACAAAAAACATCCTGTGGCATTCTGCATTAGCATCAAATAGCCCCCGCGATATGCAACTTTTCAGGGAAGTCAGGAACCAATATACTCAGTCAGTTAGGAAAGCTAAGGCTAGCTTTTTCAAACAGAAATTTGCTTCCTGTAGCACTAATTCCAACAAGTTTTGGGACACTGTAAAGTCCATGGAGAATAAGAGCACCTCCTCCCAGCTGCCCACTGCACTGAGGATAGGAAACACTGTCACCACCGATCAATCTACGACAATCGATAAATTCAATAAGCAATAAATTCAATAACCCCCCCCCCAGTACTGTGCAGCCTTCTTCATCGACCTGGCCAAGGCTTTTGTCAATCGCTGCATTCTTATCGGCAGACTCAACAGCCTTGGTTTCTCAAATGACTGCCTTGCCTGGTTCACAAACTACTTCTCAGATAGAGTTCAGTGTGACAAATCGGAGGGCTTGTTGTCCAGACCTCTGTCAGTCTCTATGGGGGGTGCCGCAGGGTTCAATTCTCGGGCTGACTCTTTTCTCTCTATACAATGATGTCGCTCTTGCTGCTGGTGATTCTCTGATCCACCTCTACGCAGACGACACCATTCTGCATACATCTGGCCCTTCTTTGGACACTGTGTTAACAAACTTCCAAATGAGCTTCAATGCCATACAACACTCCTTCCGTGGCCTCCAACTACTTTTAAATGCTAGTAAAACTAAGTGCATGCTCTTCAACCGATCGCTGCCCGCACCCTCCCGACTAGCATCACTACTCTGACCTAGTATATGTGGACAACTACAAATACCTAGGTGTCTGGCTAGACTGTAAACTATCCTTCCAGACTCACATTAAGCATCTTCAATCCAAAATTACATCTAGAATTGGCTTCCTATTTCAAGACAAAGACTTCTTCACTCATGCCGCCAAACATACCCTTGTAAAACTGACTATCCTACCGATCCTTGACTTCGGTGATGTCATTGACAAAATAGCCCCGAATACTCAGAAAGACTACATCCAGTTATCACAGTGCCATCCGTTTTATCACCAAAGCCTCTTATACTACCCACCACTGCGACCTATATGCTCTCGTTGGCTAGCCCTCACTACATATAATTCACCAAAACCCACTGGCTCCAGGTAATCTCTAAGTCTTTGCTAGGTAAAGCCCTGCCTTATCTCAGCTCACTGGTCACCATAGCAACACCCACCTGTAGCACGCACTCCAGCACGTATATTGCACTGGTCAACCCCAAAGCCACTTCTTTTGGCCGCCTTTCCTTCCAGTTCTCTGCTGCCAATGACTGGAATGAACTGCAAAAATCTCTGAAGCTGGAGTCTTATATCTCCCTCTCTAACTTTAAGCATCAGCTGTCTGAGCAGCTTACCGATCACTGTACCTGTACACAGCCAATCTGTAAATAACACACCCAACTACCTCATCCCCATAGTATTACTTACCCTCTTGCTCTTTTGCACCCCAGTATCTCTACTTACACATCATCATCTGCACATCTATTACTCCAGTGATTGTAATTATTGTAATTATTTTTGCCTCTTGGGCCTATTTATGCCTACCTCCTTAATCTTCTACATTTGCACTCACTGTACATATATTTTTCTATTTTTATTTTTTTTGTGTTATTGATCGTACGTTTGTTTATGTGTAACTCTGTGTTGTTTCTGTCGCACTGCTTTGCTTTATCTTGGCCAGGTTGCAGTTGTAAATAAGAACCTGTTCTCAACTGGCCTACCTGGTTAAATAAAGGTTAAAAAATATATATATTTATATACAGTGGGGCAAAAAAGTATTTAGTCAGCCACCAATTGTGCAAGTTCTCCCACTTAAAAAGGTGGACAGGTGTCTTTTATACTGATAACAAGTTCAAACAGGTGCCATTAATACAGGTAACGAGGACAGAGGAGCCTCTTAAAGAATAAGTTACAGGTCTGTGAGAGCCAGAAATCTTGCTTGTTTGTAGGTGCCCAAATACTTATTTTCCACCATAATTTGCAAATAAATTAATAAAAAATCCTACAATGTGATTTTCTGGATTTTTTTTCTCATCTTGTCTGTCATGGTTGAAGTGTACCTATGATGAAAATTACAGGCCTCTCTCGTCTTTTTAAGTGGGAGAACTTGCACAATTGGTGGCTGACTAAATACTTTTTTGCCCCGCTGTATATATATGTTTGGACATGGACCTCATCAAGTTAGTGTTATCAGTGACAGCACCGGTGGAGACAGAGAATGTCATGTAGGAGTTTGCTGATCTTTTTACAGGAATAGAACTATTCCCAGGAGGATGTACTATTCACCTTGACCCTTATGCAACCACTGTGGTCTACCCACCAAGAAAGATTCCACTTGCTCTCTGCGCTCGTCTGAGGAAAGAGTTGGAGAGCATGGAGCAATCAGACATTGTCACCAAGGTTACAGAACCAACGGATTGGGTCAACACATTAGTAGTGGTGGAGAAACCATGCACAGGTAAGCTCAGAGTATGTCTCCACCCAAGGATATCAAACTCCCTCATTATCTGTTACCAATGCTAGATGACATCACACACAAGCTAGCTGGAGCATGCTACTTCAGTGTCATGGACGCCAGATGAGGCTACTGGGCGACTAAGCTCACAGATCCACAGAAGATCTCAGCCATAAAAGGAGATGGAAACAGTGCTTGGCATGATCAACTACTTAGCCAAGTTCGCGCCTAGCCTCGGCCAATGCACCCCCTGCGTCAGCTGCAGTCCAGTGAGTTCCTCTGGGACAAGCAACACAACTTTGTTTTCCAGAAAGTGAAAGACTTGATCACGAGAGAACCAGGACCAATTCCTGCCTACTACGACCCCAACAAAAAGCTCAGACTCCAAGTTGATGCGTCAAAGTTTGGACTATGTGCACTGCTACCGCAAGAAGAAAAGCTCATCGGCTATGCTTCCAAATCTCTCACAGACTGTGAAATTAACTACGCTAAAAAAAATGAGCTGTACGCCATTCTGTTTGGATGTAAGCGTTTCCTTCAGTAGTCTATGGACGACAAGTCATTGTGGAATTCGACCGAAATTCCTTGAGTCAATCATGAGGAAACCTCTAGCTGCAGTCCCGCTAAGGCTACAGAGAATGATCCTTCAATTACTCGGGCAAAGACATCCCAGTTACAGACACACTCTCCAGGAAGTTTCTTACCTACAAGGACAGCAGCCTGAGTGAAGGCATGGACATGCAGGTGCACACTATGTACAGTAACTTACCAGTTAATGACACAAAACTGAAGGAGATCCGAGCAGAAACAGAAAAGGACACACAACTCACCAAGCTTCATACAGGATATATGGCCTGCAGTTGAGGCTCCTCGGAGGAGGTAGGGGAGGACCATCCCCCTCAGTGAATTTCGTTTCTTTTTTTATTCTAAAACATTTAAAAGGTTTTTATTTTTTATAAAATTGTACTAAACAGATTCAGATCAACTAATAATTGTTTAAAACAAACACACTGTTTTGCAATAAGGATCTACAGTAGCCTCAACAGCACTCTGTAGGGTGGCACCATGATATAGCCGGAGAACAGCTAGCTTCCTTTCTCCTCTGGGCACATTGATTTCAAGACAAAACATAGGAGGCTCATGGTTCTCACCCCTTCCATAGACAGCCCACAGTAATTATGACAACTTCCGGAGGACGTCCTCCAACCTATCAGAGCTCTTGCAGCATGAACTGACATGTTGTCCACCCAATCAAAGGATCAGATAATGAATCAATTACTGAAAGCTACAACTAGCCAGCACTGCAGTGCATAAAATGTGGTGAGTAGTTGACTCAAAGAGAGAGAAAGACAATAGGCGAATAGTTTTCACCAAATTAATTTCTTCCAAAAGGAAGGAGAAGCTAGAGAGATTATCATTTTATTTCACTTTCAGTTTCACTTACTTAGCTAGCAAATGCAGCTAGCTAGTTTAGCCCCTGCTCAAACAGAGGGATTCTATGTTAGCTATCTGGCTATGACTATCCAATACAACCCCGGAACTCTTCCAATTCAAGGTAAGCTTTTGGTTTGACTAATTTATTGCCACCGGGGTCCGCCGGTGTAAGAGCTAAACTGCTTACTGACTGTTAATGCATGATTGTAGTGGGTTTATTAGCAATTTAGTTCTATTAGCTATGTTGACTATGATGTTACTTTAGCTAATATGATGACAATGATGTAGGCTGTGTGTAGTGGTTATGATATGGTTTTGCTTGTAAAGTTTTTTTTGCCTGGTCACATACAGTGGATGTGTTTTGCGTTGAAGTCCACAAGCGAAGGGAAAAGGTGAGAGGAGGGGAGCTCATAGATGCGAGAAGAAATACAACGTTGGTGCTATGATCAGGGGTATATTAATTTTTCTGATTCTGTTGAAAAAAAAAATCTTAAACAGAAGCAAACGGAACGAAGCAGAGATAAACATACCTGACTTTTTCCAATAGAAACTCTCCCTTGCAACTGTTGGACTAATGATTACACCCTAGATCATCTAGATGCAAGGGTGTGCAAGGTGGTATTGAATGTGTTACTATCTGTCACCTCAAATTGTTCTCTCGGCCTATGTGCACTTACTTTGTAAACTTTCATTAATAGGCTAGGTTTTAGCAAGCAACCTCACGATGGGTATATGGAAAATTTAAGTAACATGTAGCCTAAATCTATCACTGTTACATTGAACTGGGTGAATGGAATATGAATGACAGTCAAACAAAATGGTGTAATGGAAATAAGGCCATGCTCATGAAAAAAAATAATTGTCCTTCCTTATCTCAAATGGCACTGACCGCCACTGATGATCTGTGGAGAGGAGAAAATGCCCTCGGAGCGTCTCAGACTTCTGTACCAGTCTCAGAGTGGAGATTTTGATAAAGACCCATGCTGGACACATATACATGGAAAAGTGCAAACAGAGAGCACGGG
Organism: Oncorhynchus clarkii lewisi; assembly: GCF_045791955.1. Taxonomy (NCBI): domain Eukaryota; kingdom Metazoa; phylum Chordata; class Actinopteri; order Salmoniformes; family Salmonidae; genus Oncorhynchus; species Oncorhynchus clarkii. Next base: position 63,889,930 of record NC_092151.1, on the reverse strand, counting down.
ACATTATGTTTTGGCCCGGAATGCGCAAACAAATAGAGGACATTGTTGGTAAATGTCCCACTTGTCTTTAACGACGCCCCTCAAACACCAAAATCCAATGTTACCTCACTGTATCCCAGACCGACCCTGGCAGGTCGTGGCAACCGATCTGTTCACCTTGTACAATGAGGACTACAGTACATCATAACAGTGGACTATTACAGCAGATACTTCGACCTCGACAAGCTTCACAGCACCACATCTGCAGCTGTGATCCACAAGCAGAAATCAGCCTTTGCCAGGCAGGGCATCGTAGACACTTTAATATCTGACAATGGGCCCTGTTACAAATCAAATGAGTTTGAATCCTTTGAAAAAACATCGGAGTTCACACATGTCACCACAAGCCCACATTACCCTCAAAGTAATGGCCTTGTTGAAAAATCTGTGCAGATTGCTATATCACTCATGGACAAAGCAAAAGCAGACAAGAGAGACCCCTACCTCAGTCTCCTTGAATACCGCAACACTACAGTTGACAACATCAAATCACCAGCCCAGCTATTGATGAACCGCAGACTTCTCTCAATCCTTCCCAGCACCAACCAGCAGCTGCAACCTGAGGTCATCAGCTACGAGGAAATGCATGCAAAAGACATCAACACCAATAGCGATACTACCAGCCAGATGACACTGAACATTTGTTAGTATCACGTCTGCACCGCATGGTGTACCGCCGCAATCGTTGTCACCTACAGAACACAAAAGACCCACACACTGACGACATGAACTGGTTGCCTGTAAGAGAACGTGATGGACTAAACACACAGGACAACATACACCATACTTACCTGCAACACCACAAGAACTGTTGACTGACACAGAAGCATGCTCAGCTTCATACCACACAATGTCAGGAAGAGAGGTCAATCCCAGAGCTGTCCTAGTCCTGTGAAATGTCAAAGGGTGTAGGCGGATCGCTGCCCTGAAAGAGTTCCAGACTGTAAACCTGTTATTGAAATGTTAACTTGAAACGCTTTGATATTTTAAATGTTTGAAATGTTGAGATGTATCATTGCTACAGTGAAAAGCTGATTTGCTGAGAAATCTTGGTTCCAGAAGTAACAGTACAGTATGTTATGTCTGTTATGTTGATGCAGTATGGAGTTGGTGCAGTATACATGGTTACTTACCTTGAGTTCAAACTACAGAGCATCTATTCAAAAGAAACCCTTGTGGCAAAATCTTGCACGGAGCACTGCCACTTTAAGAGCGCATCAGCAGTAAGGAAGGAGGAAATAAAGACAGCTCTTTCAGCTCTTTTGGGAGGAGCTCTTGTTTGGCGCGACAGTTGGTTGTGTGTGCTATGCTGCAGAAGTTTGCTTGTAAGTTGTGTATTGAGGTGGGGTGTACTAATGACATGTGGCCGAGAAGATTGTGGACATTTTTAAGTCCTTTGTATCGTGGAACACCCCCCACATTCAAACCCTCTGCACTCCTTCACTGGAAGATAATACATATTACTGCAAATCCTCTGTTGATGACTGGGTTCTTTCTTGTATGAAGTTTCTGTTCAATTGCTCTGCCATTATTATTATTATTATTATTATTATTATTATTGTATGATGTATTCTTGGTGGGGTTTCCCCTGTGTTGTGATGTGGGTTTTATAGGGTTTGTGTTCTCTATTCTACTCTTTTCCTTTCGGCATGGTTAATACTTGTCTGGCGCCCGAACAAAATCTTTCTTTACCCCTCTCTAATAAATACCGCTACACCCTTAAAAATGCAGACCTTTTTTTTAAAGAAGCGGGATGTAGTATTCATGTGTTATCATACTGAATTGTAATTGGTTGCGTTCTACCGTCATAACATACTGCGCTATGATTGATTAAGACCACCCAGGTTGTGAGGTCATTGCAGTTGATCATGGCCAGAGATGCATGAATATGCCAGTTATTGTTAGCTAATAAAGATCTACGTTTGATAAGGATCCATTTATACTGCATTTTGTTATTTTGTACAAAGTGTGCCAAACAAGACACACTGGACCTCTGTCCCCTCCTGTTTTTGATTGGCTACAGGCTGTTTCCAACCTTCCAGAAACAGCAACAGCTTTTCACCTCCATCTTGTTTCTGTTTAATTGGTAGTTTCACTTAACATATTCTGAAGTCAAACCATTCGCCTGGGAGTGTAGAACCAGTCTTGGCAGCCAAGTCAGGAGGGGGGTGAGTGGGAGTTGGTTCCAAGACTACCTGCAGGAGAAAACACCTGATTCAAAGATGGGCACAGATGGCTATTGTGATCATGGCAGATTTGTGCTTAAATGCAAGTAGAAACCAAAAAAGAGAAATTAAATAAAAATAAACGTTTTATTTTACCTTTATTTAACTAGGCAAGTCAGTGAAGAACAAATTCTTATTTTACTATGACAGCCTAAACCGGCCAAACCCTAACCTGGACGACGCTGGGTCAGTTGTGTGCCGCCCTATGAGACTCCAAACACAGCCGGTTGTGATACAGCCCGGGATCGAACCAGGGTCTGTAGTGACACCTCTAGTACTGAGATGCAGTGCCTTAAAACTATGCGCCACTCGGGAGCCTACATGGCTTTCATTTGTATGACTAAACATCTGATATAGACAATTTACTCTACCACAGCATTTCCCAAACTCAGTCCTGGGGACCCCAAGGGTTGCATGTTTTGTTTTTTGCCCTAGCTAAATCACAGCTGATTCCAATAATCCAAGCTTGATGATGAGTTCATTAATAAAAGTAATTAAAATGTGATACTAATAACGATGACTTTTTAAAATATATTTTGTGCAGTTCAAATGTTGTGATTCTCTATGATGTTACAGTAAAATATTGTGTTTTGATCGTTCCTGATCTCGCCGCCTGTTTTAGTACCTTATCTCTCCCCCTTTATAGCCCTCATTTCTATTTCCGATGTATTTTTTTCTACCAAGGGGGGCCTCAAAGCTAGTCAATACATTTTATTTGCTGTATGCTGTTCCTCCTCATCAAAATCCCCATCCCTAAATTATCAGGGAGAATATTAGATTTCACATAAACCCCTATGTTGTCTCAGTGGCAATCTGCAGGCGCACCAACTGCGCAGACAACGCTGCCTGCATGCTGCTGGAAATGTTTACCAATTTTCATCAGCCACTGCACATTTTCATCTCCCCTATGTTGTCTCTCACAGTTTGTAAATTGATTTAAAATGCTGTCTGCTGATCCTTGGAGGTGGATGGTACTGCTGTTAGAATACAATGGAGCATGACTGAGTGCTTCACTCCCTGTGTCTGTTGCAGCTATGAGCCGCTACACTCTTAAAGGCCCAGTGCAGTCAACGTGATTTTTCTGTGTTTTACATATCTTTCCACACTATGAGATTGGAATAACACTGTGAAATTGTGAAAATTATGATAATGCCATTTTAGTGTAAGAGCTGTTTAAAAAAAATGGCTGAAATTTCAGTCTGTTTAGGTGGGATGTAGTTTTGGCCAGCGTGGTGACATGAACAGGCAGTAAATTAGTTAATAGACCAACAAGAAGAGAGTTACAAACCTCTTTGCCAATAACAGCTATTTAAAAAAAAAAATTACCCTCCCCATTCCGACAGTCTCCCAGGCACTCCCATACAGTCCCAGAAATAATGATATTTAGATAAAAACGGTTGCGTTGGACCTTTAATGCAAAATTCGATTGGGGCAATTTCCATCTCTGGCTTCCTTAACTTCAGGGAGGAAAGGTTGAGGGCTATTATTGGCTTTGGGATTATGGCTTTGGGATTACTATGGCAACCACAGAAAACCAAATACCGAGCAGGGTCTGAGTGAAGGAAGGAGAGAGAGAGAAAATGTATAATACTCAATATGAAAGTGTGATAATACTAACATGAGATATTACTTAACAGGAAAGTGTATATCATGTTTTAATAAGTTTGACCCATAATTGGAAAACCAAGTTGATTTACAACTATTAGAGAATGTAATAAAACAGTTTATCTGACAAATCTAAACCACCCAAACGATCAAAAACAGATTAAAGTCAACTCCCAGCTTTCTCTCAGGCCTGATCAGAAAGTGACTGCACACTGAACATCCCTATTTACTAATGTAGATGTGAATGGTTCCAAAAGACAGGTGTGTTATCTTGTTTTACCAGAAGACCACCTCAATAAACACCATAATTAGATGTGTCTTCTTCTCCCTCTGATCTCCGGGAGGAGAGGAGGACCAATGGAGATGAGAGCCGGTGCTGTCACAGCATCATTCCCAGTGTAATCGAGCCAGGAGGATGGCAAGGGATCTTTAAGAAGCTTTCTTTTTTTAAATTATTATTATTATTTTTTTTCTCCCCAATTTCGTGGTATCCAATTGTTGTAGTAGCTACTATCTTGTCTCGTTGCTACAACTCCCGTACGGGCTCGGGAGAGACGAAGGCTGAATGTTATGCGTCCTCCGATACACAACCCAACCAGCCGTACTGCTTCTTAACACAGCGCGCATCCAACCCGGAAGCCAGCCGCACCAATGTGTCGGAGGCTACACCGTGCCCCTGGCAACCTTGGCTAGCGCGCACTGGGCCCGGCCCGCCACAGGAGTCGCTGGTGCGCGATGAGACAAGGAGATCCCTACCGACCAATCCCTCCCTAACCCGGACGACGCTAGTCCAATTGTGCGTCGCCCCACGGACCTCCCGGTCGCGGCCGGTTACGACAGAGCCTGGGAGCGAACTCAGGGACTCTGATGGCACAGCTGGCGCTGCAGTACAGCGCCCTTAACCACTGCGCCACCCGGGAGGCCCTTTAAGAAGCTTTTTAACAGCCGGTAATGATCAATGGCTGAGCCTTTGTTCAGTGGTCCAGCATTGACCCTCTCTCCCTGCTTGTCATGTCAGCCACAGCAAAGCGGCTTCCTCACCCAGCACTAATGTGGATAACCCAGGTGATCACAGGAATAGTTTCAGCTCCGAGTCTATTGAACCTGGAGTCACCAAACTGTGCAATCAAATCCAGAGTGACAAATGTTCCCATAGCAACCTGGGGGACATTTGGTCCCTGATAAAAAGGAAAAGTATGTTGGGAACGCTCACTGATGCAGAGTTGACAATGTGTGTGGATTTGGACTCACTTGAAGCCGTCATTAATTGTTTGACACTTCCTCTGGGAGTGTTGATGTACAGTAGCATATTGTCTCACAGTAAGGTCCTCAACCTCTACCAGTATAGATGGGACTGTATAGGGCTGATATAGACAACAAATGCATTGCAGCGTTATCTGTTTGACTAGTCACCAGTGGCATGTATTTATGCATGCCAAAGGAAGCCAGGCTTCACCCCACCAAAAAATAAATAAATAATGTATCTTTCTTGTTTAAAAATGTTCCTTCAATTCGCAAGAGGCTGAATGTACTGTATCTCACAGGAGAAAGAATCAGAGTGAGTGAAAAAGCTCCACTCTCTCTAAGTGTAGGTCATTTATCTTATGGTGTCTGTTCAAAATGAGTATGACATTGTTGCCTCCTGTAGCATTGAAGGCAAGGGAAGCCAGCGAGCATCTGGCCTCCCTTGACAAAAAAGTATAATAAATTAGCCAATCAGCGTTGAGCTAAACTGAGCGAGCTCAACTGTGAATGGCCAGCTTGGATTTGGTGTCACTCCTATCAAATCCCATTGAGAGCATACCTCATTGACAGAAAAACATGAATCGTTGCATCTAGTTGTGTTGTTGTCCTCTGGTGGCTATCTAGCTATCTAGCAAAAATGGTCCCTTTCCTAAATTAGCCATGGATGGAGATAGGGATTTGGACTTGTGGTTTTACTTAATTTTCCGTACTGGCCAATGATTATAACGGTGATTCTGATCCAACCATTAATTCATACATTGTTGTGCCCCTGGCCTGAGAGGATGGAAGTTCAATATGTGGCTAGATGTAGAAAGCTAATGTTAACTAGCCAACGTTGCCCATGAATGGAAGTTAGGCTTGCGGGCAAGCATTTTAGGCAGGTAACCTAGGACAACAAAAACTAAAATCATGTACTGTATGACAGAGTCATAGACCGTTTAGGCAACATGAAAGAGGAGCATGGTATTGTGTTTCTCTACAAGTAGGGTGAGTCAACATGTTTTTCTACTTGACACACACACACACACGCACACAGAAATCAGAACCATGGACACCCACATCATATTCAGATTACGTTGATTGGTATATTTTAGTTGTCACTGTATTAGACTAAGCAGAGGTGATTTGATGTTGAAATGTTGTAGTTGAAATGGTGCTGGAATAGTGGAGGCATCCTGTTTTCTTTGTGACTTGTGGTTCTAATCATTAACTTGCTTGACCATCTTTAGGTCATGTAACTGTCTATTACTGCAATATGCTTCGTGGACTTCACTGGACAGAGGTTGCTCTCCGGTTTTGTGATTAAACAAAGGTGTGGTTGAATTTATTCTGCTACTATGTCTTCTTGTTGTCTCGACCTTCAGGCCTAGAGTATATATCACTGTCGCAAGGGATATGAATTGACAGGCTATTGATCAAACAACGCAATTATCACAACACACACAACCAGTCAAAAGTTTGGAAACACCTACTCATTCTAGGGTTTTTCTTTATTTTCACTATTTTCTACATTGTAGAGTAATAGTGAAGACATCAAAACTATGAAATAACACATGGAATCATGTAGTAATCAAACATTTGTTAAACAAATCAAAATATACAGTAGCCACCCTTTGCCTCTGACAGCTTTGAACACTCGTGGCATTCTCTCAACCAGCTTCACGAGGTAGTCACCTGGAATGCATTTTAACTAATAGATGTGCTATGTTAAAGTTAATTTGTGGAATTTCTTGTGACAAGGCAGGTGTGGTATTTAGAAGATAACCCTATTTGGTAAATGACCAAGTCCATGTTACGGCAAGGACAGCTCAAATAAGCACATAGAAACAACAGTCCAACATTACTTTAAGAGGTAAGTCAATGTGGAAAATTTCAATAACTTTCTTCAAGCGCAGTCACAAAACCATCAAGCGCTATGATGACACTGGCTCTCATGAGGAACTTATCCTCTGCTGCAGAGTTTATTAGAGTTACCAGCATCAGATTGCAGCCCAAATAAATGCTTCACAGAGTTCAAGTAACAGACACATCTCAAACATCAACTGTTCAGAGGAGACTGCGTGAATCAGGCCTTCATGGTTTAATTGCTGCAAAGAAACCACTACAAAAGGACACCACCAAGAAGAAGAGACTTGCTCATGTTTCTCTGCCCAAGCAATGGACATTAGACCGGTGGAAATCTGTCCTTTGGTCTGATGTGTCCAAATTTGAGATTTTCGGTCCCAACAACTGTGTCTTTGTGAGACGCAGAGTAGGTGAACGGATGATCTCTGCACGTGTGGTTCCCACCGTGAAACATGGAGGAGGAGGTGTAATGGTGTGGGGTTGTTTAGCTGGTGACACTCAGTAATTTATTTAGAATTCAAGGCATACTTAACGAAAACAGCTACCACAGCATTCCGCAGCGATTCACTGTCCCATCTGGTTTGTGCTCAGTTGGACTATCATTTGTTTTTCAACAGGATAATGGCCCAAAACACACCTCCAGGCTGTGTAAGGGCTATTTGACCAAAAAGGAGAGTGATGGAGTGCTGCATTAGATGACCTGGCCTCCACAATCACACGACCTCAACCAAATTGAGATGGTTTAGGATGAGTTGGACCACAGAGTGAAGGAAAAGCAGCCAACAAGTGCTGAGCATATGTGGGAACTCCTTCAAGACTGTTGGAAAAGCAGTCCACATGAAGCTGGTTGAGAGAATGCCAAGAGTATGCAAAGCTGTCATCAAGGGAAAGGGTGGCTACTTTGAAGATTCTAAAATCTTTAATATATAATTTTGATTACTACATGATTCCATATGTGTTACTTCGTAGTTTTGATGTCTTCACTATTATTCTACAATGTAGAAAATAGTAAAAATAAATACAAAGCCTTGAATGAGTAGGTGTGTCCAAACTTTTGACTGGTAGTGTAAGTTGTAATATGGCTTTTTTGGGGGCTTGGCTTCCCTAGTGATTTTACACATGCACTGCTAGTCACTAAAGTGCTACTATAGAGAGAAATTAATCTCTTCCTCCATCCTTTTTCATTATGCAAGTAAATCATTTTTCATTTCCCATCTCAATTAAAAAAACTATAAAATGGAACCAAGGCGATAATGGATGTAATTTAATTGAACAGTAACATAGACAAAAGTCCACAATTTTCATCTAATGTGAGGCCTTATTAAAGAAGTATTGTCAATAACCGTCTGAATTTCTATTTCTTTAGCAACATATCAAGTAAGGTACAACTGACTGTTTGAACAAGGGAAAACAAGCAGAGCCTTTCTCTCTCCAGTCTCCGTGGTGAAAACAACACGTAGTCCCCTGATTGATACTTGTGCTGACGTCCAGCCTCAGCCTCCCAGAGAGATGAAGGGGGCTCTTTGTCTGATCATGATTGAATGACATGTTCAATCAAAGACAAAGCTATGCTACCGTCCCCAATTGCACAATCCACATCAAAGCCAACAGAGGTCTAAGTAATTCACTCAAAAAGGACTCAGGTTGGGCCTCCCGGGTGGCGCAGTGGTTAAGGGTGCTGTACTGCAGCGCCAGCTGTGCCATCAGAGTCCTGGGTTCGCGCCCAGGCTCTGTCGTAACCGGCCGCGACCGGGAGGTCCGTGGGGCGAAGCACAATTGGCCTAGCGTCGCCCGGGTTAGGGAGGGCTTGGTCGGTAGGGGTGTCCTTGTCTCATCGCGCACCAGCGACTCCTGTGGCGGGCTGGGCGCAGTGTACACTAGCCAAGTGCACGGTGTTTCCTCCGGCGCATTGGTGCGGCTGGCTTCCGGGTTGGATGTGCGCTGTGTTAAAGAAGCAGCGGCTTGGTTGGTTGTGTATCGGAGGACGCATGACTTTCAACCTTCGTCTCTCCCGAGCCCGTACGGGAGTTGTAGCGATGAGACAAGATAGTAGCTACTACAACAATTGGATACCACGAAATTGGGGAGAAAAAAGGGGTAAAATTCAAAAAAGAAAAAAAAAAAAAGGACTCAGGTAGAAAACATTGAAAATAGACTGCAACATAATTGCCTTGTGGAAGACTGAGAGAGTGTCGTGTTCACCAGAGATGCTTATTAATGCATCCATTTGAGTTCTGTTTTTTTAAATGTTTTGAATGGAACTAAAATGAGCCTTCCTGAAATAAACATGGGAACACATAAGCACGACTCTACTCTACAGTCTAAAAATACCAACAGGCTTTTATTGGGGCCTTTGAAAGAACGTAGGCTTCAGACTTCAAAAACATTGTACAGTATGTTACCTCAAATAATCTGTCAGGATCAAAGTTCTTCACAAAGTATAGAATACACTGGTGAAAAAGAGTTGCGTTTCTCACTGACACAGTCAGTGTGTAGTTCATCAAGATAAACATAAGTGTCATCAAGACAAACATAAGTGTTATTTGTATGAAGCTTTGTGTAAATGATATAAATGGTTTTCCTGCCTTTCAGTTACATAATGCGTGAAGTCCTTGTGCCATAGAGTGGTCTTCATTTCCTTTGGTAACCTTGGCAACCTGTGGGGACCTGACCCGAGACAGCCTATGATTGAGGGGTTGAATGGGAGGAATTTAGCTGTTTATTATCATGAACCATGAGTGTTTCCTCATGGATGGACTGACCTAGATCAGATTGAACAACATATTCCCAAAATCCTGCACCACACAGCAGGCATTGCTGGTTGTCCAGCTTAATCAATCCTGGTAAGGCATACCTTGGCGTTACCATGGCGACATGCAGGACACAGACATCTGTGAATTAACATTAGGCTGCTTTAAATAGAGTGGCAGGCAGGCAGAGAGGAGAGGGGAGAGAAGAGAGGAGAGTGAGGCGCTCAACACACTGCATTATTTCAGTCCTTGATCAATGCACTGATCCCTTAAAATCAAAGGGAATTCGCTTTGAAATCAACAGGTGTCCCGGTGAGGCAGAGTTCTCTGCAAATGGAGAATTTAGTCAATCTGGTTTGGTTAACCCGGACACTGAACTGTACTCAGTCACACATCCTGATCCATTCTGGGAAGTGATGCTGATTTCCATGGAAGGGTAAACACAGAGGACTGTCTGTGTGCATATTAAAGTCAAGTTCGTTCATAATCAGTTTAACAACCTCAGTCACCAAACAGGGGAAAAGGTGGACAGGAAATGTGGTTGCTAATAAGCAAGGCCCACACTCCCCATCAAAGTAATGATTGTGTGTGTGTGTGTATGTGGCAATCTCCCACTTAAAAAGATGAGAGAGGCCTGTAATTTTCATCATAGGTACACTTCAACTATGACAGGCAAAATGAGAAGAAAAAAAATCTTGAAAATCACATTGTAGGATTTTTAATGAATTTATTTGCAAATTATGGTGGAAAATAAGTATTTTGCACGCGCATTCTTAAAATAAAGTGGTGATCAAACTGACCTAAGACAGGTAATTTTTACTAGGATTACATGTCAGGAATTGTGAAAAGCTGAGTTGAAATGTATATGGCTAAGGTGTATGTAAACAAGGACAAGACAGGACAAGACAGGTGAAACAGATCAGGGTGTGACACTATTGCTCTATTCCTGCCCTCACTTATAGTTCTGCGAGCAGAATGATTATAAATGAAAATGGGATATTTATTTTATAATTTCCCTTTCACCTTTTCACATACTCCTAGCGTTTCTATCATCTCTTCCGCCTCCATCCTCCTCTCTCTTTTTCCAACTTTAATTGGTATTGTATCTCCTGCTCTTTCTATCTCCTGCTCTTTCTATCTTTCTTCCTCTCTTTTTCTTTTTTTTATCTCTCTCTCTCTGTACACATACAGTACCAGTCAAAAGTTTGGACACACCTACTCATTCCAGTTTGCAAAGCTGTCATCAAGGCAAAGGGTGGCTACTTTGAAGATTTGTTTAACACTTTTTTGGTTATTGCATGATTCCATATGTGTTATTTCATAGTGTGTTATTTATGTGTTATTTCATAGTTTTGGTGTCTTCACCATTATTCTACAATGTAGAAAATAGTACAAATAAAGAACTTTTGACTGGTACTGTATAAAAGTTCCTAATTGGTAGAAATCCTCATTATTTAAATTTGGGTGTAATTATTTCCATAGCCTACACTTTCTTGGTCTATACTTCTAACGCGAGGGGGACGGATGTGGCTTGTTTTAATGATCAAGATCAGCTGCTCACCAATTTGACAGCTCCAACACAGTTATACCTCCGACACTGCCAAAACATCAGCTATGCGGAACTCGGCTATTGCTGCTTAACTGTTGATCTGATTGAATCTAAGCCTTAGTTAGAATGCTGTGTGCCTATACTATGTCACCTCTTTTTATGTGGCAGCAAAGTTATTTTTCCTGCTGTTTTCTGAAACAGCAGGCAGAAGCTTCTGCCTTGTGTTATTCTTTGTGATGTTATGTCATGTGTGCTCCTCTCCGGCCTCTAGGTCACCAAGCTTCGAGTTATGGTGCACACCTGTCACCATTGTTACCCGCACCTGCGTGACATCAGACTCACCTGGACTCTATCACTTCCCTGATTACCTTCCCTATATACAGTATGTCACTCCCTTTGGCTCCTTCCCCAGGCGTTATTGTTTCAGTTTCATGTCTGTGTGCTGTTAGTGTTTCTTGTTTTGTATTATGTTCCATTTATTTTATTAAAACAGTCACTCCCTGAACTTGCTTCCCGACTCTCAGTGCGCAGCGTTACATGTTGGCATGAGCTGTTGGTGTATTCCCCCATTAGTGATTTTACCTAATGCCAAAAGTCCCTGAAAAGCTCTCGTTTGACAAGCCGTGCAAAACATTATGTTATTACATTTCAACACAGCAAGAACATTATGATACTGTGAGTCTGGTAATGATGGGAAAAGTCCCAGTCACATTGTCACAATGAAGGTGAAATGAGATCCTACCAACTCTTCTGATCTTCCACAGATGGATAAATAATCTTTTTTTATATATATATATATATACAATGGAGCATGGGCTGTTGGTCTAGAGCACCTAAATCATCTTCTTTTTAATGAGCGAGAAGAGAAAGTTTAAATTGACACTAAGATCTTCATGGAAACGTAGAGAGGGGTGCTTATTAAGACAGGTTACAGCTGAAGAAAATAGTTAGGGCTGTTAGTCAGAGTTCCTATAGGATCTATGAAGAGCATAACATTCAAAACCTCTGTGATAAATGAGAATTAGGAGATGTGTTAAATACATGACTGGCCCTAAGCAAGATTCGGTTGGGGCCCCTCCACCTTACAGCAAAACATTTGAGTGGCTCCCCCCTTTTTTGTTTTATGTTAATTTCCTGCAATTCTACACAATTTGCCATGGGCATAGAGAAAACGTAGACATTTTATATCAAATGTCATGCAATTCTTCTCTTTTTGTCATGGGGCAGAGATACTTTTTAAAAACAGTTTTATAGGTTATTTCCTGCAATTCTACACATTTTGTAATGACTTATGCCATGTTAATATGATATCTGAGTGAGAATGACAAACAAAACCTAAATCAAATCAAATTGTATTTGTCAGATGCGCTAAATTCAATTGCCTAATCTTCATGACTAATGTTCAAACCTAGACGTCAACAGTATCTTGCCCAATGCTTCTAAAAATGTTAGGCACCTTACCGTGAAATGCTTACTTAAAAGCCCTTAACCAACAATGCAGAGTTTTTAAAGCAAGAAAATATTTGCAAAATCTGTTTTTATACTAAAATAAAATATAAAATAAAACAGCAATAATGAGGCTATATACAGGGAGTACCGGTACCGAGTCAATGAGCGGGGGGTACAGGTTAGTCGAGGTAATTGACGTAATATGTACATGTAGGTTGGGGTAAAAATGACTATGCACAGATTAACAGCTAGTAGCAGCAGTGTAAAAAAAGGGTGTCAATGCAAATAGTCCAGGTAGCTATTTGATTAACTGTCTTATGGCTTGGGGGTAGAAGCTGTTAAGGAGCCTTTTGGACCTAGACTCGGTGCACCGGTACCTCTTGCTGTGCAGTAGCAGAGAGAACGGTCCATGACTAGGGTGGCTGGAGTCTTTGACAATTGTTATGGCCTTCCTCTGACACCGCCTAGAATAGAGGTCCTGGATGGCAGGAAGCTTGGCCCCAGTGATGTACTGGGCTGTACGCACTACCCTCTGAGGGGAAATAGGCATTGTCGTTCCTTCTTCACAACTGTCTTGGTGTGTTTGGACAATGATAGTTTGTTAGTGATGTGGACACCAAGGAACGTAAAGCTCTCGACCCGCTCCAATACAGCTCGGTTTCAAGGGTATTTATTTAAACAACAAACAAAGAAAAAATTATAGGTCTCCTCCAGGAGATCTTCTCCGGGATACCATCTTCTGGGCTCCAGGGTCTTGCTGTGGGGAACAAAACTGAGCTCCCTCCGTTATCTCTGGCACTTAGCACGACTATACGAGAGTAACCTCTCTTCCCCCAGTCCCCTCCCCAGTGTGCTGCCCTTCTGGCAGCTTCATGGGACTCGTCCAGCTGGTGAGCAATCAGCCTCTTGATTGCAAACTAACCACAATCATGCATTCAGTTGTACAACTGACTCGGTATCCGGAGAGCCCGTCGAGACCCGGCACGTCCAGCAGAGGGAGCCATTGCCACGCTATGTAGACTCGACGAGTCTCCCCCTGGTGGCTAACCTGCTGTATGCCCCCCCCAGCTCTGTCGGCGAGGGGGCTGTCGTCAGTGTGACGTATGTCTCCCTTCTCGATAGAGCATCTACGCCCCCGCCCCTGAACAACAGAAAAAGAGAAGCGTGGAAGGGACAAGAACACCTGGTGACCCAATCCTTTATGTCCCTTCCCCTGGCCAGCCAGACCATGGTGAACATGGTCTGTGACCAGGGTGAACTGGGTCCCCAACAGGCAAGTAACACCTGAGAGTGTCTAGTGCCCACTTCACCGCTAGGCACTGTTTCTCGACAATAGAGTACACCACATGCTCCTCCACATCGTGTACCTGGGACAGGACGGCCCCTAGTCCCGTGTCACATGCGTCCATCTGGACAAATCGGGCGTTATGAGAATTGGGTTGGAGCACAGAGCTTAATTCAGACATCTGAACGCAGCTTCGGTCTTGCCCATACATTTCACTGTTTTCGGGAGGTTGGGCCCTGGTTAGATCAGTAAGGGGGAGGCTATAGTTGCAAAGTTGGGGATAAACTAGCTGTTGTATCCTGCCAGTCCCAGGAAGGACTTGACCTGTGACACATACCGCGGGGACCTTCCTCTCCTGGGGCTTGACGTTCCCCCTTCCGATCAAATACTCCACCTCCTCGAAACCTAGCTTGCATTTCTTGCGGTTTGCTGTCAACTCGGCTTCCCTGAGGCAATTCACGGAAGCGCGTCACGTGCTCTTCTCAACCTTGGCTGTGGATGATGATATCATCCAAATAGGCAGCTGCGTACTGTTGGTGGGGTCAGAGGACTTTGTCCATAAGGCGCTGGAATGTGGGCGGGGCTCCGTCGAGACCAAATGGGAGCACCCGGTACTTATATATGCCGTCCAGTGTCAAAAAATGTGTCTTCTCCCGGGAGGAGGTTGCCCACGGTACCTGCCAATATCCTTTGGTCAGGTCGAAGGGTGCTTATGTACTGGACTTTTCCCAATCGGTCAATGAGCTTGTCCACCCTCGGCATGAGGTAGGCATCGAACAAGTTGATGTCGTTCACACCCAGGAAGTCATTACAGAAGCGCAGGCTACCGTCCGGTTTGGGCACCAACACGATGGGGCTGCACCATGCGCTGTGGGACTCTTCGATGATCCCCCTCCTCAGCAGGTCGAGGGTGCTGATGTACTGGCTTTTCCCAATCGGTTGCTGAGCTTGTCTACCCTTGGCATGGGGTAGGCATCGAACAAGCTCCACTTTCTGCTTCTCAGCCTTCTTCCAGGCCTCGGGGATCTGATATGGCCTCTTCCGTGCCATTTCCCGGGCCGGGTGCGGATGGGACCACCACTGGTAATGTTGGCGTCCTGGGTCCCGACCATAACACGGCCAAGGCTGTCCTCTCGTGCCACCGCTTCAATAGGTTCACGTGGTAAATATGTTGGTTTCCGTCTCCCCGGCTGCCGTGACGGGTTCCAGCATCTCTATCACCTCGTACAACCCGTGCCATGTTGCCAAGAACTTACTTTCTGCTGTGGGGATTAAGACCAGCACCTTGTCTCCCACCTGAAAGAGTTTCCCACCTGTAGACCTGGGCTTGGGTGCGTTGGGCCTTCTCCATATGTTCCCTTAGCCATATGGCCAGTGGTATCATCCACTCCCTCATCGTCTCCATGTGTTCTACCACGCTGCGTAAGGGGTCGGTTGGGCTTCCCACATCTGCTTGGCGATGTCCAGTAGGCCACGTGGCCTTCTCCCATAGAGGAGTTTGAATGGGGAAAATACGGTGGATGACTGGGACACTTCTCAGACCAAGTACATTAGGTGGCGTAGTAGCTGGTCCCAGTTATTCCCGTCCTGCTCGATGACAGCATTTGTTTGAGCGTTTTATTGAACCGCTCGACGAGCACATCTGTCTGCGGGTGAAAGACGGCGGTCGGAATCTGCTTGATCTACAGGAGAGCACACATCTTTCATTAGGTGGGACATGAACTCGGTACCTTGGTCGGTCAGGATCTCGTTTGGGATGCCCACCCGGCTAAAGAGGTGGAACAGCTCCCGAGCGATTCCCTTGGAGACCGCCACCCATAGGGAAATGGCCTCTGGATACCGGGTGGCATAATCTACTATTACCAGGATGTACCGGTTTCCTCGTGCCGTTTTTACCAGGGGTCTCACTATGTCCATGGCGATGCGTTCAAAGGGCACCCCGATGATCGATAGGAGGACTAGTGGGTTTCGGAAGTGTGCTTTTGGGGCAGTGATTTGACACTCCGGGCAGCTGCGACAATAGTCTTCCACGGCCCTTCAAATCCCAGACCAGTGGAATCGGGCGGTGATCCGTTCCCGGGTCTTCTCCATTCCCAGGTGCACCCCCAACAGATTGGTGTGGGCCAGCATAAGAACGGTTCCCCCATGTGCATAGACAGTGAATATACTATGGGTATATGTATGCCCGCGGGCCTCTTGCCTAAGCACTCCCTAGGTGCCTTCCCTTCTCCCCTGGGAACAAATGAAACAGAATAACACAAACAATTTCAATAATCAAAACACTGCGTCCTATTGACACACAACAGACATAACCAATCAGCTCCCTCACTCAACCAATACAGGACACACTAATAATCTCCCTCTGAGAACAACCAACACAGTATATCGCCATCAGCCTCCTCTCTCAGCAATCATCTCTCAGTTATGATCTTTTTGCAATGAATCTCCCAGCAATGATCTCTCATCTGAACAGAACACTGGCTTTTATATAGCTTCAGAAGGCATTGGTAATTGGAGACAGCTGCGTCTTGACGAGGGGGCGTCATCAGCTCTCCAATTAGCCATGGAGTCGACCAATCAGCTGCTTGGGGGGGATTTCGGGAATCCATCCTGAAACACACACCTAACAAACCACAACACAGAAACTGGGGAACGTAACACCATCCACCTGGGGTCGGCGGTGGCGAGTCGCTCTCCACAGCCGTCTCTCCACGGGTCTGTGGCCCTTTGGCCCAGCCGGCTGTTGGTTCGGGGTATACCGCGGTGGGGGTGTCCTTCCGTCCCCTTGGACGGGTCCCCGACTCGGCCCGTCTCCCTTTCAGCAGGGCCTCGATGTTCTAATGCGTCTCCACTGCTCCTAGGAAGACCTCAAGGTCTGGGGCACGTGTAGACTCACTGCCCTCTTCATGACGTGGGGTAGCGCCCGTAAGAAGCGATCCATGACCACTTTGTCCATGATGGAGAGGGTGGATTCTTCGTTTAGCAGCCACGCCGTGATGATGTGCAGTATGTCACTCATCTCTCCTCGGGGGGAGGCGTCAGCTACGAACCTCCAGTCGTGGACCAGTTGGGCCCGATGGGCCAGACTGTACCTGTAGCGGCTGAGTATCTCCCGTTTGATACTGTCGTAGTTAGCTGCCCATTTATCGTTATGCCTTTTGGGTGTTCCCGGACAGGAATGGGGCCAGCAGACTTGCCTACTTCGGAGACCTGGCAAGTCCAGCAGAGGGAGCAATTTCCGCATGATGTAGACTCCGTCTGTCACCAGGCCACGACAAGTCTCCCCCTGGTGGCTAACCTGCTGTACGCCACAGATGGCAAATAAACAGCTTGAAAAATATAGATGAAAGCTCTCTTGGTAAATAGTGTGGTCAACACCTTAAAATGAGGTACTCTACTTCAGGCAAGCAAAACTTCCTTAATATTATAGATTGCGCACCAGCTGTTATTGACAAATATACACAGGCCACCACGCTTTGCCTTATCAGAGGTTGCTGTACTGTCTTTCTGATGGGAAAACCCAGCCAACTGTATATAATCCATATCCTCATTAAGCCATGACTCTGTAAAACATAAGATACTACAGTTTTTAATGTCCCATTGTTAGGGTAGTCTCAAACAGAGCTCATCCAGTTTATTCTCCAGTGATTGCACATTCGCCAGTTGGATGGATAGTAAAGGCAAATTATCCACTCGCCAACAGATTCTCACCAAACACCCGGATCCGCGGCCCCTGTATTGGCATCTCCTCTTCATACGAATGACAGGGATTTGGTCCTCGTCCTTCGCCTCTGATTCATTAATGAAAAAATCTTTGTCCAGTCCGAGATGAGTAATCTCTGTTCTGATGTTCAGAAGCTCTTTTCGGTCAAAAGAGATGGTGCCAGGAACATTATATACAAAAAAAGTTACGAACAACGTGAAAAAACAAACAGAATAGCACAATTGGTTAGGAGCCCGTAAATGACAGCCATCCCCCTCCGGCGCCATTTCTTCAGCCCTGACTTCCAGGGGGGAAGTCAGGGCTCCTGGGCACATGCCCTGCGTACCTGGTCGGAATACGGCCATGATTACTACAAGTGTAGATAGTTCCTAAAATTAAAAAATAAACACTATTTTTGGGGGTTTGGAACCAGCCCTGGTTTGATAGTAATGTTAGTGTTTACATCTTATTATTGGTTAATAGGGAAATGATAAAGAAATGGGGTCTCTATGCCACACTCTTAGAAAAAGGATTCTTCGGCTGTCCCCATAGGAGAACCCTTTTTGGTTCCAGATGGAACTCTTTTGGGTTCCATGTAGAACCCTTAGGGTAAATGGTTCTACATGGAAGCCAATGCGGTTCCACCTGGAACCAAAAGGGTTCTACATGGAACCAAAATTGGTTCTTCAAAATGTTATTCTATGGGGACAGCTAAAGAACCCTTTTACAGAAAGCACATTTATGTGAGTGAAGTGGTCAGTGGTCACGGAGGCCATTATACTGTCCAGTTTCATATGTGAATGGATATAATGTGTCGTAACATATTGTTTTGGAATGCAGAATAGCTACAGTGTGGTATTATTAACTGTATCTACAGTGCATTCGGAAAGTATTCAGAGTATTCAGACCCCTTGACTTTTCCCACACTTTGTTACTTTACAGCCTTATTCTAAAATGCATTAAATTGTTTTTTTCCCCTCATCTGAATGCTTTCTGAATGCACTGTACGCAGCCAATCCATGGAGCTTTAGCTCATAAAAGAATAATAAAGTAAAGCAAGGTTGCAGTTCAATGTGTGGTCTGGCTAGCCTCAGTTGACAATGAGGGCTGTTTCTGTCCATCTCATTATGTCCTCACTATGTGCTAATTTAAGTTCTGGCTGCTTGTGCGGCTGGAGAGAGAAAATGAGTATGGGACAGTGATGAGTAGGAGTGTAATGAATGCTGGGAGAGTGATTACCACAACAAAGAGCCTGATGTAGATAGGGCCAGTAAAAAGCTCCTCCAGACCTCACCTCTGCTGACAAACACACACACACACACACACACACACACACACACACACACACACACACACACACACACACACACACACACACACACACACACACACACACACACACACACACACACACACACACACACACACACACACACACACACACACACACACACACACACACACACACACACACACACACACACACACACACACACACACACACACACGCAGACACACACATGCAGACACACACACACACACGCAGACGCAGACACACACACATTTTTAGCAGCAGGATCATTAGTGGTCCTTAACCGTATTTCTGTTCCTATAAGGGTTTAGGCAGCCTGAAATATATTGTATATCATTGTGATGTGTATTCAATAGGACAGATATAGCTTGTCTTGTTCGCTTGCATCTGTTTATGTAACATGACCCAGTTGTAACTATTTCTATCTGATGGTGTATTCAATTTGCACTTTTATACAGTACCAGTCAAAAGTTTAAGAACACCTACTCCTTCAAGGGTTTTTCTTTATTTGGACTATTTTCTACATTGTAGAGTAATAGTGAAGACATCACAACTATGAAATAACACATATGGTATCATGTCGTAACCAAAAATGTGTTAAACAAATTAAATATTTTTTAGATGTTAGATTCTTCAAAGTAGCAACTCTTTGCCTTGATGACAGCTTTGCACTCTATTGGCAAATGTCTGTTCAGGGGGGAGGGAAGCGGGACAGGGTAGATGTCTGTTCAGGGGGAGGGAAGCGGGACAGGGTAGATGTCTGTTCAGGGGGAGGGAATCGGGACAGTGTAGATGTCTGTTCGGGGAGGGAAGCGGGACAGGGTAGATGTCTGTTCGGGGAGGGAAGCGGGACAGGGTAGATGTCTGTTCAGGGGGAGGGAAGCGGGACACGGTAGATGTCTGTTCAGGGGGAGGGAAGCGGGACAGGGTAGATGTCTGTTCAGGGGGAGGGAAGCGGGACACGGTAGATGTCTGTTCAGGGGGAGGGAAGCGGGACAGGGTAGAAGTCTGTTTGGGGAGGGAATCGGGACGGGGTAGATGTCTGTTCAGGGGGAGGGAAGCGGGGGAGGGTAGATGTCTGTTCAGGGGGGAGGGAAGCGGGACAGGGTAGATGTCTGTTCAGGGGGGAGGGAAGCGGGGGAGGGTAGATATCTGTTCAGGGGGGAGGGAAGCGGGACAGGGTAGATGTCTGTTCGGGGAGGGGTGTCCAAATGGGTAGCAGTGGGGGGGATGATGGAAGCGGGTAGAACAGGCCATATTTATTCAGCCTCTTGTGGTTAAAGAGTCACTGTTGTACCTTCTTCATGCACAGCCAAGGGCTCCACCTTTGTGACTGCATTTTGACTATTCACTGCTGTAAGCTGATTCTGTTTGTTATGGTTGGTTTAGTGTGCACCTGTGTCACGGGGAGCAGTTTGAAAAGGAGAAGCTATGGAGGAAGGGGATGTTACTGCTCCAGTAAATCTGTGTGAGAGAGATGGGCTGGCTTGATACAGTGCCTTGCGAAAGTATTCGGCCCCCTTGAACTTTGCAACCTTTTGCCACATTTCAGGCTTCAAACATAAATATATAAAACTGTATTTTTTTGTGAAGAATCAACAACAAGTGGGACACAATCATGAAGTGGAACGACATTTATTGGATATTTCAAACTTTTTTAACAAATCAAAAACTGAAAAATTCGGGTGTGCAAAATTATTCAGCCCCTTTACATTCAGTGCAGCAAACTCTCTCCAGAAGTTCAGTGAGGATCTCTGAATGATCCAATGTTGACCTAAATGACTAATGATGATAAATACAATCCACCTGTGTGTAATCAAGTCTCCGTATAAATGCACCTGCACTGTGATAGTCTCAGAGGTCCGTTAAAAGCGCAGAGAGCATCATGAAGAACAAGGAACACACCAGGCATGTCCGAGATACTGTTGTGAAGAAGTTTAAAGCCGGATTTGGATACAAAAATATTCCCCAAGCTTTACAGTTTTTTTCGATTGCTAAACGACAGTGGACACAACTGACTAAGCAGTTCATGTGGACCAAACTGATGGATTTCCAGCACTTTGTTCAAATGCTAACACACTGCTGTCAAAACTGTACAATCCACCTGTGTGTAATCAAGTCTATTTTGTATTGCAATTATAGAATATTTACACAGATATATATTACAGTAAGTTTGACGTATAAAACAATGCAATAAAACTGCGGGAGATGCACACTGTACTGCACTGTGATACGTACACAGCTATACAAAATATTTACAGTAGTAAAACTGTCACGTTAAAAGCGCAGAAGCTGGATTTAACGTTGCATGTTATAGGTCAAAGGGCCACTGTGGAGGTTCCAGAACAATGGAACACACCAGGCATGTCTTTCGAGATACTAGTGCCAGCAGAACAGGGGGAGCCAGTGTGAAGAAGTTTAAAGCCGGATTTGGATACAAAAAGATTCCCCTGGAGGTGGAGCTGACCAAATGTCTCTTTTGGAAATGCGTGCCGGATGTGAGGACACGAGTCCAAGGAGCACTGTGCAAGCGATAATATTGAAATGGAAGGAGTATCAGACCACTGCAAATCTACCAAGACCTGGCCGTCCCTCTAAACTTTCAGCTCATACAAGGAGAAGACTGATCAGAGATGCAGCCAAGAGGCCCATGATCACTCTGGATGAACTGCAGAGATCTACAGCTGAGGTGGGAGACTCTGTCCATAGGACAACAATCAGTCGTATATTGCACAAATCTGGCCTTTATGGAAGAGTGGCAAGAAGAAAGCCATTTCTTAAAGATATGCATAAAAAGTGTTGTTTAAAGTTTGCCACAAGCCACATGGGAGACACACCAAACATGTGGAAGAAGGTGCTCTGGTCAGATGAAACCAAAATTGAACTTTTTGGCAACAATGCAAAACGTTATGTTTGGCGTAAAAGCAACACAGCTCATCACCCTGAACACACCATCCCCACTGTCAAACATGGTGGTGGCAGCATCATGGTTTGGGCCTGCTTTTCTTCAGCAGGGACAGGGAAGATGGTTAAAATTGATGGGAAGATGGATGGAGCCAAATACAGGACCATTCTGGAAGAAAACCTGATGGAGTCTGCAAAAGACCTGAGACTGGGACGGAGATTTGTCTTCCAACAAGACAATGATCCAAAACATAAAGCAAAATCTACAATGGAATGGTTCAAAAATAAACATATCCAGGTGTTAGAATGGCCAAGTCAAAGTCCAGACCTGAATCCAATCGAGAATCTGTGGAAAGAACTGAAAACTGCTGTTCACAAATGCTCTCCATCCAACCTCACTGAGCTCGAGCTGTTTTGCAAGGAGGAATGGGAAAACATTTCAGTCTCTCGATGTGCAAAACTGATAGAGACATACCCCAAGCGACTTACAGCTGTAATCGCAGCAAAAGGTGGCGCTACAAAGTATTAACTTAAGGGGGCTGAATAATTTTGCACGCCCAATTTTTCAGTTTTGGATTTGTTAAAAAAGTTTTAAATATCCAATAAATGTCGTTCCACTTCATGATTGTGTCCCACTTGTTGTTGATTCTTCACAAAAAAATACAGTTTTATATCTTTATGTTTGAAGCCTGAAATGTGGCAAAAGGTCGCAAAGTTCAAGGGGGCCGAATACTTTCGCAAGGCACTGTATACATGTTCTACCATAGCACGTCAATTATGCCTGTACTGATAATTAATTACATGCAGACAGACAAGGTGCAAATGGCAGCACTGTCTGAGCTCATCTGTCATATCAGTGCATTGGATAAACAATCTTTCATTATCCATTATCTTTCACATTAACATCCCTTCAGTCTATAGCCTTTTTAAGTGTTTGTTGTGTTACTTCTAGTCAGTCGCACTGCAGGTAAAAATAATTTATTACCATATTCATACTATTTTATCTGAGCTGCTAATATTACAGTTTTTTTCAACTGCTTACACACAAAATCTTTTCATGTCACACGATTTTTGAAACCTCTCACTCAAAGTGCTAAACTACACACCAAATATCCAAAACCATAAGCTATTTCTCAGCCTTGGACTCTTTTTTCAAAACACTACACACAATTCTCTACCTAAAACACAAAAATCTAACAGGAAGTGACTTGCTTTCCTTTTCCAAACACAACCAATCAAAATGCTAAACTTATTCACCAGGTGGTCCTCCATCACAATGCCACACTGGGTCTGTACAACACTGGCCATATGCTCACTTTTCTGGATGCAATTTACACAATGCTTGTCCCTGATCCAGATCAGGAGCCTGCTAGATTTGTGGTTTTATGGGACAATGTTAGTTTTCATCGGGCTGTTCTGGTTTGCTACCCATCCACAGTTTGCCACCCATCCACAATTTGTAGTTTTGTACCTACCCCCATATTCACCTTTTCTAAATCCCATAGAGGAATTCTTCTCAGCCTGGCGCTGTAAAGTGTATGATCGCCAACCCTATGCCCGCATGACGCTTCTCCAGGCAATGGTGGACGCATGTGGGTTGGTGGACGCAAGGTTGGTTATGCCATGCTAGGAGATACTTCACTCGATGTTTGGCAAGAGAAAACGTATCTTGTGATGTGGACGAAGTATTGTGGCCAGACCCAGGCCGGAGAAGAGATGAAGCGTAGCTTAGCACTGGTGACTGCCCCCCCCCCTACAAATTCTAAAGAATATACTTTTGGTTTACATATGTTTCTGGTTTTGTTGTATGCTACTCTGTTTACAGTGTACTTGTTACCCCTCTCAGCAGATTACTTTCACTGTAGAACATTGTATTGAAATGTAGATATAAGCCTATGAAAGACAAAAGAGTTTTAGATTTAGAACAACAGTGTTTACATGGTATATCCAAAAATGTACTATTATGAAAACATGTGTTTATGGCATTTTGAATGCAGTGTTACATTTGGAAGGAGATTTGAGCCATTTTGCATTTTGTATGTGCCGTTTTGAAAACTTGTGTAAGCAGTTGGAAAAAACTGTAAGTGCTACCCTCTAGCCTCCCCTCTCTCTCCATGATTTCTTATCTGCTTCAAGCAAACTTCTGCCTCACTAATCCCCTTCCCCCTCGTTATTTTCCCTCCTCCTGTGTTATCTCTGTGTTATCTCTGTGTTATCTCTGTGTTATCTCTATATCTTGTTTCTGATTTGCAACTTAGAAGGGGATATGAGAGCATTAGCTTTTGATTCTCCTAAGCAGCACCAGGCCATGTGATCCTGACTGGCAGGCTGAAAGGATTTCCTATACAGGGTAATACATCTCTGTCACTCTCAACCAACCTCCAGCAGCTCCCTGATCCTGCCATTTTAATATAGGGGTCTGTCATATATAATTATACAGTTTATTTGTTAAACTTGTCATCAGTGTATTCCTTTGCTGCAATATTCATAAATCATGAAATATTATTGTATTAGCTTATTAGCTTACTGGTTGGGTGTGAAGTATGATGACAGTAGCTAATGATCCTTCTACTAATTGTTCACACATTGTCTACCAGTTTTCTTTCTCTTAGAATAGAATATCCTATATTGCCTCATGCCCTCGTCTCTCCTACTTTGAATGAATCTCTCCCCCTCTCCCTTCCTCCTCCCCTGCCTGCTCTCTCTCCTTCTCACCTAGGAGTGGTTTTGTTGTGCACTAGAGGACATCCCTTCTTCCTGCCATGGCCAGGCTCAGTGCAGGGAGCCCAGGGTTGTTGTGCCCAGTACAGCAAGGTCAGGGTCACCCCTGTTGTTGTCTGGATCTAGTCGATGCCACCCGGTCATGGGGGTTTAATCACAGTGACAGGAGCCTGGGATGGAGGGGACCCCGTCCATTCTCCTGCCTGATCCCTCTGATGGAGTGGAGAGACACCGATGGGATGATGCTACTCTCCACGACAATAGAGTTCCCTGGTGCCCTGGGCTGATTTCACAGCCTTTTGGAGGAGGAGATCATTTTGTTCAATTATGACAATTAACTGAGCAAAGCTTCCCTTAACCCCACTCCCCTTTCCTACCACAGAAATACACTAACTCGCTTTCAAGAACTCACACATGCACGCACGCACACACACAATCAACTGGTCTCTGCTCAAAGATGACGCACAGATGGGGGGCACTGTCTAAGAAAACTAATATACCTACATCAAAGTTAAAAACCCTATTGGGATTTTTTGCCAGCTTGTGGTCACAAATTAATGTCCATAAGCCTCCTAAGTAAAAAGGATCAAGGTATTTCTGTGACCTGGATATTTATTTGGGTAATGTCAGTTGTTTTCTTTTCCAGAGAAAAAGAGCAATTATCAGAGTGAGTTACTTTGGTGTTTACCAGTATAGTTTGGTAGATTGTGGGTATTTATGATAGATGGTTTGACTGTATGTGTACGTCTCTCATTGTGGATTGTACTATTGGAGAGAGAGAGTGAGACAGAACTAGAGAGTGGGCGGGGGGCAAAGGGGAGGAGGGAAATGGTACACAAAAAGGTATTGATATTCACAGGTTTGGATCCAGCCTGATTTGAACTAAGTTAGTCTCAGTACATCATGTTAGCTGAGTTGAAGCGAATCATCATCCTGAAAATGTGTGAAAAAAGATGCTCCTTTCATCCAGCCATTGCAGTTTGAAAAATGTCTTAATTCGTCACAATTTTTTGTAATGTATCTCTCTGCTGGGAATTCTCTTTATTTTCATGTTACATTCTGATTAGCAGTAATAAAATAGCAATAATTCTTACATTGGCAATATTCTTCCCTGATATTTCACCCTCCATATCCTTCCCCCCTTCCTTTCCGTCTAGAGGCCCTATCTCTGTGTTTCTTCAACCTTTACCACTTTATTTCTCCATCCCTCCATCGCTTCTCTCCATCTCATCTCTCCTTCCCCCCTTCCTTTCCGTCTAGAGGCCCTATCTCTGTGTTTCTTCAACCTTTACCACTTTATTTCTCCATCCTTCCATTGCTTCTCTCCATCTCATCTCTCCTTCCCCCCTTCCTTTCCGTCTAGAGGCCCTATCTCTGTGTTTCTTCAACCTTTACCACTTTATTTCTCCATCCTTCCATTGCTTCTCTCCATCTCATCTCTCCTTCCCCCCTTCCTTTCCGTCTAGAGGCCCTATCTCTGTGTTTCTTCAACCTTTACCACTTTATTTCTCCATCCCTCCATCGCTTCTCTCCATCTCATCTCTCCTTCCCCCTTCCTTTCCGTCTAGAGGCCCTATCTCTGTGTTTCTTCAACCTTTACCACTTTATTTCTCCATCCCTCAATCGCTTCTCTCCATCTCATCTCTCCTTCCCCCCTTCCTTTCCGTCTAGAGGCCCTATCTCTGTGTTTCTTCAACCTTTACCACTTTATTTCTCCATCCTTCCATCGCTTCTCTCCATCTCATCTCTCCTTTCCCTCTTTAATTCCATTGCTGATTTGCTTCCCACATCTCCCAAGCATAGCCTTCCGTAGACTCCTACTCCATCCCTGTGCTCTGCTCTCAATAGTGACTGACCAAGATATGGCAGACATTAGTCAGTTGAAGTTGAGATGTGAAATCCCTGTATTGGATTCCTTTACTTTAGTGGACATGACTGGACTCCTTTTGGAGTATCCATGTTATCTGTTGTCTAACGTGTTTGAAGGCACTTTGATCTACAACACAATCAAACAACAATCCCCCCCAAACATGCACTGAGTGTACAAAACATTAGGAACACCTGCTCTTTCCATGACGTAGACTGACCAGGTGAAATCTATGATCCCTTATTAATGTCACTTGTTAAATCCACTTCAGTCACTGTAGATGAAGGGGAGGAGACAGATTAAAGAAGGATTTTTAAGCCTTGAGACAATTGAGACATGGATTGTGTATGTGTGCCAATTAGAGGGTCAGTGCCTTTGAACGGGGTATGGTAGTAGGTGCCAGGTGCACCAGTTTGAGCACCAGTGAAATCACTGCAACACTTAACAAAGAGCTGCAGTTAGTTTCAGAATGGGTAGCAAGAAATAATCTAGTCTTAAATATTTCAAAACCTAAAATAATTGTATTTGGACAAATCATTCACTAAACCCTAAACCTAAACTAAATATTGTAATAAATAATGTGGACATTTAGCAAGTTGAGGTGACTAAACTGCTTGGAGTAACCCTGGATTGTTTAAGGCCATGGTCAAACATGTTGATACAACAGTAGTTAAGATGGGGAAAGTGCTGCTCTGCCTTCTTAACAACTCAGGTGCACAAAGAGGAATTACAATTGGCTCAGAACAGTGCAGCACGGCTGGCCCTTAAATGTACATGGAGCACTAACATTAATGTGCATGTAAATCTCTCATGGCTCAAAGTAGAGGAGAGATGTACTTTATCACTACTTGTTTTTGTAAGAAGAACAGCATCAATGTAACAGTATAACTTTAGACTGTCCCCTCGCCCATACCCGGGCGCGAACCAGGGACCCATTGCAAACATCAACAACAGTCACCCACGAAGCATCGTTACCCATCGCTCCACAAAAGCCGCGGCCCTTGCAGAGCAAGGGGAAACACTACTTCAAGGTCTCAGAGCAAGTGACGTCACCAATTGAAACGCTATTTAGCGCACACCACCGCTAACTAGCTAGCTATTTCACATCCGTTACACCAAAGGTCTCTTCACAATCCCCAAGTCAAGAACAGAGGCGCACAGTATTACATAGAGCCATGGCTATGTGGAATTCTATTCCACATCAGGTAACTGATGCAGATTTTTTATTAAAGATAAAAATGCACCTTATGGAACAGCAAAGAGACACACACACATTGTGTATTGTAGACATGTATGTGATAGTAGAGTAGTGGCCTGAGGGAATTTTTATTTAACTAGGCAAGTCACTATAGAACAAATTCTTAATTACAATGACAAAATAGGAACAGTGGGTTAACTGCCTTGTTCAGGGGCAGAACAACAGATTTTTACCTTGTTAGCACTGGGATTTGATCTAGCAACCTTTTGGTTACTGTCTCAATGCTCTAACCACTAGGCTACCTGCCACCCCAATACACTTAACATGTTGTGAAAAGTGCTATGAAAAATGAAATGTCATGCAATATTTTTAATTGTATATAACTACCTTAATGTTGCTGGACCCCAAGAAGAGTAGCTGCTGCATTGGCAGCGAACGTGGACAGTGTGTGTGTGTGTGGGTGGGTGTGTGTGTGTGTGTGTGCATGTGCTGTGGGTTTTGGAGTGTAGTTTGACTAGCCAGACGTCAATGACCTGTGCAACAGGACTGAAGTGGAGCTCAGATGGACACAGGCTGACATGTAAACTGAGCCAGTGATTGCCTCTGATGCAGTTGTGCCAGACCCTTATGTTGTCGTGGAGGCTTCTGTCACCCATGACCGAACATCTCATCCTACATTGAGGACAACACTCCTCGGTATCAGATGGATACAGCTACGGCAGCACTGGATTTGCCTGAGGTTGCAGGGGAAGCTCCCTGTTCTGGACTGTGCTGACAACTCTGTCTCCTGTTCCATGTACCAGAATGCTGCCATTGGTGTGGACATTCTCACCTTTACTCTTAAGGCAAAGCTGCTAGTTCTACTAACAAAATACAACCTAGCACTCTCGTACCCTGCAAACGATGATCTGTTCTGTGTTTTACACCCTGAGTTAAATGTAATGGAGTCAGTTGCACATGTTGTTAATGGTTGCGTTCATTCAAAGACTTATATTGCTAGACATGACCGCCTTGTCGACCTGGCAGCTATTGTGGTGGTCTCACCAACAGCACACATACACAAACATTGTCTTGTCAGAGGAGCCTGGTTTGATGTTAAAATAATGTGTTTTATTTATTTTCAAATAAATTAATTAAAAATCCTACAATGTGATTTTCTTGATTTTTTTCCTCATTTTGCCTGTCATAGTTGAAATGTACCTATGATGAAAATTACAGGCCTCTCTCATCTTTTTAAGTGGGAGATCTTGCACAATTGGTGGCTGACTAAATACTTTTTTGCCCCACTGTACATCAGAACATTGGTATGCATTTATCTTGCCACTTGTATAAAGAGTATTGAATGTCATAGAGATCTGCAGTATATACTTTAGAAATGAGTTGCCTCACTGGATAACCTACGTCAGGGAATCCAGAATAAGCTTTAGTTGGTTTTACATTATAGAGTTTTTTAAATATTTCAACACAATATGATATGATCTTCAGCTGAAACTACTCATCATAAATGTGTACCCGTATTTGCATCTGTCTTTAAATCAATTATATTACATAAGGCGATTCTGCACTTCAGCATTAAAGAGTGCCATTTATTGTACTTTCAGATTTTTGAAGATCCTCATCTGGGTTCACAGTTTATGCAGACACTTAGATCTGTCAGCATTACAAATCAAATCAAATTGTATTTGCCACATTTTTATTTATTTGTTTATTTATTTCACCTTTATCTAACCAGGTAGGCAATTTGAGAATAAGTTCTCATTTACAATTGCGACCTGGCCAAGATAAAGCAAAGCAGTTCGACACATACAACAACACAGAGTTACACATGGAGTAAAACAAACATACAGTCAATAATACAGTAGAAACAAGTCTATATACGATGTGAGCAAATGAGGTGAGATAAGGGAGGTAAAGGCAAAAAAAAGGCCATGGTGGCAAAGTAAATACAATATAGCAAGTAAAACACTGGAATGGTAGATTCGCAGTGGAAGAATGTGAAAAGTAGAAATAAAAATAATGGGGTGCAAAGGAGCAAAATAAATAAAATAAATACAGTAGGGAAAGAGGTAGTTGTTTGGGCTAAATTATAGATGGGCTGTGTGCAGTAATCTGTGAGCTGCTCTGACAGCTGGTGCTTAAAGCTAGCGAGGGAGATACAGTGGGGAGAACAAGTATTTGATACACTGCCGATTTTGCAGGTTTTCCTACTTACAAAGCATGTAGAGGTCTGTAATTTTTATCATATGTACACTTCAACTGTGCGAGATGGAATCTAAAACAAAAATCCAGAAAATCACATTGTATGATTTTTAAGTAATTCATTTGCATGTTATTGCATGCAATAAGTATTTGATACATCAGAAAAGCAGAACTTAATATTTGGTATAGAAACCTTTGTTTGCAATTACAGAGATCATACGTTTCCTGTAGTTCTTGACCAGGTTTGCACACACTGCACCAGGGATTTTGGCCCACTCCTCCATACAGACCTCCAGATCCTTCAGGTTTCGGGGCTGTCACTGGGCAATACGGACTTTCAGCTCCCTCCAAAGATTTTCTATTGGGTTCAGGTCTGGAGACTGGCTAGGCCACTCCAGGACCTTGAGATGCTTCTTACGGAGCCACTCCTTAGTTGCCCTGGCTGTGTGTTTCAGGTCGTTGTCGTGCTGGAAGACCCAACCACGACCCATCTTCAATGCTCTTACTGAGGGAAGGAGGTTGTTGGCCAAGATCTTGCGATACATGGCCCCATCCATCCTCCCCTCAATACGGTGCAGTCGTCGTGCCCCCTTTGTAGAAAAGCATCCCCAAAGAATAATGTTTCCACCTCCATGCTTCACGGTTGGGATGGTGTTCTTGGGGTTGTACTCATCCTTCTTCTTCCTCCAAACACGGTGAGTGGAGTTTAGACCAAAAAGCTATACTTTTGTCTCATCAGACCACATGACCTTCTCCCATTCCTCCTCTGGATCATCCAGATGGTCATTGGCAAACTTCAGACTGGCCTGGACATGCGCTGGCTTGAGCAGGGGGACCTTGCATGCACTGCAGGATTTTAACCCATGACGGCGTAGTGTGTTACTAATGGTTTTCTTTGAGACTGTGGTCCCAGCTCTCTTCAGGTCATTGACCAGGTCCTGCCGTGTAGTTCTGGGCTGATCCCTCACCTTCCTCATGATCATTGATGCCCCACGAGGTGAGATCTTGCGTGGAGCCCTAGACCGAGGGTGATTGACCGTCATCTTGAACTTCTTCCATTTTCTAATAATTGCGCCAACAGTTGTTGCCTTCTCACCAAGCTGCTTGGCTATTGTCCTGTAGCCCATCCTAGCCTTGTGCAGGTCTACAATTTTATCCTTGATGTCCTTACACAGCTGTCTGGTCTTGGCCATTGTGGAGAGGTTGGTGTCTGTTTGATTGAGTGTGTGGACAGGTGTCTTTTATACAGGTAACGAGTTCAAACAGGTGCAGTTAATACAGGTAATGAGTGGAGAACAGGAGGGCTTCTTAAAGAAAAACTAATGTGAGAACCGGAATTCTTACTGGTTGGTAGGTGATCAAATACTTATTGCATGCAATAAAATGCAAATGAATTACTTAAAAATCATACAATGTGATTTTCTGGATTTTTGTTTTAGATTCCATCTCTCAGTTTAAGTGTACCTATGATAAAATTACAGACCTCTACATGCTTTGTAAGTAGGAAAACCTGCAAAATCGGCAGTGTATCAAATACGTGTTCTCCCCACTGTAAGTGTTTCCAGTTTCAGAGAATTTTGTAGTTCGTTCCAGTCATTGGCAGCAGAGAACTGGAAGGAGAGGCGGCCAAAGAAAGAATTGGTTTTGGGGGTGACCAGAGAGATATACCTGCTGGAGCGCGTGCTACAGGTGGGTGATGCTATGGTGATCAGCGAGCTGAGATAAGGGGGGACTTTACCTAGCAGGGTCTTGTAGATGACCTGTAGCCAGTGGGTTTGGCGACGAGTATGAAGCGAGGGCCAGCCAACGAGAGCGTACAGGTCGCAATGGTAGGTAGTATATGGGGCTTTGGTGACAAAACGGGTGGCACTGTGATAGACTTAGATAGTCTTAGATAGATAGACATACAACAGGTGGACATTACTGTGAAATGCTTACTCACAAGCCATTTCCCAACCATGCAGAGTTAAAAAGTACGAAAAATGTGCTAAATTTAAAAAAGGAAATAGTAAAACAGTAAAATAACAATGATGAGGCTATATACAAGGAGTACCTGTACCGAGTCAATGTGCAGCGGTACGAGGCAGTTTGGTAATTGAGGTAATACTGTATGAACATATAAGTAGGAGTAAAAGTGACTAGTTACCATCTCTATCTTCTGTAATGTCTATGTCTCAATCCTTTAGACTGAATATTTCTGTTTTATTACAGTTTAAACCTTTGATTCAAAGGCTCTCAGCTGCCCCTGCTTTTCCCTGGTGTTGTCTACAGTCTACAACACAGACAACTCTCCCTGCTTCACTGGGTGGCTGATACACTGGAGAAAAGAGAGGGAGGGAAGGAGGGTGGAGAGAAAGGGTGAGGTAGATGGCTGTGGGTGGGCCGGCTGCAGGTTTATGCACATTCTCTCAGCCCAATTTTCTGAAGATATTCAATCACGTTGTATTGTCCTTAGTTTTAGAGCCTAAACATTAATGTGGAAAATATTCCATTCACATGGGATGTTTGATCACTGATAGCATGTGATGATCCTTCTGATTAGGAATGACAGCCTGGTCTCATAAACTAGACAACATAGTAACATAGTAAATGTTCATCCGAAACACTCAAATTAGTATGGTATGTGACGTTTGTTATGGTTACATAAGACATATGGTTACTTACAGCAAAAATGAAAACAGGGTCCCGCTCCTAAACTCTGTGTTGCCCTTTTTGTGGATCCCCTGTTAGCAGTTCCTCTTTCCACTTGTTTTTACCTCCTTTTGAGTTTTTCAAGTCAACTATAGATTTTAATTTCAGAAGTCAACTATAGATTTTAATTTCAGAAGTCAACTATAGATTTTAATTTCAGAAGTCAACTATAGATTTTGGGTGTATAAGGCAAACGTCAAGCAACCCAACGATTGCGAGTTTGAATATCATCACGGACAACTTTAGCATATTAGCTAATTAGCATGTTAGCTAACCTTAACCATTTTAGCTAACCCGTCCCCTAACCCTAACCGTAACCCTTTAAACAAACTCCTAAATTTAACCCTAACCC
Source organism: Oncorhynchus clarkii lewisi (assembly GCF_045791955.1). Taxonomy (NCBI): domain Eukaryota; kingdom Metazoa; phylum Chordata; class Actinopteri; order Salmoniformes; family Salmonidae; genus Oncorhynchus; species Oncorhynchus clarkii. The sequence continues at coordinate 63,856,991 of NC_092151.1, read as the reverse complement.
CTAGCCTAGCTAGTTAGCCAGCTAGCAAGCATTAGCCACCTAGCTATAATTCGGAACATATCAACCATTTTACAAATTATAAGTTGAGCAAATTCCTAACATTATTGTACGTTTTGCAAATTTTAATACAAATTGTAATTCGTAACATATCGTACAAAATGGGTGATGGACATCCACAAATGAATACATACAATATGAAGTGCAACGTATCATACTAAACGAAGTGTCTCGGATATATATGAAATGCTCTGAGAACAGGTTGGGAATGATGGTCCTCCAGCCCCCATTCTTTCCTGAATTACGTTTTACATTGAGTGATTGATTGATTCATATTATTCTACACAGATAAATAACATAAATTTTTCTAAACTAATCCAATAATTTATAGTTAGATTTTCTTGCACCAGTTACTGAAATAGGGACAACCATATCTCTGTCACATCTTCTCCTGCTCTTCCCCTCCGGCGTGCGATGTCGCCAGAGTACTAACCACCGGTCCTGGGATTCATCATTGCACACACCTGGCACTCATCATTACACACACCTGTTAATCATTTGGATTCACACCTGGACTTCATTACCTTCATCATTTCCTCCCCTGTAAATGTCACTCCTTATGTTTTCTCACCAGTTGGTATTGTTCTTGTTTACCAGCGTGTAGTCTTATGGAATTGTCTCGTTACTGATTTTGTTGTTTTATTAAACGTTTCACCTGCACCTGCTTCCTGACTCACAGCTCTGTTATTACAGTCACTAACAAAATACAGTCATGGGTGGTATGGTAACTCCACAGTTTCACTCAAAGGGGCAAGGCACACTGGGTAAGCATATTGGAGGCGTGGCTTAGTGTGTGGTGTTACTCAAAAACATAAAGCTGATACAACTTAAATGTGGACCTCCTACAGGGTCATAGTGACTATCGGTTTGAGTAATGACTACAAAATCACATGAAGTAACTAGACTCAAATATATGATGTGCGTTGAGTTTTCTCAAAAGTTTTGAGTCATGACAACACTGTGTTTACAGTGCATGTATCACCACTTTGGGAGTGTTAAATGGGAATTTGAGGAATTATAGCCAAGTTTCTTTCTCCCTCTGAGTATCTATTTGAGAGTGATACTCTCAGAACCGATTACTCTGAATGGATTTTCATCTGCAATAATTCTAACCTCAATAAGACAGGGATCTTTGCTCTGTGGTACACAGCCACATATCTGCTCAGACAAGAACTACAGGGAAAGAAACAAGTTATAGACAGAGGAGCTGGGAGGAGTCAGACAGTGAAGAGAGAATGAGATTAATCTAAGTTCTATGGTCCCCAACCTCAATACCCCAGCTGCCCTCAATCTGAACTCACACACATATGCACACAAGTGGAGGCTGGTGAGGGGAGGACTGATCATAGTAATGGAAACGTGTTTCAATCTATTCCATCCACTCTATTCCAGCTATTACTATGAGCTGTCCTCCCCTCACCTGCATCCATTGATGCCCACATTAAACACAAACACACACACACTGCACACCGAGTGGAACTCACTCCCAGCTCCATCAAGTGGAAAATTACTTTGTGATGAGAGTATTATCTTTAACTTCTTTTGCAAAGATGGGCTCACACCATTGCTTGTGTGTTTCGATTAAATGTGCAACTGTGTGTACGTGTGTGTGCAGGTATCTGTGTGTTCAAAAGCAAGTGTGTTCAAAATAAAGTGTGTGCTTGATTGCTTGTGTGCGTGCATGTGTGTTATGAGGGCGTAGCGCCAGTACAATTAGTCCCGCTGCCCGCAGCGTGGCCCTAATCACAGGTTTGATACAGCAGGAAAGGTCAGCCTCAATCACCCCTTCTAATCAAACAGCCATTAGTATGCAATAAATAAGACACGCAGCACTTGCCATCCACTGATCCACTGGCACACACAGGCCACCGCCTTACTGTCACCACCCCCAAATGTACACAGATTTGAGAGAGATGAAGCAAATTGGAGTGTAAATTATGAGAGGTAAAACAGCACAAAAGGTAATTACACCGCTTATGAACAACTGGGTATGAAGATAGAACAAGAAGGGAGAGTTGGGAGGTGTCAGTGGATCAGGTGTTTTTATCATCAACAGTGAAGCAGATGATGAGATCTTTGGTAAATACTGGTTCTTACTCATCAGGTAATCCAAGCATGTGTTCTCATTACCAAAGCCAGATGCTTGACATGGTTTGCAATTGAGCAGCCAGATGTGCTTTCATGAGTGCATAATTGGCTCCTGCAAATGATTTGCATTCAAATATAGTGGGATTCATAATTATTGGATGTCTTGATAAAGATGAGCACAAAGAGTGTATAAAATAAATAATAGGGGTCAAAATGATTGGATCCAGTAATTCCGGACCTCACTGTATGTGTTGTTCTGGATCCACTGTGTATGTCTAATTTCCATACAGTCAGTTACAGTTAAACTACATGACCAAAACTACGTGGACACCTGGGCATTAATATGGAGTTGGTCCCCCATTTGCTATTATAACAGACTCCACTCTTCTGGGAAGGCTTTCCACTAGATGTTGGAACATTGCTGCAGGGACTTGCTACCATTGTGAGGTCAGACACGGATGTTGGGCGATTAGGCCTGGCTCGCAGTCGGCGTTCTAATTAATTCAAAAGGTGTTTGATGGGGTTGAGGTCAGGGCTCTGTGCAGGCCAGTCAAGTTCTTCCACACCGATCTCGGCAAACCATTTCTGTATGGACCTTGCGTTGTGCACGGAAGCATTGTCAAGCTGAAACAGGAAAGGGCCTTCCCCAAAAACTGTTGCCACAAAGAATCATCTAGAATTACATTGTACGCTGTAGTGTTAAGATTTTCCTTCACTGGAACTAACGGACCTAGCCCGAACCATTAAAAACAACCCCAGACCATTATTCTATCCTCCACCAAACTCTACAGTTGGCACTATGCATTCGGGCAGGTATCATTCTCCTGGCATCCGTCAAACCCAGATTTGTCCTTTGGACTGCCAGATGGTGAACTGTGATTCATCACTCCAGGGAACGCGTTTGGATTGCTCCAGAGTCCAATGGCAGCAGGCTTTACACCACTCCAGCCAACTCTTGGCATTGCGCATGGTGATCTTAGGCTTGTGTGTGGCTGCTCGGCCATGGAAACCCATTTCATGAAGCTCCCGACAAAGAGTTTTTGCACTGACATTGCCTCCAGAGGCAGTTTGGAACTCGTTAGTGAGTGTTGCAACCGAGGACAGTGCTTCAGTACTCGACGGTCCTGTTCTGTGAGCTTGTGTGGCCTACAACTTCACAGCTGAGCCGTTGTTGCTCCTAGACGTTTACACTTCACAATAACAGCACTTACAGTTGACCAGGGCAGCTCTAGCAGGGCAGAACTTTTAAATTTGACGAACTGACTTCTTGGAGGTATGCTATGACAGTGCCATGTTTAAAGTCACTGAACTCATCAGTAAGTCCATTCTACTGCCAGTGTTTGTCTATGGAGATTGCATGGTTGTGTGCTCGATTTCATACACCTTTCAACGGGTATGGCTGAAATAGCTGAATTCACTCATTTGAATGGGTGTCTACATACTTTTGTATATACAGTGTATATTAGGTCTGCTTCTCTTTTTCTGCCCATATTGTTTGTGCTGTGATACTGTCTCTGTGCTGGTTGTGGAACGCCCCTGTCAAATTCTCTCCAATCTGACCAAGTCTCAGAATCTGTCATTACCGTCACACTATTCTGAGTCACGTGCACAAAGACGGACACCAGTTTTCTTCACTCATGTACTCACTCCTTGTACTTTCATGATCTGACTAGGGTATTCTTCACAGTCCTCTATATGTATAACTGGGAAATAGATATTGTAACAAAAACATGTTACATTTTGACATTTTCTCTATTCTCTTGACACTTTGATAATTTTTTTCATGTCTATGAGTCTTTGTGCTTATTTGTGTCATGTTCATATCGAGCAACTAGAGTTCTCATAAAGGGACTATTCTAATCAAGATACTCACTTTGATCAAAGAAAGCTAAGTGTGTGAGCATGTGCAGAAGCATGTATCAGCAGAGTGCTAGAAGGGTCCAAGTCAATTGCCATTCAAGTAGTTCACTCAGAAAGAGTCACAGTCTTATTTCACTAGGATTAGTAATTGTTCAGAATAGACTGGATATCATTGTTGAAGAGCTGTCTGAGGAAGACAGTTTTATCTTCATATTCTGCATGCTCTGATGAGTGCAATAATTACTTCTATCACGTTGGAGGATTTATCCAATATAGCCCAGCACCTTCTCAGATATGGAGAGGCTTTCACTACCTCAGACAGTTATACATTCCCACACATGTGCATGTACTTCACACGAACAAAGTCACATGAATGGAGTCACAGATGCACTCCCACACACGCACGCAGGAACACACACACACACACACACACACACACACACACACACACACACACACACACACACACACGTTCCTTTCCATCCCTGGAAGCCCGGACCTGAAATATACAGGTGACCGACAAAATAAAGGAAACACCAAGGTAAAGTTTCTAAAACACCAACATTAAGTGTCATAGTAATAATTGATTAAACTTCTAAAGAGCTTTTTATTACAAAAATAATCTCAAAACGCGTGAAAAAAACCCCATAACAAACAAGAATCATATAATACAGCAGGCCTGGACTATGATTTTCAGCTGGAGTTGAAGGTTTTGAGTGTTTCAAGCCTCCAACAGATGGAGCGGCAGTCAAGATGGAACCACATGGCTTGAGCAGAGGGCCTTGGGCCCACACGAGCTGTCAGAATGCACCTTGGCATAGGTTCTACAAGTGTCTGGAACTCTGCTGGAGGGATGCGACCAGTCTTCCACGAGAAATTCCATAATTTGGTGTTTTGTTGATGGTGAGGTATTTATAAATGACCCTAAAATAGATGGGATGTTAACTGCTTAATACATTTAGGAAAAACACCTGTGTGGAAGCACCTGCTTTCAATATATTTTGCATCCCTCATTTACTCAAGCGTTTCCTATATTTTTGCAGTTACCTGTATTTGCAGACAGAAACAGACAGAGTCCCCTGGGACGTTAAGGAGAGCACATACTGTAACAACAGACCCTCCCTCCCTCCAAGCGGACCTGATCTGGATGTGATGCCTGCTAGTCGTCCTGATGGCACAATTAGATCTGTGTCTGCTTTTCCATTAGCTCGTGTCAACAGTCAGGGCCGCCATCATCAGAACACAGAGAACACTCTCTTTCTCTCTGCTCTGACTTCACTCACTACTTTGTTTGGTGTGGGAGGTGAATAAGACAGATAGAAGTGTGTGTCACGGGAAGGGATATACCATTACCAGGGGCATGAACTAGATAAGACTGCTGCACACTGTTGCACCAGCGATACATTTCTGATGTTTTTCTTTTAAATGTTTAATCTTGAATCATAGACTGTTTGCTGACTGGAGGCGTCCTGATGTTGTGATCCACAGGCCTAGGACCAGACAGAGATATTAGAGTGGAGCTGCCTTCAATGCTGTGGTGTAGTGAGAACAGACACTCTGCTGCAATGGGAACAGACACTCTGCTGCAATGGGAACAGACACTGCTGTAATGAGTGTCTGGGAACAGACACTCTGCTGCAGTGGAAACAGACACTCTGCTGCAGTGGAAACAGACACTCTGCTGCAATGGGAACAGACACTCTGCTGCAATGGGAACAGACACTCTGCTGCAGTGGGAACAGACACTCTGCTGCAATGGGAACAGACACTCTGCTGCAATGGGAACAGACACTCTGCTGCAGTGGGAACAGACACTCTGCTGCAGTGGGAACAGACACTCTGCTGCAATGGGAACAGACACTCTGCTGCAGTGGGAACAGACACTCTGCTGCAATGGGAACAGACACTCTGCTGCAATGGGAACAGACACTCTGCTGCAATGGGAACAGACACTCTGCTGCAGTGGGAACATATACTCTGCCCGCAGTGGGAACAGACAGTCTGCTGCAGTGGGAACAGACACTCTGCTGCAGTGGGAACAGACACTCTGCTGCAATGGGAACAGACACTCTGCTGCAGTGGCAACAGACACTCTGCTGCAGTGGGAACAGACACTCTGCTGCAGTGGGAACAGACACTCTGCTGCAGTGGGAACATACACTCTGCTGCAATTGGAACAGACACTCTGCTGCAATGGGAACAGACACTCTGCTGCAATGGGAACATACACTCTGCTGCAGTGGAAACAGACACTCTACTGCAGTGGGAACAGACACTCTACTGCAGTGGGAACAGACACTCTGCTGCAGTGGGAACAGACACTCTGCTGCAGTGGGAACAGACACTCTGCTGCAATGGGAACAGACATTCTGCTGCAATGGGAACAGACACTCTGCTGCAATGGGAACAGTGTGCCTCCCCGGGACAGGGACAGGACAGTGCTTAATGGCCTATGTCTGCAGGGCAGTAGTATAGATACCCGCTCAGAGGATCAGACACAGAGGGGCAAAAGGGGACCAGGGGCTGCAATTCATCTTCATTTTAATTGAGAACATGTGTTTGATCCGCTATTACTCCTTATAAATAAACCATGGCCCACAGCACTTTCTCTCTATTTAATTAATGCCGTTCCAACTGATGGTGCAGAGCAGAGGGGTGAAAAAGCATCACAGCAAAACAAAATCACCTGACAGGCTAGACTCCAAATACGGAGAATAGAAGAAGAAACAAAGAAGGGGATATTAGCAGATGGACAAGGTCTAGGAAGACTTTATGGGAACAATTAGAAGAGAAGCCTTTCTAAATATAGTGTTTCTGTGGGGTTTTGTTCCTGCCCACACGCTGAGCCAGTTATTGGTCATTGGCCCACAGCCTTTCTTTTGCGATTGGTACGCTCCTAGTCAACCAAAGGTTGGGCTGCTGCTGGTCGATTATCGATGCAGGGTATTCAGATGGGTTTTCTTCTTACCCCCCTTCGCTCTCCAGGCCAGCTTTTGTCTCTGTGAGAGGTAAGCCCCGGCACAAAAGCCCATGCCAGCTGGCATAGCAAAGGCTAGTGCTGGTTTAGGAATAAACAGAGTGCTGATTCCATGCTGACAAATTGATTCAATTTGGGTGTTGATAACCATTTTCTTTTATTCACATTCACTGAAAATTATTGAAAAAAGACCTGTGGAAGAGAGGCTTCTTTGCTTCGCTCTGTGAAAGTAGATTGAAATGCTATTTTAGGGGGGGATGAATGGAGAATATTTACAATGTCTACAAATTGCAATCTTTCAGTCTCAGAATTCTATTCCTATCAATAAGCAAGAAGAATTTTAAATGTTGGTGAATGAACACCAGCCTCTTACAGGACAAGGTGTTAAACACACATTACGGTATTATTTGAAACAAACAACAACAGTGTGAAACAGGTGCATGTCTGGGAAGCTTTTAATGATACAACGATCAGCTACTACTAAGAAATTAGATGAACAGAAAATGTATCAAATTGAAACAGAGGTCAAAACTCTGGAGAGGAAATATTGGTCCAATCCTAACAACATTTCTCTTGTAAACGCGAAAACAAAATACGAGCTGAATACTTTATTCAGTAAAACGTCTATCAGGAACTTTCTACTTCAGACGGTCCTTTAGATATGCAGAAAGCAGAGGCATGTTTTCAGAATCTGAACCTTCCTAAACAAACAGAGGAAGACAGGAAGTGGCTCGACCGCCCCATTACTTTGGAGGAATTGACCGAAACTACGAGACAAGCACCCAGTGGTAAAACTCTGGGGTTGGATGGGATACCCAGTGATTTCTATAAAAGGTTTGTAGAGACGCTTAGCCCAGAAATATTGAAAACATTGAACACATCAATTGACACAGGTGAGCTCCCACCTTCTATGAGTGATGCAGTAATCACCCTAATCCTCAGAAAGGGAAAGGATCCCCATGAGTGTGGGAGCTACCGTCCAATTTCTTTGATAAATTGTGATGGAAAATTGTTTGCAAAACTTCTGGCTGTGAGGGTGAATCATGTCATTAAAAAAATCATAAATCCAGACCAGGTGGGATTTGTGAAAGGCATCTGAGACTCCTACTGCATGTCATCTGGAAAGCAAAAGATTTGGATACTTCAGAGGCAGCCTTATCCCTGGATGCAGAGAAAGCCTTTGATAAGGTGGGCTGGGACTACCTGCATTATACTATAAATATGTTTGATTTGGACAGGGCTTTTAGAATATTATTTAAGTTATGTACAACAACCCCAAATCCAATGGACTACGATCATCTCCATTTTCAGTAGGACAAGGCACAAAACAAGGTGACTGTCTCTCGCCTCTCATATTTATTACAGCATTAGAACCATTAGCTGAAGTTATTAGACTGCATCAGTCAATCAAAGGGGTTAATATGGGAGGTAGGGAGAATACACTACAGCTTTATGCAGACAACTTATTACTATTAACGTCAGACCCCAACTCTCCATATCGTGGACTTAGTAAATTCATTTTCAGAGATATCGGGCTATAAAGTAAACTGGACCAAATCTGAAGTAATGCCGCATTCAAAACATTGTCTGAGAAATGACTTCCTCAGCTGGAGGTTTCAACGGGTCCCTAAAAACTTGAGGTACCTGGGGATCACTTTAAATCCTGGTCTAGAGAACATGATCTCTGAAAACCTTGACCCACTACTGAACAAAATTCAACTCCAGTTTTTAAGAGTTGGTATAAGCTACAAATCTCATTATGGTGTAGGATACAGGTTATATCGTTTTTCATAGATCCTGAATTATGTCATTAGCATGTTACCACTGTTCATACCTTTAAATCCATAGACAAAAGTTTGTTTGGGCTGGTAAAAAGCCCATTAATGAAACTAGTGAGATGCCATGCAACGACTGAGAAGGGAGGATTAAAGCTCCCTAACATGCAATTATATCAAGAAGCCTTTGTGGCTGCCCAAATAGGCTCTCTCTTTACTGATACCTCTAATATGCTCTCTCTTTACTGAGAACTCTAATAGGCTCTCTCTTTACTGAGAACTCTAATAGGCTCTCTCTTTACTGATACCTCTAATATGCCCTCTCTTTACTGAGAACTCTAATAGGCTCTCTCTTTACTGATACCTCTAATATGCTCTCTCTTTACTGAGAACTCTAATAGGCTATCTCTTTACTGATACCTCTAATATGCTCTCTCTTTACTGAGAACTCTAATAGGCTCTCTCTTTACTGAGAACTCTAATAGGCTCTCTCTTTACTGAGAACTCTAATAGGCTCTCTCTTTACTGAGAACTCTAATAGGTCAATTTGGGTGGACATGGAGGAAGAAGTTAATGCCCCATTCGGAGCATCAGATTATTTGAGTCAACAAAAGGTGGGACTGCAGAATCCAATAATACCCCAAACAATTATTGTGAGAAATCTGAAATATTCACCTTTCCTGACAAGCTCTGCTTCATTATGGAACAACCCTAAATTGAAAATAGGGGGGAACAGGTTTTCTGGAAAGACTGGTATAGAAAGGGGATAAAGGACATCAGTTATCTAGATCAAGAAAACTCATTTACCTAAGGTCCAAGTATAATTTACAGAAACAAGACTTTTGGAGATATCTCCAGGTTAGAGATTGTATGTTTAAGATAGGACAGAGTAACAACAAATGATAAGGCTGTTTCATTTTCGATCATCTTCATTGTACGTGCGGTGCAGGTTGGGGGTTTGGACACACTTACCCATTCAAATGAGTGGCTGTGTGTTTCCTGGCTTTTGACTGGTACTGTATATTAATGTCTGCCAAGTTATTATTTAGTGATAAATGTAATTCAATTGCACTGTTATATCGTGAAAGAAAATAATAAAAACTATAAGAAATAAGCAAGTAGAATATTCGAAAGGATATAATATTTTCTTGGAGATGAATGTTCATCAAGCTGATTGATCTGTTATTGATATAGTGAATCCATATGTGTGTCTATGCGTGTGTGTGTGTGAGTATTGTGTATGTGTTCATTCCTCAGAGCTTTTGCACCTAGTGTGTATCTGCATTGAGGGACAATAATGAAAATGGGAGGCTTTGACTGTTTCTTATCAGCTAGTCCAGTCCTTAGCAACACACACACACACACACACACACACACACACACACACACACACACACACACACACACACACACGGCAAACAGCCAGAGCTACGGCCTCATCTCCTCCACCTCCACAAGACATTACAAAGGCTACCTGTGTTCTAGAAGTGTGCAGCTGGGGATGAAAAACATGAGGGTAGTCCTGACACAAGTCCTTTATCAACAAGCAGGGGAGCCAGGAGATGAATGTGTCATGGTGTGTGCTTAGTTCTGGCTCCAAGAGGGATGGATCAATATAGCAGTGGTATTTCAGGAGGAGACGAATGTGTGTATGTGTGTCAGTGAGAGGTTGGAATAAACAGATCCATCTTTATTAGTTTGGATAGCTGTGTGCATCCCACCTGCTATCACATCCCCCACATTTATCAATCCCACTCTAGCTTGCATTACAGCAGTAGACAAATCAATCTCTTTAAATCGCCAAAGCACAGGCAGCCATGATTATACAAAAATTGAGCTCAAGTCAGTGTTACTATTGGCAATGTATGAAAGATTAACTAATACCGTTTTTGTTTTATGGGAAATTCATTTGCATGCAGAACTGCAGGAGATATATGAACGTCCAAAGAAATAATTACATACATATTTCAAACAAAGGAGTCAATAAACAAATCTAATTCTGAACAAATTCAACAGGAACGGTTCTCTGTTAAAGTTCTGAATACTGTTAACACATTGTACTAACAAAGCAGAAGCTTTCTGACAACATTTAGTCAATCTTAACATGAATGCTGGAAAAAAGTGAATGTGTTTTTGGAATCCAAAGATTAGAAAATGGAAATGAAAGAGTGATTAAATTGAATAAGCCTAGAAGAAAATCCTATAATGTTGAGTGAGGGCTGAGAGTGAGAGCCTATGCAATGTGTCAGGGCTTGAGTGCTGTGACGATGTAACGAGACCTCTCTGGTGCTGATAGGGCTGTGAGACTGAGGCATCAGGGTTGCCATAGGCCTGTCGCTCTCTCTAAGAGGATGACACACACGCACACGCACACACTGTCACTCTCTGGGAAGATGACATACACACACAACGGGCACCCAGCCGTGGGAAGGAATGTCAACTTGTCTGAGTGAGAATGGCAGTCACCAGGGACATTGCGTCACACGCCCACATTGCCTGCAATACTGTAACAGTGCCATCACCAGCCGGAGTGTATGTGTTTGATTCTGATGTGCTTATGTGAATGAAGTGCATTCGGGAAATTTTTCAGACCCCTTGACTTTTTCCACATTTTATTACATTACAGACTTATTCTGAAATGAATTAAATAGTGTTTCCCCTCCTTAATCTACACACAATATCCCATAATGACAAAGCAAAAAAAAGATAAAAAAACGCACCTTTGGCAGCGATTACAGCCTCGAGTCTTCTTGGGTATGACGCTACAAGCCTGTTTTTGGGAAGTTTCTCCCATTCTTCTCTGCAGATCCTCTCAAGCTCTGTCAGTGTGTCTGGGGTACGTCGCTGCACAGCTATTTTCAGGTCTCTCCAGAGATGTTTGATCCGATTCAAGTCGGGGCTCTGGCTGGGCCACTCAATGACATTCAGAGACTTGTCCCGAAGCCCCTCCTGCGTTGTCTTGTCTGTGTGCTTAGGGTCGTTGTTGTGTTGGAGGGTGAACCTTCACCCCATTCTGAGGTCCTAAGCCCTCTGGAGCAGGTTTTCATCAAGGATCTCTCTGTACTTTACTCCGTTCATCTTTCCCTCGACCCTGACTAGTCTCCCTGCCTCTGAAAAACATCCCCACAGCATGATGCTGCCACCACCATGCTTTACCGTAGGGATGGTGCCAGGTTTCCTCCAGATGTGACGCTTGGCATTCAGGCCAAAGAGTTCACTCTTGGTTTTATCATACCAGAGAATCTTGTTTCTCATTGTCTGAGAGTCTTTAGGTACCTTTTGGTAAACTCCAAGCTGGCTGTCATGTGCCTTTTACTGAGGAGTGGCTTCCGTCTGGCCACCATAAAGGTCTGATTGGTGGAGTGCTGCAGAGATGGTTGTCCTTCTGAAAGGTTATCCTATCTCCACAGAGGAACTCTGGAGCTCAGTCAGTGACCATTGCGTTCTTGGTCACCTCCCTGACTAAGGCCCTACTCCAGATTGCTCAGTTTGGCTGGGCGGCCAGCTGTAAGAAGGGTCTTGGTGGTTCCAAACTTCTGTGGCCACTGTGTTCTTGAGGACCTTCAATGCTGCAGAAATGTTGTGGTACCCTTCCCCAGATCTGTGCCTCAACACAATCGTATCTCGGATCTCTACGGACAATTCCTTCGACCTCATGGCTTTGTTTTTGCTCTGACATGCACGGTCAACTATGGGACCTTATAAGATGGGTTTGTATAAGGACAGTGCTTAATGGCCTATGTCTGCAGGGCAGTAGTATAGATACCCGCTCAGAGGATCAGACACAGAGGGGCAAAAGGGGACCAGGGGCTGCAATTCATCTTCATTTTAATTGAGAACATGTGTTTGATCCGCTATTACTCCTTATAAATAAACCATGGCCCACAGCACTTTCTCTCTATTTAATTAATGCCGTTCCAACTGATGGTGCAGAGCAGAGGGGTGAAAAAGCATCACAGCAAAACAAAATCACCTGACAGGCTAGACTCCAAATACGGAGAATAGAAGAAGAAACAAAGAAGGGGATATTAGCAGATGGACAAGGTCTAGGAAGACTTTATGGGAACAATTAGAAGAGAAGCCTTTCTAAATATAGTGTTTCTGTGGGGTTTTGTTCCTGCCCACACGCTGAGCCAGTTATTGGTCATTGGCCCACAGCCTTTCTTTTGCGATTGGTACGCTCCTAGTCAACCAAAGGTTGGGCTGCTGCTGGTCGATTATCGATGCAGGGTATTCAGATGGGTTTTCTTCTTACCCCCCTTCGCTCTCCAGGCCAGCTTTTGTCTCTGTGAGAGGTAAGCCCCGGCACAAAAGCCCATGCCAGCTGGCATAGCAAAGGCTAGTGCTGGTTTAGGAATAAACAGAGTGCTGATTCCATGCTGACAAATTGATTCAATTTGGGTGTTGATAACCATTTTCTTTTATTCACATTCACTGAAAATTATTGAAAAAAGACCTGTGGAAGAGAGGCTTCTTTGCTTCGCTCTGTGAAAGTAGATTGAAATGCTATTTTAGGGGGGGATGAATGGAGAATATTTACAATGTCTACAAATTGCAATCTTTCAGTCTCAGAATTCTATTCCTATCAATAAGCAAGAAGAATTTTAAATGTTGGTGAATGAACACCAGCCTCTTACAGGACAAGGTGTTAAACACACATTACGGTATTATTTGAAACAAACAACAACAGTGTGAAACAGGTGCATGTCTGGGAAGCTTTTAATGATACAACGATCAGCTACTACTAAGAAATTAGATGAACAGAAAATGTATCAAATTGAAACAGAGGTCAAAACTCTGGAGAGGAAATATTGGTCCAATCCTAACAACATTTCTCTTGTAAACGCGAAAACAAAATACGAGCTGAATACTTTATTCAGTAAAACGTCTATCAGGAACTTTCTACTTCAGACGGTCCTTTAGATATGCAGAAAGCAGAGGCATGTTTTCAGAATCTGAACCTTCCTAAACAAACAGAGGAAGACAGGAAGTGGCTCGACCGCCCCATTACTTTGGAGGAATTGACCGAAACTACGAGACAAGCACCCAGTGGTAAAACTCTGGGGTTGGATGGGATACCCAGTGATTTCTATAAAAGGTTTGTAGAGACGCTTAGCCCAGAAATATTGAAAACATTGAACACATCAATTGACACAGGTGAGCTCCCACCTTCTATGAGTGATGCAGTAATCACCCTAATCCTCAGAAAGGGAAAGGATCCCCATGAGTGTGGGAGCTACCGTCCAATTTCTTTGATAAATTGTGATGGAAAATTGTTTGCAAAACTTCTGGCTGTGAGGGTGAATCATGTCATTAAAAAAATCATAAATCCAGACCAGGTGGGATTTGTGAAAGGCATCTGAGACTCCTACTGCATGTCATCTGGAAAGCAAAAGATTTGGATACTTCAGAGGCAGCCTTATCCCTGGATGCAGAGAAAGCCTTTGATAAGGTGGGCTGGGACTACCTGCATTATACTATAAATATGTTTGATTTGGACAGGGCTTTTAGAATATTATTTAAGTTATGTACAACAACCCCAAATCCAATGGACTACGATCATCTCCATTTTCAGTAGGACAAGGCACAAAACAAGGTGACTGTCTCTCGCCTCTCATATTTATTACAGCATTAGAACCATTAGCTGAAGTTATTAGACTGCATCAGTCAATCAAAGGGGTTAATATGGGAGGTAGGGAGAATACACTACAGCTTTATGCAGACAACTTATTACTATTAACGTCAGACCCCAACTCTCCATATCGTGGACTTAGTAAATTCATTTTCAGAGATATCGGGCTATAAAGTAAACTGGACCAAATCTGAAGTAATGCCGCATTCAAAACATTGTCTGAGAAATGACTTCCTCAGCTGGAGGTTTCAACGGGTCCCTAAAAACTTGAGGTACCTGGGGATCACTTTAAATCCTGGTCTAGAGAACATGATCTCTGAAAACCTTGACCCACTACTGAACAAAATTCAACTCCAGTTTTTAAGAGTTGGTATAAGCTACAAATCTCATTATGGTGTAGGATACAGGTTATATCGTTTTTCATAGATCCTAAACTGAATTATGTCATTAGCATGTTACCACTGTTCATACCTTTAAATCCATAGACAAAAGTTTGTTTGGGCTGGTAAAAAGCCCATTAATGAAACTAGTGAGATGCCATGCAACGACTGAGAAGGGAGGATTAAAGCTCCCTAACATGCAATTATATCAAGAAGCCTTTGTGGCTGCCCAAATAGGCTCTCTCTTTACTGATACCTCTAATATGCTCTCTCTTTACTGAGAACTCTAATAGGCTCTCTCTTTACTGAGAACTCTAATAGGCTCTCTCTTTACTGATACCTCTAATATGCCCTCTCTTTACTGAGAACTCTAATAGGCTCTCTCTTTACTGATACCTCTAATATGCTCTCTCTTTACTGAGAACTCTAATAGGCTATCTCTTTACTGATACCTCTAATATGCTCTCTCTTTACTGAGAACTCTAATAGGCTCTCTCTTTACTGAGAACTCTAATAGGCTCTCTCTTTACTGAGAACTCTAATAGGCTCTCTCTTTACTGAGAACTCTAATAGGTCAATTTGGGTGGACATGGAGGAAGAAGTTAATGCCCCATTCGGAGCATCAGATTATTTGAGTCAACAAAAGGTGGGACTGCAGAATCCAATAATACCCCAAACAATTATTGTGAGAAATCTGAAATATTCACCTTTCCTGACAAGCTCTGCTTCATTATGGAACAACCCTAAATTGAAAATAGGGGGGAACAGGTTTTCTGGAAAGACTGGTATAGAAAGGGGATAAAGGACATCAGTTATCTAGATCAAGAAAACTCATTTACCTAAGGTCCAAGTATAATTTACAGAAACAAGACTTTTGGAGATATCTCCAGGTTAGAGATTGTATGTTTAAGATAGGACAGAGTAACAACAAATGATAAGGCTGTTTCATTTTCGA
This sequence comes from Oncorhynchus clarkii lewisi, assembly GCF_045791955.1. Lineage (NCBI taxonomy): Eukaryota > Metazoa > Chordata > Actinopteri > Salmoniformes > Salmonidae > Oncorhynchus > Oncorhynchus clarkii. The sequence goes on along the minus strand of NC_092151.1, from coordinate 63,841,267 downwards.
TCATCTTCATTGTACGTGCGGTGCAGGTTGGGGGTTTGGACACACTTACCCATTCAAATGAGTGGCTGTGTGTTTCCTGGCTTTTGACTGGTACTGTATATTAATGTCTGCCAAGTTATTATTTAGTGATAAATGTAATTCAATTGCACTGTTATATCGTGAAAGAAAATAATAAAAACTATAAGAAATAAGCAAGTAGAATATTCGAAAGGATATAATATTTTCTTGGAGATGAATGTTCATCAAGCTGATTGATCTGTTATTGATATAGTGAATCCATATGTGTGTCTATGCGTGTGTGTGTGTGAGTATTGTGTATGTGTTCATTCCTCAGAGCTTTTGCACCTAGTGTGTATCTGCATTGAGGGACAATAATGAAAATGGGAGGCTTTGACTGTTTCTTATCAGCTAGTCCAGTCCTTAGCAACACACACACACACACACACACACACACACACACACACACACACACACACACACACACACACACACACACACGGCAAACAGCCAGAGCTACGGCCTCATCTCCTCCACCTCCACAAGACATTACAAAGGCTACCTGTGTTCTAGAAGTGTGCAGCTGGGGATGAAAAACATGAGGGTAGTCCTGACACAAGTCCTTTATCAACAAGCAGGGGAGCCAGGAGATGAATGTGTCATGGTGTGTGCTTAGTTCTGGCTCCAAGAGGGATGGATCAATATAGCAGTGGTATTTCAGGAGGAGACGAATGTGTGTATGTGTGTCAGTGAGAGGTTGGAATAAACAGATCCATCTTTATTAGTTTGGATAGCTGTGTGCATCCCACCTGCTATCACATCCCCCACATTTATCAATCCCACTCTAGCTTGCATTACAGCAGTAGACAAATCAATCTCTTTAAATCGCCAAAGCACAGGCAGCCATGATTATACAAAAATTGAGCTCAAGTCAGTGTTACTATTGGCAATGTATGAAAGATTAACTAATACCGTTTTTGTTTTATGGGAAATTCATTTGCATGCAGAACTGCAGGAGATATATGAACGTCCAAAGAAATAATTACATACATATTTCAAACAAAGGAGTCAATAAACAAATCTAATTCTGAACAAATTCAACAGGAACGGTTCTCTGTTAAAGTTCTGAATACTGTTAACACATTGTACTAACAAAGCAGAAGCTTTCTGACAACATTTAGTCAATCTTAACATGAATGCTGGAAAAAAGTGAATGTGTTTTTGGAATCCAAAGATTAGAAAATGGAAATGAAAGAGTGATTAAATTGAATAAGCCTAGAAGAAAATCCTATAATGTTGAGTGAGGGCTGAGAGTGAGAGCCTATGCAATGTGTCAGGGCTTGAGTGCTGTGACGATGTAACGAGACCTCTCTGGTGCTGATAGGGCTGTGAGACTGAGGCATCAGGGTTGCCATAGGCCTGTCGCTCTCTCTAAGAGGATGACACACACGCACACGCACACACTGTCACTCTCTGGGAAGATGACATACACACACAACGGGCACCCAGCCGTGGGAAGGAATGTCAACTTGTCTGAGTGAGAATGGCAGTCACCAGGGACATTGCGTCACACGCCCACATTGCCTGCAATACTGTAACAGTGCCATCACCAGCCGGAGTGTATGTGTTTGATTCTGATGTGCTTATGTGAATGAAGTGCATTCGGGAAATTTTTCAGACCCCTTGACTTTTTCCACATTTTATTACATTACAGACTTATTCTGAAATGAATTAAATAGTGTTTCCCCTCCTTAATCTACACACAATATCCCATAATGACAAAGCAAAAAAAAGATAAAAAAACGCACCTTTGGCAGCGATTACAGCCTCGAGTCTTCTTGGGTATGACGCTACAAGCCTGTTTTTGGGAAGTTTCTCCCATTCTTCTCTGCAGATCCTCTCAAGCTCTGTCAGTGTGTCTGGGGTACGTCGCTGCACAGCTATTTTCAGGTCTCTCCAGAGATGTTTGATCCGATTCAAGTCGGGGCTCTGGCTGGGCCACTCAATGACATTCAGAGACTTGTCCCGAAGCCCCTCCTGCGTTGTCTTGTCTGTGTGCTTAGGGTCGTTGTTGTGTTGGAGGGTGAACCTTCACCCCATTCTGAGGTCCTAAGCCCTCTGGAGCAGGTTTTCATCAAGGATCTCTCTGTACTTTACTCCGTTCATCTTTCCCTCGACCCTGACTAGTCTCCCTGCCGCTGAAAAACATCCCCACGGCATGATGCTGCCACCACCATGCTTTACCGTAGGGATGGTGCCAGGTTTCCTCCAGATGTGACGCTTGGCATTCAGGCCAAAGAGTTCACTCTTGGTTTTATCATACCAGAGAATCTTGTTTCTCATTGTCTGAGAGTCTTTAGGTACCTTTTGGTAAACTCCAAGCTGGCTGTCATGTGCCTTTTACTGAGGAGTGGCTTCCGTCTGGCCACCATAAAGGTCTGATTGGTGGAGTGCTGCAGAGATGGTTGTCCTTCTGAAAGGTTATCCTATCTCCACAGAGGAACTCTGGAGCTCAGTCAGTGACCATTGCGTTCTTGGTCACCTCCCTGACTAAGGCCCTACTCCAGATTGCTCAGTTTGGCTGGGCGGCCAGCTGTAAGAAGGGTCTTGGTGGTTCCAAACTTCTGTGGCCACTGTGTTCTTGAGGACCTTCAATGCTGCAGAAATGTTGTGGTACCCTTCCCCAGATCTGTGCCTCAACACAATCGTATCTCGGATCTCTACGGACAATTCCTTCGACCTCATGGCTTTGTTTTTGCTCTGACATGCACGGTCAACTATGGGACCTTATAAGATGGGTTTGTGCCTTTCCAAATCATGTCTAATTAATTGAATTTACCCCAGGTGGACTCCAATCAAGTTGTAGAAACATCTCAAGGATCATCAATGGAAACAGGATGCATCTGAGCTCAATTTCGAGTCCCAGAGCAAAGGGTCTGAATACTTACGGAAATAAGGTATTATTCTATTATTTTTGTATTTATTTTTTGCAAACATTTCTAAAAACCTGTTTTCACTTTGTCATTATGGGGTACTTTGTGTAGCTTGATGAGAGACATTGTTTATTTGATACGTTTTAGAATAAGGCCGTAACGTAGAAAATGTTGGAAAAGGTCAAGGGGCCTGAATAATTCCAGAGTACACTGTATGTATATAGTGATACATTATTTGGTTATGCGTGTACATAGATACTGTATCTGTGTCCCGGGCTTATTTACCATGGTATTGTTGTGACATTGTATAGTGGTGTTACAATAACAAATCAGAACTCTGATACGCGTTACATAAGTAGTCATAAGATTTTCCACCCGTGGTGACTTTTTGTTTTGGTGGCAGACTTGCACTATTGCAGTACGTAAGCAACCATCGAGAGAAGCAGATAATAACAATGGGACATTGAAGAACATAAGATACGGTTACGGTATGAAGAAGTCAACAATCAGTGTGTGCCGTAAAATATATAAAAACAGGTGCTAATTTCCTCCTTCATGAAATCTACTAACAAGCTGGCTTTCATGGCTGAGGTCCTGAGTTCTTTTGCCAAAGTCAACTGTCTGTTTGTTGACCCACACTCCTGTCTTTACAGGTTCTCTGGTTCTCTTTAAGCACACACAGGGGTTTATTGAAATGATAAGCAGCAGGTTAAAGATCCTATATGACTATTTGAAGAACAGAGGATGAAAACAGCAGTCAAACAAGGCAAGCTAAGCCACTCTTCCTTGGAGTGCTGAGAGACAGGAAGCTAGAGTATATCAACAAGACAAGCTATGCAGCACTACACATGTTTACACAAGTGTATATTTCCAATGAGTACCATAGCCTGAAAAAAAACATAAACACACAACATAAACAGAATCTTTTTCAAAACACAACTTTAATTAGAAAATATTTCCCCAATTTCTTCCCAAATCTATACAAAATATTTGCACCAAATAAGAGTTCTCCCAATGTTAGTCTGTAATATATACAGTGCATCACCTCCTGTCACACTAGCTGTTAATGAGGTGGTCTAATATAACAAAATAAGCTGAATACAATTAATAATTCATCAGAGCCTATGTTCAGTTCTACAAGGAAATATAGCTATACATTTAGATGCACATTCAGACCCAAGTCCTTTACCAAAAATGTTTTTGAGTAAAAAACAACAACACATTCTTCACACTGCAGCAAAGCAATCTTCTCAAACCTGAATAAATTCGATGCATATTGTATGATCCATGCCTGCAATTTGTTATTACTGACTTCAATTTAATGGAAGAGGTTTTAATCTGACTTTGAAGTCCTTTTCCACTGACACACTCATCCTCTGCTTTAGTGACGCACACAGGTCAAAAGTATTATCGCCTGTATTATCTGACAGACTCCATCCTGCTCCACTCACTCATATTTATAGAGGCCATATTGCTTAAATTACACCAATATAGAATCTAATATAAAATGCTACTGAACATGAAACAAGTTGAGCACAGCCTGAACCTGCTAAACTAAATATTGACTGAACATAAATATTGATAGGGGACCAGAGTAAAAGGGCAAGCCAACTATGAATAATGAGTTGTTGTTTATAGTCTTGACACAATGATTAAATCCTTGTTTGCTGTGTAACCTTTCATGCCACTCTGCAGCGAAGCACAAACAACTCCACTGCTCAAATCAAAGCCCTACTGTAGCCTAAAGCCTACAACCATTCACATCATAACTGCATGTTGATTTTTAGAGCTATCAGACAGTGGCAAGACTTGAACCACCCGCGATGCCAGGCGTTCCTTTTAACCGGCCTCTCTGAGCCACCTAATAGCAGTCCTAACAGGGTCCTAGGAATTTAATGAGATCTTTTATTACATTTCAGCTTTAACATCAGCATGCCTGCCAGCTAGTAATAACCCTGTACTTGGCTGCTGCTCTTAAGCACTCTCATTTGTTGGTTAATGTATACATTCACCGGCGTTGTTGTTCCCATATGAACTCAATGTATAGCAGGTCACTGTATAGCAGTGACTGGTCGTAAGGCAGGCACATTAGGGGAAGAGACTAAACAAAAGTATCCACCAAAAACCAAACCAAGAATCCTAACAGTGTACAGTACAGCATTGCATTCCATAACACACTGTATCAGGGGAACCCGTTATGACATCAAGTGATTTCTGACACCTTATCGATCACAGCTGTAGTAAACGCCTCAAATCCCACATTTCTCGCCTGCATCACATCTCACATCTCACACCTGAGACCCAGCGACAACATATACAGGTGTCAACCAAGCAAACCAATTAAAAGACCAACCAAACACAAAATGTGACACAAGCCTTCATTGGTGGCTACTTCTCATAGGTGTGAACTGGTTATGTAATGGCTACAACGCATGTGTACAGTAGTGTTAATTCAACACACAGATAGAGTTTAATCTTTTGTAGTGATCTCTAGAGGCATTTTCTATCAACAGGGTTGTGGTAGGGATAAAGAGTTCTCATCTCCACCAGCTAAAGTCATCACTCACATAATGGAGACACAGCACTTCATGACATCTCTAGTCCAGTTTCAACCACTAGTAGAGCCACTACATCTCCACGCCCTTACACACAACATTATAAAATAACAACCAGAGTGTGTGTGTGTGTGTGTGTGTGTGTGTAAAACAGGTTAGTGATACAGGAGTCATAGGAGTCCCTCCATTCTGTTCTGCTCTCCAGGTAGAGATTCCTTCCTGCAATAAGAAGGTTTGGCCCGAGAGCATCCCCACTGGAGCTGAGATTGAGAGAGAGGAGAAAACTGAGCAAGGGAGGGACGGAGAGAGAGCCTCTTCTGCCCTGAGTGGTTGTTGGTTGAGTGTGGCCCCATAGGTAGGCGGGTCCCCAGGCCCTCAGATCACCCCAAACTCCATGAGAGACTTGAGGAGCACCGTGTCCTTGACGTCACTGAACACTTTGCGGATGTTGTTGGTGTCGGTGGCGCAGGTGAAGTGGGGGTACAGCGTCTTGCTATCTTCCTTCTTGTCCCGGCTGTGAGCCTGCTGCTCATACATCTTCTGGATGTACTTCATAGCATCCTGAGCGTCACGTCGCTTTCCTTCATGTGTGGGGTGAGGAGGACAAGGGACAGGAAAGAGATGGAGACAACCACAGCAAAGGAGGAGAGTGAGAGAAGGGAGAGAAGAGGTCAGGAGATATGAGAATATGGTAGAGAAAAATGGGAGGCCATTAGAAACAAAAATTACAAGCAAAACATATTGAATAATTTTCAAGTAGTATTGCAGCCATCACACAATGTTACCATTTAGCAAAACGTTTAAATGGCAACTGTACATCTAACGGCCAATATGAATGAATCTATACTAATCATTTCAGACTTTATGAAGGAAAGAACAATGTCTCCCCAACCCCCCACCACAGATGCCTGGAGTGATAGCTTAGTGATGCAAAGAGCAGGGTATTTATGGTTGCCATGAGCAACAGGCCGGGGGAGACAGGGTGCGCGGAGCTGATGTGTAGGTAGGTGGGGAAGCTCTAGAGAGGCTCTGCTACCTTCCTTCCACATCAGTGAAGGCACATTGTTAGTAAACTATGTACCCACGCCATACACCTGGAAGTAACATGAAATCAATCACACATTCAACGTTTGCTGAAACAAGAATAAATGGTACTCAAAAAACATTATGGTTTTGCTATAGCCAGCATGGTTATGTATTCATGTGAGAACTCACCCTAAGAAATGGAAACCTCACTAGGTTTGAAATTACTTTCTAAAATGAGGTCTTTGTTATTCCAACCGGAAGCAACAGTTAGCTACATCTCTAATGATTTGAGAAAGAAAAATGAAACACCAAAGGATGTGGCTCGATAGGTTTACATCCATCATCACACGGCTTATTATCTACCAGCTTAATGTGATGGGATGTGTGTGTGTGTGTGTGTGTGTGTGTGTGTGTGTGTGTGTGTGTGTGAGAGAGTGTGTTTGTAAGAGTGTGTGTGTGTGTGTGTGTGTGTGTGTGTGTGTGTGTGTGTGAGTGTTTGTGAGTGTGTGATGTGATGTGAGCGAGAGTGTTTGTGAGTGTGTATGTGTGAGAGTGTTTGTGAGTGTGTGTGTGTGTGTGTGTGTGTGTGTGTGTGTGTGTGTGTGTGTGTGTGTGTGTGTGTGTGTGTGTGTAGAGCTACCTGTGAACCCTGGGAAGTACTTCTGCAGGTCGGATGCCTGGATCTTGTCAGCCAGGATATCTGTCTTGTTGAGAAAGAGGATGATGGAGGTGTTGAGGAACCAGGGGGAGTGGATGGTGGTGTAGAACAAAGCCAAGCTCTCATCCATACGCTTCTGCTGGGGGGGAGTGGGGATGAGGGGGAGAGGGGAGGGAGAGGGGAGGGAGAGGGGGAGAGAATGGGGAGAGGGAGTGAAGGGTAAGAGGAGAGGGGAGAAAAGGGAGAGATGGGGACAGGGTCACAATGGAGGTTAATGAATTCAGAGGGAGACTAAAAAGTGTCCAGGAAAGATAAGCGGCTTAGTGAGCCTTGGTCAGGAGGGAGGGTTGAAGAGATTGCGGTAAGGCAGCAGGTTTTGATAGGCAACAGTAAGACCTGTTGGCAATGGCCAGAAAAAAACTCTGGAGAGAATCTTGACTTACATTGAAGGCCAAGGACGACACAGAGGACAAACAGATAGACTGACTGACTGTTTGACTGACTTGACTGACTGAAAGACAGACAGACAGAAAGACAGACAAGCAAGACAGACAGGCCAGACAGACAAGCCAGCCAGCCAGCCAGCCAGACAGACAACCAGACACACAAGCCAGCCAGCCCGACAGATAGACAGACGCTCACATCAGTCTCTCTCTCCTCCAGGACCTGGTCGTACTCGCTGAGGGAAGCCAGGAAAATGAGGGACGTCACATCCTGAAAACAATGGATCCACTTTCTCCTCTCTGACTTCTGTCCACCCACATCCACAATCCTACCCGGAGAGAGAGAGAAAATGATAAAACACGTTAGAGCATCTTTTAGCACGCACGCACGCACGCACACACGCACACACACACGCACACACACACACACTGTTTTGCCCTTTAATCAATAAGGTGTTTGTGATGCCACGCATGGCAGGGGCCTTGTCTTGGTGAGGCAGCTGGTCAGAGTTGTTAATGAGCTGCAGGCTCCGGACCAGGGACCGTTGCTGCAGGAGTGTCTGTACTCTATGGAGGTGTAGCTAACACTATGAGAGAGGCTGTCATATCCTCCAGTGTAAACACAGACTCCTCTCTTCTCTCTCCTGCTGTCACACATCAAACCTGGTTCAGTTTCCAAGTCTCCATGCAAATGAGCTCTAAAAAAGGCCGGAATTGATACCTCACCATTTCTATCCCACTGTATCCTGCCTGCCTGATTACAGAGACAAATTACAGTCCAACCTTTCACAACAGAGGAGGAGAAAAACGCCACACCTGAACATTGCTGGAACTTTCATGTTAATAATACAAAGGTCTCTTAAGAAACAATTGCATGGACATGTTTGTATGTGATTGTAATTACACCGTGTCCAAAGCAGCCAAGGGTCGAGTCAGACAATATCTCTGAAAGAAAGCCTACAGTCTACTCCTAGAGTTGGGACGATAAACTGAAAGAAAGCCTACAGTCTACTCCTAGAGTTGGGACGATAAACTGAAAGAAAGCCTACAGTCTACTCCTAGAGTTGGGACGATAAACTGAAAGAAAGCCTACAGTCTACTCCTAGAGTTGGGACGATAAACTGAAAGAAAGCCTATAGTCTACTCCTAGAGTTGGGACGATAAACTGAAAAATGACCGTCACCGACACTGACACTCCTCTTACTGAAGCAATTTTGCTAATGTGGTAATTTTTGTGATGAGGCTATACAATGTTCCTGCAGATTTTTGGGTTCTCAAAACCATTATTTGGTCAACAGTAATGTACATGAATCTGCTTTCTGCAATGACAGTATCTGCCCTATTCCTATCTGCCGATGCTGGCTCTCAGCTCTACTCCCACCTTTGCTCACAGAGTGAAGAGAGAGATGCATTCTGACAAGCACATGGATACACGACTGTTGAGCAACATTTCAATGTAGTTGCGGGGGAAAACAAACGTTTTTAAAACAACTACAGTAAATGTAGTTGACTAGAGGGGAAACACCGCTTTCTGTGAGTATAACAATTATTTCTCAACTCTCAATATTGAGGAAATTATAGCACTTTACAAACGGAGTATGTTGCATTTGCGGTATTGAATAGATCAAGTAGCCTATAAAAGCTTAATCAATTACATGACTATCTAATAAAAATATCATATTCAGATTTAGTTATTTAGCTAAGGTGTTTGAGTTTCCACTTCCTCAGGTTATTTATGTAGAATAGGCTATAGCCTAAAGGCCAATATGCACAAAAATGCATCATTCTGGATGCTATTTTGACATGTTGCACAGAATATCAACCATGAATTCCCTTAACATGTTAGATAAAATATCAAACTTCTTTATTTTCTTACTTCTTAATGGCACTGGAAGAAGTAAGTCTAGAGCCCTGCCACTAATGGAAAGTAACTGTGCATTAAAAAAAATATATATATATATACAGTGCATTTGAATTCAGACCCTTTGCTCTGAGACTCGAAATTGAGCTCAGGTGCAACCTGTTTCTATTGATCATCCTTGAGATGTTTCTACAACTTGATTGGAGTCCAGCTGTGGTAAATTAAATTGATTGGACATGATTTGGAAAGGCACAAACCTGTCTACACAAGGTCCCACAGTTGACAGTACATGTCAGAGCAAAAACCAAGCCATGAGGTTGAAGGTATTGTCCGTAGAGCTCCGAGACAGGATTGTGTCAAGGAACAGATCTGGGGAACGGTACCAAAAAATGTTTCCAGCATTGAAGATCCCCAAGAACACAGTGACCTCCCTCTTTCTTAAATGGAAGAAGTTTGGAGCCACCAAGACTCTTCCAGAGCTGGCCGCCCGGCCAAACTGAGCAATTGGGGGGGAAAGGCCTTGGTCAGGGAGGTGACAAAGAACCCGATGGTCACTCTGACAGTGCTCCAGAGTTTCTCTGTGGAGATGGGGGAACCTTCCAGAAGGACAACCATCTCTGCAGCACTCCACCAATCAGGCCTTTATGGTAGAGTGGCCAGACGGAAGCCACTCCTCAGTAAAAGGCACATGACAGCCAGCTAGGCTGATTATCTGGTCTGATGAAACCAGAAGTGAACTATTTGACCTGAATGCCAAGCGTCACGTCTGGAGGAAACCTGGCACCAACCCTACGGTGAAGCATGGTGGTGGCAGCATCATGCTGTGAGGATGTTTTTCAGCGGCAGGGAGACTAGTCAGTGTCGAGGGAAAGATGAGCGCAGCAAAGTGCAGAGAGATCCTTGATGAAAATCTGCTCCAGAGGGCTCAGGAGCTCAGACTGGGTGAAGGTTCACCCTCCAATACAACAACGACCCTAAGCATACAGCCAAGACAACGCAGGAGGGGCTTCAGGACAAGTCTCTGAATGTCTTTGAGTGGCCCAGCCAGAGCCCGGACTTAAACCCGATTGAACATCACTGGAGAGGCCTGAAAATAGCTGTGCAGCGACACTCCCCATCCAACCTGTCAAAGCTTGAGAGGATCTGCAGAGAAGAACTCCCCAAATATAGGTGTGGCAAGCTTGTAGCATCATACCCAAGAAGACTCGAGGATGTAATCGCTGACAAAGGTGCTTCAACAAAGTACTGAGTAAAGGGTCTGAATACTTATGTAAGTGTGAAATTTAAAATGTGTATTTTTAATACATTTGCAAACATTTCTAAAAACCTGGTTTTGCTTTGTCTTTGTCGTATTTTGTGTAGCTTGATGAGGGAAAAAAACTATTGAATCCATTTTTAGAAAAAGGATAACATAACTGTCACGTTCTGACCTTAGTTCCTTTGATGTCTTTGTTTTAGTATGGTCAGGTGAGTTGGTTGGGCAGTCTATGTTCTATTTTCTGTTTCGTATCTGTACCAGACAGAACTGTTTCGGTTTCATTTTGTTGGTTTTGTATTTTAGTGTTCTGAGTTCTATTAAAGAATATGAAGACTTACCACGCTGCGCATTGGTCCTCACCTTCTTCCACCACAGACAACCGTTACAGTAACAAAACGTGGACAAAGTCAAAGGGTCTGAATACCTTCCAAATGCACTGTAAATATTGTGGATTTGTCATTATTAAGCCAAATGGGTCAATATATAGTGATATGACTTTTTGTCTAAATTTCCCAACTCTATGTAGTCCAGAATTTCATCAGCAGCAATGCTGTTCTATTAGTTCCCTTGAGATTATGAGTCCTGGGTGAGTGATATGAGTGAGAGTGTGGCCACCTGAGTGTGATGGTCTTTACGGTGAAGGAGTAGTCATGGATGCCAGTGGTGGGGAATCGTACCCGCAGCACGTCCTGAGCAGTGGGGATGTAGTCTGGGGCAGATATGCGGTCCAGATTGGTCATGTAACTGAAAAGGACAGAAAAACAGAAAGAAAGAGAGAGCATGTTAAAAATGTGAAATAATTAAATTGCCCGTGGTAATGGCAGTAGCAAGTTAATTCTATCTATCATGTTCTTTACATGATACATGTAATATGAACGGTATGCAACAACAATCAACACAAATGTAGTTTTGCAGAATGAATTGAGCTGGGAAATTAGACAAAGGGAAAGGAGTCTTTACCACTGTGTTGGGATTATTGTTTTCAAGGCTTTTGTTGATACACCTTGTCATTAATTGGATGTTGACTGACTATGTGCATGTTTCTTATTATACTGACGCAGAGCCAGCTGAGTAAATACTGAGAGTGCAGAGAGAAGGAGAGAGAGGACACACGGGCGAGACAGGTATGGACAGATACGGGAGGAACACATAGCAGTCCAACAGTATTGCAGTGATTGAGATGAGTCGTTTCCATTCATTTTCTGTAATGTGACGCATTAGCTACTCTGATGTCAACTTGTTGACTTTGTAGAAATGTATTACATTTGAACTTTATTAGTAAATTCATTCTAAAAGGAAACTAAACTTTACTATCGGATAGCTTTCAAGAATGGGTGGAAAGTGGGAAACGATCCTCATTGTGGCTGTGTATTTTATAACATGAAATCAAATGAATGGTGCCTGATAAGATGGTGGTTTTGTGGCTTCAACATGGCTGAGATCTTGATGTGTATTTATTTGTGAACTAGCCCCCTCCAATGGACATCATGGATTTTGCAGTTGATAAGGACAGTGTACAATGTACAGTGCTGTACAATGGGGACAAAGTGTTGTGAATGAAACAACATTTATATTTAATTGTTTTTGATTATTCAAGTATAACATTTTATATTTACATACTTACATTTTACCAAGGAAGCAAAAAACATCTAATGAACATCTACTGAAAAAACTTTGCAAATATTTTACTTGGGGCAAATGCTTAATAAATATGTTCCATGGAGACAGAGATGGAGAGAGACAGAGATAGACAGAGAGAGAGATAGAGATAAAGACAGAGAGCGAGAGAGAGATAGAGATAAAGACAGAGAGCGATAGAGAGAGAGAGACAGAGATAGACAGAGAGCAAGAGAGAGAGAGAGATAGAGATAAAGACAGAGAGCGAGAGAGATAGAGATATAGAGATAAAGACAGAGAGCGATAGAGAGAGAGAGACTGGTGGTACTCACTACTCTGTGGAGTCCAGCAACTGATACTCGCTGCGGCGGCTGTAGCAGACCCGGAGGCCTGGGTCGGCCCATAGATGGCGGATAGCGTCCACAAAGCCACGGTCCAGCTGGATGACCTGCACTGTGTCCACATCCTGCACCCACCTGGCATACATCTGAAGGCAGAAGGAGGGGCTTTAATTGGTTCTAATGTCTGATCCACAGGCGTCAAAGAAAAATCTGTGAAAGCCTCCAATCAAAAACACAGAAACCACATGTGTATAATGTGTTTTGTTTTGGTAAATAGATGCTACAGAGGTTGCCTTTCACTAATGGTTAAAGGTCAGTTTGATTGAACAGTATGTATGGTATGCCACCAGACCCTAACCTCATTCTCTGGGTAGGCATAGGGCAGTCTGAGGGTGATCATAGCCCGGGTCATAGCTTTCACAGCCGTGAAGATGTTCTGGTAGATGAGCTTGGCAAAGTCCTGTCTTTCCTCCTCAGAGAAGCCACTTCCATGGATGATCCTCATCTGTCGGATGAAGGTGGTTTTCCCACTCTCCCCTGTGCCTGAGGACACATAGCCCAGAGGAGAGTCAGAGAGGAGAACACTTCTCTAAGGATGTTTTACATTTTTTATTAAACAATGCAATGTTACAATACGTGTTGATCCGCTGAAGAGTCAGAGACATCATTACACAATGAGCATTCGGCAACTCATCAAAACCTCACACATGCTTTCAAGTGTTACCAGCCATCTGCCTAGTGACAAACCTACTATGAGAGGATACAGTCCTCAGGTAAAAACCTCAGAGGAATGCATAGTTAACCTTAAAGTAAAACTTTCAGGAAGTTGACAGGTTTGACAGATGTAGGCCACCATCAAGTCAGGATGATAGTTTACTGTAATTAATTGGTTATGACACAGTTATTACACACATTTGACTTGTCCTGTCCTGCATCTAGGGCTCGGTTCTAGGCCCTCTCCTCTTCTCTCTATACAACAAGTCACTCGGCTCTATCATATCCTCACATGGTCTCTCCTATCATTGCTATGCAGATGACACTCAACTATTTTTCTGCTTCCCCCTTCTGACACCCAGGTGGTGACACACATCTCTGCGTGTCTGGCAGATATCTCAGCTTGGATGTCAGCCCACCACCACAATGGAAATAATCTGTTCATCTTTATTGTGTTATCCTTGATGATTTTCTTAAATTGTATGTGGAGGTGTCACCTGCTGGAGCGCCCTTATGTTTGGATTTTACAAACTGTCTAATAAATACAATCACTCATTCACCTCAAGCTCAACCTCAGAGCTGCCCTCCTCCCACGGGAAGGCCTGCCCGCTCAAAGACCTCTCCATCACGGTTGGCAACTCCACAGTGTCGCCCTCCCAGAGTGCAAAGAACCTCGGCGTGACCCTTGACAACACCCTGTTATACTCTGCAAACATCAAAGCAGTGACTCGCTCCTGCAGGTCCATGCTCTACAACATCCGTAAGGTATGACCCTCCCTCACACAGGAAGCAGTGCAGGTCCTAATGCAGGCTCTTGTCATCTCCTGTCTGGACTACTGCAACTCGCTGTTGGCTGGGCTCCCCGCTTGTGAGGTCCAGACTGGGAATTTATCCAGGACACCGGGGTAAACACCCCTACTCTTACGATAAGTTCTATGGAACCACAGAGCGTCAGGTCACCCGTTTAATGTCCCATTCGAAAGACGGCACAATACATAGTGCAATGCCCCCAATCACTGCCCTGGCGCATTCAGATCTTTTTTTTAGACCAGAGGGCCTCTTATTGTGCCTCATACCCCCTTTTATTTCCCTTTCGTCAAATTATTGCGTTTTTATTTGACAGAGTAGGCTATTTTGTACAGAATTTCAGGACACCATCTATCTCATTCTTCAAATGTTAACATGTCAACACATGCTTAACATATTTGACTTTCCTTAGTAATGGCAGAAAATAGGCCCTAGACTTAGAGAGGTGTATACCTCCTGCATTCCTCACCTGCTACATTTATTTTACACTCCCAGTCCAGGTGTCCTGAAATAATAAATGTCATTGCATCTTTCTAAAAATATGAATGTTCGTTTTTGGCTTTGCGTCTTTCTCAAAGATATTTGTTTTTTTTTGTTGTTGAATACATCATCTTGTTGTTCTCATTGTTGGTTTAAAATGGGTGAAAAGTCAGTCATTGCCGATTCTGGACACTTTCAGCTGGCTTATATTCCATATGGATTTTTGTCTGTTGCTATTGAATAAAAATAAGTTAATAAACCCAAGAGTGAAGGAAGAAAAAACTAAATGTGTGTAGGCTATAATAAACATAGCCTAGTGCATTTAAAGTCGGGAGACAGAAGATGGAGCTACTGACCGAGTAAAAGAACTTTGATTTCTTTGCGTTCTCTGTTCTTCTGCTGTCGGAGAATCTTCTGAATCTCCTTGTCAATAGCAATGCTCCTCCTCTCTTCATCGTCCAGGCAACAAACCCAGGTCCGACGGCACCATTTCCAGCATGCCATGTCGAACTCACTCATAGGTAGAATTGTTTATAAATTAGTATAATATACATCTCATGCTTAGCAATACTGTAATTCTCAGAAAGTTTTTTTTAGAATTAGCCTATGTTTTAAAAGTAGGTATTTTGATGTTGTCAGACAAAGCACTAAATACATTTCCTGAGCAGTGTGTATTTTTTTTTCAGAATCAAAAACGGGATCATTGTATAATGTCCAATAATTGCACCGACACATTTTACTGGTTATTTATATCATTGAAAGACAAATTAGTGTCAAAAACACAAATGGCTGACATAATCATTTTACTCGACTTTTTGATAGCCTTTTTTTTAATGAATGGTAATTAATGAATGGTAATTAAATCATAATTAGGGGACTTTTCTGCCAGAAAACCATGAAAATTCCGGTCACGAACAAACAAAGAAGTTATTAAAAACAAATAGTTAGTATATAGTTTTATCAAAAAGATTTACCTTCAATGTGTCACACCTCTTGTAAAGCAAATACATCAGACTTTCGTTGCGCGTGATCCATTCTCCCCGTGTTCCTATAATATTTTGTTTAACTGTATGAAGGTTTCGTTGAAGCACAGCAGAGTATTTCCCAGTTTCAATAACAGTTTGTCTCAAACATAAGCAGATCCTTGTTTAAGTCTACTACAGTACGTGTTCGGTAGAATATGCAGGGTATGTAGCTTGGTGAAAACACCTCTCAGTCAATGGAATGCGCCTTGAGTGACATGGACTACCTCACTGCAGATAAAGTTTCGACTGAGGTTCATCCCTCACTCAGTCTGCCACAGTCCCATGAGAATGTTAAATGTATGAAGTGAATGGAAAAAGCCCCTTCCTCATCTGTCAGGGATGTATAAACATCCTTTCAGACTTGTGGAGTAAGTTACTCATATTTTTGCTATACCAAACGAATATTTCATAACTCACAAGTGTCAATAGACATAGATGAATCATTCTAAAAGTGTTTTTGGTGTGAGATGAATGGCATAACAGGTAGGTTATTTGTCACTCCTCTCCCGCCAGCATTCTGTATGTCAATCTTTTGTCTCAGCAGGCAGAACCGGTTTTACACAGGGATTTCATGCACTCTTCACTAGGTCTCAGATATTAGGATTGCCTGAGCGCCACATTGCCATGGGAACAAGGTGAGGTGAGCCACTGCTGAGAAAGGGAGGGGGAGTAAGAGAGATATGGTGAGGGGGTGGGGACTGACGGTAACAGGAAAGTCCCCTTCTTCCTGCCAAATACAAGAAATTAGGTGCCAATTGTGATAACCCAAAAGGCAGGGAAGAGTGCACGGAAGAAGCAACTCAAGAGGGAACTCAGCTCAGGCAGTATGAGCTACGGCCCAGGGGAGCTACCCAATCTATCCTCCCTATCTGTGGAAAATGGAATGAGGTAGCCAATATTTCTCATAAAACAAGGCATTATAAAGGATTTATCACAGAACAATTGTAATCTGTTATTTCAATTTCATGGATTTTGCACCTGCCTCTATCTGCAATCTATGTTGCTATTGTATATCCATGCATTCATGGATTTTAAACGGATATTAGCATTTTTATTTCAAATGTAATACTGTTTGAACATACACTCACCGGACAGGTTATTGGGTACACCCCATTCATGAAAATGGATCTCTACTACAGACAGTGAGCCACGTGGCCGTGGCTTGCTATACAAAGCAGGCAGACAGGTATTGAGGCATTCAGTTACTGTTCGATTGAACGTTTGAATAGGCAAAATTCCTTTGGGCAAATACAGCTAGTTGATGAGAGAGGTCAAAGGAGAATGGCAAGAATTGTGCAAGCTAACAGGCGGGCCTCAAACAGGCAAGTAATGGCGCATACAACAGTGGTGTGCAGAACGGCATCTAGAATGCACAACTCGTCGTTCCTTGTCACGGGTGGGCTATTGCAGCAGACGATCACACCGGGTTCCACTCCGGGTTCCAATCAGCTAAAAACAAGAAGAAGCGGCTCCAGTGGGCATGCGATCACCAACACTGGACAATTGAAGATTGGAAAAACATCACCTGGAACATGAGTTCAGTTTACTTAAGTGGCCTGCACAGTCCCCAGACCTCAACCTAATAGAGCAACCGGTCCTGGCAACCCACATTATGCACACCTTCCGTCTCCCAGGGTAGGCATGAGTATTCCATTACCATCGTTGTCCATCAAACCCTTGCTGGTTCCCATTTCACTGACTGGCTGTCCTTCAAATGTTGTCTCTACAGCTCTAGTGGATTCCGGTGCTGCTGGGAACTTCATCGACCAGGCCCGCCTCCTCCCTGAACATAACTTCATACCCGCTCTCCTCTCCTTTTCCTGTCCAGGCTCTGGACATGCGACCATTAGGATCCGGCACAATTACGCACATCACAGCACCACTCACCCTCATCGTGGGACCCATGTACCAGGAAAGCCTTCCCTTCCTTATCACCACCACACCTGTACACAAAGTCATGCTCGGCCTCCCGTGGCTCCAACTTCATAACCCCATCATATCCTGGTTGAGGATGAGAATCACCACCTGGGGACAAGGATGCCGGAGAACTTGCTTTCCCGCACACTTTGGTTCCACGTTGGTGGAAAGTTCTGTGAGTGCCCTCCAGCCTATCAATCTGTCCTCCCGAATCGTTGGCCCCGTGTGTTGGGATGTAGATGTGGGCACACACTTCCCTCGTCGCTGGACACCCAGGTATCATCCGTACCATCATCCCTCTCCAATAAATACTGGTGGCCCACTGTCAACTCATGCACCGTATGTATCCAATCCAAATCTCCCCGGCACGCTCCAGCAGGGAAACTATTTCCCCTTCCCGTGCCTCAGAGGCCTTGATCTGTCATGACTCCTACCGAAGGTGGCTCCCCTTCCCGTTCGGGTGGCGCTCGGCGGTCGTCGTCACCGGCCTACTAGCAGTCACTGATTTTTTTCCTCCCCCTCCTTGTCTGTTTATTGGTTACACCTGTTGTTAATTAGGTTATTAGTTGGGCTTTATTAGCCAGCCGGCCCGCCTGCTGGGTGTGCGGGATTGTTCTATGTGTACTTGTTGTGCACACGTGTGCCACGGCTGTTTCGTGTACGTGAGCTGTTTTTGGATACGGTTTAGTTCCCCTGTGGTTTGGGGTATTTGTGTTGAGTGGCGTCTGCTTTTTCACCTGGTGGGTGTATTAAAGACGTGCCTACTCTGAACTCTCTGTCTCCTGCGTCTGACTCCTTCCTCCACTACACCCCGGACATTACGGATCACATCTGTCCATAGACTTTGTTAATGATCTCCCCCTTTCTGATTGTTTTACCACTATTATGGTCGTTGTTGACAGATTCTCTAAATCCTGCCGTTTTATCCCTCTCTCTGGTCTACCTACCGCTCTCCAGGTCGCTGAGGTACTATTCCAGCAGGTCTTCTGGAGGACATTGTTTCTGACCATGGTACCCACTTCACGTTGCGTGTCTGGACAGCCTTTATGGAGAAGCTGGGGGCCATGGTCAGCATCACATCCAAGTACCGGCCTCAGTTCAATGGGCAGGTGGGGAGGACCAACCAGGAGGTGGCGAGGCTCCTAAGAACCGGCAAGGGGAGTGGGCCCAGGTCTTTCCCTGGCGGAATACCCCGGCCCTGGCTCCGTGGACTCCAAGCCAGACTGAAGCCCCTGCAGTGGACGAGTGGTTCCGACGTGCGTTTGAGGTGTGGAACACATTAGGCTCCAGCGTGCTGTTTGTCATCAGAAGGATAAAGCAGACCGCCATCGCAGTGAGGCCCCCGTGTCCCATCCTGGTGATCGCGTCTGGCTCTCCACCAGGAACCTCCCACTCTGTCTGCCCTGGGGTAAGCTTCCCTGCCGTAACTTACCCACCATCTACTAGATCTCACCCTCTTTTCAAGTTTCCCTCCTCAGGCCGGTGGTTCCCGGTCCCCTTGCTGATGTCGTCCCCCACGACACCCCTCCGCCTCCCCTGGACATTGATGGATCCCCTGCCGGGTCCCAACTGGACTCCCGACGTCATGGGTGTTGGTGGACAGGGAGGGGTATGGCCCAGAGGAGCATCTTTGGGTTCCGGCGGTCGACATCCTAGATCCCAACATTGTCCGGGATTTCCATCTCCTCCGTCTGGACCGGCCCACTCCTCGCCCTCGGGGCCGTCCTCCTGGCCGGTGTCATCTTGTGGCTCCTCTCCCTCGGGGCATTCCCTCTCTCTGGCGATCGACGTCACCAGTCTACTAACCACCGGCCTGGCAACCCACATTACGCACACCTGGCAACGATTATTACACACACCTGCTCCCCATCGTTATGCACACCTGGACTTCATCATTACCTTGATTACTTCACCCTTTATTTAGCCCCCAGTAGCCTCAGTCTTCAGGCAGTACTGGTTTAGTTCACATTCAGTACACTTCTCTTGTTTATCTGCTTATTCTCATTATTAAACTCCCCTTCTGCACCTGCTTCCTGACTCTCAGCGTATACGTTACAGAGTGTACAGTGCCTTGCGAAAGTATTCGGCCCCCTTGAACTTTGCGACCTTTTGCCACATTTCAGGCTTCAAACATAAAGATATAAAACTGTATTTTTTTGTGAAGAATCAACAACAAGTGGGACACAATCATGAAGTGAAACGACATTTATTGGATATTTCAGTTTTGCACATCGAGAGACTGAATTTTTTTCCCATTCCTCCTTGCAAAACAGCTCGAGCTCAGTGAGGTTGGATAGAGAGCATTTGTGAACAGCAGTTTTCAGTTCTTTCCACAGATTCTCGATTGGATTCAGGTCTGGACTTTGACTTGGCCATTCTAACACCTGGATATGTTTATTTTTGAACCATTCCATTGTAGATTTTGCTTTATGTTTTGGATCATTGTCTTGTTGGAAGACAAATCTCCGTCCCAGTCTCAGGTCTTTTGCAGACTCCATCAGGTTTTCTTCCAGAATGGTCCTGTATTTGGCTCCATCCATCTTCCCATCAATTTAACCATCTTCCCTGTCCCTGCTGAAGAAAAGCAGGCCCAAACGATGATGCTGCCACCACCATGTTTGACAGTGGAGATGGTGTGTTCAGGGTGATGAGCTGTGTTGCTTTTACGCCAAACATAACGTTTTGCATTGTTGCCAAAAAGTTACATTTTGGTTTCATCTGACCAGAGCACCCTCTTCCACATGTTTGGTGTGTCTCCCAGGTGGCTTGTGGCAAACTTTAAACAACACTTTTTATGGATATCTTTAAGAAATGGCTTTCTTCTTGCCACTCTTCCATAAAGGCCAGATTTGTGCAATATACGACTGATTGTTGTCCTATGGACAGAGTCTCCCACCTCAGCTGTAGATCTCTGCAGTTCATCCAGAGTGATCATGGGCCTCTTGGCTGCATCTCTGATCAGTCTTCTCCTTGTATGAGCTGAAAGTTTAGAGGGACGGCCAGGTCTTGGTAGATTTGCAGTGGTCTGATACTCCTTCCATTTCAATATTATCGCTTGCACAGTGCTCCTTGGGATGTTTAAAGCTTGGGAAATATTTTTGTATCCAAATCCGGCTTTAAACTTCTTCACAACAGTATCTCGGACCTGCCTGGTGTGTTACTTGTTCTTCATGATGCTCTCTGCGCTTTTAACGGACCTCTGAGACTATCACAGTGCAGGTGCATTTATACGGAGACTTGATTACACACAGGTGGATTGTATTTATCATCATTAGTCATTTAGGTCAACATTGGATCATTCAGAGATCCTCACTGAACTTCTGGAGAGAGTTTGCTGCACTGAAAGTAAAGGGGACGCCCAATTTTTCAGTTTTTGATTTGTTAAAAAAGTTTGAAATATCCAATAAATGTCGTTCCACTTCATGATTGTGTCCCACTTGTTGTTGATTCTTCACAAAAAAATACAGTTTTATATCTTTATGTTTGAAGCCTGAAATGTGGCAAAAGGTCGCAAAGTTCAAGGGGGCCGAATACTTTCGCAAGGCACTGTATGTGATAGTTCAGCAAATCATGCTTTCAGAAAGTAGTAGGAAGGCAAGGCTACTTCTTTAAAAGTCCAATACGGCCATTTTTTATCTCCAATATCAAATCAATTTTGGGTAACAATTAAGTACCTTACGGTGATTGTTTCCTTTTGACCATTTTAATTGAAAACAAACATTTCTCAAGCAAGAATTTTGCTAAGACTGTCTGGGAGTGGTCTGAGTGGGGAAGGGGAAATTGAAAAGTTATTGGCAGCAAGGTTTATTATTATTTTTAACTAATTTATCAGGTAGGCCAAAACTCCATCCCACAAAAACAGGCTGAAATTTTGGCGGCC
Source organism: Oncorhynchus clarkii lewisi (assembly GCF_045791955.1). Taxonomy (NCBI): domain Eukaryota; kingdom Metazoa; phylum Chordata; class Actinopteri; order Salmoniformes; family Salmonidae; genus Oncorhynchus; species Oncorhynchus clarkii. Next base: position 63,819,755 of record NC_092151.1, on the reverse strand, counting down.
TTTTCAAACTGCTTTTACACTAAAATGGCATTATCATCATTTTCACTATTTCTTTTTATTTATTTATTTATTTATTTTACCCTTTTCGTGGTATCCAATTGTTGTCTTGTCTCATCGCTACAACTCCCGTACGGGCTCGGGAGAGACGAAGGTTGAAAGTCATGCGTCCGCCGATACACAACCCAGCCAGCCGTACTGCTTCTTAACACAGCGCGCATCCAACCCGGAAGCCAGCCGCACCAATGTGTCGGAGGCTACACCGTGCACCTGGCAACCTTGGTTAGCGCGAACTGCGTCCGGCCCGCCACAGGAGTCGCTGGTGCGCGATGAGACAAGGACATCCCTACCGACCAAGCCCTCCCTAACACGGACGACGCTAGGCCAATTGTGCGTCGCCCCATGGACCTCCCGGTCGCGGCCGGTTACGACAGAGCCTGGGCGCGAACCCAGGGACTCTGATGGCACAGCTGGCGCTGCAGTACAGCGCCCTTAACCACTGCGCCACCCGGGAGGCCATTTTCACTATTTCACAGTATTATTCCAACCACATAGTGTGGAAATATATACAAAACATAGGCAAATCATGTTTTTGATTGCACTGGGCCTTTAAAACGGCAATCAGCAGTCGAAACAATAATAAAGAGTCCTCCCTGCCCCTGTTTCAGTAAAAAAAGCCAAGGGATAGGGATTTAGCAACTTAAAATTAATAGGCAGAGCTATGGTTGTACGGACTGACCATCCATGATATCAAAATTATAGTTTTAACCTTGTTTTGAGGCTATATAGTGTTTGTTTACATTATGTTTGCTTACAAACATTGGGATAAAACAAGCTTATATTTTGGTTTCTGGTGGACTACGACAAATGAACTAAGCTCATACTGTTATATTCTTCTAGAATCAATTGGTACATATCATTAATTTCAAAGTCCCAAAATGGATGTAGCAAATGCAGATTGTCTCTTTAAGGTTATCAGTGAACTGACACTATCAGTTAAATAAAGGCCGCTCTCTGTCGGTTAGAATAGAAGGATGCTTTTATTAAGTCGAGCCCAAAAATGTGCACCTACCTTAATTGACCACATGGTGTCACCTGGCTCAACTTTATTGGCCTAAAGCAGTGGCAACTGCATTGCTCCATTTCACCATTCAGCTCAGTGGGTAAATTTGACACTGTATAAAAGTAAGAGGATTGTTGTCAAATAAAGATAATGGACATGTGTGTGTGACACACGCTGAAATCAATCAATTATTCATGCACATTGCTACATCAAGTATTATTCCAAGATGGCGTAGCAGTTGTCCAGTGTAAATATTCAGCTTTTTCCCTTTTTTTCTGTATACATTTCAATCTCTTTTTCCATTTTCAAATTAAATATACAGTGGGGAAAACAAGTATTTGATACACTGCCGATTTTGCAGGTTTTCCTACTTACAAAGCATGTAGAGGTCTGTAATTCAACTGTGAGAGACGGAATCTAAAACAAAAATCCAGAAAATCACATTGTATGATTTTTAAGTAATTCATTTGCATTTTATTGCATGCAATAAGTATTTGATCACCTACCAACCAGTAAGAATTCCAACTCTCACAGACCTGTCAGTTTTTCTTTAAGAAGCCCTCCTGTTCTTCACTCATTACCTGTATTAAGCAGCTTGGTGAGAAGGCAACAACTGTTGGCGCAATTATTAGAAGTTCAAGATGACGGTAAATTACGGTAAATTACCCTCGGTCTGGGGCTCCATGCAAGATCTCACCTACAAATGAATTACTTAAAAATCATACAATGTGATTTTAGGGATTTTTGTTTTAGATTCCGTTGCTCACAGTTGAAGTGTACCTATGATAACAATTACAGACCTCTATATGCTTTGTAAGTAGGAAAACTTGCAAAATCGGCAGTGTATCAAATACTTGTTCTCCCCACTGTACCTTCCTGCAACCCGCCTCACCCAACGTGGTACAGGTCTGCTAGTTTTTTTTAACCTTATAACCGGAACCTCCATCAGAAGCTAGCCTTCAGAAGCCAGCCAGCTAATTAGCTACTAGCTATTTAGTCATTGTTAGCCACAGTCTTTACCTTTAGCACAGACACCGGCTGCTTTAGCCCGGGTAGCCTGGATAATATCTGCCAATCTGCACAGCGTGATATCAGCCCGGAGTATATCGGACTGCTTTTTTCCACCACTACATCACCGGATTCCTGCCGCAAGCTCTGGACCATTACACCGGATCATCGCAGCTAGCTAGCTGCTATCGAGTGGCTGTCGCCCTTGTCCAGAAGCAAGCACCAGTTAGCCTCAAGATAGGCCCATTCCCCCAGCTAGAAAACGAAGTACACCAACTACAACACCTCTCTTGCCAATTGTCCTGGACCTTCTGTTGACACAAAGCCCCGCCGATCCATCACGACTGGTCTGCTGACGTTTTTCGGGCCGATGTGCTCTCAACCGGCCTCTGCGTCGTTGATGTTGGTGAGGACGCAGCTACTAGCCCCAGCCTGCTAGCTCTCTGAGTGCCGTGTCTCACACTCGCCTAGCGTAGCGACGCCTGCCGAGTTGCTCCCTGTTTCGTCCATTGCTGCTTTTTGGACCCTATGATCACTCGGCTACACAGCTGATGCCTACTGGACTGTTCATTAACACGGTACTTAATTTAGTTATCTGTCGGCCCCAGCTGTCAAGTGTCAGTTGTGCAGAGGTGAGAACTGAGTCAGGCGCAGGACACAGAACTGAGTAAAACAACGTACTTTACTCTGAAAAATAAATCAGCCAAAATAAATCCACGCAGGGAATAACAAACCCTAAAACAAAAGACTAACACAAAACCAGGAACAATCACGCACAAAACATAATGAGAACCAGAAGGTTAAATAGGGAAATAATAATAACGTAATGGGAACCAGGTGTGTACAATCAAGACATAACAAATGAAAAAAGAAACGTGGATCGGTGGCAGCTAGAAAGCCGGTGATGACGACCGCCGAACGTCGCCCGAACAAGGAGAGGCACCAACTTCGTCAGAAGTCGTGACACCAGCCTCGAACTCAGGCCCTGTGTGTAGCTAACTGACACACTGCCCATTCATCGCCATTTACCCGTTGTTGTCATCTTAGCTGTTTACCCGTTGTTGTCTTAGCCCTCCCAATCAACATCTGTGATTGCTTTAGGCCTCCCTCTAATGTTAATATGCCTTGTAAACTGTTGTTTAGGGTAGCTCTCATTGTTTTGTTTTCCTGCGGAGCCCCTAGTCCCGCTCTACATGCCATGGTTAGATCCCTCGCACCACCCCCCACATATGTGGAGACCGCACCTAGCTTAACTGGCGCTTCCATAGATGCAGCCTCTCTTATCGTCACCCAATTCCTAGGTTTACCTCCACTGTACTCGCACCCTACCATGCCCTTGTCTGTGCATTATGCCCTGAATCTATCCTACCATGCCCAGAACTCTGCTCCTTTTACTCTCTGTTCCGAACGCACTAAACAACCAGTTCTTTTAGCCTTTAGCCATACCCTTATCCTACTCCTCCTCTGTTCCTCTGGTGATGTAGAGGTTAACCCAGGCCCTGTGTGTCCCCAGGCGCTCTCATTTGTTGACTTCTGTAACCGGAAAAGCCTTGGGTTCATGCATGTTAACATCAGCGGCCTCCTCCCTAAGTTTGCTTTATTAGTCAAACGACCACCCCTCATCACTGTCAAATGCTCCTTAAAACACTTCTAAGAGCAGGCCTTTCTAATCGACCTGGCCCGGGTATCCTGGAAGGATATTAACCTTATTCCGTCAGTAGAGGATGTCTGGTTATTCTTTAAAAGTGCTTTCCTCACCATCTTAAATATGCATACCCCATTCAAAAAATGTAGAACTAAGAACAGATATAGCCTTTGGTTCACTTCAGACTTGACTGCCCTTGACCAGCATAAAAAAATCCTGTGGCGTACTGAATTAGCATCAAATAGCCCCCGCGATATGCAACTTTTCAGGGAAGTTAGGGACCAATTTACACAAGCAATTAGGAAAGCAAAGGCTAGCTTTTTCAAACAGAAATGTGCATCCTGTAGCACAAACTCCAAAGAGTTCTGGGACACTGTAAAGTCCATGGAGAATAAGAGCACCTTCTCCCCGCTGCCCACTGCACTAAGGCTAGGAAACATTGTCACCACCGATAAATCTACGATAATTGAGAATTTCAATAAGCATATTTCTACGGCTGACCATGCTTTCCACCTGGCTACCCCTACCCCGGTCAACAGGTATGCACCCCCCACAGCTACTTGCCCAAGCCTCCCCCATTTCTCCTTTACCCAAATCCAGATAGTTGATGTTCTGAAAGAGTTGCAAAATCTGGACCCCTACAAATCAGCTGGGCTAGACAATCTGGACCCTCTCTTCCTAAAATGATCCGCTGCAATTGTTGCAACCCCTATTACTAGCCTGTTCAACCTCTTTCGTATCTTCTGAGATCCCTAAAGGGGGAGACACTCTAGACCCAAACTGATACAGACCTATATCTATCCTACCCTGCCTTTCTAAAGCTAAGTTAATAAACAGATCACCGACCATTTCGAATTCCACCATTTCCATTTCTCCGCTATGCAATCCGGTTTCCGAGCGGGTCATGGGTGCACCTCAGCCACGCTCAAGGTCCAAAACGATATCAGAACCGCCATCGATAACAGACAATACTGTGCAGCAGTCTTTATCGACCTGGTCAAGGCTTTCGACTCGGTCAATCACCACATTCTTATCGGCAGACTCAACAGCCTTGGTTTCTCAAATGACTGCCTTACCTGGTTCACAAACTACTTCTCAGATAGAGTTCAGTGTGTCAAATCGGAGGGCCTGTTGTCCGGACCTCTTGTAGTCTCTATGGGGGTGCCACAGGGTTCAATTCTCGGGCCGACTCTTTTCTCTGTATACATCGATGATGTCGTTCTAGCTGCTGGTGATTCCCTGATCCACCTCTACGCAGACGTATATCATTCTGTATACTTCTGGCCCTTCTTTGGACACTGTTAATAACAAACCTCCAAACAAGCTTCAATGCCATACAACACTCCTTCCGTGGCCTCCAACTGCTCTTATATGCAAGTAAAACTAAATGCATGCTCTTCACCTGATCGCTGCCCGCACCCGCCCGCCCGTCTAGCATCACTACTCTGGACAGTTCTGACCTAGAACATGTGGACAACTACAAATACCTAGGTGTCTGTTTATACTGTAAAATCTCCTTCCAGACTCACATTAAGCATCTCCAATCCAAATAAAATCTAGAATCGGCTTCCTATTTCACAACAAAGCATCCTTCACTCATGCTGCCAAACATACCCTCGTAAAACTGACTATCCTACCGATCCTTGACTTCGGCGATGTCATTTACAAAATAGCCTCCAACACTCTAGTCAGCAAATTGGATGTAGTCTATCACAATGCCATCCGTTTTGTCACCAAAGCCCCATATACTACCCACCACTGTGACCTGTATGCTCTCATTGGCTGGCCCTCGCTTCATATTCGTTGCCAAACCCACTGGCTCCAGTTCATCTATAAGTCTTTGCTAGGTAAAGCCCCACCTTATCTCAGCTCACTGGTCACCATAGCAGCACTCACCTGTAGCACGCGCTCCAGCAGGTATATTTCACTGGTCATCCCCAAAGCCAACTCCTCTTTGGAGGAGTTGGCTTTCCAGTTAATTGCTGCCAATGACTGGAACGAATTGCAAAAATCACTGAAGCCGGAGACTCATATCTCCCTCACTAACTTTAAGCATCAGCTGTTAGAGCAGCTCACCGATCATTGCACCCGTACAGTACACAGCCCATCTGTAAATAGCTCACCCAACTACCTCATCCCCATATTGTTATTTATTTTTTTGCTCCTTTGCACCCCATTATCTCTACTTGCACATTCATCTTCTGCACATCTATCAGTGTTTAATTGATAAATTGTAATTATTTCGCCACTGTGGCCTATTTATTGCCTTACATCCCTAATCTTAAGCAATTTGCACACACTTTATATAGATGTTTTCCATTGTGTTATTGACGGTACGTTTGTTTATCCCATGTGTAACTGTGTTGTTTGTGTCGCACTGCTTTGCTTTATCTTGGCCAGGTTGCAGTTGTAAATGAGAACTTGTTCTCAACTGTCCTACCTGGTTAAATAAAGGTGAAATAAAAAAACATTTGCCCTGTGGTTGTATTCTGTATGCATGGCTGTGCCTGTGCCAAACTACTGCTCTGTTTCACTTTCATTATGGTTTCAAACAAGTTTGCAGACGTAACACATAATACATGTATACATGGGAAGCATGCTACCCTATAATGTACAGAATGTCAATTAATTCAGTGTAACTGAGCCATACAACAGACACAATATTGATGCTTATCTGCAGTACTAGGGCCATAGCCAGCCCATAGCTGCAATAGTTAATCAGTGCCATCATCAGAGGGCCATTATAACTATTTTGCCTCCTACACGATATAGCAATGGAGACTAAGTGGCACTGGTGTCATAAGGTTTTGAGTACCATTATTATCAGTAATAATGAGTCTGAAGGATCTGAACTTACGGATAAAGAAAGTATACTGAACAAAAATATAAATGCAACAATGTTCCATGAGTTTAAATAAAATACATTTTTCATACACACAAAAACTTTATTTCTCTCAAATGTTGTGAACAAATTTGTTTACATCCCTGTTAGTGAGCATTTGTCCCTTGACAAGATTATCAATCCGCCTGACAGGTGTGGCATATCAAGAAGCTGATTAAACAGTATGATCATTACACTGGTGCACCTTGTGCTGTGGACAATAAAAGGCCACTCGAAAATGTGCAGTTTTGTAACACAACGCCACAGATGTCTCAAGTTTTGAAGCAGCGCGCAACTGGCATTCTGACTGCAGGAATGTCCACCAGAGCTGTTGCCAGAACATTGAATGTTAATTTCTCTACCATAAACCGCCTCCAACATTGTTTAAATAATTTGTCAGTATGTTCAAATGGCCTCACAACCGCAGACCATGTGTAACCACGCCAGCCCAGGACCTCCACATCCGGCATCTTCACCTGCGGGATTGTCTGAGACCAGCCACCTAGACAGCTGACGAAAGTGTGGGTTTGCACAATCAGAGCATTTCTGCATAAACCGTCTCAGGGAAGCTCATCTGCCTGCTTGTCATCCTCACCAGGGTCTTGACCTGACTGCAGTTCAGCATTGTAACCAACTTCAGTGGGCAAATGCTCACCTTCGATGGCCACTTGCATGCTAGAGAAGTGTGTTCTTCACGGATGAATCCTGGTTTCAAATGTACCGGGCAGATGGCAGACAGATTTACTGCCGTTGTGTGGGTAGCGGTTTGCTGATGTCAACTTTGTGAACAGAGTGCCCCATGGTGGCAGTGAGGTTATGGTATGGGTAGGCATAAGCTATGGACAACGAACACAATTGCATTTTATCGATGGCAATTTGAATACACAGAGATACTGTGACGAGATCTTGAGGCCCACATTCCATAACTGCAGGTGGCGGTAAATTGCCAAACTTGGCGTTATACCTATTCAAACACACTCCAGGTGACAGTATGTACCCTTTCAGTTGGTTTGCCAACTCAAATAAGAAAAGTGGCTACTTCAAAATGGAGATGGTTCTCAATAGCGCTGCCAGAGATACTGTATATAATGACGAGATGGTCAACGCCCTAACAATGGGAGTCATTATCCCAAGGGCCGAAAAGCAGGCGCTCTGCATATAGCTGTGTATTACCGCTTCGCCTCTACCTCTCTGGCACTGTCAGTGCTCTCACAGACATGCCTATCTAAGTCTATGGTTTGTCAGTTTCTCTAACAAACTTGGCAGTTTTTAGACCTGCCCGCAATGACAGCGTGTAAACCCCACCCATTCAGTTTTGATTACCCCCCCCTCATTCTCTGTCTTGATTTGCTTTCGCTCTGTCAGTGACTTTTCCTCCCAAGTGTAGCCAGCAACAAGGTAGTGAGTGTACATCACACCCGGGCTGACGCGTGATTACCAAGGGGAAAAAAATAAAAGGGTCGATAAACGCACGAAACATTCAAGGCAATGCCCCTTTTGTTGTCAGCGAGCGTTTTATAAGTGTTTGATTAGTTTGAATCTACCTACATTTTTGGAGGATGATACCACAATGAAGAACGTTAGCCAAATTTGGCGTTTTAGCTAGCTAAGTGTCATATATGGCTAGCTAGCCCGCCTAGCTATATAACGTTAGTCATACTTGTTAGCTAGGTGGTCAAGGCTGGCAAATACAACACAAGCTAGCTACAGTACAGTAGCTTGCTATCCTAGCTAGATAAAGCGAGTACTTTTTTTGTTTTTAATCTTCGTCGTGTTTTGCCGTTTAACAGCTAGTTAGACATTTAGTTAACTAGCAGATGGACAGTTTCACAGAGGCTCTTTGTCACTACTCGGACGTTTTATTGTCTTGGTTCTGGGGCGGCTAGGCGTAGCATGAGACTGTACAGATGTGGCAGCCAAGTTTGTCCCGTTGTCTCCGGGTCTTGGGTTGGTAAGCACACGGCAATTTAAATGCGTTGGAAGAGTCGTTGCTAGAGAACTACGACATTTAGTTAGAAATATATTAGTCATTTTTGGACTGAAACGTTAACTATCCTGTTGACTGTGAATAGCTAGCTAGCTATTGTCGCTGGCTAGGTGCTATCGAGTTTAACTGGGCCATATTAGCTAGTTGTATCTGCCTTGACTAGAGACTTACAAGCTGTCAAATATTTACTGTAACTGCCCAATGCTAGCTCGCGCAAAGGCGTCCTCAAGAGGCCAAACTTCGTAGCTAGCTGGCTACATTTGTTGCATCCACACCACTCATTTATTTTTTACCCTTGGACTGTCCATTCGGATTTACAAAGGGGATTGGGACAATTATTTGTTTTTAAGTGTGAGGTGTGGGCGCCGCATTCAAGTCTGGCGTTTAAATACTGCGGCGATGACTTTAGAATCCATGATGGGTTGTTGCCTGAGCGAGGAGGCGAAGGAGTCCAAACGAATCAACGCCGAGATCGATAAGCAGCTCCGTCGAGACAAGCGAGACGCGAGGAGGGAACTTAAACTTCTTTTGTTGGGTACAGTAACATTAAACCATTCTTCCTCCATACACACACGTTTTCATAATTTAATTAATTGGATGGATGCTTGAAGTCTTCAATTATTGTGATTGGTATGTGATGGCTTTCAATTTCGGAGTCAATTATGCATCATTGCTGAAGTGATACCATTCATCATAATGATATGAGTGTTGTATTTGATCTATAAGGATTTATAGTATGCAAAACAAGTTGCCCCCAATTACATAACAGCCATGCTGCTGCTGTTGCTGCTGTAAACCACAACGTTTCCCTACGTTATCCGATATGTAAAGCGATTTGACTTTATGATTTGGATGGCATTGTGAGAGCAACTCTGCATTGTTTGTAAAGGACTCGTGCATGGAAAAGTCTACACCTGTTGTATTTGAAACATGTGGCAAATAAATATTTTATTTTGAGGATTCTACGTGAAGCCTCCAGGGCTGACATATCTGAGCTGTATTACAGTGCATAGGACAAACATGAGCCCCACAGTGGACACGTCATATAACCTAGCAGTCAAGCACAGAAATAGTTCCAATCGTTTTTTCACCATTCATTTTTCCCATAGGAGATTTTAGAACCAGTTCAAACAGTCTGTTTTATGTAGGCTTTCCCTGGTGTGACGTTTTGATAACTGAAAATGTCTCTTTGACAATGTGACATTCATCAGTATCAAGTTCATTTCCCCTCAGCAAAGTATTTATCAGCAAAGTGGTTTTATTTCGAGGGTGTTGGGAGCACTGTAAGTTATTTAAGATAACTTCCAAGAGTTACAGTTTCAAAAGATGGGCAGGGACTCCACTGTGCTGACTTTAGGGGGACGCTTGTTCCGCCATTGGGGTGCCAGGACAGAGAAGAGCTTTGACTGGGCTGTGCGGGAGCTGCCCTCCCGTAGGGGTGGTTAGGGCCAAGAGACCAGAAGTGGCGGAATCGGTCTTGAAGATGATGCAAGCTTCAACTGGAAGCCACTTTGGACTTTGGATGGTTGAAGACCATGCGGGCTGCGCCATTCTGAATAAGTTGATGGCACAAGCGGGGAGTCAAGCCAATAGTTGCACGAGTCTAGACCAGGATTTCTCAAACTCGGTCCTGGGGCTCCCACTGGGTGCACATTTTAGTTTTGTTCTAGCACCACACAGCTGATTCAAATAACCAACTCATCAAGCTTTGATTATTTGAATCAGCTGTGTGGTTCTAGGCAAAAACCAAAAAGTGCACCCAGTTTGGCCTGGATTAGGACCTGAGCTGTGTGAGGAAAGGTCGTACTCTTTGGGTGTTTTTAGAGCATGAACGAGTCTGCTTTAATGTTTGCAGAGAACTACAGGGTGTTGTACAGGATTATGCCAAGGTTCTTTGCACTCTGGAATGGGGACACTGTGGACTTGTCAGCTGTGATGGAGAGTTCTTGAAGCGGGCAGGCCTTTCCCGGGAGGAGGACAGCTCCGAGGTTTAGCTTGAGGTGGTGGGCCAACATCCAAGCTGAGATATCTGCCAGACAATGTGTGTCGCCGCCTGAGTGTCAGAAAGGGGGTAAGGAAAAGAGATGTCATCCGCATAGTAATGATAGAATAGACTATGTGAGGAAATGACAGTGTAGAGAGAGAGAGAAAGAGGGTCTAGAACCGAGCCCTGGGGGACACCTGGGGGACACCAGTAGTGAAAGCACGTGGTGCAGACACAGATCCTGTCTACCTGCCAGGTAGGATGCAATCCAGGAATGTGCAGAGCCTGAGACACCCAACCCTGAGAGGGTGGAGGATCTGATGGCTCACGGTTTTGAAGGCAGTGGATAGATCTAGGACCAAGGGGGGGCAAAGTAGGCCAACAGGCCGTAACCGGCCTGTCGGGCACTTCAATCCAGCCCGCGAGGCATACATATATTTATACATTTGTAGTAAAAAAATGTTACCCCTTTTTTTTCTCCCCAATTCCGTGGTATTCAATTTGTAGTTAGTCTTGTGCCATCTCTGCAACTCCCGTACAGAGGCGAAGGTCGAGAGCTGTGCGTCCTCCAAAACACGACCCAGCCAAGCCGCACTGCTTCTTGACACAATACCCGCTTAACCCAGAAGCCAGCCGCACCAATGTGTCGGAGGAAACATGCTAACATGCTCTCCAACATATACTATTTGATTACAACCGTATTGATGCCTGGTGAGCTTATAACCCTAAAGCAAAAGATTACTCTTTCTATTAAACAGGCACAAAACATTCTCCCAAGTCGATTTAATACTATTATCTACTCTTAAATCAAGAAAATGGAAATTCAACATTTAAGCCTTTCTGATCATCATGCTTGTTACTGCCAGATACACATTTCAGAATCTTGTAAAAGAGCCACAAGGTGGAGCTTTAATGTTTCCTTACTACAAATCCTACTTTCTATGAAAATTTGAAATTGAATGAATTCATAATGATTTACCCCATTTTTCTCCTCAATTTTGTGATATCCAGTTGGTATTTATAGTCTTGTCCCATCGCTGCAACTTCTGTATGGACTCGGGAGAGGCGGAGGTCGAGAGCCATGTGTCCTCAAACACTGCACTGCTTCTTGACACACTGCTCGCTTAACCCTGGAAGCCACCCGCACCAATGTGTCGGAGGAAACACCATACTGCTGGCAACCGTGTCAGCGTGCATGCGCCCGGCCTGCCACAGGAGTCGCTAGAGCGTGACCAAACCCTTCCCTAACCCGTACGATGTTGGGCCAGTCTCCCGGTCGCGGGATCGAACCGGGGTCTGTAGTGATGCCTCAAGCACTACGATGCAGTGCCTTAGACTGCAGGAGGCCTAGATTGAGTAATTAAAAAAAATATATAAGAACTCCTCTTCTCTCAACTGAGGAAGCCTGCTTGCTGGGAGCCCTCATTTCTCTCCATGAACTCAAAAGGGTATTGGATAACATGAATAAAGGCACCTGGTTGTGACTGTATTCCTCCTGAGGTCTATTTAACACTTTGGAATCAATTAGTTCCACCGTTACTGTTACTTGAAAATATTAACACAGCCGTTCACAAAGGTTCATTTGGAAGGGATTTAAATACAGCACTAATTCCGCTTTTATTAAAAAGGTTACGGATGCCACACAGTGCTCTCACAAACTCCCTCTATCTTTGATAAACACAGTTTAATATCTATTTTCAAATGTTCTGTCTTCCCGTCACGAAACTTACTTACCCAAATTGATACATCTGGACCAAAGCGGGTTTATTAAATGATTATCCTCAGAACCTCCGTCTATTACATACCTTACATGCTTCATCAGAAACTAAAGCTCCTTGGGCAGTTCTCTCGACGCAGAAAAAGCTTTTGATAGACTAGAAGGGTCATATCTTTAGTTGGTTTTTGAACATATGGGTCTTAGCTCCAATTTCATGATTAAAGTACTATATGACAATCCCTCAGCCATAGTAATAACAGGCAATACCTGTTCCGTTCAGAATAACTAGAAGTAGCAGGTAAGGTGATTCTCTCACCTCTTCAATTTGTCTATGGATCCCCTGGCCCTGGCGATTTGATAATTGCTGGAAATTACTCATCTCTCACTTCTATGGATCACATAATCTCATTATATGCCGACGATATCTGACTTTCTCTTGACAATATATCTCAATCCCTCCCAAAAGCTCAGATAATCATAGACAAATGCAGCTCTATTTCAAGTTATAAAATCTAACAATCTGCCCTACTGCCACTCGACCCTGATGGAGGACTCCATCCCAATCGTTTCCCATTTGAAATATTTGGGAATAGAGATTTCCTTCCTTAGATAAAACCATGGCCTGAAACTTTAACAGAACACTCAATTAAATTCGACCGGACTAGATGGACTAATATCCCAGGTTTTTTAACCGGCAGATTATCTATTATCAAGATTAATATATTGCCACAGCTGAATTTTTGTAGTTAAATGCTTCCCTTGTCTCCCCCTTCTGGCTATTGTGATCAAATCCATAGCGCGGCTTCAAAATGTATATGGCCAGCAATGTTTTCGGCACTGAGCAAATTTCAGGTCTGAGCGCAAACTTGAACATAGTGAAAATTTGGTGCAACTTCCAGCGCGTGTTTGCTATGAACAGTTAGGCTGTACCTGCAATACAGTTTTAAGTGGTCATGTAGACTACTGTGGCTATTTTATCATAATGTAAGCCTACCAGAGTGGCCTACCATCAAAACCAATGGAGCTTATGTATCCCATAACATTTTAATATAGAAATAGCTGTTATATAATTTAGCCTACAGTAGCAGTCAATTTGTGGTATGGAATGTAGGCCTACATTGAACAAGACTTTTAGAAAAAAACATGCATGGCTTGACATGAACCTGTTTATCCACTTGTGCTCCAGACAAGGTGGTAAAAATGTTGGTTTTTGATGCAAGAAACCACTTAACAAAATAAAATGCATTATTATTCCCATACCATGATTACAGAGAATCAGCCAAACTATGCCACCCTCTGCCTATTGGCTACTTAGCTTATTCAAGCCTGTCTCAAAATACAACACTGCCCCTTTAAGACAAAAAATAGCTCTTTACCTGACATGCTTTTCAAAGATGTCTAGAAATGTATAAGTTTTGTGCTCTTGTAGGAAGCAATCACTCTCACATTGCTGACTACAAATGATCTATAACTGTGCAAATAATTCACTAACTAGCAAAGAATATGAACAAAATGTGCACACGTGGCTACATGCAGCTCTCGCTTTGATCTTAAAACAAGTGCATCTACTCACGATCATGCTGTAAACACAGTACAGTTCAATGTAAATGGCACAAATCCATATTATGGTGATGCTCTATTTGCATGTAAGCCTACAGCTCTGATTGTTTATGCCACACTGGTCTGTGTAGAGTATGGGCTGACTACAACAAAATCTATTGCATAGTTTGTCTTGTTTCGCTATATTGCATTGAAAGTGGCTAATATTGCATTGATTCAATCAACTGCCACAGTGAAGGGAAACCTTGATCGTGTTAACATGGAAAACTCTAGCACTGGTCATCAACCCTTTCTGAGTCAAGATCACAGATTCAAAATGCAAGCCAAGATCTACCGCTCAGATTTTTTTATAACAGGACTTAAAAAACGCAAGGCTAAAACAGTACTGTAGCAATGATGTTTGTGCAGTAAGCTATACATTATCACCGCATATTTTTAAAATTTAAAATTTTATTTCACCTTTATTTAACCAGGAAGGCTAGTTGAGAACAAGTTCTCATTTACAACTGCGACCTGGCCAAGATAAAGCATAGCAGTGTGAACAGACAACAACACAGAGTTACACATGGAGTAAACAATAAACAAGTCAATAACACAGTAGAAAAAAAAAAGTCTATATACATTGTGTGCAAAAGGCTTGAGAAGGTAGGCGAATAATTACAATTTAGCAGATTAACACTGGAGTGATAAATTATCAGATGGTCATGTGCAGGTAGAGATACTGGTGTGCAAAAGAGCAGTAAAGTAAATAAATAAAAACAGTATGGGGATGTGGTAGGTAAATTGGGTGGGCTATTTACCGATGGACTATGTACAGCTGCAGTGATCGGTTAGCTGCTCAGATAGATGTTTAAAGTTGGTGAGGGAGATAAGTCTCCAACTTCAGCGATTTTTGCAATTCGTTCCAGTCACAGGCAGCAGAGAACTGGAAAAAAAGGCAGCCAAATGAGGTGTTGGCTTTAGGGATGATCAGTGAGATACACTTGCTAGAGCGTGTGCTATGGGTGGGTGTTGCCATCGTGACCAGTGAACTGAGATAAGGCGGAGCTTTATATTGGCTTTGCTTGAATTGCCCTGCTAATGCATTATTTTTCGGGCCATTTTAATTAAACAAAAAAATATATACATTACCGTTCAGACGTTTGGGGTTACTTAGAAATGTCCTTGTTTTTGAAAGAAAAGCAATGTTTTTTTTTGTCCATTTTAAAAGAACATCAAATTGATCAGAAATACAGTGTAGACGTTAATGTTGTAAATTACTATTGTAGTTGGAAACGGCTGACTCTGCCGTCTACACGGTATTTCTAATCAATTTCATGTTATTTTAATGGACAATTTATTAATTTTTTCTTTCAAAAACAAGAACATTTCTAAGTAACCCCAAACTTTTGTATATATTTCAAAATTTGAGGTAGGATATATGATTACACTGGTAAAATATCTGTTGTATTACTTGTGAAGCACAGCTGAGTGAACATACATTTAAATAATATTTAATTGGGCTGATGGTGCCTGCATCTGATGGTCAGTTTCAGCAGATGGAGGGTCCCCCTCTCAAAATCTCCCTGACCATAAAGGGTCACAGTCTTCCAGATTAAGACACAAGTTGAGTTGCTCTGCATTATTTCTGCCTCATGCACAAATTCATGTTGCTCTTATGAACAGAGAAAGTGAAATATTCCTCTATTTATTACTGCTGCAGTGCTTGTTGTAGCACTGAGTGGAAAAAGGTGCATTTTATAAGTTTTGAATACAAAGTGTTGACAGTGCTGAGTAAGAACTTAAACATGAATTCACTCATATAAACAGCATCTCTTTGCTGTATTTGTTGTCTCTCTAGTCATGGTTTTAAACATTTTGGAATCTCACAGTATCAACTTTGCTGTAGCTTTCTTTTATGCCTGCTACGATACTGCAGACACTGTCATCTGAGCCATCCGATTGGCTAGCGGTAGGCTTATAGTGCAATTGATTTGCTCTCTGTGCCTGCCCATTAAGGTAGTTTGTACCTTGAGACACATGAAATAGTTAAAAATGGCAACAGTTCGCCTACCCGGCACAGGGCAGCTGGATCGGATGCACCTACCGCCAACATCCCGAGACAAAAAAAAAAAAATAGGAACAAGGCTTTATCGTGGGTTTTTTTACAGAACATCAACCGGTTGTTGACAACTGCGCTAGATAGTTGAGTGATGTTCAATATCGTGCTTCATTTCTGCTCGGCAGTCCAGGGGGAGCTGCGCAGCAGATTCTGGGATACTGCGCGCACAGCTGAGTGAACATTGATTGCAAGGTAAGTGAGCCTGGAAAAAATGTATGAACTTGGAAAGAGGTAGGACGATTATCCATACCAAACTTCAAATTGTATTTACAGGCGCTAGTACATCCTAAATTGGTTTCGACATGATTCTTCTGCCCCCTGGCTGAGAAGAGAGAGAAATATGGTGTCTCCTATTATCCTGGAAGAGGTGGTCTTCACTCATATATCCTATAATGAATGTCAACTTCGCTTTCGTCCAATTATTACTAAATTTATATTTCTCTGTCAACTTGACGGCCATTGTCGATGGTGATGACATCGTGATGTCACAAATTTTCTGCAACTCCAGAGTCTGGTGATGGGCAGCGCAGTGTAGTGAGCACACAGCAGGGTGACATGCCAAATGGCCTGTTCCCTATTTGCCATTGTCTCAATTTTCAATACATAATTATATATACGAAGGTATGTGGACACCCCTTCAACTTAGTGATTTCAGCTACTTCAGCCACACCCGTTGCTGACGGGTATAAAGTCGAGCACACATCCATGCAATGTCCATAGACAAACATTGGCAGTAAAATCACTTTTAATGTGACACCGTCATAGGATGCCACCTTCCCAACAAAGTCAGTTTGTCAAATTTCTGCCCCAGTGAACTGTAATTGCTGTTATTGTGAAATGGAATCATTTAGGAGCAACAATGACTCAGCCGCAAAGTGGTAGGCCACACAAGGTCACCGAATGGGACCACCGACTGCTGAATCGCGTAAAAGTTGTCTTATCTTGGTTTCAACACTCACTACCGAGTTCCAAACTGCCTCTGGAAGCAAGGTCAGCCCAAGAACTGTTCGTCGGGAGCTTCGAAATGGATTTCCATGGCCGAGCAGCCGTACACAAGCCTAAGATCACCATGTGCAATGTCAAGCGTTGGCTGGAGTGGTGTAAAGCTTGCCGCCATTGGACTCTGGAGCAGTGGAAACGTGTTCTCTGGAGTGATGAATCGCTTCACCTTCTGGCAGTCCGACGGACGAATCTGGGTTTTGTGGATGCCAGGAGAACTCTACCTGTCCGAATGCATTGTGCCAACTGTAAAGTTTGGAGGAGGAATAATGGATTTGAATATAGGCTGCATTTTAATTTGAAATTAAAATGTGCAATTAGGAACTGTTAGGTCTAATTCTTTTTGACCATGTCTTCGGTCTACCTAAAGGTTTCTGAAAAAGAACATCAGTATGTTCACTTTTTCTGTATCAGAGTAGCAAACTCCACAGGACACGGCCCGCAACCAAAACATGCGGACTCTCCTTCACTGCAGCCGACGTGAGTAAAACATTTAAACGCGTTAACCCTCGCAAGGCTGCAGGCCCAGACGGCATCCCCAGCTGCGCCCTCAGAGCATGCGCAGACCAGCTGGCTGGTGTGTTTACGGACATATTCAATCAATCCTTATCCCAGTCTGCTGTTCCCACATGCTTCAAGAGGGCCACCATTGTTCCTGTTCAAAAGAAAGCTAAGGTAACTGAGCTAAATGACTACCGCCCCATAGCACTCACTTCCGTCATCATGAAGTGCTTTGAGAGACTAGTCAAGGACCATATCACCTCCACCCTACCTGACACCCTAGACCAGGGGTGTCAAAGTCAAATGGACGGAGGGCCAAATAAAAAAATCAGCTACAAGACGAGGGCCGGACTGTTCGAATGTTCATTGAAAAATTTTTAAATGACGCATATAGTCTAGTGAACCTAATTGAACCTACTGAAAACCTAACAAATATATTACAATATGATCAGATAAATAAAGCAATATTTTCTTATGGCTCTGTCAGTAATCTTTAATTTTCAACAGACACAAAAGACAAATTTCCTTTATATAAATATCCCCATAACATGAACATTAAATGAAAGAAACTGGTATTCAAGGCACCATCAGTAGACTATATTTTCTATTTTAGCAAAAGTGGGCTAAATTTACTTCAAAGAAAAAACAATAATAGCAATTTTCTATCATCCACTCAACTGAAATATTTTTAAAATATAATTGGATTGAAATACAAAAAAATAAAGTGCAAAAATCTATTAATCAAAAACAACACTTTGTTTAAGGAGAAGTAACATGCAGTGAAAACAAATATTACATTTTAACTTTTAAACTTGAACTGAGTAAAAACTCTAAAGATGTGATTGCACAGTAATGTTCACTTGTTTGAGGTTGAGGGTGATACTTGGTGGTGTCCCATCTTTTCCACAAGTTCATCAATGTTCGGGGTAAGGCTCTGAGCTGAAGAAATCCTCAGAATTGAGTGGAGGTGTTCAGCAGTAAGTCGACTTCTGTGTGATGTTTTGTTCAGGTTCATCAAAGAAAACAGTTGTTCACACAGGTATGTGCTGCCAAACATAGACAACGTTTGAGCAGCCTGGATGCGCAGCTGGGGCATTGTGCCGGGGAGGAAACGGGCGAACTCCGCAGCACCCACTGCCGCATATTTTGCCCTCAGTGCATCATTGCATTGGAGGTCAATCAACTCCATTTGGAGGTTTGGTGGTGAGCTTTCCACGTCAACAGCAAATGGGTTACCGAGCAGTTCCAACCTGCTTTTTTGTGCTTCAAAGTCAGCAAATCGGCGTCGAAAGTCAGCGGCAAGCATACCTATTTTATCAGCCAACTGTGTGCTCGGGAACGCACTGGTAGAGAGCTTCTCTTTCATGGTCTGGCAGCTGGGAAAGTGGCTCAAATTTTCTTTCCGCATCTGCGTCTCCCACAGAGTCAGTTTGGTTTTAAATGCCTTCACTGTACTGTACATATCAGAGATGACACGATCCCGACCCTGCAGCTGCAAGTTTATTGCATTCAGATGACTCGTAATGTCACACAGAAAAGCCATTTCACACAGAAACATTTCGTCTCGGAGTTGTGTTGTGTCTTTCCCTTTGCTGTCCAAGAACAGACAAATCTCCTCACGAAGCTCGAAACATCTTTGAAGCACCTTTCCCTGGCTTAGCCATCGCACCTCTGTGTGATAAGGCAAATCACCATGCTCCGTTTCTAACTCCGTCAGAAATGCCTTGAACTGGCGGTGATTCAAACCTTTGGCTCTGATAAAGTTAACTGTGCGCGTGATGATGCTCATTACATGCTCCATTTTCAAGGCTTTACCGCACAACGCTTCCTGGTGTATGATACAATGATAAGCTGTCAGCTCACCTGTCGCGTTTTCCTCTTGCATCTTTTCCCGTATCTTCGCCACCAGTCCGCTCCTGTGTCCACACATCGCAGGTGCTCCGTCGGTTGTCAAACCCACGAGTTTTTCCCAAGGCAGCTCCATCTCATTTACACATCTTGACACCTCTTCATACAAATCATGCCCCGTAGTTGTGCCATGCATAGGACGTAAAGCCAAAAACTCCTCTGTCACGCTTAGGTTGGAGTCCACTCCGCGGATGAAAATTGACAACTGGGCAATGTCAGAAATGTCGGTGCTCTCATCCACAGCCAAGGAATATGCAATAAAATCTTTTCCCTTTTTCACAAGCTGCTCTTTTAGATTGATGGACAACTGGTCTACTCTCTCGGCAATGGTGTTTCTGCTCAGACTCACATTTAAAAAGAGTTGCCTTTTTTCTGGGCAAACTTCGTCACAAACTTTAATCATGCAGTTTTTGATGAAATCCCCCTCCGTAAATGGCCGGGCTGATTTAGCGATCTCTTCTGCCAAAATAAAACTGGCCTTGACAGCAGCCTGGCCTTGTGATTTGGCTTTTTTGAACAGAGCCTGTCGAGATTTGAGGCCTCGTTTTAATTCCTCTGCCTTTTGTAGCCTTTGTTCCATGTCCATATTCTTGTTTTTGTCCGCGTGTTTCGTTTCATAATGTCGTCTCAGATTATACTCTTTCAGTACCGCCACACTTTCTCCACACAGAAGACACACAGGTTTTCCAGCTACCTTCGTGAACATATACTCCGACTCCCACCTTGTTTGAAACCCCCGGTTCTCAGTATCCACCTTCCGTTTTGCCATTTTTGATGGGTATCTGAAAGTTAATTTTACTGTGATGCTGACGACTGCTGTGCCAATAAATATTGAAATGAAGCAGCCTACTGCTCGGTGCGTCACCTTTGCATTGTGGGAAATGTAGTATTGGTGCGTGTAAAAGATCTGCGGGCTGCCGGCTTGCTGCGGGCCGGTTCTAATAATAAATCAAGATCATCCCAGGGGCCGTAAAAAACCTTCTTGCGGGCCGGATGTGGCCCGCGGGCCTTGACTCTGACATATGTGCCCTAGACCCACTCCAATTTGCTTACCGCCCAAATAGGTCCACAGACGATGCAATCTCAACCACACTGCACACTTCCCTAACCCATCTGGACAAGAGGAATACCTATGTGAGAATGCTGTTAATTGACTACAGCTCAGCACTTAACACCATAGTACCCTCCAAACTCGTCATCAAGCTCGAGACCCTGGGTCTCGATCCCGCCCTGTCAACTGGGTACTGGACTTCCTGACGGGCCGCCCCCAGGTGGTGAGGGTAGGTAACAACATCTCCACCCCGCTGATCCTCAACACTGGGGCCCCACAAGGGTGCGTTCTGAGCCCTCTCCTGTACTCCCTGTTCACCCACGACTTTGTGGCCATGCACGCCTCCAACTCAATCATCAAGTTTGCGGACGACACTACAGTGTTAGGCTTGATTACCAACGATGAGACGGCCTACAGGGAGGAGGTGAGGGCCCTCGGAGTGTGGTGTCAGGTAAATAACCTCACACTCAACGTCAACAAAACTAAGGAGATGATTGTGGACTTCAGGAAACAGCAGAGGGAGCACCCCCCCTATCCACATCGATGGGACAGTAGTGGAGAGGGTAGTAAGTTTTAAGTTCCTCGGCGTACGCATCACAGACAAACTGAATTGGTCCACGCACACAGACAGCATCGTGAAGAAGGCGCAGCAGCGCCTCTTCAACCTCAGGAGGCTGAAGAAATTTGGCTTGTCACCAAAAGCACTCACAAACTTCTACAGATGCACAATCGACAGCATCCTGTCGGGCTGTATCGCCGCCTGGTACGGCAACTGCTCCGCCCACAACCGTAAGGCTCTCCAGATGGTAGTGAGGTCTGCACAACACATCACCGGGGGCAAACTACCTGCCCTCCAGGGCACCTACACCACCCGATGTCACAGGAAGGCCATAAAGATCATCAAGGACAACAACCACCCGAGTCAGTACAGGTGCATCAAAGCAGGGACCGAGAGACTGAAAAACAGCTTCTATCTCAAGGCCATCAGACTGTTAAACAGCCACCACTAACATTGAGTGGCTGCTGCCAACACATTGACTCAACTCCAGCCACTTTAATAATGGGAATTGATGGAAATTGATGTAAAATATATCACTAGCCACTTTAAACAATGCTACTTAATATAATGTTTACATACCCTACATTATTCATCTCATATGTATATACTGTACTCTATATCATCTACTGCATCTTTATGTAATACATGTATCACTAGCCACTTTAAACTATGCCACTTTGTTAACACCCTACATTACTCATCTCATATGTATATACTGTACTCGATACCATCTACTGCATCTTGCCTATGCCGTTCTGTACCATCACTCATTCATATCTTTTTGTACATATTCTTTATTCCTTTACACTTGTATGTATAAGGTAGTAGTTTTGGAATTGTTAGATTACTCGTTGGTTATTACTGCATTGTTGGAACTAGAAGCACAAGCATTTCGCTACACTCTCATTAACATCTGCTAACCATGTGTATGTGACAAATAAATTTGATTTGATCATGGACTTGTTAGAGGTCTGTCCATCTTTTGCCCTTTCGTCAGGTCTGCTGGCTCACCTTTATCATTCGGCCTGAAAACAAAGAACTGCCAACTAGGTGTAAATATGCTTTTCTTTCCCACAAAGTCAGCCATAGATTTTCTGATTTAGCGTCGCCATACTGTAGTGGAACTTCCTTGTTCTACAGTTTGAAACTGTTGGAAAGTAGTTCAATGGAAGAATATTGCAAATGCACTTAGCCAGATCAAGATGCCATCACAATAGCCTACACTTGATACACTATATTTGTTTTGAACCTTTTTACACGTACTAACGGGTGTGATCATTCTACAGTGGTCCCTGCAACGTATGCTCAAAACGATGTGACTATTAAGCTTATTTAGAGCGTCCAGTTTCGATTGACGCAACAGTCAGCATTGGAGCTAGCCACTTAAAAAAAATGTCCTGAACGTGACCAGTTTATTTTTGGATGCAATGTTAAGAAATTCACAGAAGTAGCGACAGCATACACAATCATCCAAACTGGAAAATGTAGGCTATGTTAGTGCTAACTGAGGAAAGATTGACGTAACTCAAGCTGCCATTTTTAGAGAACTCTTGGCTGACAGAAGCCACAATATGAATTAGCTAATAGTAATTACTATTCACAATTCATTACATCACGGGTGAGCTCAACAATGATCTAAATACGAGACACTTTCTAGAAATCAAAAGTAATCCGACGATGGATAGTTTGTGTGCGTCGCCATGTTTGTTCTTTTGCGTCAAATAAAAATGAGGAGACGAGTTTCATTTGCAGTATACATGTTGAAGGGGTTGTCATCTACTATTGTTCACTTGCCTTCATTCACTCCTGGAAGTTTACTCGAAAGATAAGTGAACCATTGCTTCACCTCATAACGTCTTTGGTCTGACAGACGTTTACGTGACACCCAGAATGCATTGTATGTCAACAAACATGGCGCCGCAAATAGCTTAGCCTTAGCTCATTTTATAATCAGGACAACAAAACACCTGAAAAGTATTTTACACACACAGGTGTCTGTTACAATCAATGCAATAATCGGAATGCATTATTTGTCACCAGTACTTGAAAACGGTAAATGCATTATGCTCCGTACATACATAGATACATACATAGGAAACAAGATGATATACAGAAAATAATGCACGTACTTTGATAGGAACGCACATATCCAAAGTTATTATTTGTAAGTAAAACAACAATGCGAGTGCCAGCCAGAAAATGTGCAAGACTGCGCAAATGTTTGCATACTTGATGTGCGTAAAAAATGGGGAAGGGCTGTGCTCGAAGAGCGACATTTGTCCGGCTCAGTAAAGATTCAAACATAAATTGTCCGCAACACAGAAATGCGCTACTTCACCTCAAATCAAACTGTTGTTAGAAAATACAACCTGTTTGAAAATCAAATTGAATCATAGCCTCTAGATAATTAACAGGCAGCTCGAGTTAACTGTACTGTTGCGTAACGTCACATTTTGGAACAGTGAGTGCATTCTGACATCACGTGCATAAAAAAAAAACTCGGGCTGCATCGACCATTAGAAAAGGTTAGAAGGTAGGTTAATATTATTGATATCTGAGTATTGTTATGGACAATAAAAACATAGTCCTACCAATTTTGGAAAATCATTCTGCAGCCTAGACTAGATCATTTTTCAATAACTAGGCCTAGCAATGTCCTTTACCAGACTCTGGAGGTGCAGTCAAATTTGTGACATCACAATGTCATCACCATCGACAGTGGCTGTCAAACATAGTTGACAAATAGAAGTTGCGTAATAATTGGACGAAAGCGAAGTTGACATTCATTATTGGATATTTGAGTGAAGACCACATCTTCCAGGATAATAGGAGACACCATATCTCTATTCTCAGCCAGAGGGCAGAAGAATCATGTCAACCAATTTAGGATGTACTAGCGCCTGTAAATACAATTTGAAGTTTGGTATGGATAATCCTCCTACCTCTTTCCAAGTTCGTAAATTTTTTTTCCAGGCTCACTTACCTTGCAATCAATGTTCACTCTGAGCTGCGCGCGCAGTATCCCAGAATCTGCTGCGCAGCTCCCCCTGGACTGCCGAGCAGAAATGAAGCAAGATATTGAACATCACTCAACTATCTAGCGCAGTGGTCACCAACCGGTCGATCTCAAAGGCATTCCTAGTCAAAACCTAAAATGTTCTGTAAAAAAACCAACAATAAAGCCTTGTTCCTAGATGGCTAACTAGCTCCTAAAATAGCAAACCGAATGCCCAACAGCATTTAGCACTTTTTAGACGGTTAACTTAATAGTTTAAAGATATCAAGCTGTCAAACAGTTGTTCCATACTGTAATTAGATCTGTAATTACCTTGTGTGTGTACAGTTGAGGTCGGAAGTTTACATAAACCTTAGCGAAATACATTTAAGCTCAGTTTTTCACAATTCCTGACATTTGATCCTAGTAAAAATTCCCTGTCTTAGGTCAGTTAGGATCACCACTTCATTTTAAGAATGTGAAATGTCAGAATAATAGTATAATTATTTATTTCAGCTTTTATTTCTTTCCACACATTCCCAGTGTGTCAGAAGTTTACATACACTTAATTAGCATTGGGTAGCATTGCCTTTAAATTGTTTAACTTGGGTCAAACGTTTCAGGTAGCCTTCCACAAGCTTCCCACAATAAGTTGGGTGAATTTTGGCCCATTCCTCCTGGCAGAGCTGGTGTAACTGAGTCAGGTTTGTAGGCCTCCTTGCTCGCACACGCTTTTTCAGTTCTGCCCACAAATTGTCTATAGGGTTTAGGTCAGGACTTTGTGATAGCCCCTCCAATACCTTGACTTTGTAAAATCAAATTGTATTTGTCACATACAGTCGTGGCCAAAAGTTGAGAATGACACAAATATACATTTTCACAAAGTCTGCTGCCTCAGTTTGTATAATGACAATTTGCATATACTCCAGAATGTTATGAAGAGTGATCAGATGAATTGCAATTAATTGCAAAGTCCCTCTTTGCCATGCAAATGAACTGAATCCCCCAAAAACATTTCCACTGCATTTCAGCCCTGCCACAAAAGGACCAGCTGACATGTCAGTGATTCTCTCATTAACACAGGTGTGAGTGTTGACGAGGACAAGGCTGGAGATCACTCTGTCATACTGATTGAGGTCAAATAACAGACTGGAAGATTCAAAAGGATGGTGGTGCTTGGAATCATTGTTCTTCCTCTGTCAACCATGGCTACCTGCGTGCCGTCATCATTGCTTTGCATAAAAAGGGCTTCACAGGCAAGGATATTGCTGCCAGTAAGATTGCACCTAAATCAACCACTTATCGGATCATCAAGAACTTCAAGGAGAGCGGTTCAATTGTTGTGAAGGCGGCTTCAGGGCGCCCAAGAAATTCCAGCAAGCGCCAGGACCGTCTCCTAAAGTTGATTCAGCTGCGGGATTTGGGCATCACCAGTACAGAGCTTGCTCAGAAATTGCAGCAGGCAGGTGTGAGTGCATCTGCACGCACAATGAGGTGAAGACTTTTGGAGGATGGCCTGGTGTCAAGAAGGGCAGCAAAGAAGCCACTTTTCTCCAGGAAAAACATCAGGGACAGGCTGATATTCTGCAAAAGGTACAGGGATTGGACTGCTGAGGACTGGGGTAAAGTCATTTTCTCTGATGAATCCCCTTTCCGATTGTTTGGGGCATCCGGAAAAAAGCTTGTCCGGAGAAGACAAGGTGAGCGCTACCATCAGTCCTGTGTCCTGCCAACAGTAAAGCATCCTGAGACCATTCATGTGTGGGGTTGATTCTCAGCCAAGGGAGTGGGCTCACTCACAATTTTGCCTAAGAACACAGCCATGAATAAAGAATGGAATCAACACATCATCCGAGAGCAACTTCTCACAACCATCCAGTAAAGGTTTGGTGACGAATAATGCCTTTTCCAGCATGATGGAGCACCTTGCCATATGGCAAAAGTGATAACTAAATGGCTCGGGGAACAAAACATCAATGTTTTGGGTCCATGGCCAGGAAAGTCCCCAGACCTTAACCCCATTGAGAACTTGTGGTCAATCTTCAAGATGCAGGTGGATAAACAAACAACCCACAAATCCGGACAAACTCCACGCATTGATTATGCAAGAATGGGCTGCCATCAGTCAGGATGTGGCCCAGAAGTTAATTGACAGCCTGCCAGGGCGGAGTTCTTGAAAAAGAAGGCTCAACACTGAAAATATTAACTCTGCATCAACTTAATGTAATTGTCAATAAAAGCCTATGACACTTATGAAATGCTTGTAATACTTCAGTATTCCATGATATCTGACAAAAAGGCTCTGAAGCAGAACTTTGGTGTCATTCTCAAAACTTTTGTCCATGACTGTACGCATGGTTAGCAGATGTTAACGCGAGTGTAGCGAAATGCTTGTGCTTCTAGTTCCGACCATGCAGTAGTATCTAACAAGTAATCTAACAATTTCACAACTACCTTATGTAAAGGAATGTATTAGAATATGTACATAAAAATACATGGATGAGCGATGGCCGAATGGCATAGGCAAGATGCAGTAGATTGTATAGAGTACAGTATATACATATGAGTAATGTAGGGTATGTAAAAATTGTTTAAAGTGGCTAGTGATACATTTATTACATCCCATTTTTAATTATTAAAGTGGCTAGAGATGAGTCAGTATGTTGGCAGCAGCCACTCCATGTTAGTTTTGGCTGCTTAACAGTCTGATGGCCTTGAGATAGAAGCTGTTTGTCAGTCTCTCGGTCCCCGCTTTGATGCACCTGTACTAATCTCACCTTCTGGATGATAGCGGGGTGAACAGGCAGTGGCTCGGGTTGTTGTTGTCCTCAATGCTCTTTTTGGCCTTCCTGTGACATCGGGTGGTGTAGGTGTCCTGGAGGGCAGGTAGTTTGCCCCCGGTGATGCGTTGTGCAGACCTCACTACCCTCTGGAGAGCCTTACGGTTGTGGGCGGAGCAGTTGCTGAACCAGGCAGTGATACAGCCCGACAGGATGCTCTCGATTGTGCATCTGTAAAAGTCTGTGTGTTTGGTGACGAGCTGAATTACTTCAGTCTCCTGAGGTTGAAGAGGCGCAGCAGCGCCTTCTTCACCACGCTGTCTGTGTGGGTGGACCATTTCAGTTTGTCCGTGATGTGTACGCAGAGGAACTTAACTTTCCACCTTCTCCACTACTGTCCCGTCAATGTGGATAGGGGGCTGCTCCCTCTGCTGTTTCCTGAAGTCCACAATCATCTTTTTTGTTTTGTTGACATTGAGTGTGAGGTTATTTTCCTGACACCATATGCCGAGGGCCCACACCACCTCCCTGTAGGCCGTCTCGTTGTTGTTGGTAATCAAGCCTACCACTGTAGTGTCGTCTGCAAACTCGATGATTGAGTTGGAGGCGTGCATGGCCACGCAGTCATGGGTGAACAGGGAGTACAGGAGAGGGCTGAGAACGCACCCTTGTGGGGCCCCAGTGTTGAGGATCAGCTGGGTCGAGATGTTTCCTACCCTTACCACCCGGGGGCAGCCCGTCAGGAAGTCCAGGACCCAGTTGCACAGTGCGGGGTCGAGTCCCAGGGTCTCGATCTTAATGACGAGTTTGGAGAGTACTAATGGTGTTAAATGCTGAGCTGTAGTCGAACAGCATTCTTACATAGGTATTCCTCTTGTCCAGATGGGTTAGGGCAGTGTGATTGCATCGTCTGTGGACCTATTGGGGCGGTAAGCAAATTGGAGTGGGAATAGGGTGTCAGGTAGGGTGGAGGTGAAATGGTCCTTGACTAGTCTCTCAAAGCACTTCATGATGACTGAGGTGAGTGCTTGGGGGCGATACTCATTTAGCTCGGTTACCTTAGCTTTCTTGGGAACAGGAACAATGGTGGCCCTCTTGAAGCATGTGGGAACAGCAGACTGGGATAAGGATTGATTGAATATGTAGGATTGATTGAATATGAATATATGTATATATATACACACCATCCAGCTGGTCTGCGCATGCTCTGAGGACGCGGCTAGGGATGCCGTCTGGGCCGGCAGCCTTGCAAGGATTAACACGTTTAAATGTTTTACTCACGTTGGCTGCAGTGAAGGAGAGCCCGCAGATTTTGGTAGCGGGCCGTGTCGGTGGCACTGTATTGTCCTCAAAGAGAGCAAATAAGTTTTTTAGTTTGTCTGGGAGCAAAGCATCGTGGTCCGCAACGGGGCTGGTTTTCTTTTTGTGGTCTTTTTGTTGTCCTTAAGCCATTTTGCCACAACTTTGGAAGTATGCTTGGGGTCATTGTCCATTTGGAAGACCCATTTGTGACCAAGCTTTAACTTCCTGACTGATGTCTTGAGATGTTGCTTCAATATATCCACATAATTTTCCTGCCTCGTGATGACATCTATTTTGTGAATTGCACCAGTCCCTCCTGCAGCAAAGCACACCCACAACATGATGCTGCCACCCCTGTGCTTAGACTTCAATATACTTGTAAAATCTATGGCAAGACCTGAAAATGGTCTATCGATGATCAACAACCAATTTGACAGAACTTAATCCATTTTGAATCCTAATAATAATAATAATAATAATAATAATAATAATAATAATAATAATTGAATAATAATCATCAAATGTTGCACAATCCAGGTGGCGAGAAGCTCTTAACTTCTTGACCATACTTGAGACGCAGACGTCTCAAGTATGCCCCTGGAAATGCAAATGCGCTACGCTAAATGCTAAATGTACTCGTTACAACTCAATCTTTGATCAAAATTCACAAGCAGGGTATTGAATTAAAGCTACACTCGTTGTGAACCTAGCCAGCAAGTCAGATTTTTAAAATGCTTTTCGGCGAAAGCATGAGAAGCTATTATCTGATAGCATGCACCCCCCAAAATGCCAGCACGACACGTAAACAACAGATTTTGCGGTAGCCGGCGCTACCCAAAACGCAGAAATAAAATATAAAACATTCATTACCTTTGACGAGCTTCTTTCTTGGCACTCCTATATGCCCCATAAACATCACTATTGGGTCTTTTTTTCGTTTAAATCGGTCCATATATACCCAAAATAGCTTTGTATGGAAGCTGTGTCATTCAGAAAAAAACATTGTTTTTAAACGCTGCGTAATTTTTTTAAATTAAAAAAGTCGACGATAAACTTTCACAAAACACTTCGAAATCCTTTTGTAATCCAACTTTAGGTATTAGTAAACGTTTATAATCTATCAAAATGATTACAGGGCGATGTATTTTCAATAGGTCTTCACTTGCAAAACAATGGCTGATAATGTCTTCATCAACTACATCCGGGTCAAGACTGGGAAAATGGATGCCAGATAGATGGATTTTCCAACAATTAATTCAATTAAAAATGAGGCCATCGTGTGGAATTTGTATGAATTGCAGGCAGGTCGATATTAAATTCTGTTCTCTTTTAACAACTCGTGGAAGTGACTTATGGAAATTATTTTTAGCTTTCAGAGAGCAGTTTTTCTTGCGTTTTTCAATGAAACACACGATCTGTTATAGTCACAGCCGTGATTTAACCAGTTTTATAAACTTCAGTGTTTTCTATCCACACATACTAATCATATGCATATACTATATTCCTGGCATGAGTAGCAGGACGCTGAAAAGTTGCGCGATTTTTAACAGAATTTTCGAAAAAGGAGGGGGTAGAAGTAAGAGGTTAAGGGACTTACCCAGAGAGGCTCACAGCTGTAATCACTGCCAAGGGTGCTTCTACAAAGTATTTACTTAGGGGTGTGTGAGTGATGTATTTCATCTTCAATAAATTAGCTAAAATGGCTAAATATTTTTGCTATTATTGTAGGGTATTTTGTGTAGATGGCTGAGGGGATTGGATGGAGACGTTGGCTGGGTGGGGAATGGGATGGATGGGAGGTTGGGGCTGGAGGTCTACTTATTTTCTATATTTTATTTTTTTTCCTGTTCATGCTGAATTCATTTATTATTCAACTTTGTATTTCTTAGTTGTTTTTTAAGCGGCAGCCTACGGGTACAGGTGGGCTGGAGGATTGAGGGAGGAGAAAGTGGGGAAGAGTTTCCCAGGGTTGGAGACAGAAGCTTGACATTTTGAGTGATAGAACGCAGCATTCGCAATGGATACAGAGGAAGATGAGGTAGAGAGGAGAGAGTAGAGGCATGAAAAAATGATGCGGAAATGAAGTGTAGGTCAACGAGGCAGTCAGGAGGGAGAAGGATTTAGCAGAAGGAAGAGGGTAGGATGGGGGAGAGAGCGAAGATTGCAGCGGCGCATGACCATCTGGGTAAGAGCTGAGTAGTGACTACTCAGCCCAAAGTAGTGATCAGAGATGTGGGGGGGTTGCAGTGAGATTAGTAGGCAACAGCCTCTAGTGAAAATGAGGTTGTGCATATTGTCTGCCTTGAGTGGGAGGTGATTGGGAAAGAGTAAGGTCAAAAGAGGAGAGGTGGAAAGAAATTTACTGAAGTCTGGCGTCGGGAGATTAGTCACCCAGTACGATGAGTGGTGAGCCATCTTTGGGGAATTAGCTTATCAAGGTGTCAAGCTCATTGAACAATCCAAGGGCACCTGGTGGGTGATAGATGACAACAATGTTAAGCTTGAGTGGACAAGTGACAGCATGGATTTCAAATGAAGAGATAGACAGGCGAGAGAGGGAGAGAAGACAACATCTTTTGGATTATGAGAGAACATAGTCAGATGACGAGAGAGCAGCTGGAAAAGGAGTGTTCTCTGGGGAAATCCATGTCTCAGTCACCCAAAAGTGTAGGAACTAAAGGGCAACATGCTGAGATGAACTCAGCCTTATTGACTGCAAATCGACAGTTCCAAACGCTGCCGCAGACTAGGAGTTCCACATGGGTTGTGTGCAGACTAGGAACTCCACATGGGTTGTGTGCAGACTAGGAGTTCAACATGGGTTATGTGCGCAGAATACACTAAATTAGAAAGGTTGCAGCCGGGGGTGGGAGCGTTTGTATAACCTACAGGGAGAGGAGCGAACTGGGATGGGAAACACATACTTGCCAACGCTATAAAGAGTAAAATGAGCTCATCAAAATAACTTGGTAAGATACTCAAGTGAGTGGCGTGACGCCTTCCTCTCTTTCCTTGAACAACTCAAAACAACTCGGCAGAACGTCTAAGACAGCACTTCAGTTGAATTGCCCTATCAAGACAATATCAACAACTACTTATTGAATAAAATAATATACTTGCTTGCTACTCTAGTAAGTAGATTCCCCCCCCAAACTATTGATGGAATTGTCGTCAAACATTTCTCTTCAAGTAACGATTAAGTCATTTATTAATCAATACCACAAACCCGGAACAGCGACAACATGGTCATGTGTCTGTGAATCACAACATTAAAGACAGAGTGATCACATCATTTCCACTAATTGAGCCATAGACAATACAACTCAAGCATTGAGGGCAGCATTTTGATGACAATGTAGTGGTTTACACTATGTCTACTGTGTGTGTGAATGATGGAAGAATCTTACCCCAGTTGTAGGCCCATTTGAGTGTGTGGAGTCCCTTGTTGAATGTCTTTGGGTCTGCTTCTATAAAGTCAAAATACAGGAAGTTAAGTCTGTGGCTTATATTGAATTAAAAGTTGACACATGATAAATCTTAAGCAATACCATGCAACAAACTACTACACATATGAAAGGCTGTACCACATATACCAGTACTATAGCCTACACATGGAGAGGAACCTAAAGGCACATACAGAGCCAACCAATATTACTCACCTGACAGACTAGTGTGTACTAGTGCTGCCTTGGCTCCAGTCTTCTCTTCTATATCTGCTCCCTTCTTAGCAGCCATTGCTGTAGCATCAGTCAACTTCAACTTGAGTGTCACATGCGTTATATCAATACCGTCTAAATCAGGGGTGTCAAAGTCAAATGGACGGAGGGCCAAATAAAAAAATCAGCTACAAGACGAGGGCCGGACTGTTCGATTGTTCATTGAAAAATTTTTAAATGACGCATATAGTCTAGTGAACCTAATTGAACCTACTGAAAACCTAACAAATATATTACAATATGATCAGATAAATAAAGCAATATTTTCTTATGGCTCTGTCAGTAATCTTTAATTTTCAACAGACACAAAAGACAAATTTCCTTTATATAAATATCCCCATAACATGAACATTAAATGAAAGAAACCGGTATTCAAGGCACCATCAGTAGACTATATTTTCTATTTTAGCAAAAGTGGGCTAAATTTACTTCAAAGAAAAAACAATAATAGCAATTTTCTATCATCCACTCAACTGAAATATTTTTAAAATATAATTGGATTGAAATACAAAAAAATATAGTGCAAAAATCTATTAATCAAAAACAACACTTTGTTTAAGGAGAAGTAACATGCAGTGAAAACAAATATTAAATTTTAACTTTTAAACTTGAACTGAGTAAAAACTCTAAATATGTGATTGCACAGTAATGTTCACTTGTTTGAGGTTGAGGGTGATACTTGGTGGTGTCCCATCTTTTCCACAAGTTCATCAATGTTCGGGGTAAGGCTCTGAGCTGAAGAAATCCTCAGAATTGAGTGGAGGTGTTCAGCAGTAAGTCGACTTCTGTGTGATGTTTTGTTCAGGTTCATCAAAGAAAACAGTTGTTCACACAGGTATGTGCTGCCAAACATAGACAACGTTTGAGCAGCCTGGATGCGCAGCTGGGGCATTGTGCCGGGGAGGAAACGGGCGAACTCCGCAGCACCCACTGCCGCATATTTTGCCCTCAGTGCATCATTGCATTGGAGGTCAATCAACTCCATTTGGAGGTTTGGTGGTGAGCTTTCCACGTCAACAGCAAATGGGTTACCGAGCAGTTCCAACCTGCTTTTTTGTGCTTCAAAGTCAGCAAATCGGCGTCGAAAGTCAGCGGCAAGCATACCTATTTTATCAGCCAACTGTGTGCTCGGGAACGCACTGGTAGAGAGCTTCTCTTTCATGGTCTGGCAGCTGGGAAAGTGGCTCAAATTTTCTTTCCGCATCTGCGTCTCCCACAGAGTCAGTTTGGTTTTAAATGCCTTCACTGTACTGTACATATCAGAGATGACACGATCCCGACCCTGCAGCTGCAAGTTTATTGCATTCAGATGACTCGTAATGTCACACAGAAAAGCCATTTCACACAGAAACATTTCGTCTCGGAGTTGTGTTGTGTCTTTCCCTTTGCTGTCCAAGAACAGACAAATCTCCTCACGAAGCTCGAAACATCTTTGAAGCACCTTTCCCTGGCTTAGCCATCGCACCTCTGTGTGATAAGGCAAATCACCATGCTCCGTTTCTAACTCCGTCAGAAATGCCTTGAACTGGCGGTGATTCAAACCTTTGGCTCTGATAAAGTTAACTGTGCGCGTGATGATGCTCATTACATGCTCCATTTTCAAGGCTTTACCGCACAACGCTTCCTGGTGTATGATACAATGATAAGCTGTCAGCTCACCTGTCGCGTTTTCCTCTTGCATCTTTTCCCGTATCTTCGCCACCAGTCCGCTCCTGTGTCCACACATCGCAGGTGCTCCGTCGGTTGTCAAACCCACGAGTTTTTCCCAAGGCAGCTCCATCTCATTTACACATCTTGACACCTCTTCATACAAATCATGCCCCGTAGTTGTGCCATGCATAGGACGTAAAGCCAAAAACTCCTCTGTCACGCTTAGGTTGGAGTCCACTCCGCGGATGAAAATTGACAACTGGGCAATGTCAGAAATGTCGGTGCTCTCATCCACAGCCAAGGAATATGCAATAAAATCTTTTCCCTTTTTCACAAGCTGCTCTTTTAGATTGATGGACAACTGGTCTACTCTCTCGGCAATGGTGTTTCTGCTCAGACTCACATTTAAAAAGAGTTGCCTTTTTTCTGGGCAAACTTCGTCACAAACTTTAATCATGCAGTTTTTGATGAAATCCCCCTCCGTAAATGGCCGGGCTGATTTAGCGATCTCTTCTGCCAAAATAAAACTGGCCTTGACAGCAGCCTGGCCTTGTGATTTGGCTTTTTTGAACAGAGCCTGTCGAGATTTGAGGCCTCGTTTTAATTCCTCTGCCTTTTGTAGCCTTTGTTCCATGTCCATATTCTTGTTTTTGTCCGCGTGTTTCGTTTCATAATGTCGTCTCAGATTATACTCTTTCAGTACCGCCACACTTTCTCCACACAGAAGACACACAGGTTTTCCAGCTACCTTCGTGAACATATACTCCGACTCCCACCTTGTTTGAAACCCCCGGTTCTCAGTATCCACCTTCCGTTTTGCCATTTTTGATGGGTATCTGAAAGTTAATTTTACTGTGATGCTGACGACTGCTGTGCCAATAAATATTGAAATGAAGCAGCCTACTGCTCGGTGCGTCACCTTTGCATTGTGGGAAATGTAGTATTGGTGCGTGTAAAAGATCTGCGGGCTGCCGGCTTGCTGCGGGCCGGTTCTAATAATAAATCAAGATCATCCCAGGGGCCGTAAAAAACCTTCTTGCGGGCCGGATGTGGCCCGCGGGCCTTGACTCTGACATATGTGGTCTAAATGAATCTCCCCAGTTGTGGACAGGTTTGTATCTGAATGACAGGTGTGTGTGTGTGATTGACATTGTTCTGTGTGTATAAGCTTTTGTTCCTGCCCAGCTCATACCTTATTACAAATCATAGCCTATAGCTGTGATTTGTTATGTCGATTATTTAAGTTGGGTGTTAGAGCTGGGCTGGGACAAAACCCTTCACACACTCCTGCTCTTCAGGACGTCCTGCAATGACTGAAACAGACCAAAGCAGGATAATAGTGTTTCAGGTGGAAACAGCTTACCTAGTTGAGAGGTGATAAGACTCAGGCACCCCCATTGTTCTTGGTATAGAGATGGTGCAAATAAGGTTTGCAATTTAGTATTGATAACATGACAGTAATTCTACCTCAAAAGCAATTAAACTCACCATAGCAGTGTTGTGGAAATTCTTACACAGGGACACTCAGTCAATCTTAAATTAATCATTGTTTGTCAGCTCGCTGGAGAGGTTCCAACAAACTTGATGCACCATGGTGAATGTCTGTCAAGCAGTCCCGCTAGTTCTCTTATATACTGCATACAAGTCATATTTGCACAATTTAGCTTATTTATAATGAATTCAACTTTAACATTTGCTTTATTCATGTGACTGACCAATACTGGGTCATGCATGTGACAGACCAATACCTCACAAGGCTTCTTCTCTAAGCTGAGACCTTGAAACTGAGATCTTTTGTTCTCAAAACAAGGGTCTGGATGTACTGCCAAATTGCAGATACTGATAGTGAGGATTAATTCAATCAGTCACTTGCATGAACACAGAAAATGGTTATTAGAAAAGCACCATCTTCCATCACAGCAGGCATGACTAAATAAGGTTACGTAAACTTGCCTACTAGCTATACTAATGATATGCTGTCCAGAGGGCAACGGCAAACTGATCAATGTCTTCCCGCTGTAAAGTAGGCACACTGTTGAGAGGATGCTAATCAATCCGTCTGAAACCTCTCAAAAACCCAAATAACACAGCTTGCTAGGGTAGCTACAAGTCAAGTAGTACTTGAAGTAGGCTACCCACTCCTCACCCACAGACACACACGTTATCAAGAATGCCGAGCTTCACCATCTAAAGTTGGCTAGCTAGTTAACTAGCAAGTTAGATTGTTGGTTTATAGATTGTAAATGCATGATACATAAACATGGTTAGACAATTAGATGGGTAATGTAGCCATCTAGCCAGGCTAATGTTGCTAACTAGCTAAACATGCGCTAGGTAGCTAGATAACAGGTAGGCCTATTGTGTAAATTAAAAACTTCACCAAGACAGTTCACTGAATTGTCAATTTAGCTGACATAATGCATTTGGAAAGTATTCAGACCCCTTACTCAGGACTTTGTTGGAGCTCCTTTGGCTGCGATTACAGGCTTGAGTCTTCTTGGGTATGACGCTACATGTCTTAGCACACCTGTATTCTCTGCAGATCCCCTCAAGCGCTGTCAGGTTGGATGGGGAGTGTCGCTGTACAGCTATTTTTCAGGTCTCCGGTACAAGTCCGGGCTCTGGCTGGGCCATTCAAGGATATGCAGAGACTTGTCCCGAAGCCACTCTTGCATTGTCTTGCCTGTGTGTGCTTAGGGTCGTTGTCCTGTTGGAAGTTGAACCGTCGCCCCAGTCTGACGTCCTGAGAGCTCTGGAGCAGGCTTTCGTCAAGGATCTCTGTACTTTGCTCAGTTCATCTTTTTCTCAATCCTGGCTAGTCTCCCAGTCCCTGACGCTGAAAATCATCCCCACAGCATTATTCTGCCACCACCATGCTTCCCCGTAGGGATGGTGCCAGGTTTCCTCCAGACGTGATGCTTCACATTCAGGCCAAAGAGTACAATCTTGGTTTCATCAGACCAGAGAATCTTGTTTCTCATGGTCTGAGAGTCCTTTAGAGGCCTCTTGGCAAACTCCAAGCGGGCTGTCATGTGCCTTTTACTGAGGGGTGGCTTCCGTCTGGCCACTCTGCCATAAAGGCCTGATTTGGTGGAGTGCTGCAGAGATGGTTCTCGAGTGTCATAGCAATGGGCCTGAATACTTGTGTAAATAAGGTATTTCTGTTTTTTATTTTTCTTAAATTTGCAAAAATTTCAGAACCTGTTTTCGCTTTGTCATTATTGGGAATTGTCTGTAGATTGCATCCGTTTTAGAACGCGTAATGTAACAAAATGTGGAAAAGGGGGTCTGAATATTTTCCGAATGCACTGTAGATAATCCAGAAATTCGTACCGTTTGCCTCGATTTGGCAGTCTCGTACAGATTATCATGGCCCTGGTGCGTGACGTGAAGCTTGAGACGGGCATTTGTAGTTCTGTATTATAGGCAGATTAGCAGCTAATTTGTTTATTTTGGGCGGGTAAATACAGGCGAATATATTGTTAAGTCACCTTGTCGGGGAGATATTTACACGGTTATCAAAACGTCATGCCAGGGTAAGCAAACATGAAACACAGACGTTATTTGATTTGTTAAAAAAAAAAAAGGTGAAAAATGTGAAAAATGAATGGTGGAAAAACGTTTGACCGCTAGATTTTATGGGTATTATGACTCCTACTGTGGTACTTTATTGTTATGTTGATGACAGTTGTAAAAAAAGACAACCCAGAGGCTTCTTGGACAAGAGGCATCACACATAACTGACTTCATCTTGTTCGCACTTTTGCACACAGAGCTGTGTATAATGGCGGAGTGAAGTAATCTACTTCAACCCATTGGCAATGGTAACTAGTTCCATAGGTCCATTGGCAATGGTAACTAGTTCCATAGGTTTTTCCTGACCATGTGACCCAATAACTTAACTAGAAACCAGAATATTTCTTGGTGTGGTTAGGGAAAACTCCTGGCCCTAGTAATGGCTGATTTTGATCCTGAAGGCTGCTATTGTAGTAGCAGCTGACTTCCACAAGGAGTGACCAATGTACAGTATGAATACCAGCATGAACATATCTTACACAGCCCTACATCTTCGGTCATCACAAACGCTTGTGGAGTGGACATTGTGTGATTTTTGACAATCTTTTGTACTTCAAAATGTGTTGTTTGGCCAAATTTGCCATGTCATATTATTGGTGCTGAAGAATGAAGTGTTAGGCTGGGCCTGTTGTAGGTGTGTACTTTATGCTGGGGAATGTGTTTTGAAGGTGTTACTGAAATTCTAGACAATTAGGCTCCATTTTGCTACATTATCAGTCAGATGTTTCCTGCTCCAGAATGTGTTAAACTAGTTCAGAAATAATCTCAACGTCTCTACACAAACTTGGAACTACCGGTTGCCCTCTATTTGCTGATCATAATAGCATATCTTAATTGGTTGTTCTCTGTGTTAATGAGATTTGTTTGGAAGCCTAATTATTAATCAGTTAAAACCATAGGCCTTAATCAAGATAATGTGGATCATCATGGTCTTTGTACTAGCAGATTTCTGTCAAGGAGCATGATTAAGCATACTAATAGTTTAACACAGCCAGCCATGGATTTATTTTTTGACCACTGCCTTATTAACTCTGGAAGAGTTATTGCCAGTTTATAAGCCTGATGATTGCCTTGTAACTGACTTTTATTCTAGCAAAATATTTTGTTTCATCAGGTAAATTCAGTAGAGAATTTTGGATTGAGGGTGGCTTTTGGGAACGGATGGGTTTCCAGGGATTTGGGAAAGTTGTTCACGTTTTAATGAATGGCCTTGGGCTGAGTCTACAACTGACATTAAAAATAACTTCTGAAGGCCATTCACAAACAATTCAGATGACAATCCCTTCATGGGCTTTGTTCCACAAATGTGTACCATGTCTGTTTTTTGCATCCCATTGTCCTCAAATGCTCAAATACATCCATGTTGTGATCGGCTAACACATCTGCAAAGGGCTGCATCACGGATTCAAAACATCCCCGTTCGTTTGTGGAGGTGGTCAGACCGATCCAGTCCATAGATTTCTATTGATTTCCAAGTAGGGCTGTGCGATTATGGAATTTTTGGTAATGTGTAGGGCTTACTGTCATGCAAATAGCCACAGTTATTGTCATAATTAAATTTGTGTTTTTGTCTAATGTATCAATGCATCATACCTAATAAATACAACAGTTTTGGTGACACCCCTGTTGCTGTTCTCCAATCACGACGCAGTTTTATACAACGATAATTTATAGGTGTTTATTTATTTTATTTATTTCACCTTTATTTAACCAGGTAGGCAAGTTGAGAACAAGTTCTCATTTACAATTGCGACCTGGCCAAGATAAAGCAAAGCAGTTCGACACATACAACAACACAGAGTTACACATGGAGTAAAACAAACATACAGTCAATAATACAGTAGAAACCAGTCAAATCAAATCAAATTTTATTTGTCACATACACATGGTTAGCAGATGTTAATGCGAGTGTAGCGAAATGCTTGTGCTTCTAGTTCCGACAATGCAGTAATAACCAACAAGTAATCTAACTAACAATTCCAAAACTACTGTCTTATACACAGTGTAAGGGGATAAAGAATATGTACATAAAGATATATGAATGAGTGATGGTACA
Organism: Oncorhynchus clarkii lewisi; assembly: GCF_045791955.1. NCBI lineage: Eukaryota > Metazoa > Chordata > Actinopteri > Salmoniformes > Salmonidae > Oncorhynchus > Oncorhynchus clarkii. Next base: position 63,780,719 of record NC_092151.1, on the reverse strand, counting down.
GAGCAGCATAGGCAAGATACAGTAGATGGTATCCAGTACAGTATATACATATGAGATGAGTATGTAAACAAAGTGGCATAGTTAAAGTGGCTAGTGATACATGTATTACATAAGGATGCAGTAGATGATATAGAGTACAGTATATACGTATACATATGAGTTGAATAATGTAGGGTATGTAAACATTATATTAGGTAGCATTGTTTAAAGTGGCTAGTGATATATTTTACATCATTTCCCATCAATTCCCATTATTAAAGTGGCTGGAGTTGAGTCAGTGTGTTGGCAGCAGCCACTCAATGTTAGTGGTGGCTGTTTAACAGTCTGATGGCCTTGAGATAGAAGCTGTTTTTCAGTCTCTCGGTCCCAGCTTTGATGCACCTGTACTGACCTCGCCTTCTGGATGATAGCGGGGTGAACAGGCAGTGGCTCGGGTGGTTGTTGTCCTTGATGATCTTTATGGCCTTCCTGTAACATCGGGTGGTGTAGGTGTCCTGGAGGGCAGGTAGTTTGCCCCCGGTGATGCGTTGTGCAGACCTCACTACCCTCTGGAGAGCCTTACGGTTGTGGGCGGAGCAGTTGCCGTACCAGGCGGTGATACAGCCCGCCAGGATGCTCTCGATTGTGCATCTGTAGAAGTTTGTGAGTGCTTTTGGTGACAAGCCAAATTTCTTCAGCCTCCTGAGGTTGAAGAGGCGCTGCTGCACCTTCTTCACGATGCTGTCTGTGTGAGTGGACCAATTCAGTTTGTCTGTGATGTGTATGCCGAGGAACTTAAAACTTACTACCCTCTCCACTACTGTTCCATCGATGTGGATAGGGGGGTGTTCCCTCTGCTGTTTCCTGAAGTCCACAATCATCTCCTTAGTTTTGTTGACGTTGAGTGTGAGGTTATTTTCCTGACACCACACTCCGAGGGCCCTCACCTCCTCCCTGTAGGCCGTCTCGTCGATGTTGGTAATCAAGCCTACCACTGTTGTGTCGTCCGCAAACTTGATGATTGAGTTGGAGGCGTGCGTGGCCACGCAGTCGTGGGTGAACAGGGAGTACAGGAGAGGGCTCAGAACGCACCCTTGTGGGGCCCCAGTGTTGAGGATCAGCGGGGTGGAGATGTTGTTGCCTACCCTCACCACCTGGGGGCGGCCCGTCAGGAAGTCCAGTACCCAGTTGCACAGGGCGAGGTCGAGACCCAGGGTCTCGAGCTTGATGACGAGCTTGGAGGGTACTATGGTGTTGAATGCCGAGCTGTAGTCAATGAACAGCATTCTCACATAGGTATTCCTCTTGTCCAGATGGGTTAGGGCAGTGTGGTTGAGATTGCATCGTCTGTGGACCTATTTGGGCGGTAAGCAAATTGGAGTGGGTCTAGGGTGTCAGGTAGGGTGGAGGTGATATGGTCCTTGACTAGTCTCTCAAAGCACTTCATGATGACGGAAGTGAGTGCTACGGGGCGGTAGTCGTTTAGCTCAGTTACCTTAGCTTTCTTGGGAACAGGAACAATGGTGGCCCTCTTGAAGCATGTGGGAACAGCAGACTGGTATAGGGATTGATTGAATATGTCCGTAAACACACCGGCCAGCTGGTCTGCGCATGCTCTGAGGGCGCGGCTGGGGATGCCGTCTGGGCCTGCAGCCTTGCGAGGGTTAACACGTTTAAATGTTTTACTCACCTTGGCTGCAGTGAAGGAGAGTCCGCATGTTTTCGTTGCAGGCCGTGTCAGTGGCACTGTATTATCCTCAAAGCGGGCAAAAAAGTTATTTAGTCTGCCTGGGAGCAAGACATCCTGGTCCGTGACGGGCTGGTTTTCTTCTTGTAGTCCGTGATTGACTGTAGACCCTGCCACATACCTCTTGTGTCTGAGCTGTTGAATTGAGATTCTACTTTCTCTATACTGACGCTTAGCTTGTTTGATAGCCTTGCGGAGGGAATAGCTGCACTGTTTGTATTCGGTCATGTTACCAGTCACCTTGCCCTGATTAAAAGCAGTGGTTCGTGCTTTCAGTTTCACGCGAATGCTGCCATCAATCCACGGTTTCTGGTTAGGGAATGTTTTAATCGTTGCTATGGGAACGACATCTTCAACGCACGTTCTAATGAACTCGCACACCGAATCAGCGTATTCGTCAATGTTATCTGACGCAATGCGAAACATATCCCAGTCCACGTGATGGAAGCAGTCTTGGAGTGTGGAATCAGCTTGGTCGGACCAGCGTTGGACAGACCTCAGCGTGGGGAGCTTCTTGTTTTAGTTTCTGTCTGTAGGCAGGTATCAGCAAAATGGAGTCGTGGTCAGCTTTTCCGAAAGGAGGGCGGGCAAGGCCTTATATGCGTCGCGGAAGTTAGAATAACAATGATCCAAGGTTTTTCCAGCCCTGGTTGCGCAATCGATATGCTGATACAATTTAGGGAGTCTTGTTTTCAGATTAGCCTTGTTAAAATCCCCAGCTACAATGAATGCAGCCTCAGGATGTATGGATTCCAGTTTGCAAAGAGTCAAATAAAGTTTGTTCAGAGCCATCGATGTGTCTGCTTGGGGGGGAATATATACGGCTGTGATTATAATCGAAGAGAATTCTCTTGGTAGATAATGCGGTCGACATTTGATTGTGAGGAATTCTAAATCAGGTGAACAGAAGGATTTGAGTTCCTGTATGTTTCTGTGATCACACCACGTCTCGTTAGCCATAAGGCATACGCCCCCGCCCCTCTTCTTACCAGAAAGATGTTTGAAAGATGTTTCCCTCTTTTACGGAGTCGTTTTTTTGGGTCGCCGGCTGGGATCCATTCCGTTGTCCTGGTTGAAAGGCAGAACACAGGATCCGCTTCGCGAAAATCATATTCTTGGTTGTACTGATGGTGAGTTGACGCTGATCTTATATTCAGTAGTTCTTCTCGACTGTATGTAATGAAACCTAAGATGACCTGGGGTACTAATGTAAGAAATAACACGTAAAAAAACAGGAACGCGAAGCGAGGCGGCCATCTCTGTCGGCATCGTCTATATACGATGTGAGCAAATGAGGTAAGATAAGGGAGGTAAAGGCAAAAAAAGGCCATGGTGGCAAAGTAAATACAATATAGCAAGTAAAACACTGGAATGGTAGATTTGCAGTGGAAGAATGTGCAAAGTAGAAATAAAAATAATGGGGTGCAAAGGAGCTAAATAAATAAAATAAAAGAAATACAGTATGGAAGGGGTAGTTGTTTGGGCTAAATTATAGATGGTCTATGTACAGGTGCAGTAATCTGTGAGCTGCTCTGACAGCTGGTGCTTAAAGCTAGTGAGGGAGATGTTTCCAGTTTCAGAGTTGTTTGTAGTTCGTTCCAGTCATTGGCAGCAGAGAACTGGAAGGAGAGGCGGCCAAAGGAAGAATTGGTTTTGGGGGTGACCAGAGAGATATACCTGCTGGAGCGCGTGCTACAGGTGGGTGATGCTATGGTGACCAGCGAGCTGAGATAAGGGGGACTTTACCTAGCAGGGTCTTGTAGATGACATGGAGCCAGTGGGTTTGGCGACGAGTATGAAGCGAGGGCCAGCCAACGAGAGCGTACAGGTTGCAATGGTGGGTAGTATATGGGGCTTTGCTGACAAAACGGATGGCACTGTGATAGACTGCATCCAATTTGTTGAGTAGGGTATTGGAGGTTATTTTGCAAATGACATCGCCGAAGTCGAGGATTGGTAGGATGGTCAGTTTTACAAGGGTAGGTTTGGCAGCATGAGTGAAGGATGCTTTGTTGCGAAATAGGAAGTGTTAGTGACAGTGGACTGATCATCTCGTCAAGAAAAGTATCGAGACACACAGGTCTAAATATATTGTTAATGAATGTTTAACTTATTGCTTCAGACACATTCTAGGCTAAGCAGAAACAACCTCCCTAGTTTAAGTGCATGGTTCCATTCATGAACACACTGCGCTTCAAACAAGCCTGGATTTCCCCGGCACAATTGGCTTTTGTTTGATCTCTGCAGAAAAGGAGGAAAGTAATCAAAATTTGACTTCACTGGCCCTTCTACATCACTGCCATAAAGTGAGGTTTCCTGCCAGTTGAAATGTGGGTAGGAAATTTAACAAACCTCTTTGGAGTTTTTCCTGATCATGTGACTTGCCATGAACGCTCCAGGCCGCATAGCTGTTGGTTAATACAGATGTAGAAGGACAAGGGGAGATGTAAGGTATGCCATTGTATAGTCATGTCAGAAATGCTGGTCTGTTACAGTATGTGTAATAGAGCAATAAAAACAGGTTATTAAAATAAGGTAAATCCATTTGAATTCAGTCACTTTTTGACAGCACCTCTTGTGAATGAGACCTTCCATACAGTACATATTTGCCCATTGTATAAGTGCTACATAAACATTCAAGAGATGAAGGTTTTTCAAATTTGATCCGTTGCATACCCCACACACCCATGTCTTCATCATTGGAAAATATAAAACTGATGGCATTGATATATTTTAAAACCTTTACACAGGGTTGTCAACTATTTTATACTTTCTGGAGAAAAACAATTAAGGTCATTTTATTCCCCTTAATAATGTCCATTATCAAAAAAACATTCAGATTTTTTACATGTAAGATTTTTGTTGTGCCTGTCATCGGTTGAGACACAACATGCTGTTGAATAAAGGGTGGGTGTCATGTTTTGGCTGACAAATGTACTAAAATGGGAGTAAAATCGAAATCTCAACTTTGAAATGGTACCACAAAGATATTTGAACATTTTACACACAAGGGAATGTTGAATTGAATGGGAATATCTGTTGTTTTTTAAATGATACTGTCAATACGCCATAATAGACATGACCATTGAAGTTGACATTATATGGTGGGTGAACCAGCGGTCATTTTTGTGGTAGTAATTAGAAGGTCAATGCTTTAAAAAAATCTATGGTGTAGCCTACCAGCTAAATTGCAGTGGTCTGAAAGAATGAGTCCATTATATTAATTATATTTCTGTGCTTGAAATGACATCCTGTATTGAAGAACATGTCTCAACCAATGATGTACCCTGAACAAAATATAAACGCAACATGCAACAATTTCAAAGATTCTGAGTTGCAGTTCATATAATGAAATCAGTCAACTGAAATAAATTCAATAGGCCATAAGCTATGGCTTTCACATACCTGGGAATACAGATATGCATCTGTTGGTCACAGATAATCTTTAAAAAATAAAAAAGTAGGGGTGTGGATCAGCGTCATACCCAAGAAGACTTGAGGCTGTAATCCCAGCCAAAGGTGCTTCAACAAAGTACTGAGTAAAGGGTCTGAATACTTGTAAATGCAATATTTTAGCTTTTTATTTAAGAAATTTGCAAACATTTCTAAAAAAACAAGGTCTTTGCTTTGTCGTTATTGGGCATTGTGTGTAGATTGATGAGAGAAAAATACAAATGTAATCCATTTTAGAACAAGTCTAACGTAACAAAATGTGGAAAAAATCAACGGGTCTGAATACTTTCCGAATGCACTGTAGGCCTATATGAACACCTACACTTGCTTGTGTGAAGCAGTAGCCGAAGTAGTACACATCTTGAGTATGCCAACATAACTGGCTGCAGCCACAGGTCTTCCATGAGAACTTACATAGTGGTGGTTTTGTCTGGTGTTTCAGAAGAAAATAAATGTGATGTTCCTTTGATTGTGCTCTTCTCTTCTCAGTGGTGTTGCTGATTGTGTTAGCTGTTTTAGACGAGCTGGCAGGTCGGCTTAGGAGGAACAGTTTATGAAAGTCACAAGTGATTTAAATGTGTACAGAACTGAGTTGGAGAGTCAGCCTGGTCTCATAGACAAGACGTAACACAGTACATGTGAATTTGTGACACTTAAATTAGTATGTTACATTTGGTATGGTTACGTAAGACAGATGGTTACTTAAGGCAAATTAAGGTAGGGTGGATGGGTGGGCGAATAACGCGAATGTCTAGCAACTGAAAGGTTGCAAGTTCAAATCTCATCATGGACAACTTTGAGTATTTTAGCTAAATAGCAACTTTTCAACTACTTTTAGCTGCTTTGCAACTACTTAGCATGTTAGCTAACCTTAACCCTTTCCTTAACCCTAACCTAACTCCAAAACTTAACCCAAACCCCTAGCCTAGCTAACGATAGCCAGCTAGCTAACATTAGGCACCTAGCTAGAATTCGTAACAAACTCAGCAAAAAAAAGAAACGTCACTTTTTCAGGACCATTAATAATTTCAGGACCAGATCATTTGTAAAAATCCAAATAACTTCACAGACCATTGTAAAGGGTTTAAACATTGTTTCCCGTGCTTGTTCAATGAACCATAAACAGTTGATGAACATGCACATGTGAAACGGTCGTTTAGACACTAGGCAATTAAGGTCAGTTTTGAAAACTTAGGACACTAAAGAAGTCTTTCTAATGACTCTGAAAAACACCAAAAGGAAGATGCCCAGGGTCCCTGCTCATCTGCATGAATGTGCCTTAGGCATGCTGCAAGGAGGCATGCAGATGTGGCCAGGGCAATAAATTGCAATGTCTGTACTGTGAGACGCCTAAAACAGCGCTACAGGACAGACAGCTGATTGTCCTCGCAGTGGCAGACCACGTGTAACAACACCGGCACAGGATCGGTACTTCCGAACATCACACCTGCGGGACAGGTATAGGATGGCAACAACAACTGCCCGAGTTACACCAGGAAGGCACAATCCCTCCATCAGTGCTCTGACTGTCTGCAATTGGCTGAGAGAGGCTGAACTGAGGGCTTGTAGGCCTGTTGTAAGACAGGTCCTCACCGGCAACAACGTCGCCTATGGGCACAAACCCACCGTCGCTGGACCAGACAGGACTGGCAAAAAGTGTTCTTCACTGACGAGTCACGATTTTGTCTCACCAGGGGTGATGGTCGGATTCATGTTTATGGGCATTACACCAAGTACTTTAGAGCGGGATTGAGGTGGAGGGTCCGTCATGGTCTGGGGCGGTGTGTCACAGCATCATCGGACTGAGCTTGTTGTCATTGCAGGCAATCTCAATGCTGTGCGTTACAGGGCAGCAGGGTGCGTAGTGGTTAGAGCATTGGACTAGTAACCTGAAGGTTGCAAGATCGAATCACTGAGCTGACAAGGTAAAAATCTCTCGTTCTGCCCCTTAACCCGCTGTTCTTAGGCCGTCATTGAAAATAAGAATTTGTTCTTAACTGACTTGCCTAGTTAAATAAAGGTCAAATAAAAAAATTAACAGGGAAGACATCCTCCTCCCTCATGTGGTACACTTCCTGTAGGCTCATCCTGACATGACCCTCCAGCATGACAATGCCACCACGCACAGAACGAGCACTATGGCTGATTTTCTGCAAGACCGGAATGTAAGTGCTCTGCCAAGAGCCTGGATCCCAATCCCATTGAGCACGTCTGGGACCTGTTGGATCGGAGGGTGAGGGCTAGGGCCATTCCCCCCAGAAATGTCCGGGAACTTGCAGGTGCCTTGGTGGAACATCTCACAGCAAGAACTGGCAAATCTGGTGCAGTCCATGAGGAGGAGATGCACTGCAGTACTTAATGCAGCTGGTTGCCACACCAAATACTGTTACTTTTCATTTTGTTATGTTCATACAAATGTTTACACATGTTAAGTTTGCTGAAAATAAAAGCAGTTGACAGTGAGTTTCTTTTTTTGCTGAGTTTATCATACGTTTAGCAAATTTGTAACGTATAGTACGTTTTGCAAATTTGTAATATGTGATAACATGCAGAAATTAATACATACCATTCGAAACATAACATATCATACTAAATTGAGTGTCAAGGGTAATGTTCTTGTACACAACTTTTTAGTCAGCTAGCTGTAATTATAGGTCAAGACAGATGGTTTTCTAGCCCCTGTGCAATAGTTCATTGTACGATTTTGACATTGTTGAAGACATTGCTCGCTGGAACAGAAGGAAGTGTATTTAGGCTGCTGAGCGCCTGACTCAGATCCCAGGCAGCTCCACCTGTTGATGTCCAGGAGGAGTTCTCCTCTGGCTAATCAGGCTGCTCTGCTGTGAGTGAATGTATGTCCCCATGCCCCTCTGCCTCCCAGAGGGTGGCCCATCTCCCTCCACAGTGCCAGGGAGCACATCCGCTGACACACAAAATTATAATAAAAAGAGTAATAGTAACACACGGTATAAAATACAAGAATGGAGCTGTATACAGGGAGCACCAGTACCAGAAGAATGTACAGGGATATGAGGTGTATATATGTACAGGTTAAAGTGACTAAGCTTTAGGAGAGGATGATGATGATATTAATAACAGTGGCGTGCCGTGGGCCTGGGGCCTGGGCCTTCAGTGAGGTCCTACACAGTCCCACCCGAATTAATCCACCTCTTATTACCATCATTATGATGCCATGGCTCTAGACACTATACATTTAGACAGAAACGCAGTATAACCAAGCTGTGCGTCACCTTGAAATTTACATTTTTATTCAGAGAATTGCAGGGGAAGAGTACAATACAGTACAGTTCAACTAATAGGCAAGAACATAGTCGAGTGCAACAGTAATATTCTTCTTCTATCCATTTCTGGTCCACAAACTTTGAGCTTTAAGTCCAAAAAGAAATAATACACTTCCTGTTTACCCAAAAACATGGCACAATCAATGAGTCTTTTCAATATTTCCCTATTTTTCTTTACCTTTTTATTGTGCAGCTCCGTTGCCCTGCGCGCTTGTTCGTTGAGCTGTAGATCCACTCGGGTGTCTCCAAAAGTTTTCAAAAGCACCATTGCTTTTAAGTGCCCAGCTGTACTTTGGTGTCTCGTTGCTGCCTTGGTTAGACAACTCAAGTTTGCAAAGCCAGTGTGGCTCCAAACACCAAATCGATCACTTGCAAATAATAGGCATTCCCAGCAGTACAGTTTGCAGTGCTTCTCGGAGCCTGTGAGCCATTGATAGCGCTCGTAGTTGGAACTTTGAAAGTGGCGAACGAACCCCTTTCCCGCCTGTGACAGGCTTTGTAGCGTCGGCGTCGGGCGACCTCTCCTTACAATGTCTAACTTTTCTTGAAAAGTTCGTCTTGAGAATGGCGTTATAATTATATCCTCGACCAAATCAATATCTTCTCCTCCTTCTGCCATTGTGGATTGAAAAAACAGCTTAGTAGTACGCAAATTAATTAGTTTATCAAGTTCAGTTTCCTAGTTCTGAGGTTCTGCATAGATGTACCCATAGGACTTGCCTCTCAATATTGGTGATCCAATCAAAAGACGTGCACGCACTACGCCTGCTAGCTGGCTCCTGTGTAACACTGGAGCCAGCCAGCAGGCGTACAATAGCCAACTCTAAAGCTGATTGGTTGACACTAAATTTTCATTTCCATTCACTTTAAGCTACAAGCGCCCGCACTGTTGATTCTGAAGGCCTGAGGGCAGATTTTAGACCCCTGGCAACACTGAATATGATTGGATAAATGATCTAACATAAAGACCAGCCCTCCAAATCTCAACCTGGGGCTGGAAGCAGTGCAATCAAGAGGAAAGCTATGAAATGAACTCTTACTCTGGGGAATAATTGAATACATATTTGTGGGAAAATATATTTAAAATTATATTCTGATGATGTTTAGGCCAGCAGAGAAGGCCTTCCTGGCCCTGACGGCCCACCACTGATTAATAATAATAGTAAAATAAAGAACAGTAGCAGCATTTAGTAAGTATTCCGACACCTTGACTTAACCAACATTTTGTTACGTTAGAGCCTTATTCTAAAACGGATGAAATGTTTTTTTACTCAATTTACACACTACCACATAATGACAAAGCAAAAACAAGTTTTAAAAATATTTTTTTGCAAATGTGTTAAAAATAAACAAATCGAATTTGACAAGTATTCAGACCCTTTACTCAGAACTTTGTTGAAACACCTTTGGCAGCGATTACAGCCTTGAGAATTCTTGGATATGATGCTATAAGCTTGGCACACCTGTATTTTGGGAGTCCCCCCCCCCCCCCCCCCCATTCTTCTCTGCAGACCCTCTCAAGCTCGGTCAGGTTGGAAGGAGAGTGTTGCTGCACAGCTATTTTCAGGTCTCTGGTCTCTCCAGATATATTTGATCAGGTTCAAGTCCGGGGTCTGGCTGGGACACTCAAGGACATTGAGACTTGTCCCGAAGCCACGCCTGCGTTGTCTTGGCTGTGTGCTTAGGATTGTTGTCCTGTTTGAAGGTGAACCTTCACCCTAGTCTAAGGTCCTGAGCTCTCTGGAGCAGGTTTTCATCAAGGATCTCTCTGTTCTTTGCTCCGTTCATCTTTCCCTCGATCCTGACTAGTCTCCCAGTCCCTGCCGCTGAAAAACATCCCCTTGAACTACGTTCAGGGGTACACCTCCAGTTGACTCAAATTATGTTAATTAGCCTTTCAGAAGCTTCTAAAACCATGACATAATTTTCTGGAATTTCCAGTCTGTTTATTAAAGGCTCAGTCAACTTAGTGTATGTAAACTTCTGACCCACTGGAATTGTGATACAGTGAAGTAATCTGTCTGTAAACAATTGTTGGAAAAATTACTTGTCATGCACAAAGAAGATGTCCTAACCGACTTGCCTAAACTATAGTTAACAAAAATCTGTGGAGTGGTTGAAAAACAACTTTTAATGACTCCAACCTAATGGTCAGATTTGCCGAAGGGAGGAGGATTGAGGGCCTTATGTGCGTCTCTGTGGGTAGAATACAAGTGGTCTAGAGTTTTAGCGCCCCTAATGGCACAGGAGACGTGTTGGTAAACTCTCTTGGTATATTAAAGGGTCTGCATCTTACCATGAGGTATTCTATATCAGGTGAGCAATTGCTCGAGATTTCTTTCACACTGGAAGCAGCGTACCAGTTGTTGTTTATGAACACGCACCCCTCCCCCTTTGGACTTGCCCAAGTCCGCCTTCGTTCGATCTTGCTGCTGCATGGAGATACCACTGAGTCCTACTTACAGGGTCATCCAGCCACGTCTCTGCAAAACATCTAATATTGCAGCTGTTCAAGTCTCATATTGTCTCGAACGAAGTTAACCCATCTTCTCAAGTGACTGGACATTTGTGAATAGAATGGAGGGGAGTGCCGGTTTATTATCTGCGTCTCAATCTCACCAGGATGCCGACACGTCTCCCGCAATTACACCTGCAGCTTTTTGGTAGCCCATGACACAAAGGAATTGAACAAGGGAACAGCAGTCAGGAGTTGAAGTTGGATTTGAGGTAAAAAGTCGAGGTAACTATCGATCTGATGTCCAGTAGTGCTTGGTGGTATGATAATAGTATGACATTTTCTGTATAAAAAAATCTGAACACAAAAAGTCACTAAATAACAGATTGGTTGGAACTCGTAAGATGTCGCCCTTATCTGTCGGCAAAACCCTCCGAGATATGTGTTGGGGAGAGCTGAGTGCCAGGACTTGGGCATTTTCACACATGGATCTCTGCTCTGTGTTCCCGCTGACACAGTGACTGGAGAGGGTTCTGAGCTGACTCTAGCCGTGGCTGTGCCTACCTCCCCGGTGTGCCAGTAAAATGAATGTTGGCTCCACTGGTAGAGCTCCAGCCCCCGTCCTCAAGCTGTTACACACATAAACACACCCCACTGCACTGTCACTCTAAACATGACCCAGATCCACAGAGGAAGCCCTCTGCTCTGCTTTGTATCCAGTTTCCCTATATTTTCATCATGAGTCGGCATCCAGGCTTGTAAATATCAAAGGCTTCTACAGAAACCAACTGAAGGCATACGTTTAGTGTGAAAACAGCTAATTTGGGAATCCTATCCTGCCTGAGTAATTTCAGGGGAAACTCTGGTACAAGTCCAGAGATGCCCACCTTTATTGGATGTGGTTGCTGCTTGTGTCAGGGATGACCAGTGCTTTCGTTATATGACCGAGTCGGATCTACCCTAGATATTTCTAGGGTGGGTGTTATTCTCAACAGGCACTGACTCTGCTCTGTTCAGGGAAGTAATGGATTAATTTCTTTGCTTGTATTCCCCTCCCAGCTTCTAATATTTATTTGATAGGGCATACAGTGCATTTGGAAAGTATACAGACCCCTTGACTTTTTCCACGGTTTATTGCGTTGGACTTATTCTAAAATTGATTAAATAATTTTTTATGGTGTGCCAATACCCCATAATGACAAAGCAAAAACAGGTTTTTCGAATTTTGTTTTGCACATAAAAATAAAATACGGAAATATTCCATTTACATAGGTATTCAGACTATTTACTCAGTACTTTGTTGAAGCACTTTTGGGAGCGATTACAGCCTTGAATCTTCTTGGGTATGATGCTACAACCTTGGCACATCTGTATTTGGGGAGTTTCTCCCATTCTTTGCTGCAGATCCTCTCGAGCTCTGTCAGGTTGGAAGGGGTCTGTCGCTGCACAGCTATTTTCAGGTCTTTCCAGAGATGTTCGATCAGGTTCAATTCCGGGCACTGCCTGGGCCACTCAAGGACATTCAGAGACTTGTCCCGAAGCCACTCCTGTGTTGTCTTGGCTGTGTGCTTAGGGTCGTTGTCCTGTTCAAAGGTGAACCTTAACCTGCTCCAGAGATCTCAGGATCTCAGACTGGGGTGTTCATCAAGGATCTCTCTGTACTTTGCTCCGTTCATCTTTCCCTCGATCTCGACTAGTCTCCCAGTCCCCGCCCCTGAAAAACATCCCCACATCATGATGCTGCCTCCTCCATGCTTAACCTGGCACCATCCCTACGGTGTCCGCCTGATGTGACACTTGGCATTCAGGCTAAAGAGTTCAATCTTTGTTTCATCAGACCAGAGAATCTTGTCTATCATGGTCTGGGAGTCCTTTAGGAAAACTCCAAGCAATTTGTCATGTGCCTTTTACTGAGCAGTGGCTTCTGTCTGGCCACTCTACCATAAAGGACTGATTTGGTGGAGTGCTGCAGAGATGGTTGTTCTTCTGGAAGGTTCTCCCATCTTCACAGAGGAACTCTGGAGCTCTGTAAGAGTGACCATAGGGTTCTTGGTCACCTCCCTGACCAATACCCTTCTCCACTGATTGCGCACTTTGGCTGGACGGTTAGCTCTAGGAAGAGTCTTGGTGGTTCCAAACGGCTTCCATTTAAGAATGATGGAGGCCATGGTGTTCTTGGGGACCTTCAATGCTGCAGATGATTTTTTGGTACCCTTCCCCAGAACTGTGCCTCAACACAATCCTGTCTCGGAGCTCTGCGGACAATTCCTTCGACCTCATGGCATGGTTTTTGTTCTGACATGCACTATCAACTGTGGGACCTTATATAGACAGGTGTGTGCCTTTCCAAATCATGTCCAATTAATTGAATTTACCACAGGTAGAAACATCAAGGATCATCAATGGAAACAGGATGCACCTGAGCTCAATTTCAAGTCTCATAGCAAAGGGTCTGAAAAATAGCAAAGGTTCTTATTTTTATATTTTTAATACTTTTGTAAAAATGTCTAAACCTGTTTTCCCTTTGTCATTATGGGCAATTGTGTGTAGATTGAGGAAAGAAAGTCATTGAATCCATTTTAGAATAAGGCTAACGTAACAACATTTGGAAGAAGTCAAGGGGTCTGAATACTTTCCCGAATGCACTATATGTTAATTCTGTATATTACTTTGGCTGATTTATTTAATATGCACATGCAGCATCTGTTGAGATGCACAGGAGATCAGGTCATGAGGGATTGTTTTTTGGCACACCCAAAGATCTCTCTCGTCTCGTATGATCAAACACCCATTATGTATTACCTACCTACTGTACACACCACTGAAAACCTGATTGCATCTAAACTGCCTCATTGACACATCCACACGAGTTTATTAGAAAAAGCTATAATTTTTAAATTGATTTACATTTGTGTACCAGTAGTCCTACTCACCATAAATTATGGGCCCGGCTCTCTTGAATGCACTGAATTGCCTTGCATGTGTGATCTGACTGCTGCTACCATCAAAAGTGTGTCACCTGATTTGAGCTATACAGCACCTATCATTGGGAAGTTTAAGACATTCACCACCCAGCTATTAATGAGAGGTTTGAAATCTTAGCCACATGGGAGGAGGTCAGAGACCTGGTCGTGTGGTGTCAGGACAACAACCTCTCCCTCAACGTGATCAAGACAAAGGAGATGGTTGTGGACTACAGGGAAAGGAGGACCGAGCACGCCCCCATTCTCATCGACGGGGCTGCAGTGGAGCAGGTTGAGAACTTTTAAGTTCCTTGGTGTCCATCACCAACAAACTATCATAGAACAAACACACTAAGACAGTTGTGATGAGGGCATGACAAAGCCTATTCCTCCTCAGGCATGGGTCCTCAGATCCTCAAAAGGTTCTACAGCTGCACCATCGAGAGCATCCTGACTGGTATGGCAACTGCTCGGCCTCTGACCGCAAGGCACTACAGAGGGTAGTGCGTTCAGCCCAGTACATCAGTCAAGGTCCAAAAGGCTTCTTAACAGCTTCTACCCTCCAAGCCATAAGCCATAAGACTCCTGAACAGCTAATCAAAGGGCTACTCAGACCCCTCTTTTACTCTGTTTATTATGCATGCATGGTCACTTTAACTCTGCCTACATTTTTATTTATTTAACCAGGTTGGCCAGTTGAGAACAAGTTCTCATTTACAACTGCGACCTGGCCAAGATAAAGCAAAGCAGTGCGACAAAAACAACAGTTACACATGGGATAAACAAACCTATAGTCAATAACATAATAGAAAAATCTATGTACAGTGTGTGCAAATGTAGTAAGATTAGGGATGTAAGGCAATAAATAGGCCATAGAGCCAAAATAATTACGATTTAGCATTAACACTGGAGTGATAGATGTGCAGATGATGTGCTAGTAGAGATACTGGGGTGCAAAAGAGCAAAAAAATTAATAAATAACCAATATTGGGATGAGGTAGTTGGGTGTGCTATTTACAGATGTGCTGTGTACAGGTACAGTGATCAGTAAGCTGCTCTGACAGCTGGCGCTTAAAGCTAGTGAGGGAGATATGAGTCTCCAGCTTCAGTGATTTTTGCTATTCGTTCCAGTCATTGGGAGCATCGAACTGGACGGAAAGGCGGCCAAAGATGAGTTGGCTTTGGGTACTGGTACCCCCTGTATATAGCCTCGCTATTGTTATTTTACTGCTGCTGTTTAATTATTTGTTTTTATTTCATTACTTTTCTATTTTTTACTTTGTTTTTCTTAACTTCTTAAAGCATTGTTGGTTAAGGGCTTGTAAGAAACTGTAAGCTACACCTGTTGTATTCAGCGCATGTGACATATAATATTTGATTTGAAGTACACCTTTGCCCGCAATGGGTGAGCTCATAGTCTTCCACAAGGGATAACTCCTAATACTGTGAAACGTATAGAGTGGCGTGCCTCTCTTTTTGAGATTGGTATATTATATTATACACTTCCTATGTGGTATATTATCGCCAGAGGTTTGGACTCGAGTCACACGACTTGGACTCGAGTCACACGACTTGGACTCGAGTCACACGACTTGGACTCGAGTCACACGACTTGGACTCGAGTCACATTTGATGGCTAATGATTTGACTGGATATAAAATAACTTAAGACTTGACTTCAACTCTACTTTCACTTGAGACTGACTTGATATTATCTGGCCAGGTTTTGTAACGTTTTCACTCATTTTGTAGTACTGTGTCTCCATGGATTAGGCTACTCTCCACGCAGCCAGAGACTGTATCGCACTTGCAAAAAAAAACAAAAACATATTGACTAGTGAAACACACGCTTGACCCTCTGATTTGGACCAGAAAACTGTCAACAAAGGTCGGGTGAGCTAGCGCAGTGAGGTTTTGGGGGGGGGGGTGTCGTAATTTAGAGGTTTTTTTTCCATAAATATTTTAATAAGCTACATATAGCCTACCATTTTGTATTTTATTTATACATTTGCGTGTTTGATCTGGTTACTAACATAGGCCTAAGGCATCGCACCAAATTCTTGTTTCAAAATCATCTAATTTGTGCTTCGGAACAAAAAAGTTGAATTTATTGACTGTTGATCAGTGACCAGTCATCAGCATTGGCACTCAAATGTGGTCTCACATCCAGATTAGTGACCAAAAAGCGCTTGTAGCTTACCTATGTTAATATTATCCATATAAAATGCAGTTCACCAATATCCTACAGATTCATCTTTGCCAGAACAATAGGCTACCTGGTGATTTCATTAATTTTCATATTCCAGATAGGCCTAGGTTGGGTGGGTTTACAATTATATACCTCAGTGGTGGTACTGGCTATGTCTGAAGATGGCTGTAACATCTCACTTCCTTCAATACCTATGGGTTGAAGATGTAACATTCTGGCAAATTAATTACGATATTTGTGAGGAAGGAAAATGGCTACAGACAGTTCCTGCTTTCCATCTGATCCCGCAACCCCCACTGCATACAGTTAGCCAGCCATATGCTCCTGCTTGTTCTGGACACCAGAGGAGTGACAATGTGACATGATATCCCTAGTTGATATTGACTGCTAATGTGAATGACTTTCAGCTTAAAATCCAGGTGTAAGCGCAGTTTTATTTCTGTGTCTTGCGTTTTGGAAATGCATCATTGTTTATGGTTGTAATGACAGGCTACATTTGAGCAGCGCATGCATGTGCTGGGGTTACAAGCTTTGAACCACTCCTTTTTGGGGGATGTGGGTTAAGTTTGAGAACCACTGAGCTAGTGAACAGATTGCTGATTTGCTGTACAGCTATAGGATCGGGTGCAGCGCAAATGTCATTGTACAGAAAGGATTGCCATAAATGGATATGCAGCTCCAAAAAGGGTTTGGTGATCAAGATATTTAACTGTTTACGGTATGTAAAAATGGCTTGAAATGAATAATTTACTTATGAAACTTGCATTTGGAATTTGTAAAAATTATTACTATTAAAATAATAAGGGCTATTTGGTAGCCTCAATAAATAGACAAAGATTTGACCTTGGGACCAATGCTCCCTCTAAGCTGCGACAGTCTCAAGTAGCCTCGAGACTGCTGCGCATAAATATTAGCCCACAGAGAGAAGTACAAGTTTGAACTTGACTCAACTTTCTAGGGCAGTGGTCACCAACCGGTCGATCGCAAAGGCATTCCTATTCAATCCCCTAACATTTCTGTAAAAAAAACAACGATAATGCCTTGTGTTCCTATTTTTTTCACATCTTCCTGTGTGGTGACTCTGCACCCTAGTTTTTCCTTGATTTCTAGAGCAAATCAAGTGCACTATGGGCCAAACTCTGGCCAATTCGGAAGGGTCAGATGACCGTATCTGCAGTATCGTAGCAGGCATAAAAGAAAGCTACAGCAAAGTTGATACTGTGAGATTTTAAAACCATGACTAGAGAGACTGTCAACGAATACAGCAAAGAGATGCTGTTTTTATGAGTGAGTTCATGTTTAAGTTCTTACTCAGCACTGTCAACACTTTGTATTCAACACTTTTATAAGCCATAAAATGCACCTCTATCCTATTTCCACTCAGTGCTTACAACAAGCACTGCAGCAGTAATGAATGAGTAGGAAAGTGTTTCTATAGGGTTGCATTGTTATTAGCGGCTTGGGTCATTTTTTAATATCCAGGAATATTTCACCTTCTCTGTTCATAAGATCAACAACATGTGTGCATGAGGCAGAAATAATGCAGTGCAACTCGAGGTTCGCCATAATCTGGAAGACTGTCCCTTTTTGGTCAGGGAGAGTGGAGGGATTTTAAGAGGCGGACCCTCCATCTGTTGCTCTCTCCTTCTGAGACTGAACATCAGATGCAGGCATCATCAGCCCAATAAAATTTAAATAAAAAGCTATTTAAAAAAAATGTATGCTCACTCAGCTATGCTTCACAAGTAATACAACAACGGATCTATTACGGGTGTGATCATATAGCCTACTTCAAATTTTGAAATATATTTTTTAATTGCTTCAAAATAAAGGCATTTGCTGGGCAATTCAATCAAAGCCAATATGTGGTGGTAGTATATTGGGCCTATAGCTGTTTTTAATTGGTTAATGTTGCAAAGCCTTACATTTTTTAAGTCATTTTACAAAATCTGAGCGGTAGTTCTCTGCATGCATTTTGATTCAAAGTGATCTTGACTCAGAAAAGGTTGGTGACCCTGTTCACACAATCAACGTTTACCTTTACTGTTGCAATTTTTTATCGAATCAGGGCAATATTAGCCACTTTCAATGCAACATACAGTACCAAAACAAACTATGCAAGAGATTTTGTTGTAGGCAGAACGAATCGGAGTAGGATTCTATTGTATTGACATGCACGACTCAGCCCGTACTCTACACAGACCAGTGTGGCATAAACAAGCAGCGCTGCAGTAGCCAAATATGCAAATAGACCATTGCCATATATGGATCTGCGCCATTTACTTTGAACTGGACTGTGTTTACAGCATGAGCGGTCGTGAGTCGATGCACTTGTTTTAAGATCAAAGCGAGAGCTGCATGTAGTCACGTTTGCACATTTTGTTTATATCCTTTGCTAGTTGAGTTAGAGCCCAGTGTTAGATCACATGTAGAAGAAAAAAAAGTAACACAATAAAAAAATACAAAATAACGATGCGATATAGAGGGGGTATTGGTACTGAGTCAATGTGCGGGGGTACAGGTTAATTGAGAATTTAGGTAACATGTACATGAAGGTAGCGGTAAAGTGACTATGCATAGATAATAAACAGCTAGTAGCAGCAGCCCAAACATGTTCAGTGGGTGTCTGAGTATACAGGCCATGGAAGAATTTTCAGCTTTCTGGAATTGTGTACAGATCCTTGCGACATGGGGCCGGCCGTGCATTATCATGCTGAAATGTGATGGCAACGGATGAATGGCACGACAATGGGCCTCAAGATCTCATCACAGTATCTCTGTGCATTCAAATTGCCATCGGAAAAAATGCAATTGTGTTTGTTGTCTGTAGCGTATGTCTGCACATACCATAACCCCACCTTCACCATTGGGCACTCTGTTCACAACGTTGACATCCGCAAACCTCTCGCCCACACATCGCAATTAGAGGTCGACTGATTAATCGTAATGGCTGATTAATTAGGGCCGATTTCAACTTTTCATAACAATCAGAAACCGATTTAGCCAATTTTGACATGTATTTTTTTATCACCTTTTATTTAACTAGGCACGTCAGTTAAGAACACATTCTTATTTTCAATGACAGCCTAGGAACGGTGGGTTAACTGCCTCGTTCAGGGGCAGAACGACAGATTTTCACCTTGTCAACTCGGGGGGAGCCAATCTAGTTAACCCAGTCCAACGCAATAACAACCTGCCTCTCTCTCCTTGCACTCCACAAGGAGACTGCCTGTTACGCGAATGCAGTAAGCCAAGGTAAGTTGAACTAGCTAGCAACTTATCTTATAAAAAACAATCAATCAATCATAATCACTAGTTAACTACACGTGGTTGATGATATTACTAGATATTATCTAGCGTGTCCTGCGTTGCATATAATCTGACTAAGCATACATGTATCTGACTGAGCGGTGGTAGGCAGAAGCAGACGCGTAAACATTCAAACAGCACTTTCAGGCGTTTTGCCAGCAGCTCTTCATTGTGCGTCAAGCATTGCGCTGTTTATGACTTCAATCCTATCAACTCCCGAGATGAGGCTGGTGTAACCGATGTGAAATGGCTAGCTAGCTAGCTCGCTAATAGAATTTCAAACGTCACTCTCTCTGAGCCTTGGAGTGGTTGTTCCCCTTGCTCTGCATGGATAACGCTGCTTCGATGGTGGCTGTTGTCGGTGTGTTCCTGGTTCGAGCCCAGGGAGGAGCGAGGAGAGGGACGGAAGCTATACTGTTACACTGGCAATACTAAAGTGCCTATAAGAACATCCAATAGTCAAAGGTTAATGAAATACAAATGGTATAGAGGGAAATAGTCCTATAATTCCTATAATAACTACAACCTAAAACTTCTTACCTGGGAATATTGAAGACTCGTGTTAAAAGGAACCACCAGCTTTCATATGTTCTCATGTTCTGAGCAAGGAGCTTAAATGTTAGTTTTCTTACATAGCACATATTGCACTTTTACTTTCTTCTCCAACACTTTGTTTTTGCATTATTTAAACCAAATTGAACACGTTTCATTATTTATTTGAGGCTAAATTTATTTTATTTATGTATTATATTAAGTTAAAATAAGTGTTCATTCAGTATTGTTGTAATTGTCATTATTACAAATACATTTTCTTTTAAATCGGCCGATTTCTAATCGGCATCGTCTTTTTTGGTCCTCCAATAATCGGTATCGGCGTTGAAAAATCATAATCGGTCGACCTCTAGTCGCAGTACACGCTTTCTGCCCAGTACAGTTGAAACCTGGGAGTAATCCATGAAGAGCCGACTTCTCCAGCATACCAGTGGCCTTCGAAGGTGAGCATTTTCCCACTGAAGTTGGTTATGATGCCAAACTGCAGTCAGGTCAAGACCCTGGTGAGGGTCTAATATTCTGGAAATACCTCTAATTTTCTGGAAAATTCAAGAAAAGTATGTCATGGCTTTAGAAGCGTCTGATAAGCTAATTGACATAATTTGAGTCAATTGGAGGTGTACTTGTGGATGTATTTCAAGGCTTACCTTCAAACTCAGTGCCGCTTTGCTTGACATCATGGGAAAATTAAAAGAAATCAGCCAAGACCTGAGAGAAATAATTGTTTACCTCCAAGTCTGGTTCCTCCTTGGGAGCAATTTCCAAACACCTGAAGGTACCACGTTCATCTGTACAAACAATAGTACTTAAGTATAAACACCATGGGACCACGTAGCCGTCATATCGCTCAGGAAGGAGTCGCGTTCTGTCTCCTAGAGATGAACGTACTTTGGTGCGAAAAGTGCATATCAATTATTACAGAACAACGGCAAAGGACCTTGTGAAGATGCTGGAGGAAACAGGTACAAAAGTATCTATATCCACAGTAAAACAAGTCCTATATCGACATAACCTGAAAGGCCGCTCAGCAAGGAAGAAGCCACTGCTCCAAAACCGCCATTAAAAAAGCCAGACTACGGTTTGCAACTGCACATGGGGACAAAGATCGTACTTTTTGGAGAAATGTACTCTGGTCTGATGAAACAAAAATAGAACTGTTTGGCCGTAATCACCATCGTTATGTTTGGAGGAAAAAGGGGGAGGCTTGCATGCCGAAGAACACCATCCCAACCGTGAACCACAGGGGTGGCAGCATCATGTTGTGGGGGTGCTTTGGTGCAGGAAGGACTGGTGCACTTCACAAAGTAGATGGCATCATGAGGAAGAAAATGATGTGGATATATTAAATCATCTTAAGACATCAGTCAGGAAGTTAAAGCTTGGTCGCAAATGGGTCTTCCAAATGGACAATGACCCCAAGCATACTTCCAAAGTTGTGGGAAAATGGCTTAAGGACAACAAAGTCAAGGTATTGGTGTGGCCATCACAATGCCCTTACCTCAATCCTATAGAAAATGTGTGGGCAGAACTGAAAAAGCGTGTGCGAGCAAGGCCTACAAACCTGACTCCGTTACACCAGCTCTGCCAGGAGCAATGGGCCAAAATTCACCCATCTTATTGTGGGAAGCTTGTGGAAGGCTACCCAAAACGTTTAACACAAGTTAAACAATTTAAAGGCAATGCTACCAAATACTAATTGAGTGTATGTAAACTTCTGACCCACTGGGAATGTGATGAAAGAAATACAAGCTGAAATCATTCTCTACTATTATTCTGACATTTCACATTATTAAAATGAAGTGGTGATCCTAACTGATCTAAAATTGAATTTTTACTAGGATTAAAT
This sequence comes from Oncorhynchus clarkii lewisi, assembly GCF_045791955.1. NCBI lineage: Eukaryota > Metazoa > Chordata > Actinopteri > Salmoniformes > Salmonidae > Oncorhynchus > Oncorhynchus clarkii. The sequence goes on along the minus strand of NC_092151.1, from coordinate 63,758,905 downwards.
GTCAGGAATTGTGAAACTGAGTTTAAATGTATTTGGCTAAGGTGTATGTAAACTGCTGACTTCAACTGTATATCCCTGTAACGACTGGATCTCAGGGAGTGAGTCCATCCAAAGGTTAAGTTCAGTAAGATTAGGTGATGCTATGATTCCCAAGGCACTATTACGCATCAAGATATAGGGCTAGGCCATCCCATGTGGTCTAGAAGAGCCTTACCCTTTAAGACATTGTCTGATGTGTGTCTGTCTGCATTGTCAGGCATCACCAGCGGCCTGCATGTGTTTTGCTTGCTCAGTGTGTGTTTCTTTCTCTGAGTTCCAGAAAGAGAAGTTAGCCGGTTGGAACACAATTAGATTAACCCAAGGTGGGATTGCGAAGCCCCACTAGTCTTTTACCCAGTGGGAAATATGGCTATTCCCGTGCTGTTAGTTCTGATTAGATTTGAACAAAAATAGGCAAATGATTAGATGGACATTTACAGTGCCTTCAGAAGGTATTCATACCCCTTGACTTAATCCAATTTTTTTGTTACAGCCTGAATTCAAAATGGATTCATTTTATGATTTTTCTCTCCCTTCTACACACAATACCCCATAATGACAAAGTGGAAACATGCTTTTAGACGTTTTAGCAAATGTATTGAAAATGAAATACAGAAATATCAAATTTACATTCACACCCCTGAGTCAATACTTCTCTGCAGCGATTACAGCTGTGAGTCTTTCTGGGTAAGTCTCTTAAAAGCTTTCCACACCTGGATTGCGCCGCATTTGCATCTTCTAAATTCTTCAAATATTGTCATATTGGTTGTTGATCATTACTTAACACTGAGCCCATGTATTTTATTATTTGACTTAAGCAAATGTTTACTCCTGAACGTATTTAGGTTTGACTTGAGACATTTCAGCTTTACATGTTGTATTAATTAGTAAAAATTCTAAATGCAGAATTCCACTTTCTATGGTATTGTGGGTAGGCCAGTGACAAAGTCTAATTTCAATACATTTTGAATTCAGGCTATAACGCATCACAATGTGTAAAAAGTCAAGGGGTGTGAATACTTTCTGAAGGCACTGTTAGCAGGAAAATAATGGAGTGCTCTCCAAACTGGAATAGAACTGCTCTCCACAGAGATGCTCTCCCTCTCTTGGTCTGCCCACTCAGATTACTCCTCTGATTCCAGTCAGCGGAAAGAACCGAATCTGCCACAGACAGGCACATCCACCCGGATGGCAATCTCTCCCAGTCTCCTCTGATCTACTCCCCAACTTCCCTCCCGAAGGCACTGGAGAAATGACTGTCATTCGGTTGGAAGACTGCAGCCTGCACGATCCATGTTCAGGGCCTGAGGATGTGCCTTGGCGACAGGTTTAAGGCAAGGACTGCGTTTTAATAGTCTAACGTCGCGTCCTCTGCTTGTCTCCTTCAGCTGCACTGAGCCGAAAACACAGGCTAGGTGAATATGGAGGATGTCTACCAATTTTGGTTTCACCCGTCTATGCTGATATCAGTGCATATGAAGGAAATTATACATGGAGAGGACACAACTATATTATTGAGATGTAGGCTACCTAGTGCCTACTAGTCTGCTCCACGCAGGCAGAGACAGGAAGCATCCTCAGCAAAGCTGCTGCACAGGCACAGAGGAGGGAGAAAGGACTGTCATCTTGTGACAGGGTCACGGGAAATTAATAAGGAAGAAAGTTATATCTCGCTACTGCTAGACTTGTCCGGAGCAGCTGTTCAGCATCAAGACGGGAATCCTAAATGCAAATCTCGCTGGCCGTGTGGGTCACCAAGTGTTAGGGTTTTGAGTTCCTTCTAAAACCCAGCCTGCTAGCCGCCTAACCCAGAGAAGGCTCCCTGTGAACAGAGCCTGGGGCCTCGTATCCAGCCAGTGTCCCAGTGATATTCTTTTTTTTATTCTTTTTTTTAAATTTTACCCCTTTTTCTCCCCAATTTCGTGGTATCCAATTGTTGTAGTAGCTACTATCTTGTCTCATCGCTACAACTCCGAAAGTCATGCGTCCTCCGATACACAACCCAACCAAGCACCCGGCCACCTTGCTTAGCGTACACTGCGCCCAGCCCGCCACAGGAGTCGCTGGTGCGCGATGAGACAAGGACACCCCTACCGACCAAGCCCTCCCTAACCCGGGCGACGCTAGGCCAATTGTGCGTCGCCCCACGAACCTCCCGGTCGCGGCCGGTTACGACAGAGCCTGGGCGCGAACCCAGGGACTCTAATGGCACAGCTGGCGCTGCAGTACAGCGCCCTTAACCACTGCGCCACCCGGGAGGCCCCTTCCCAGTGATATTCTGCTGAGCTGGCTGCCTAATCGCATCGCAGGGCAACATTTTGGATAATAATTTACAAAAGGGCGCCTTACTCCTCCACTTTGTCACACTCAGTTGTTTTTCTCCTCAGTTTTCTCCTCAGAGGAAGCCAATCTCAGCCTCAAGTTATTGCCTTCCATTCGTTTGGAGTGGAAATGCATCCCGTGGCCCTCTACACCAAATGAAATGGATCCATTTTTACCTATTTTCTCACTTTCTCACTTTCTCACTACCTATTTTCTCACTTCACGGGGTGTGAGGTGTGACAATTCTCTGCTTCACTGATATTGTCAGACGGCTCTTAAGTTTTGCTGACATTTTATATTTTACAGTCCACTTATTACATTGTATTTACTCAGGAAGTGCATGGTGATGTGGTAATTACGTAATAATTACATAGTTCAAATTAGATTTTAATTGAAACATGCTACACTGAGTAGGCCTAGGCGATATGGCCAAAATATTTATGGTATTTTTCACATTTTTTTATGGTAATTTAGGTTTTTGATTCATGAAAGTTCTACATTTGCTTTATGAGTAGTGCATGACACTAGGGTCGCAACACATATTTTAAATTATTTCAATGAGTCTTTCTCCATTTGGAATATTTTATACTGTTCAATTCAACATAAAATAACTAGCTAGCCATCTAACTAGCGATTAGCATTAGTGGTTAACACGATTTAGCTTAACTTGCTAAGAAACTATAAACTAGCTGTTTGCAGATGTAAGAAACAATAACTAATATTGTAATTATGGAACACTTGTGGATTTATATTAGTATAAAATTATTGGAAACAACATTGTTGCATGTGCTGCATGGACCATGCAGACTGAACGAAAGTGTCTCGTGGTCAAGCAACAAATGTGCTTCTTGAGTGACTGGGTGGGTCTAGGTCTGTGTGGAGGGAGTGGAGAGGGATGGACTCAAGTAGCGGAGTGAACTAAAAATGGACGTTACACATGGCGTATCACATTTTAATAAACCAAACATTCAAATACTGTTATAGAAGATCAATTAAAAACCCAAACCGGTCCGTGCATCAATACTTTGGTGTGTGTGTGTGTGTGTATATATATATATACTGCTCAAAAAAATAAAGGGAACACTAAAATAACACATCCTAGATCTGAATGATCACACAAATTATCAATGGAAATCAAATGTATCAACCCATGGAGGTCTGGATTTGGAGTCACACTCAAAATTAAAGTGGAAAACCACACTACAGGCTGATCCATCTTTGATTTAATGTCCTTAAAACAAGTCAAAATGAGGCTCAGTAGTGTGTGTGGCCTTCACGTGCCTGTATGACCTCCCTACAACGCCTGGGCATGCTCCTGATGAGGTGGCGGATGGTCTCCTGAGGGATCTCCTCCCAGACCTGGACTAAAGCATCTGCCAACTCCTGGACAGTCTGTGGTGCAACGTGGCATTGGTGGATGGAGCGAGACATGATGTCCCAGATGTGCTCAATTGGATTCAGGTCTGGGGAACGAGCGGGCCAGTCCATAGCATCAATGCCTTCCTCTTGCAGGAACTGCTGACACACTCCAGCCACATGAGGTCTAGCATTGTCTTGCATTAGGAGGAACCCAGGGCCAACCGCACCAGCATATGGCCTCACAAGGGGTCTGAGGATCTCATCTCGGTACCTAATGGCAGTCAGGCTACCTCTGGCGAGCACATGGAGGGCTGTGCGGCCCCCCAAAGAAATGCCACCCCACACCATGACTGACCCACCGCCAAACCGGTCATGCTGGAGGATGTTGCAGGCAGTAGAACGTTCTCCACGGCGTCTCCAGACTCTGTCACGTCTGTCACGTGCTCAGTGTGAACCTGCTTTCATCTGTGAAGAGCACAGGGCGCCAGTGGCTAATTTGCCAATATTGTTGTTCTCTGGCAAATGCCAAACGTCCTGCACGGTGTTGGCCTGTAAGCACCTGTGGACGTCGGGCCTTCATACCACCCTCATGGAGTCTGTTTCTGACCGTTTGAGCAGACACATGCACATTTTTGGCCTGCTGGAGGTCATTTTGCAGGGCTCTGGCAGTGCTCCTCCTTGCACAACGGCGGAGGTAGCGGTCCTGCTGCTGGGTTGTTGCCCTTCTACGGCCTCCTCCACGTTTCCTGATGTATTGGCCTGTCTCCTGGTAGCGCCTCCATGCTCTGGACACTACGCTGACAGACACAGCAAACCTTCTTGCAACAGCTCGCATTGATGCCCCATCCTGGATGAGCTGCACTACCTGAGCCACTTGTGTGGGTTGTAGACTCCGTCTCATGCTACCACTAGAGTGAAAGCACCACCAGAATTCAAAAGTGACCAAAACATCAGCCAGGAAGCATAGGAACTGAGAAGTGGTCTGTGGTCACAACCTGCAGAACCACTCCTTTATTGGGGGTGTCTTGCTAATTGCCTATAATTTCCACCAGTTGTCTATTCCATTTGCACAACAGCATGTGAAATGTATTGTCAATCAGTGTTGCTTCCTAAGTGGACAGTTTGATTTCACAGAAGTGTGATTGACTTGGAGTTACATTGTGTTGTTTAAGTGTTCCCTTTATTTTTTTGAGCAGTGTATATATATATTAAAGTACGGTATACCGCCCAGCCGTAAGTAGGCCTTTCATGATACTGGGTTAGCATTATACTAGAAGGCTAATTACCAGAAGTACTCATAATTGATAGCGAGTAAGCCTCTTTACATTCGGGCTCTGGCAACCAAGTCTAATACCAACCCAATAAACATGGAGAAAGAATTATGGAACAGATTTTATCATTAGTCAATTTGGTTGGTTTGTAGTATTTTATCAATAAACAGGTGCATTGTACAGTTGCCTTTTAAATGATTTCAGTTGGCAGTGCAGTGGGTATTTTGAGTTACTTGTAGAACTTTCTAAAATATTTAATAATATAATAGTTGCCACGGTAACTAGAAATGTACTTCAACACTTGTGTAGCAACAGTGCTAGTGGTGAATGTAGATAGTTTCCTAGATATTTGGTAACATAGCTGTGTGTTTGAACTGAATAAGGATGACAACACCGGATTGTATACTGCCTCCCAGAATTTCCTCACTCCTGACTGAGGTCTGTGTTTGTCTTCTGCACTTATCCTGGAAATCCAACCGCTGCGATCCTTCCGCCTGATTCTGTTGATTGCTCATGCCTTGTCCAGTTCTTCTAATGTGTGACTCCACACAGTACCTGGTATGACATCAGGACAATATTACTATGTTCCCTCAATTTCCTCCCCGTCTCCACTGAGTTTCTGAGGTTCCTCTCTTCATTTAGTAGGGGTCAGTGAGAGATCACAGTGTGTGAGGCTAATTGTGAACCTTTCATTGAAGTCGGCTCATCTGTAGGAAACTGTCTGGCCTGACCTAGTTAACTGAGGAGCAGAGATCCTCTGAGGAAGACCAACACCGGTCAGGGCTCTCAGACACTCATCAATGCAGCTTTGTCACAGAGAGGAGAGTAAAATGTGCAGTGCTACAGCACACACACATTATGCATCTACTGATCATTCCTTTATTAACTGCCATCAGATTAAATATAGGGGGGACCCTGGCTGGTAAATGGTCAAATTGGCCAATGTCCAAAAGAAAGACTTATGTCCTCAAAATCCATCTACCTAACACTAGACCTATCCCTTATTAAGCTACATGTGGTTTTTTGCCTTTTTTTCTCAGTGCATGAAATGGCCTTGTTTCGACTGCTTTCAATTCATTAGCTTTTCTGAAAAACTCATATCCAAACCAACCATTTAAGACAGTGCTAGATAGTAAATCTCCCATTGCTTGCCTTGACTTCTGAGCTCTGAAAGGAGCAGCAGCAGCCGGGTCTACGGGTGACAAAGAAAATACGTTATGTAATGGGCTATTTCATGTTGCTCCCCAGCCTGGCATGTGTGCAAAGGTTGCAGAGCAAATAGAGGAAACGGGTAGTGAGGAAGCGGGTAGTACTCAGCACTGAGAAGGCGAGAGGGGGAGAGGAGAAATGACAGGTATTGGAGAGTAGAATATGGAAAGGGAGGAGAACGGGAAGAGCGTCAGAGGAGAGCTGCTGAAGCTGTGATGACTCAGCCTGGGTACTGGGAGAGGAGAGGATGGTGTGTTGGAGGGAGGCAGGGTAGTGCTCTACCCGTACTTAACTGTTCTCTACACTGGTTTGGACTCGTCATTCCCAAATATACCATTGTTGGGCACAGCAGTTAGAAATGTCCATATAAAGATACAAAATATTTGGGACCTCCGCTGGGACCCAGAAAATGCTGTGGTGTTGGAGATGTGGGGTTGTCTGTTTCTGTCTGATCGTCCATCCATGATAAGATGTTGGAGGGTGCCAGACATTAGAGTTGTGGTAGAATGTATAGCTCCTGGCAATGCACAAGTCATGTGTACTGTTTTCCTGCACAAAGTACCCTTCTGGATGGTATATCAGTCTCATGCACTTGTCGCATGGTGCGGCCCGTCTGGTCGCATGGAGGAGAGGGTATCACAGAGTATGTGAGCGGTGTTGACAACACTGCTCTGGTGCTACATCTCCTTTCCATCCGCTCCACTGAAACCTCTCTGTACTCACAGGAGAGAAAAATGGCACTCTAAATTCGCTACATTTATTAAAATCACAATTTAACCAACACTCATCTATTGTTGTCTACCTGGACATACCATTTTGGTTTTGATGTATTGAAATGAAACCATATGATTTGAATTAAGTGTTTTTAATCAACATGAAAATGTGACCGTAAGAAACGCTTATCATTTCAAATAGGCTACATGTCATATTAAACAGCATATGAACACTCTAAATAGGTCAGGATCCAGACAAGGAGCCTTAGAAGGAACGGAAATGAATTATTTAGGCTTTATTTCAATTTTTTTCAAGGCTATAGCCTACAAAGAAATACATTGTGAATTATTTCAACACTGGGCTGGTAGGGAGTCAGGGACATTAAGCACTCCGTATTTAAACAACATTAAACTCTATTAAATAATTATAGTTTAGAAATTGCTCATAGACTGTGACTTACTTAGAATGATATATGGCATTTTTTGTTTCATTTGTATTAGGCTCACTCTACAGTGCCTTTGAGTCTGGCTTCAGGCTCATACGATGGTGCCCGGAGAGCAGGCCAGCAGCGGAGAATATCCTCTCCATGCTTGCAGAGCCACTGCTAAACACCTTTTTGGCCAATCTTGTCAGGCTGGGCAGGGATGCAGAGTTTTTCTTTTTTTCTTCTTTTCAATAGGCAGGCCTAAAGGTTTTTGTGCAAAATAGCCAAAATCAAAACGGAAAGGGTCTTGAAGTTGGAATATGCAAGGCCTATTTGGCCAAAATCAATTATGGCCTATTGAATGGAACAAAAATGAAAACTTAAAGAGATCAGATTTTTTTGTTTATAAATACTGTGCTACAATGGCACACTTAATTAGCTACCCATCGTGTTCCTTGCTTTTAGCATGTGCACGTAGTTAGTACAGCATCATGCTTTCGAGATGATTTTTTTCAATTTCTACAATGATTCTTTAGTTGTGGACATTACATCACTGCATTCCCTCTCTTGGTCCTCATCTTTGTAAGTCACCTTGATTTTTGCACCTGTGTGTTTTATCAGTTTCTTGTGAGCTTGTTAAGTGAGCGCTACTGGAGCAGAATTGGAGTGGGCGAGAAGGCCTTCCCTCCAGCCTTTGGGAATCTCACTCCACGCTCCAGTGCGGCAGGGTAGCCTAGTGGTTAGAGCCGACAAGGTACAAATCTGTCGTTCTGCCCCTGAACAGGCAGTTAACCCACTGTTCCTAGGCCGTCATTGAAAATAAGAATTTGTTCTTAACTGACTTGCCTAGTTAAATAAAGGTAAAAAAAAATAAAAAATAAAAAACTTGGATAGTGTGCGCATCATCCACGGGACGGGCTACACTCAAACTGAAAACATTTGGAAACCTCTGTCTAACCTGTGTTCTGTCCTGTCTCTCCACAGGCACTGGCGAAAGCGGCAAGAGCACCTTCATCAAACAGATGCGCATCATCCACGGGACGGGCTACACCGACGAGGACAAAAGAGGCTTCACCAAACTGGTCTATCAGAACATCTTCACCTCCATGCAGTCCATGATCCGGGCCTCTGAGACCCTCAAGATCCAGTACAAGTATGAACAGAACAAGGTGAGTCTGGCTGGGGGAGCGGGGATGGGGATTGGGGTCCACTCATTAGAAAAATACATTGTTAGTCAAAATGTCTTGTATTATTATAGTCTTATGTAGGCATATATCTAGACGCCACGTTAGAGATCACTTCCAGTGAATTCGGAAAGTATTCAGATCACTTCAGTTTTTTCACGTTTTGTTACATTACAGCCTTATTCTAAAGTGGATTAAATAAATAAAAATCTCCCCTCATAAATCTACACATATTACCCATATTTAAAGTAAAAACAGGTTTTTAGCAATAAAGAAAATAAAGAAAATAAAAAGGTATACATAAGTATTCAGACCCTTTACTGAGGACTTTGTTGAAGGAACTTTGGCAGCAATTACAGCCTAAAATCTTCGGTATGACGCTACAAGCATGGCACACCTGTATTTGGGGAGTTTCTCCTATTCTTGTCTGCAGATCCTATCAAACTCTGTCAGATTGGATTGGGAGTGTTGCTGCACAGCTATTTTCAGGTCTCTCCAAAGATGTTCAAGTCCGGGCTCTGGCTGGACTACTCAAGGACATTCAGAGACTTGTCCCAAAGCCACTCCTGCATTGTCTTGGCTGTGTGCTTGGGGTCGTTGTCCTGTTGGAAGGTGAACCTTCACCCCAGTCTGAGGTCCTGAGAGCTCTGGAGCAGGTTTTCATCAAGGATCTTTCTGTACTTTGCTCCGTTAATCTTTCCCTCGATCCTGACAAGTCTCCCAGTCCCTGTCGCTGAAAAACACCCCCACAGCATGAGGCTACCACCACCATGCTTCACCGTAGGGATGGTGCCAGGTTTCCTCCAGACATGACACTTGGCATTCAGGCCAGAGTTCAATCTTGGTTTCATCAGACCAGAGAATCTTGTTTATCATGGTCAGGGTCCTTTTGGTGCCTTTTGGCAAACTCCAAGCAGGCTGTCATGTGCCTTTTACTGAGGAGTGGCTTCCTTCTGGCTACTCTACCATAAAGGCCTGATTGGTGGAGTGCTGCAGAGATGGTTGTCCTTCTGGAAGGTTCTCTCATCTCCACAGAGGAACTCTGGAGCTCTAAGAATGACCACAGGGTTTTGGTCACCTACCTGACCAAGGCCCTTCTCCCCGATTGCTCAGTTTGGCCGGGTGGCCAGCTCTAGGAAGAGCCTTGGCGGTTCCAAACTTCTTCCGTTTAAGAATGATGGAGGCCACTGTGTTCTTGGGGACCTTCAAAGCTGCAGAAATGTTTTTGTACCTTTCCCCAGATCTGTTCCTCAACAAAATCCTGTCTCGGAGTTCTACGGGCAATTCCTGGCTTGGTTTTTGCCTTGACATGCACTGTCAACTGTGGGACCTTACATAGACAGGTGTGTGCCTGTCCAATCAATTCAATTTACCACAGGACTCAAGTTGTAGAAACATCTCAGGGATGATCAATGGAAACAGGATCCACCTGAGCTCAATTTTGAGTATCATAGCATAGGGTCTGAATACTTATGTAAATAATGTTTTTCTGTTATTTATTTTTAATACATTTGCAAAAATGTTTGCTTTGTCATTATGGGGTATTGTGTATGTTGATGAGGAAAAACATTTATTTAATCTGTTTTAGGAAAAGGTTGTAACGTAACAACATTTGGAAAAGGGGAAGGGGTCTTAATACTTTCCAAATGTGCTGTATTTCACTGCATATTCAACCCCTGTACTGAGGCTTCGTTTGGACGCAGATCCGTGAGACTTCTGAGAATGTATAGCATGGAATATACACTGCTCAAAAAAATAAATGGAACACTAACACATCATAGATCTGAATGAATGAAATATTCTTATTAAATACTTTTTTCTTTACATAGTTGAATGTGCTGACAACAAAATCACACAAAAATGACCAATGGAAATCAAATTTATCAACCCATGGAGGTCTGGATTTGGAGTCTCACTCAAAATTAAAGTGGAAAACCACACTACAGGCTGATCCAACTTTGATGTAATGTCCTTAAAACAAGTCATTGAGGCTCAGTAGTGTGTGTGGCCTCCACGTGCCTGTATGACCTCCCTACAACGCCTGGGCATGCTCCTGATGAGGTGGCGGATGGTCTCCTGGGGGATCTCCTCCCAGACCTGGACTAAAGCATCCGCCAACTCCTGGACAGTCTGTGGTGCAACGTGGTGTTGGTGGATGGAGCGAGACATGATGTCCCAGATGTGCTCAATTGGATTCTGGTCTGGGGAACGGGCGGGCCAGTCCATAGCATCAATGCCTTCCTCTTGCAGGAACTGCTGACACACTCCAGCCACATGAGGTCTAGCATTGTCTTGCATTAGGAGGAACCCAGGGCCAACCACACCAGCATATGGTCTCACAAGGGGTCTGAGGATCTCATCTCGGTACCTAATGGCAGTCAGGCTACCTCTGGCGAGCACATGGAGGGCTGTGCGGCTCCCCAAAGAAATGCCACCCCACACCATGACTGACCCACCGCCAAACTGGTCATGCTGGAGGATGTTGCAGGCAGCAGAACGTTCTCCACGGCGTCTCCAGATTGTCACGTCTGTCACGTGCTCAGTGTGAACCTGCTTTCATCTGTGAAGAGCACAGGGCGCCAGTGGCGAATTTGCCAATCTTGGTGTTCTCTGGCAAATGAAAAACGTCCTGCATGGTGTTGGGCTGTAAGCACAACCCCCACCTGTGGACGTCGGGCCCTCATACCACCCTCATGGGAGTCTGTTTCTGACCGTTTGAGCAGACACATGTACATTTGTGGCCTGCTGGAGGTCATTTTGCAGGGCTCTGGCAGTGCTTATCCTGCTCCTCCTTGCACAAAGGCGGCGGTAGCGGTCCTGCTAATGGGTTGTTGCCCTCCTAGGCCGCCTCCACGTCTCCTGATGTACTGGCCTGTCTCCTGGTAGCGCCTCCATGCTCTGGACACTACGCTGACAGACACAGCAAACCTTCTTGCCACAGCTCGCATTGATGTGCCATCCTGGATGAGCTGCACTACCTGAGCCACTTGTATGGGTTGTAGACTCCATCTCATGCTACCACTTGAGTGAAAGCACCACCAGCATTCAAAAGTGACCAAAACATCAGCCAGGAAGCATAGGAACTGAGAAGTGGTCTGTGGTCTCACCTGCAGAACCACTCCTTTATTGGGGGTGTCTTGCTAATTGCCTATAATTTCCACCTGTTGTTTATTCCATTTGCACAACAGCATGTGACATTTATTGTCAATCAATGTTGCTTCCTAAGTGGACAGTTTGATTTCACAGAAGTGTGATTGACTTGGAGTTACATTGTGTTGTTTAAGTGTTCCCTTTTTATTTTTTTGAGCAGTGTATAACTAGCAGCTTGCAGACCTAAAACATCACGTGTTGATATGACTTAATTTCTGCCAACATATACTGTATATCACTGAATAAGGAAACCCAGTCTACTAGTCCTTCAATGCTATGAGACTCAGTTCGAGTATCATAGCAAAGGGTCTGAATACTTATGTAAATAAGGTATTTATGTTTATTTTTTGTAAAAATGTCGAAATAACTTTCTGCTTTGTCATTATAGTGTAATGTGTGTAGATTGATACTTTTTTATTTATTTAATCCATTTTAGAATAAGGCTGTAACTTAACAAATGTGGAAAAAGGGAAGGGTTCGGAATACTTTCTGAATGCACTGTATGTGAGCAGCAAATGGTTAGTGGTCCTTACTGTAGTTTTTGAATGGGTCATTGACTCCTGATATACAGTGGTTTCTGCACTAAAAGTTTTGCGATTATGCTACGGGACTTAGAGGTGAGTCGCGCACAATGGGATTGCCTTGCCTTCTGCAGCTGTATCCATTGAAGTGAGCGAGGTACAAGGCACAATGGCAGGGGGCACGGGATGGGCCGCAGAGGTACACACAGAAGACTGACCTAGCCCATGGGGGGTGGACCCCCACCCCGCCACACTGGGTAGCACAGAGCAACACATTTGGGCCATATTGTAATGGTGCTGACTAGGGAAATGTTCCCGCTGTTCTTAGTGCCAGTCTACACGTTCAAACTTTAACAATGTAACAATTAATGGCTTTCATTAATAAAATAATGATAAAAATACTCTTTCAAAATGCAGACATTTATTTAGTTATGGATCCATAACAAATTACTATGGGATAAAATATCACTGAAATATTGGAACAAAGTTGTCTAATGAAGTTAAACAAATTGTTGCTTACTAGAAAATACTCTTTCAAACATATGGTCACGTTGTACAGCGCCATTTTGGCTATTAGCAGGTAGCTGGACAATAGACTTGTCTAGGAGGGTAGGGGGAGAATTCTATTGTCAAATGTATTTCTAAGTTAGGTTGGCTGTATCACAACCGTCCGTGATTAGTTGCAATTTCAGTTTAACCTCTCTGATCTCCCCATCCCGGATCCGGTATCGTGAATACAGACTCAAGCTCATTACCATAACGCAACGTTAACTATTCATGAAAATCGCAAATGAAATGAAATAAATATGCCATCTCTCAAGCTTAGCCTTTTGTAAACAACACTGTCATCTCAGATTTTCAAAATATGCTTCTCAACCATAGGAAAACAATCATTTGTGTAAAAGTAGCTAGCTAGTGTAGCATTTAGCGTTAGCATCCAGCACGCAACATTTCAACAAAAACATAAAAGCCTTCAAATAAAATCATTTACCTTTGAAGAACTTCGGATGTTTTCAATGAGGAGACTCTCAGTTAGATAGCAAATGCTCAGTTTTTCCAAAAAGATTCTTTGTGTATTAGAAATAGCTCCGTTTTGTACATCACATTTGGCTACCAAAAAAACCCGAAAATTCAGTCCTCAAAACGTGAACTTTTTTCCAAATTAACTCCATAATATCGACTGAAAACATGTCAAACGTTGTTTAGAATCAATCCTCAAGGTGTTTTTCACATATCTCTTCGATGATATATCGTTCGTGGAAGCATGGTTTCTCCTCTCAATCAAATGGAAAAATACTTGCACCTGGCTTTGCGCACCGATTTCGACGCAGGACACCAGGCGGACACTTGGAAAATGTAGTCTCTTATGGTCAATCTTCCAATGATATGCCTACAAATACGTCACAATTCTGCCGACATCTTGGGGAAACGGCAGAAGGTCTAAGCTTATTCCTGTCGCATTCACAGCCATATAAGGAGACATTAGAAAACAGAGCTTCAGAAATTCTGCTCATTTCCTGTTTGACGTTTCATCTTGGTTTCGCCTGTAGAATGAGTTCTGGGGCACTTACAGACTATCTTTGCAGATTCTGAAACTTCAGAGTGTTTTCTTTCCAAAACTGTCAAGAATATGCATAGTCGAGCATCTTTTCGTGACAAAATATTGCGCTTAAAACGGGAACGTTTTTTATCCAAAAATGAAATAGCGCCCCTAGAGATCCAACAGGTTAATCCAGCCGCTGTGTCAGATTTCAAAAAAGCTTTATGGCGAAAGCATAGCATGCGATTATCTGTGGACAGCGCCCCGCATACAAAAGCATTAAAAACATTTTCCAACCAAGCAGATGCATCACAAAAGTCAGAAATAGCGATAAAATAAATCCCTTACCTTTGAAGATCAGTTACATAACAAATGGTCCTTTTTGTTCGATAAAGTCCTTTATATCCCCAAAAAGTATGTTTTATTTGGAGCGCTTCATTCAATAATCCACCTGTTTCCCCTTGTTCAAAATGCATAGAAAATGAATCCCAAACTTTACCAATAAACTTGGTCCAAACATGTCAAACAACGTTCCTAATCAATCCTCAGGTACCCTAATATTTAAATAAACGATCAAATTTAAGACATAAAATAGTATATTCAATATCGGAAATAAATAACGAGGAGCACACACTCATTAACGCGCACCAAAAGACTAGAGTCCTTCTGAGTGACACTTATGAATACTTCTTAATAAAAAATAAAAAAACATTGATCAATTTCTAAAGACTGTTGACATCTAGTGGAAGCCATAGGAACTGCAATCTGGGTCCTAATTAGGCTTTCCCTTAGAAAAGCATTGGAAAGTCCAATGACCTCAACTACAACAAAAATTCCTGGAAGGATTGTCCTCGGGGTTTCGCCTGCCAAATCAGTTCTGTTATACTCTCAGACATTATTTTAACAGTTTTAGAAACGTTTGTGTTTTCTATCCAATACCATGCATATGCATATCCTAGCTTCTGGGCCTTCTGGGCACCTCGGTCAGCCAAACTTCCGACTACTGCCCCCTAGCCTTAAAGTTAAGAACAAATTCTTATTTACAAGGACAGCCTATTCCTTCCTCCCCGTTGTGGAATTGAACCCCGGTCTCCCGTGTGCCCGCACGACACGGGGGATTCTTTAGCTAAATAGCCAAGTACTGTAGCCTACCACCGACTGTCACGATGTACAGTGCCATAATTTCCGTTCCATCCTAACGGAAACCCAGTGGGTTTTTTGTTTTTCTTGGAATAGAAACGCCATAATATTAAGCAAATTAATTAAGCAAAATGTATTAGTCAGTCCCGTATACTATGTTCTTACAAAAAATAAATTAAATTCTCTAGTACAGCCACTATTGAAGGCTATCAAATGCTTCTCAAAGATGCCCTCTGGTGGTCAAACTAGCACTAACTAGCACTGGTACTAGCAATGGTGGTTCACACTTAAATTACGTGCCATAGAATTCTGCGGCACCATGCAAGCTGCGCCGCAGTACCCTGCAACTTTTAAAGGACCAACCACTGTATGCGCTAAGAATGTGACAAATTGCCAATTTTTCTTAACGTTTAAACTGTTCTGTTAAAAATCATGAAATACCAAGTGAATTCACAATGTAGCTGTGCTGCTGCAAGCAACGTTTTGGGTCTCGCGGGCGTCCCTTTCAGATGGTTAAGCATTGCACTTGTACTACCATTAGTGTACCTCCATTCCAGCTTGTAAAGTTTGCATTTCCTTCTTATTTAGGTTCTCCAAGTATTGCCTTACAGGACTTTGCTGTTGTCGTTTGCTTTTCTCTGCCAATTTTCCAACTGTTAACGACGATGACATAGTGGTGGAGAGTCTAATCCAAAATAATTGATTCCTCAACTCCTTGCACATCGACTGCCAGTGTTGACTCCTATTTCTAAGCTTCAGGAATCGACGCCTAAGATTCAGTCTTTTTTTAATTCGAGGAGACTGATTTTATATACAGTGCCTTCACTCCCCTATACTTTTTTTTACATTTTGTTGTTACAGCTTGAATTTAAAAATAATTGAATTGAGATTTCTTGTCACTGGCCAACACAATACCCTATCATGTCAAAGTGGAGTTATGTTTTTAGAAATGTTTACAAATTAATATAAAAATTAAAAGCTAGAGTCAAGTATTCAACCCCTTTGTTACGGCAAGCCTAAAAATGTGCTTAACTAGTCACATAATCAGTTGCGTGGACTCACTCTGTACAATAATAGTGTTTAACATGATTTTGAATGGATACTTTATCTCTGTTCCCCCACACATACAATTATCTGTAAGGTCCCTCAGTCGAGCAGTGAATTTCAAACACAGATTCAACCACAAAAGACCAGGGAGGTTTTCCAATGCCTCCTAAAGAAGGGACCTATTGGTAGATGGGTAGACATAAACAAAGAAGCCATTGAATATCCCTTTTTAGCATGGCAAAGTTATTAATCACAATTTGGATAATGTATCAATACACCCAGTCACTGCAAAGATACATGTGTCCTCCCTAATTCAGTTGTTGGAGAGAAAGGAACTGCTCAGGGATTTCACCATGAGGCCAATGGTGACTTTAAAACAGTTACAGAGTTGAATGGCTGTGATGGGAGAAAATTGGGGATGGATCAACAACATTGTAGTTACTCCACAATACTACATTTAAAAGAAGGATACAAATATTCCAAAATATGCATTGTTTGCGACAAGGCACTAAAGTAATAGTGCAAAAAATTTTGCAAATCAATTCACTTTTTGTTCCTGAAAACCAAGTGTTATGTTTGGGGCAAATCCAATACATTACTGAGTACCACTCCATATTTTCAAGCATAGTGGTGACTGCATCATTTAATGGGTATGCTTGTAATCGTTAAGGACTGGGGAGTTTTTCAGGATTATAAATAAAACGGGATGGAGCTAAGCACAGGCAAAATTCTAGATGAAAACCTGGTTCCGTCTGCTTTCCACCAGACACTGTGAGATGAATTCACCTTTCAGCAGGACAATAACCTAAAACACAAGGCCAAATCTACACTGGAGTTACTTACCAAGAAGACAGTGAATGGTCCAGATTGGCCTTGTTAAAGTGTTAACTTAAATCTATGGAAAGACCTGAAAATGGTCTAGCAGTGATCAACAACTAATTGGACAAAGCTCGAAGAATTTTGAAAATAATAGTGGGCGAGTATTGCACAATCCAGGTGTGGAAGACTTTTACTTACCCAGAAAGACGCACAGCTGTAATCGCTGCCAAAGTGTTTACTCAGGGATGTGAATACTTTTGTCGAATTTTTTTTCTTCCACTTTGTCGTTATGGGGAATTGTGTTTAGAAGGGTAAGAAATTAAGTTTTAATCCATTTTGAATTCAGGCTGTAACACAATATGGTTTAAGTCAAGGGGTATGAATACTTTCTGAAGGCACTGTAAATGTACATCTAATCATTTGTTTATTTTTGTTCATATCTAATCAGAACTAGCAGCATGGGAATAGCCGTATTTCCCACTGGGTAAAAGACTAGTGGGGTTTTACAATCCCTAATCTAATTGTGCTCCGACCGGTTAACTTCTCTTTCTGGAACTCAGAGAAAGAAACACACACTGAGCAAAACACATGCAGGCCGCTGGTGATGCCAATCAGGGTTAAGTGCGTTGCTCAAAGGCACATTGACAATTTTCACACCTTGCCGACAATGGTATACGAACCAGCAAATTTTCCAGTGTCATGACATGGCCCTTTCTGGATATAGATAATGGCACTCACTCACAGGTTCTATTATCACAGGTCATAAATTCCTGGAGGAGACTCTCCCCCTGGCCATGCAGAAAGAGACACATAGAGAGAACAAAGGATTTCACATGGCGAACTCCTAAATCTCCAAAATGCGGATTTGAATCAAAATGTCCACATGTGGGAATGGTCAGACACTTAACCTCTTGGATCTCTAGGGGCGCTATTTCATTTTTGGATAAAAAACGTTCGCGTTTTAAGCGCGATATTTTGTCACGAAAAGATGCTCGACTATGCATATTCTTGACAGTTTTTGAAAGAAAACACTCTGAAGTTTCAGAATCTGCAAAGATATTGTCTGTAAGTGCCCCAGAACTCATTCTACAGGCGAAACCAAGATGATGCGTCAAGCAGGAAATTAGCAGAATCTCTGAAGCTCTGTTCTCCTTATATGGCTGTGATTGCGCAAGGAATGAGCCTACACTTTCTGTCGTTCCCCCAAGGTGTTAGCAGCATTGTGACGTATTTGTAGGCATATCATTGGAAGATTGACCATAAGAGACTACATTTTCCAAGTGTCCGCCTGGTGTCCTGCGTGGAATTCGGTGCGCAAACGCCAGCTGCTTGTACTTTTCCATTTGATTGAGGGGAGAAACCATGCTTCCACGAACGATATATCATTGAAGAGATATGTGAAAAACACCTTGAGGATTGATTCTAAACAACGTTTGCCATGTTTTCAGTCGATATTATGGAGTTAATTTGGAAAAAAGTTCGCGTTTTGAGGACTGAATTTTCGTTTTTTTTTTGGTAGCCAAATGTGATGCAGAAAACGGAGCTATTTCGAATTCACAAATAATCTTTTTTGGAAAAACTGAGCATCTGCTATCTAACTGAGAGTCTCCTCATTGAAAACATCCGAAGTTCTTCAAAGGTAAGTGATTTTATTTGAAGGCTTTTATGTTTTTGTTGAAATCTTGCGTGCTGGATGCTAACGCTAATGCTAACGCTAAATGCTACGCTAGCTAGCCACTTTTACACAAATTATTGTTTTCCTATGGTTGAGAAGCATATTTTGAAAATCTGAGATGACAGTGTTGTTTACAAAAGGCTAAGCTTGAGTGATGGCATATTTATTTCATTTCATTTGCGATTTTCATGAATAGTTAACGTTGCGTTATGGTAATGAGCTTAGGTCTGTAAATAGAAACCCGGATCCGGGTTTGGTAGACGCAACAGGTTAAGGGATGGGTATGACGAGTGTGTTTCATTTGGTGACCTCAGAGGACAGAAAACAGGCATAACTATATCTCTGAATATGTACTTTTCTCAATTATGGGGTTTGCATCTAATTATTGTATAAAATGAATGAGTAAAGATGAAACTATTTGTGAAATGATGTAAGGTGATGTTAAACCTTTAATGAAAGATAATTGTATTCCCTTTGAAGTTTAACTAAGTCATTGGCCCTCCCCCGTGAGCACAGACATGATCTGGCGTCATTTACTATCGTTACATATAATACCCCTTCCTGATGAAATCCTCTTCAGACCATGCGTACCTCGATGGACACTGAGGAGGGCTAAGGTTGAGTTTAGACCACAACCTCAGTATAAGCTAAGGTTGAAATGGTTGTTGATTTCCTAACCATACCATGTGGATCATTGGCTACATGGCTGGAAATGGTTGAACTCTGAGATTATCAATCCCTACAGAATAAGAGCAAGTCTTAGATAATAATTACTAGTCTGCCGCTAGACATTTTTGTCAACCTGGGATGCGAAGACCGACAACAGCCGAAACAGCTATTTTATGAGAACATTTCAGAATGGTACTCTGAAGTATCTATTCTAACCACAAAATACTTTGATCTTCAGGGAAGCAGAGAGAGAGACTCGGATGAACTCTCCAATAGAAGGATTGACGATTCTAACAGAGATCATGACGACAGTCGGCGTAAATATATATTGATTGCAATTATTCCCGAATGAGTGAGCGTTCATGTGCAAAGGATTAGCATTTTAATTAATATAATTATCAACTGTGTAGTGACTCCTTTTGTCTTTCCCACCCTTTTCAGTCCACACCCACTTCCCTTTATCCACCAAGCCGGCATATTGGCTTAGCCCACTAGGGAACCTCCCCTATCATTTCCTTGTAACCCTAACGTTTGTTTGTTTATGCATTTCTGTGATTGGTTAGTTAGTAAATAATAAATTAAACCAATTTGGTGTATGGATGATTTATAGTTAAGGCTGGGTTCGTGCAGATAACCAACAATTTACGACGTTTGGAATGAGACTAACGTGAGATAAAGAATAATTCATTAATAAGAAGACTAATTGATCAGATATTAAAATATCGGAAGAGTTATAGTAGGAAAATTATAACTTTGTAATCTGAAGATTTTCCTTGGTGCCCCGACTTTCTAGTTAATTACATTTACATGATTAGTTTAATCATGTAATAATAATTACAGAGAATTGATTTGATAAAATAACTCTTTTAATGATGCCAAAGACGACACCAGGAATAAGTTGCCGTACTTTCGAGAACACAATCATAGCGAGCTAGCAAGGGACGGAGGGGAGGGGCACTGTATAGGCAGGTCGGCCAGCATGCAGAACCGTGCACTTGGCCTATCAATTGACAATCAAAAGCTGTATCGCACAATTTCTTGGCTTGCAATGTCTCGCAACTTCCGTAAAACAGGGGCTAGGATATTCTACACGCAACACCCGAAAGACTGAACACACACTCGCATCATTAGCAAAGCGAGAAAGCATGTGAGTCAGTGTGACTGAGAAAAAGGGGGCATGCAGAAAGATCCATGTCTTGGTAATCTGTATCTTGCAATGTATTTTCTCAGCATTGAATTGTCCAGCCACATCTTATATGTCTGCATTATCAAATGCAAACCAAATTCAAATAGACCATATAAGTGCTGTAAACCATGCCATAAAACATAATGGACTTGTACTCCAAAATGTTCTGTCCTGGTAAGGATGCTAAGTCACTGCTTAGGAGAAGCCTGGATGTTTCGACTGAAAGACTAGTCTGTCTTTAGCCCTAAATCATATCGAGAACATTCTGTCTGTATAACATAAGGTTATCTTCCCTTAACATCACTGTTGAAGCAAAGAATAGGAAATTATGTGTCCCAACTTGTACGGTATACTTTCGACCTGAATAAAGAGATTACTAAATTATTGTGGAATACTGTTACAGTAAATGTGGGTGACTCTTTCCGCCATCCACCATTCCTTCCGTGTTTCTGACCTGTTGTCATCTTTCCCCTGTTCCTCCCTCAGTCCAACGCGCTGCTGGTGCGCGAGGTGGACGTGGAGAAGGTGTGTTCTTTTGAACAGCCCTACATCAGTGCAATAAAGATGCTGTGGACAGACCCTGGTATCCAGGAGGCCTATGACCGTAGACGTGAATATCAGCTCTCGGACTCCACCAAATAGTAAGTCTACTCCTGGTATACACACACAGCTGCTACAGTGGTTTGAGAAGAGTTAGAACGAGAGAGATTTAATTTTTTTAAATGTATTTTTAAGTTGATGAGTTATCACAGTAGTGAATATCATCTCTGTTTGATAAATACAGTGCTTTGCAAAATATTCACCCCCATTGGCGTTTTTCCTCTTGTTGTATTACAAACTGTAATTTGAATGGATTTTTATTTGGATTTTATGTAATGGACATACACAAAATAGTCCAAATTGGTGAAGTGAAATGACGACAATAAAATAAAAAACTGAAAAATGTGCGTGCATATTTATTCCCACGCTTTGCTATGAAGCCCCTAAATAAGATCTGGTGCAACCAATTACCTTCAGAAGTCACATAATTAGTTAATTCTACACAGGTGGACTTTATTTAAGTGTCACATGATCTCAGTATATATACACCAGTTCCGAAAGGCCCCATAGTCTGCAACACCACTAAGCAAGGGGCACCACCAAGCAAGCGGCACCCATGAAGACCAAGGAGCTCTCCAAAACAGGTAAGGGACAAAGTTGTGGAGAAGTACAGATCAGGGTTGGGCTATAAAAAAATAACAAACTTTGAACATCCCACAATATAAAAAAATGGAAAGAATATGGCAACACAACAAACCTGCCAAGTGAGGGCTGCCCACCAAAACTTGCGGACCAGGCAAGGAGGGCATTGATCAGAGGCAACAAAGAGACCAAAGATAACCCTGAAGGAGCTGCAAAGCTCCACAGTGGAGATTGGTTTATCTGTCCATAGGACCACTTTAAGCTGTACAGTCCACTGAGCTGGGCTTCACGGAAGAGTGGCCAGAAAAAAAGCAATTTCTTAAAGAAAGAAAATAAGCAAACACGTTTGGTGTTTGCCAACAGGTATGTGGGAGACTCCCCAAACAACATATGGAAGAAGGTACTCTGGTCAGATGAAACAAAAATGTAGCTTTTTGCCCATCAAGGAAAACCCAAAACCTCATCACCCGAGACCCTATCCCCACAGTGAAGCATGGTGGTGGCAGCATCATGATGTGGGGATGTTTTTCATCGGCAGGGACTGGGAAACTGGTCAGAATTGAAGGAATGATGGATGGTGCTAAATACAGGGAAATTCTTGAGGGAAATCTGTTTGTCTTCCAGAGATTTGAGACTGTGACGGAGGTTCACAGTCCAGCAGGACAATGACCCTAAGCATACTGCTAAAGCAACACTTTGGTGGTTTAAGGGGAATCATTTAAATCTCTTGGAAATACCTAGTTAAAGCCCAGACTTCAATCCAATTGAGAATCTGTGGTATGATTTAAAGATTACTGTACACCAGCGGAACCCATCCAACTTGAAGGAACTGGAGCAGTTTTGCCTTGAAGACTGAGCAAAAATCCCAGTGGCTAGATGTGCCAAGCTTATACATACCCCAAGAGACTTGCAGCTGTAGTTGCTGCACAAGGTGGCTCTACAATGTATTGACTTTAAGGGGTGAATAGTTATGCACGCTCAGGTTTTCTGTGTTTTTGTCTAATTTCTTGCTTATTTCTCAAGAAAAAATATTTTGCATCTTCAAAGTGGTAACATGTTGTGTAAATCAAATGATACAAACCCCCCAAAAATACATTTTAATTTCATGTTGTAAGGCAACAAAATAGGAAAAATGCCAAGGGGGGTGAATACTTCCGCAAACCACTGTAGTGGTTAGAGAAATTGAAAGTGTGGGAGACCAAAAGAAAGAGGGAGAAAGAAAAACAATGAGATGGAAAGAGAGAACAGACAGCAACATTTCTCATCCTGCTCCACCTTAGTTCTATTTGAACTAACCTATGGAGGCCCGAATGCCATGTTCGTTATGTAGATGTAGGTCAGGATTTATTCAGCCCTAAAAGGCAAAGTAAATGACTCAGTCAATGTAGTGATTAGACTACTCTATATTTGTATGACTCTGAAAATGTTATCAGGAGTCAGGACTGTAAAAATTAACCCAAATGTTTTTTACAAGTACCATTTTAGGATGTTATGTTACTTGACCCTAAAGACGTGTGATTTAACTGTCTTGTTTCTAACTACTAGTCATCCTCCGTTTAACATTTTCTCCCCAAACTACGGTTAGTGATAATTGTTACAAACCAAAACTGCCTATTGTTAGTTCATGGAGGAGTACATTACCTGCCAGGTTACTTGATAGTGTAATCAGGTCTTGTCCTTATTCAGCTTCATCACATTGTGAACTATGAACCTGAGTGCCAGTCTGTCTCTGCTCTAGCCAGCTTAATGATATGGCAAGGCAGCCATGTAGCCAGCCTTGTTTAATGGAAAAACGGTCTGGCACCTAGACTTGTGTGAGTTATTATAGCTACTAACACGGTTTGTTTAGAAATGTATATGTACAGTGCATACGGAAAGTATTCAGACCCCTTGACTTTTTCTGTATTTTGTTACGTTACAGCCTTAAATCTAAAATGGATTTAAAAAATGATTTCCTCTTCAATCTATACACAATGCCCCCATAATGATAATGCAAAGACGGGTTTTTGCAAGTATACATGAAATTAAAAAAATGAAATATTACATTTACATAAGTATTCAGAACCTTTACTCAGTACTTTATTGAAGCACCTTGGGCAGCGATTACAGCCTTGAGTCTTCTTTGGTATGATGCTACAAGCTTTGCACATCTGTATTTGGGGAGTTACTCCCATTCTTCTCTGCAGATTCTCTCAAACTCTGTCAGGTTTGATGGGGAGTGTTACTGCACAGCTCTTTTCAGGTCTCTCCAGAGATGTTAGATCAGGTTCAAGTCCGGGCTCTGGCTGGGCAACTCAAGGACATTGAGAGACTTGTCCCCAAGCCACTCCTGTGTTGTCTTGGCTGTGTGCTTAGGGTCATTGACTTGTTGGAAGATTAACCTTCTCCCTAGTCTGAGGTCCTGAGTGCTCTGGAGTAAGTTTTCATCAAGGATCTCTCTACTTTCCCTCAATCCAGACAAGTCTCTCCCAGTCCCTGCTGCTGAAAAACATCCCCACAACATGATGCTGCCATCACCATGCTACACCGTAGGGATGGTGACAGGTTTCCTCCAGACGTGGCGCTTAGGGTTCAATCTTGGTTTCATCAGACCAGAGAATTTTGTTTTCTCATGGTCTGAGAGCCTTTAGGAGCCTTTTTGCAAACTCCAAGTGGGCTGTCGTGCCTTTTACTGAGGAGTCTCTTCCCTCTGGCCACTCTACCATAAAGGCCTGATTTAGTAGAGTGCTGCAGAGATGGTTGTCCTTCTGGAAGGCGCTTCCATCTCCACAGAGGAACTCTGGAGCTCTGTCAGAGTGACCATCGGGTTATTGGTCACTTCCATGACCAAAGCCCTTCTCCCCCGATTGCTCAGTTTGGCCGGGCGGCCAGCTCTAGGAAGAGTCTTGGTGGTTCCTAACTACTTCCATTTCAGAATGATCGAGGCCACTGTTCTTGTGGACCTTTAATGCTGCAGACATTTTTGGTACCCTTCCCCAGACCTGTTCCTCGACACAATCCTGTCTCAGAGCTCTATGGACAATTCCTTCGACCTTATGGCTTAGTTTTTGCTCTGACATGCACTGTCAACTGTGGAACCTTTATAAAGACGTGTGTGTGCGTGCGCGTGCGTGCGCGTGCGCGTGTCTTTCCAAATCATGTCCAATCAATTGAATTTACCTCAGGTGGACTCCAAGTTGTAGAAACATCTCAAGAATGATCACTGGAAACAGGATGCACATGATCTCAGTTTCGAGTCTCATAGCAAAGGGTCTGAATACTTATGTGAAGGTATTTCTGTTTTTTATTTTTAATACATTTGCCAAAATTTCTAAACCTTTTTTCGCTTTTTCATTATGGGAAATTGTGTGTGCGTATATTGAGGAAAATTAGTTATTTCATTAATTTTAGAATAAGGCTGTAATGTAACAAAATGTGGAAAAAGTCAAAATTTACTGTGTGTAGTTCTGTGTGCATGAGAAAGAGATGGTGTGTATGCCTGTTTGTTTCTGTATGCATGTTTGCAGGTGATTTGTGCAGCATCAGGCACACACGTGTGATGTGTCCCCCTTCATTCCACAGTTACCTTACAGATTTAGAGCGAATAGTGACCACGGGTTACGTTCCCACTCAGCAGGATGTGCTGCGGGTTCGAGTGCCCACTACTGGCATCATTGAGTACCCTTTTGACCTGGAGAATGTAATCTTCAGGTACTGGTGTGAAGTGCTGCCTCTACCCCGCCACTGTACTGTCTCCACCGCCTGCCACTGCTGCTGGCCGCACAGCCCTGGGTCCTGGTAGCACACTCTGAGACTCCTAACTCACGATCAGCAGCTCTGAGGCTGTCTGAGAACAGAGGACAAATCACACAACTACTAACTACAACCAAAAATTGAGAAAGATGGGATGGTCTTTAGTCCAGGTCTTATTGGACTTCCGGACTGCCTCAATTTGAACCCAATAGAATTAAGGTGCAAAGGGAAAAGTTATGGTAAAATCTCTGAGCGATGCCATCAGGGACTGTACTAACATTCTGAGAGATGGTGGGTGCTAGAGGTGGCAGGTGAAGTGTCAACCCCCAGGGCTCTCAGGAATGGGTTCTCCCGTCATGCTTCACTCCCTCTCTTTTTTGTCGATCCTGCCTTTCTCTTTCTCCCCGTCTCTAGCTATCTAAGCGATCTGGATCGTATTGCCGAACCAAACTATCTACCAACCCAACAAGATGTGCTTAGGGTTCGCATCCCCACCACAGGGATCATTGAATACCCTTTCGACTTGCAAAGCATCATTTTCAGGTAGAAAGACATTCACACTTTTACTAACTCCCCTACCTACCTAAGTGTTTTGTTTTCCCTATGAAATAACCAATTGTTTCAATATTCATGTTGACTGCGTTGTGTGATCAAGTCTGAGAACATTGACCACTCTGTGCTAATGATTGTATGACTGGAGATCATCCTCTCCCTCACAAGATCAACATAAACCAATATCACCTGCTGCTTCATTTCATTCCTCAATGTTGCTTTGATCTCCAGTTTTTACCCTCCCATCATAGTCTCGGGCCCATCAAGTCTTCTCAACTGTTGCTATGTGATCCTCAAGATGTACACTGAAGGACACCTCAGCCCCTTGCTTTGAATGGTACAATACTGGATGAAGTAGAATGATGAGCTAAATGTCAGCTAGTCTGAAGCATTAGTCATAACAGGGATGTTGAGAAACCGTTTACTCCACTAATCTGCTATCAGTATGACAACCAGCCATTCTGCTTATTACTGTAGTCTGGGCCAGGACAGCAAAGCAGAGGGGAGGTGGGAGTCCTCCTGGATGTGGCCAGGGGAAGAGACTGATCACTGGGCACCATGGTGTAGATTAGCTCCCTCCTCCTCAAAGAGGATGACGTTGAGGAGATTGAGAGATGGATCCGGTGAACGGGAGCGATTTACAAAAGTGTGCAAATCAATAGGAAGCAAGCATGTCAGCCCCTCCTACACGTGGCAGCGCTAGAAATAACTCCCAGGCTCAGAATGAGGTTGGACTCAAGATGATCTCTCCAACTATCCATCCTACTGCTGCTACTGGATGGATGAATAGGCTGGGAATCACTACAGCAGTATTTAAGGACATGCAGCATATATAATAAAATATCACAGAAATGTTCAGGATTGGAGAGAGAACCCAGAGAATCCGCAATTAAATGTAATTGAGAATATTTAGCTAGTCAGATCGGTAGAGACTTGTGATGTAAGGAGCCCCTCTCTACCCCAACCCCTTGCGAGGGTGTGTCACACACTACTTGCAGCAACTGCACAAGGCAGGCGTTCATGAGGACAAACATGCATGTCTTTTGCGTTTGGCTGCAGCCCTTCCCTCTCTTAATTGCCTTTTGAAGTGGTTTGAGAATGTCATTATTTCTCTGGGCTCATCCTTCATAGGAGAGCTTATCCTGCTAAGTAGGTCACTCATCCCTGCTACAGGAAAGGAGGTCAGCTGACGTGAAGGAGCTTAATTTTAGACAGGCGCTCCTAGAGGCCCCCATTTATCAACGCCCCTCTTCTCACTTTGCAGCAGCGCCAGCCAGGGACAGACAGAGGTAGCTGCTGCTCGCTAGGAAAGAAACAAAGCCCTGATCCTCCTCTAATAACATGGATATAGGCTAATATATCTCTCCCATCAACAAAATCATTTGCTGGAAAACAGGAGGATTTCTGAATTGATGGGTCAGATTATTTATGGATGCAAAATTCAATCACATCCATGAAAATAATGTTTGGAAAACAACTAGCGGAATTCCCAAATCCTTGCCTTCACTCTGTACTCCTGCTTGATCTGTATCGAGGGATCATGGCAGCCATCATCGAGGTGCCCTCTGCTTTTCCACTTTTTCTGTCTCTCTATATTCTTTCCTTCCACATCTGTATCCTCTCCATCTCCCCTCTTATCCCCTCTCCTCGCCGCTGGCCTACATCCCCACACTGCTGCTAGGCTTGTGCTCTGAATCTTAACAGTCACTGGCTGACTAGGTGCTGCTTCCAAGCGGGCGAATTCCTTGCCGATCTGGCCTCAATGGCACATCTGCATCCACTTAGCTGGGAATGGGCTGGAAGAGGGATAATTTTTATCTTCTTTCCTTTTTGGTTCAACTTGGGCCGTTTAACCCCTCCTTGCACCTTTGACTTACTGTACTGCATGTTACATCAGTGCATAAGAAGTTATCAAACTGAATTGTTATTGAGTCGAGTTATTGACAGGATAATGCATGTTATATGTACAGTATATTTAATTCTCACATTTTAACATAACTGCCCAACTGACAATCCTGGGGCCTCATTTATAAACCTTGCGTCCATATAAAATATACCCCAAAATGTGCACGCGCCAGTTTTCATGCAAAAGTTGGCATTTATAAAAAATGTACTTGACATGAATGTGCTCACCTCCCTGCAAACTTTAGACCATCTGCTAGTGGTTGAAATATTGTATTGCAAGCTGGCATGTAAGTATTTTATGCAAATTGGGGATATGGCGAGAAGCTTATTCATAAAAACGGATTAACAAGAATGCAGCCATTCTTGTTTCAGATGTCTTTTTGTCAAATAATTAGACATAGGAATATTTGTTTTTATTAAATCAATTCATAACCATTGCAGAATAGATTTCTCACCTTTTCTGGTAGTGATGGGTTTATATGTTCCTGAAGGAGCTCTGGTAGTGATGGGTTTATGTTCCCAAAGGAGCCATAAAACAAATGACCATGTGCATCTCATTTAATTGGACCTAGTATCTAGTAAATAGATAGGCTGAAAATATGTATTTCAAGTTTTACAATATCATAGGCAGTGCAGTTTATAATACCGGTATACAGCCGAATTTAACGGCTGGTATTTTACATTGAAGTAGGCCTATGTTTCAAGTTTGTCATGCGCCCAAATACATTGAAATGCATTTCTTGCTGGCTCTTTCCCAGAAATGCAGTAATGAATAGCAGTAGTAGGCCTATTATTTAAAAAAATATGTAAAGTGGAACAAAAACACGCGAAATACATCAGACTACTGGTTTTTATTTGTAGCCTGCCCTACAATGTTTCAGAATTCGCGGGCAGTCATCATATATTAAGGTTGCAAATGCAAAACATGTTTGAATTCAAACCTTCTGCTGACCAGTCCATGACAATTTGCCATTGTTTTCTCATTAAGAAATGGAGACAGTCCTTTTCTAGAAACGGCAAATTACATTCTGCCAAGCCAGTAAATAGGCTTATGTAAAATATTTGACACTATGGATAGGCTACAGTATTGCTGTGTGATATGAGTACGACATCATTGCCTATTTAATCTGAGTTTATACAAAGGCAGGACATTGAAACCCAATCTATTGATAAACAAAATATTAAACAACATATTGTCTTTTGCATGCAATGGCCTAATGCCAATAGTTTCAAATTATACAGCAAATCAAGGGCATTATTTTCACCATAAATGGTGAATGGAGGTGTTTTCTAGGCATGGTTTCAATGCTCGTTCACGCGCAAACAGTTTTACGACAGGTCGGATTTTCTAACAGGAAATGTGTGTGTATGGCGTGCGCCAAGTTTATAGAAATCAATATTTTTGTACATTTTATGTGAAATGTATGCAACCGTTATAAATGAGGCCTCTGACCAGAAAGGAACACGAGGTTCACATGGTCATGTTTTCCAAATAGCCGTGTGTTTGAATGCTTCTTTGCACGGTTGTTTTTTTGCATTATAAGTGCTTTTCTCAACTGTCAATCCTTTTAATTCCCTGATATCCATTATATGTTTGCTTTGCATGACAGTTAGCCATCCTCATTGCTAGATGTTGGGCATTATGAATCCTAAAAGATAACAGGACTAACCTAGTCTCCTTTACTTTGACCAATTGATTTAGTTCGATGCCGTAGTTACCACCAATTTATTTTTTTACATGGCATCAAAGCCTGAATTTAGCCTAATTTTGTATAATTCTCTGCCCTTCATCTCTCCATCCTCCTGTCCAATCAGGATGGTGGATGTAGGGGGTCAGAGGTCAGAGAGGAGGAAGTGGATCCACTGCTTTGAGAACGTCACGTCCATCATGTTCCTGGTGGCCCTTAGCGAGTATGACCAGGTCTTGGTGGAGTCTGACAATGAGGTGAGATGGAACGCGCGCACACACACACTACTTTAATGATCATTTTTTAATTCTGACTAATTTGAGGAGGTGTCTGGCTATGTTGATACAGCATCTCAAGAGGGACAAACAGTAATATTGCCGCTTTTTTCTTGTTCATCAAGCAAATGTATTTTAAGGTAGTATGAGAGCACAGACGTTCACTTCGCCTAGCAGAGTTCTGATGAGAGCAAAACAAACCTACAGTACCAGTCAAAAGTTTTGAGACACCTACACATTCCAGGGTTTTTCGTTATTCTACAATGTAGAAAATAGTAAAGAAAAACGTTAGGACATCAAAACTATGAAATAACACATATGGAATCATGTAATAACCAAAAAAGTGTTAAACAAATCAAAATATATTTTAGATTCTTCAAGAAGCCACCCTTTGCCTTTATGACAGCTTTGCACACTCTTAGCATTCTCTCAACCAGCTTCACCTGGAATGCTTTTCCAACAGTCTCAAAGGATTTCCCACATATGCTGAGCACCATCTCAATTGGGTTGAGGTCAGGTGATTGTGGAGGCCAGGTCATCTGATTCAGCACTCCTTCACTCTCTTGGTCAAATAGCCCTTACACAGCCTGGAAGTGTGTTGGGTCATTGTCCTGTTGAAAAACAAATGGTTTTTCAAATAGTCCCACTAAACTCATCAGACAAAAGGACAGATTCCCACTGGTCTAATGTCTATTACTTGTGTTTCTTGGCCCAAGCAAGTTTCTTCTTCTTATTGGTGTCCTTTTAGTTGTGATTTCTTTGCAGAAATTTGACCATGAAGGCCTGATTCACCCAGTCTCCTTCGAACAGTTGATGTGACTGTTGCTTGAACTCTGTGAAGCATTTATTTGGGCTGCAATTTCTGAGGCTGGTAACTCTAATGAACTTATCCTCTGCAGCAGAGGTAATTCTGGGTCTTCCTTTCTTGTGGCGGTCCTCATGAGAGCCAGTTTCATCAGAGTATTTGATGGTTTTTGCGACTGCACTTGAAGAAACTTTTAAAAGTTCTTGAAATGTTCCACATTGACTGACCATGTCTCAAAGTAATGATGGACTGTCGTTTCTCTTTGCTTATTTTTGCTGGTCTTGCCATAACATGGACTTGGTCTTTTACCAAATAGGGCTATCTTCTGTATTCCCATCCCTACCTTGTCACAACACAACTGATTGGCTCAAACGCATTAAGAAAGGAAGAAAAATTCCACAAATTAACTTTTAACAAGGCACACCTGTTTATTGAAATGCATTCCAGGTGACTACCTCATGAAGCTAGTTGAGAGAATGCCAAGAGTGTGCAAAGCTGTCATCAAGACAAAGGGTGGCTACTTTGTAGAATCTCAAATTCAAAATATATTTTGATTTGTTTAACACATGATTCCATATGTGTTATTTCAAAGTTTTGATGTCTTCACTATTATTCTACAATGTAGAAAATAGAAAAACTATGATATGATCAGGCTGTTTAGTCATCGGAGGGAGCTGGTTTGGAACAACAAACGAGTTTCATACAGCAATGAGCTATATTTCCAGGCAGAGCAAAGCGAAGTATCAGGTAGGGTAGAGACATCCACACCCTCGTGCTCTGCTCTCAACACTGGATCTACCTGATCTGACAGTAAACATGTCACAGGAGTAGCAGAGCAGGCTCTCCTCCTTCCACATAGACTGGATGCGTTTCTCTGCTAGGGAGAATGTGATTAAATAATGGTGCCAAAGATCTGCTCTCACAGACTTAAACTCACACATTTAACGCACAGTTAACCCTAAGATGCACATTACTCCACCAATTATGCATTTTTCAACTCCATATTTCTTGAACTTTTTGGAGAATGGGGGGTGGGCGTAATAAATCTAATCGCCACCCCACCTTTATTTGCTATAAATGACACCTATAGTGTAGTATTCATTGTCACTAGTGGAGGTTAGATCTGATGGATTGCCATAGAAATGTACCTGGCTGAAAGGTGAGCCACTTTCGTGGTACCGGTTATCCGAAGTTGAGTTCAGAGTTGACCAAAGGTACCTTGCTAATTCTTCAAACTACTATTATTATAGGGCTCTGAGCTAACCACTCCGGGTCAGGCTAACTTAGGGCCAACTTCATTTATGAAATCAGATTCCCTCCTTCTGGCAAAGATTGTCATCCCCTTCATTTGAGGAAGATGACTGTTTAAATATAGTCAAATGTTTTTGGGGGGATTAAAACAAGTCATGTTAAAATACCTATCACATTAGGCATTTAGTAATGACCGAATGCATTTGAAACTTCATGCACAGTAAAACTTTTTGACTTAATACAATTCTTTTATCCATAGGAGTGGATACAAATGTGCTTGTATACACCAAATCACACCATAGACTGCATGACGATAAGTAATAAAATAAAGACAGCACTTCTAAAAGCCAATGATAAGTAATAAAATAAAGACTGCACTTCTTAAAAGCCTGTTTCACTCCATAGCCTGCTGAATTTGCAAGGTAACTTTTCTTTCATTTTGATTTCGGCACAAATGGTAAAATTGGCACTGACTCGCTCATGGCTTGATTATTTTAGCATTGTCTCCAGTGTTGCCAACTTAGCGACTTCGTCGCTATATTTAGCGAGTATTCAGACCCCTCTAGCGACATTTTTTTTTTAAACCGACTAGTGACAAATCTAGCAACTTTCTCTGGTGTTATTGGAGACTTTTGGAGACTGACATGAAAGCATAAACCCATCACTACCAGTATCTTCTCACCCCAGTCCCAAAGCACTCACAGGCGGCCCAGTCATCGCGCAGAAGTCCCTCCCAGCTGAAGTCAGAGCAGGAGATGCTCACCACTCAGCGTCCAGACTGCAAATGAATCGTGCGAAGCCGCCGCTGGTTGATACCGCCCTGACCTACATTAATTTTTTAATATTTTTTAACCTGAATTAGGGCCAGGCTAGTTACCATAATTTTCTCACATTGCCATTGACAGTTTTTTTCTATTGTCTATTTTTGGTCCATTAGATTGTTAACCTCTCTAGGCTAGGGGGTGGTATTTTCACGTCCGGATGGAAAGCGTGCCCAAAGTAAACTTCCTGCTACTCAGACCCAGAAGCTAGGATATGCATATTATTAGTAGATTTGGATAGAAAACTAAAACTGTTTGAATGATGTCTGTGAGTATAACAGAACTTATTTTTTTTGAGGTGACTGTTTTCAATGGGTTTTCTATGTGGATCTAGATTTCTAAGGTACTTACTTGCAGTTCCGATCACTTCCACTGGATGTCAACAGTCTTTAGAAATTGGTTGATGTTTTTCCTTTGTGTAATGAAGAAGTAGGGTTGTTCAGAATGAGGGTCAAGTCTAGTGTACTGTTGTGGTTGGGGCGCTCGACCTGAAAGCTCGCTCCACTTTGTTTTTTATCTGCTATTGAAAGCAGTTTATCCCGTCTTAAATTTTATCAATAATTTTGTTAATAAATACCTAAAGTTGTATTAGGAAAGTTGTTTGAAATGTTTGGACAAAGAATACAGGTAACCTATTAGATATTTTGTATATTTTGATTTTTTTCTGGATCAAACGCGCCAAATAAATGGACATTTTGGACATTTTGAATGAATCGAACAAAAGGACCATTTGTGATGTTTATGGGACATATTGGAGTACCAATAGAAGAAGCTCTTCAAAGGTAAGGCATGAATTATATCGTTATTTCTGAGTTTTGTGTCGCACCTGGCAGGATGAAATATGATTCTGTGTTTGTTTGATGTCTGCTGTCCTCAGATAATAGCATGGTTTGCTTTTGCCGTAAAGCCTTTTTGAAATCTGACACAGTTGCTGGATTACTAAGAAGTAAAGCTTTAATTTGGTGTATCGCACTTCGGATTGTATGAAAGTTAAATATTTCTAATAATTTTATTTGAATTTGGCACTCTCCCATTTTATCGGATGTTGTCAAATCGATCCCGTTAACGGGATTTGATCCCTAAGAAGTTTTAATGTAGATTGTATACAAAAAAATGTTATGGTTAAAAATGTGTTTTACTGTGACTTGTTGTAGGCTCCTAAGTGGACCATAAGGTTGAAAACCAAACCAAATTAAGAACTAAACTTAAATTATTATAATTTTTTAAAATTAAGTAACTCCGCCAGAGTGTCTCTTTTGGGTCACTTTTGCTGGTCCCAAGCCCGGATAAAGGAGGGTTGGAATTGTGACATAAAAACAATTGACAGAAGAAAGTTAATTTGTAGTTCTAAACATGTTTAGGCTGTTTTTTTAACTCACTTTTTGTCTCTTCCACGATGTTATTCCTCTCTCCTACAGCGTCCATCACAATTACATGCACATGGCCAATTATGCAAAGTAGGCGATGAAGTCATTTAGCGTCTTCTAGCGACTTTTAGGACATCCAATAACTACTTTCCTTACTGAGGAGTTGGCAACCCTGATTGTCTCAATGAAGAGTTCGGCTTCCAACTAGCCATATGCGACATGCACGCACAGTTACAAGCCTGCTAGAGTTAGCGGCAGGCAGATGAGCAATGTCCACCGTCCTGACCTGGAATGTGAAGCTAACTGAAGCTGTCTAACTTAATAAAAGCCTGAGTAGTTCTCGCTTGCTTCGTAGTATACCACTTAGAAGTTGTTTCTGATGAACCCACGAGTTCCAATACCAGTAACCGTTGACAACCAGTCAGGGGGAGAAGAAAAATCTGTTGGAAGTGGAAACCAAGTGATCTAACTACCGTAGTTGTCCGGTGAGTGTAATTTATTAATTAAAATTTCCAATAAACTTTAAATTGCATTAGCTAATTTATGCCTAGTTAGCAATATGTATGTAATGTTTTATAGGATAGAGTGAAAAACATTGTTGCTTTATCAGTTTCAACGAGTCAGAGCCGCTGGCTGGCTAGCTAGCTAACATTAGCTAGCTAACATCTATCATATTTTTCGCAGTTAATGTAATAGCCTGCTAGCTAACTAATGATTTGTTGGATTAACACTTGTATTTTTAGGTGAAGATGTTGCTTTCTTTTAATACCAATATGCATGTCAATATGCTAGCATCACAGTTCAGTAGTGTTAGCTAGTACAACAGCTAAGGTAGCAACAATATA
Source organism: Oncorhynchus clarkii lewisi (assembly GCF_045791955.1). Taxonomy (NCBI): domain Eukaryota; kingdom Metazoa; phylum Chordata; class Actinopteri; order Salmoniformes; family Salmonidae; genus Oncorhynchus; species Oncorhynchus clarkii. The sequence continues at coordinate 63,724,213 of NC_092151.1, read as the reverse complement.
AGCTGACTTGATATCAAAACAAAACTTAATTTTTGAAGAATACCCTTCTCCTATCCTGTGGTGTTGGAAGAGAATGCATCAACACCCAGGAAATGTTTGTGGTGCTCTCACTCATAACACATTTTTTTTATGATGAATGAGTGTATTGTCTTGAAGCTTGATAAGGTAAGCAAATGCAAGTACTTTTCAAAAGAAATGTACTAGTAGCTCGCTCATGTTGATCGTTGTTCCTCTTTCTTTCTAGAAGCAGTCAGTTACAGATTGAGGCCTTCAATTAAACTGAGGACAGAGAAATGTGTGCACCAGGTCAAGACTTGTTTCATGCATGGCCTTGATTTAAGTTAATAATTCATTTTGGAAAAATTTGAATTGCCATATTAGGCATAACTCAGTTGTGTTTTCTTCTGACCAAGCCTTGTACATCTGACTCAGGACGAAGACCACTGGCTCTTGATGAAGTCCCCAGTCTAGAATAAAGATCTTAATTAGTTGTTTAGTTTACATCAATTGTGTTGAGTCTTGGCTGGAGAAAAATCTCATACTGTAGGTGTGTAGGAACATTTGGCCACACATTTAAAAGGTAGATTTGGTAGGGCTAAGTCCCAGTTTATGCTAGCTACATCGTTTGTTTATATAGCAGAAGGCAGAAACATTTTCCTTGCTGAAAACAAATATAGAATGCCAGTTTCAGTGAGAAGCATAGCAACATCAAGGCAATTTTGTAACAGTTGACCTGTTTTTCCAAAGCCAAACCTGTCCGTTAGCCCGCTAACTCTACCTTTAAAGATGCCAAAATAGAGAACACCTTTCAACGTCTTAATGTTTTGTGTTTTCATTGCATTCGTTCAACAATTTGGACAAAGGACTTCTCCAAGTTAACTCAAAAAGGTAATAGTTTTGAACTGGGTTTGATTTTGTTTATTTTCATTATTTATATTCTGTTCATTCTCTTTTTAACTTCCACTGGTTGAATGCTCATTGCTCACTTATCACTTGGCTTATGTAAATTCTGTAGTTGCCCCTTTAAACATCCTACGGTTAACATACCCATAGTGTTCACATTTGTCTCATGTAAATGTTGTAGCTACATACAAAAATTAAATAAACAATTTGGGGAATATTCAGTCTTTGCTCTTTTCATTTACATTCGGATGATTTCAAGGTTAATATTGTACCACTTAGCATAATGTTTTCATTGTGAGATGGAAAAAGTTGTATTGGATACATTTTTATCTGTTGAAGGGATACTTCAGGATTTAGGCATTGAGGCATACTTCGGGATTTGGCATTGAGGCCCTTTATCTACTTCCCCAGAGTCAGATGAACCTGTGGATACCAATTATTATATGTCTATGTCAAGAATAAAATAAGTTAATGTAGTTTTGCAAGCCAATGCTAACTAGCGTAAGCGCAATGACTGGAAGGTTATGGTATCTGCTAGCATGCCATAGACTTGCAGTCATTATGCTAATGATAGTTAGCATTTGCACTAGCGCTATGTAGCAACTTCCTTCAAACTGCACGCAGAGACATAAATGGTATCCATGAGTTCGTCTTACTCTTTGGAAGTAGATGAAGAGCCTCATTGCTAAAATCCAGATGTATCCCTTTAACTAAACATGTATTCAATGTATTTTCTCTGTGGGAAGCAAATTCATTTAAAGTTATATATGATTTGGTTTATGTAGATCAGACATTGTAATATTGTTGATACTCAAAGTAACTAAAAACCTGATCTAATTTGCATATTCATAATCAGTTTTCAGAAAATTTGCAGCAAACAGTAGAATATTTGCCACAAATTTCCCAGAATTGTTTGCCAGAAGTTCACAAGTTTCCTCAAATTTTCTGCAAGTTTCTCACAAAACGAATGAGCAAATTGGCCAAACATTTGCCAGAAGCCTGTTTTTTCAGTAAGGGTATGAATATTCCACTTGACAGTATCATTACATTTTTATCGTGCAGTCATGCATTTCAAATTACACTGAATTGAGTGATATGCAGGCTGGATCCACTTTAATGTGGTGAAAGATGGACTATTTGTTTGAACTGCCATTGAAGATGCACTCCGGGATCGTAATCACAACAAGTTGAACATAACATTTCATACGACTTGGACGTAACATATCATATGAAATGGATGACCTACTGCACTACACAATGTTATGTAGTACACACAAAAGAGGGATGTTTTGGCATCCTGAGCACCACTTTCAAACTATTGACTGAAATTATTTTCAAAAGTTCTGGCGCATCCGGATAAATCAACCAGTGTCTCTGAATAAGAGACTATATATACCAAAGTATGTGGATACCCCTTCAAATGAGTTGATTTGGCTATTTCAGCCATACCCGTTGCTGACAGGTGTATAAAATTGAGCACACAGCCTTGCAATCTCCATAGACAAACATTGGCAGTAGAATGGCCTTACTGGAGAGCTCAGCGACTGTCAATGTGGCACCTTTCCAACAAGTCAGTCAAGTTTCTGCCCTGCTGGAGCTGCCCTGGTCAACTGTAAGTGCTGTTATTGTGAAGTGAAAAAGTCTAGGAGCAACAACAGGTCAGCTGCAAAGTGGTAGGCCACACAAGCTCACAGAACAAGACCGCCGGGTGTGGAAGTACGTAGCCTGTAAAAATCGTCAGTTCGTCGGCAGCTTCATCAAATGGGTTTCTATGGCCAAGCAGCCGCACACAAGCCTAAGATCAGCATGCGCAATGCCAAGTGTCCGCTGGAGTGGTGTAAAGCTCGCTGCAATTGGACTCAGGAGCAGTGGTAATGCATTCTCTGGAGTGATGAATCACGCTTTACCATCTGGCAGTCCGACGGACAAATCTGTGTTTGGTGGATGCCAGGAGAAAGCTACCTGCCCGTATGCATAGTGCCAACTGTAATGTTTGGTGAAGGAGGAATAATGGTCTGGGGCTGTTTTTCATGGTTCGGGCTAGGCCCCTTAGTTCCAGTGAAGGGAAATCTTAACGCTGCAGCATAAAATTACAGTCTAGACGATTCTTCCAACTTTGTGGCAACAGTTTGGGGAAGGCCCTTTCCTGTTTTAGTATGACAATGCCCCCGTGCACAAAGCGAGGTCCATGCAGAAACGGTTTATTGAGATTGATGTGAAAGAACTTGACTGGCCTGCACAGAGCCCTAACCTCAACCCTATCGAACACCTTTTGGATTAATTGCAAGCCAGGCCTAATCGCCCAACATCTGTGGCCAACCTCACTAATGTTCTTGTGGCTGAATGAAAGCAAGTCCCCCGCATCAACTTTCAAACATCTAGTGGAAACCCTTCCCAGAGGATTGGGGGCTGTTATAGCAGCAAATGGGGGACCAACTTCGTATTAATGACCATGATTTTGGAATGAGACGTTCGACGAGCACATACTTTTGGTCGTGTAGTGTATGCGCTCATAAATTACATCAAAAAAGCCTCCATATGTGGATTCTGGATACCTAAATAGTGGTATGCAGGGCAGTTGTTGCACATTTTCACAATGTAAAAAATGCTAGGCCACACCTAAATAATTTCTCTGACAGAAGGATTGTTTCTTCATAGGAAAATATAATTTACTGTCAAGTTTTAGGGCCAATGGATGACATTGGAAGGAATAGATTGGTTGATTTTAGAGAAACAAAATGCTAATGATTAGCATATTTTCAAATGCTTTTGCATGACGTAGAAGAAAAACATATGTATGTTTTTCATTAAAACCTGTCTGATTGGTCTCATTTATCATGTTCAGTATTTGTCCACACATTTTTATAAAACAAGTAAAAGGCCCTCATTGTGCAAAGGTGTAGGTTCTAGAGGTTGTACATATGTTAAAATGTTCTGACCATTCCCCTTTTCTGTCTGTCCTGATCCCTCTCCCCTTCCTTTTCTTTGTCAGAATCGGATGGAGGAGAGTAAGGCTTTGTTCCGGACCATCATCACATATCCCTGGTTCCAGAACTCCTCAGTCATCCTGTTCCTCAACAAGAAGGACCTCTTAGAGGAGAAGATAATCTACTCCCACCTGGTCGACTACTTCCCTGAGTTTGATGGTAAACTACTCTTTAACTTTATCCTATCTACTAACTCGCTGCACTGACCAATGTGGGCATGTCCAGTACCATAAAATTGTCAAATATAATGCATATTATAGTAATTTCTTTATTGTAACATTGTTAATTTTAAAACATTTTTAAGTCTTTAGGTAAGGTGGCATGAACATGTGCCTGAATGTTTTTGTTTTTTTGTTAGCATATAGGGACACCATGTGGCTAGACAATGAACTGCAATGCAGTATAAATTCACATGATCTATTAACCAAATGGGTAGAACATGCTTTACATTCTATAATTATTTTTGCATTTAAGTAATGGCAGGTAATCCAAGAAAGAAAACAATGTAGGCGGTCAGTACGATGCAGAAAAACTTCAGTAAGCTATTTATAGGTCATATATACAGAGACTACATGTAGAAAGGGGTAGATATGCCTATGGTACACTACATTACCGAAAGTATGTGGACACCGGCTAGTCAAACTATAACAGCCTCCACTCTCCTGGATGGCTTGTTTCCATTCAGCCACGAGCATTGGTGTGGTCAGGCTCTGATGTTGGGCGATTAGGCCTGGCTCGCAGTCGGCATTCCAATTAATCCAAAAGGTATTTGATGCGGTTGAGGTCAGGGCTTTGTGCAGGCAAGTCAAGTTCTTCCACACCGATCTGGACAAACCATTTCTGTATGGACCTCGCTTTGTGCATGGGGGCATTGTCATGCTGAAACAGGAAGGAAAGGGCCTTCCCCAAAATGTTGCCACAAAGTTGGAAGCACAGAATCGTCTAGAATGTCATTGTATGCTATAGCGTTAAGATTTCCCTTCACTGGAACTACGGGGCCTAGCCCGAAACATGACAGACAGCCCCAGATAATTGTTCCTCCTTCACGAAACTTTACTGTTGGCACTATGCATTTGGGCAGGTAGCGTTCTCCTGGCATCCGCCAAATCCAGATTTGTCCGTCGGACTGCCAGATGGTGAACTGTGATTCATTGCTCCAGAGAAAGCATTTCCACTGCTCCAGAGTCCAATGGCGGCGAGCTTTACCCCGCCCCAGGTGACGCTTGGCATTGCGCATGGTGAACTTGGGCTTGTGTGCGGCTGCTCGGCCATGGAAACCCATTTCATGAAGTTCCAGACTAACAGTTCTTGTGCTGATGTTGCTTCCAGAGGCAGTTTGGAACTCAGTAGTGAGTGTTGCAACTGAAGACAGACGATTTTTACGCACTTCAGCACTCTGCAGTCCCATTCTGTGAGCTTGTGTGACCTACCACTTCGTGGCTGAGCCGTTGTTGCTCCTAGACATGTCCACTTCACAATAACAGCACTAACAATTGATTGGGGCAGCTCTAGCAGGGCAAAAATTTAACAAACTGACTTGTCTAAAGGTGGCATCCTATGACGTTGAAAGTCACTGAGCTCTTCAGTAAGGCCTGGAGATTGCATGACTTTGTGCCTGATTTTTATATACCTGTCAGCTGCAACGGGTGTGCCCGTTATATCCGAATCCACTAATTTGAAGGGGTGTCCACACACGTTTGTATATATAGTCTATTTAACTGCTATTGAGCGCAAGCAAAAAATAAACTAATTGCAAAGACAGGCAATCCAACTCATAAAGTTATACAGGTATAGGTAGTAGTTACCTAATGTCATTTGTGTTTGGACATTTATAAGCAAATGTGAACAAGAGACATGAACAAAGTTTTGACATATGCTTGTCTGAAGGAAGAACGGGCTCTGGAGCAGCATGTGTACACGCTGTGAACTGTGTAGTCTGGAGTCGCTAGGTCAACGGACCTAGTTCCTCCGAGAAGAGGGGGGAGGAGCTGACTGAGGGGCCCAAAAATAACCCTGCGACGAAATCAAGATAGCAGTGACAGCTGTACAGAACTCCTCTAAAGGGCTTTGACTTCTCAAACACGGTAGAAAGCTAACACTACATGATGGCCCATCTCCTTATTAATTCAGCCACTCACTTAGATAACTAGCAAGTTAAACCAAATACACAGCTGGACTCACCAGCTCCCGCTTTCTCCCGTTATGCTATTTACAAACGCGCATGTGACTGGCTCATCTGTTCTGGGGAACTACGGTAAGCTTCATAAATAAGCTTCAAATAAGTAGGTTGGATGGTATTGAAAAACCATCCTGTGGCTATTTCCAAATACCCTGATATACGGTGTATCGCCCAAGCCTACCACAAAGGGGTTTATCAATGACTGTTTCACTCGAATGATTGTGTAGGACTTTTATTTTGTTGGCCTGGGGAGTATTGGATACTTCAGTTTTTTCTTGGTTGGAGCAGTATGTCTCTGTGAATAAAGCACTCTTGTATGATGATTTTATGACATTTTGGTTTTTATTGGGATCCGCATTAGCCGCTGCAAAAGCATCAGCTACTCTTCCTGGGGTCCACATGACATAATACAGAAATACATACATTTAAACAGTCACACATAAACTACATATCAGTACATACACACTATCTAGGTCGAATACATAGTACATTGGAAATTACAATACAAGACAGATAAAATGACTGTCTGTTCACAGTCCCCTTTGTGCAGCAAGGTATTCTTTTATCTGTCTTTTGAAACTGCTTTTATTGCTACCTATAGTTACTTGAGTTGAAGTCATGGCTCTATTTAATATTGTACGTTTACAAGCCTCTGCTCTGGATCTGGGGTGTGAAGAGACTTTTGGTTGCATGTCTTGTGTTGTACCGATGAGTGTCCAAACTGTGTGCCAACTGTTGAATAGACAGTTCTGGATCTTCAACACATCAACACCTCGCACAAAGACCAATAGTGATGCAGCCAATTTCTCCTCAACTTTGAGCCAGGAGAGATTGATATGCATGTTACTGAAACTTCCCGTCCGTGTACATCTAAGTGAGATAAATGCTGATTTGTTCTAGACCAACTGCAATTTACCTATGTCCTCCTTTGCCGCACTGGACCAACTGGGCAGTAGTCTAGGTGTGACAAAACTAGGGCCTGTAGGACCTGTCTGGTCGATTTGAGATGTCAAGAAGGCAGAGCAACGCCCTATAATGGACAGACCTCTTCCCATTTTAGCACCATTGAGCCTGTTTTGTCCGTGACAGCTTGCTATCTAGGGTTACACCCAGCAGTTTAGTCTCCTCAACTTGCTCAATAGCCACATTATTCAGATCTAAATTAGGTTTAGCATTGAGCGAGTGAATAGTCAAACATTATGCTTATAATTTGAGATATTTAGCACCAACCTATTGCTAGTTACCCATTCTAAAACTGACATGGAGCTCTATATTAAGTGTCTCGGTTATTTATTTGACTGTTGCAGCCAACGTGTATACTGTTGAGTCGTCAGCATACATAGACACACAGGCTTTATTCAAGGTCAGTGGAAGGTCATTTGTAAAAACAGATAAAGATGGCCCTGACCGGCTGCCCTGCGTATACCACACTCAACTGAATTTGCATGAGATAGGCTTCCATTGACGAAAACCCTCTGCCTTCTTTTAGATGCGTAACTCTCAATCCATAAGGCACAGGATGCAAATCCATAACGCCTAAGTTTTTTCAGCAATAGTTTATGATCAATGACATTTTGACTGTAACCTCTCTCCGTTAACCTTATTTCATATCATTGGCTTTTTCAATGAACTTACTTCTGTCCGAGCACGGTCTCCTGAGACGAGCAAACTGCCCGACATGGAGATTGTCTTGTGTGCTCGGGTGGTAGCTGCTAACCAATAGTAATGTGTTCGGTTTATTTTCTATAAATCAAATCAAAGTTTATTGTTCACTACCTGTCCACAGCATCAGTATGTCGTCTATATACTTGTACCAACCCATGGCTTTCGGTAGGAAAGGGTTGACTTGGGGGTCAAACACTATCTTTCGAAAGCATAGCAGCACCCGTTGCAAGTCCTTTTCAAACATTTTGGTAGATGTTGATATATAGTCATTCAACATCAAAGGAGACCAGAGTGACGATGTGTGTATTGGGTGGGTGCTATTGCAGGTAAGATAAGGTCAGACGATTCTCTCACATCGGAGGGGGGAGGTATTTATGGTTTGATGCAGTAGTCCACAAATTGTGACGGGTTCCAAAGGGGAGTAATTGCCTAACACTATCAGTCGTCCAGGGATTCATATCTTTTTTTGGTGCATCTTAGGAACTGTGTAGATTACCGGCGTGGCACTGTTTTTATGCACCAACAGTCTGTTCTCTTTTGGTGATTTCATCTTTACGCAGGCCCTCAGTGAGAGTTTGCTAAATTTCAGCCGAAAGCAGTTTTGTGGGGTTTGCAGTAAGTCTCTTATAGAATATCTGATAGTTCCGTTGCCTGAGTAGTCAGTCTTATAGACAGAGTGGTCTTGTAACAGCCACTCCCTTGTCCGCTAAGTGGATTACTATAGAGATGTCATTCTGGAGATTAAGAGCTTGTTTCTCAGAGTGAGTAAAGTTGTTCCATATAGCCTTGTTTTTCCATGTTCCATAGACTTTATTTGATAACCCTTATTATGTGCATCTTTGCGTTTTACGCATCAGTGCATAAGCTGCCTTTCACGCACGCTATTTAAATAGACCCTCCTTTTACGCACTAACTTTGTATTTATTCTCGTGCACTATTATTCATGTTGCCTTTATATATTGACATGATAACGTTGTACATATTTTGTATATGGTTTACATTGTCCCCACCTCTATTTGTAGAGAAGTCAGCTTCCGTCCACATTTCTTCCTGAAGACTAGTATTCGAAGCGTGTTGCAGTAGTGCATCCTGATATTATACACCATAGGCTGATCTGCCCCTTTCTATACATATTGTCTGTAAATAGTTAGCTGAAGTTTTTCTGCATTGTACTTTATTTTCTTTCTTGGATTTAAATCACTTACCTTTTGAGATCAAGTGTAACGTCTCTTCCATTCAATTTGAAATTCCATGTGTGTTTGCCGGTAGAACAGGGACCCAGTGATGTGTACCCATTGCCTGTGGCTTTGGAATATGTGTGTGTGTGTGTGTGCATTCACCCGTGTGTGTACCCCCAGGTCCGCAGAGAGACGCCCAGGCGGGCCGGGAGTTTATCCTGAAGATGTTTGTGGACTTGAACCCGGACAGCGACAAGATCATCTACTCCCACTTCACCTGCGCCACTGACACCGAGAACATCCGCTTTGTGTTCGCGGCTGTCAAAGACACCATCCTGCAGCTCAACCTCAAAGAGTACAACCTGGTTTGAGAGAGAAGTTGAACGAGAGAGAGACCTGCAGCCCACGCACAGCAGAGTACACATCTATACACCAACAAATTAAACAGTACACAGTTCTGCACTAAAATACGCATGTGAACACATGTGATGCACCAATATAAATACAAACACACACACACTCTTAATAGATCCCAGGCTCAATCCACCCATGGCCCCAACATCCTCCTGCTCCTTGTCTATGGTTTAATTGGGTGTGTTTTTTCAGTTCCAGTCACCGCCCCCCCATTTCTCTCTTCCTATTGCAGCCCATGCCCCTCCTGATGACACACACACACACACACACACACACACACACACACACATCTGCTCCAAGGCTGTCATGACCTGCCTGGGTGGTTGACAGGTCTCATTTGTCACCCGATGTGGCTCAGGCCTCTGGGTCACCCCTCTTAAAGGAGCGGGGGGGTAGAGGTCTGTTTTGATTTGGTGGCTTGTGTGCTGGTGTGATTTAAAGGAAGGAAAGCTGAGGTTTTGGAGAACAGGAAAAAGCTGGTGTCATCGTCTCCCCTTCACCTCTGCCTACAGGGTAGGAGTGGGGGCTGGGGACCCACCAGTCTGCAGGGAGGTTGTGGATAACTGCATAGAATTGAATCAGAGCAGGGGCAGGTGGTGCTGAGGTGTGTTGGGAAGCTCTACTCTACATGGTATTTTGAGGTGTGTAGAAAAACACACACCTCCCCCAGACTGGAAGACACCTTGCACTGTTGAATGTAAAAAGTGTGTGTAATACAAGCAAGAGGATGCTCACACACAGACAGAGCAAGGGTGGGAGAGATGAAGTAAATTGATCTGTGTATATTAAGAATTGTTTTAGTTTATTGATTACTACAATTGCTACTACTGCTTTCCAGCTAACTTAAGTCACAAGTTGGTCCTCCACACACAATGTCAGTGCAGCTTCTTTTTGGAAAGGCATTCCTATTTGGCCAATATTTTGAGAAACAGTAGTGATTATTAAGAGTAAATAATATTTGTTTTATTTGTTTAATTTATGGACCAGATCTCTAGATGTTGTTGGTCTGACTTTTCCTCCCTGCTTCCATCCAGGTGTCTCCATCAGATGGGGAGGGGGAGGGTTCATACTGCTGTAAAAACATGTTTCGTCGGCAAGTCATCTACCTTTCGTTAGAGACTTCATACTTTGTTGCAGTTCTGTTCCGTTTCAATTTTGAAATGCTTGAGAAGATGAATTTCCATTTAGGGTTGGCGCTTTATGCAAATAGTAAAATAAGACACTTATCAGTGGTTGAAGTTTTAGCTGGTCCATGCTTGCATTTTTTTAAATGTAAGATTTTTGTTTGGTTTTCTTTTTTATCCCATATCTTATCTCTTGCTTGGTTAGAGTTCTTAAGATTCCATAGCTAACAATGTCAATAGATTTGCTATTTTGTTTTCGCAACATCATTCAGGTGAGTTTTCATTACTAGGGCTACTACTAGCAAAGTTGACAGAATGAAAATACCATATGGATGATATAGTGCAATAGGTGCAATTTAAAGTGGTTTTCTGAATCAGGGAGCCAGATGGACGGCTATTGCCACAGGTTCAGAGTGCGAACTGTCCAGGGACACCAGTTAGCATTGGAGGATGACTTCTGCTGGATATTTGCCTGTAAACTTTTAACAGCCCGTTTGGGCCCAGAGCAGAGCCTAGTAAAACCACAAGGTGATGGGGGTCTCACAGCTGCTTGTCTCAGCCAATCTTCAGTGTGCTCTTCCTTTTCCACCTGCCACTCTTGTCACGAATCATGTCTTCTTCAGCGTGACTTTACTCCATTGTTGTGGGTAGTTAGTTTTACATCCCCTGCTAATCATGTTTCTATGCTTCACCTTTTGTACACTAAGAATGACCATGACTGGGATTGGACAGGGGTATTTTGTAGAAAGACGTTTGATTGCCACAGTGCTATTTGCACTCCAAAGAGCTTTGGGTTAGAATGGTCAGGTGAAACTTAACAGAAAACTTTAGTTTTGACAGACATGACCAACTTGTTGTTCATATCTTGTATGTTTGGTGCCAAGTATTTCTCATTATACATGGCAAGTAATTACCCTGCTAAGTTATCTGTGCTATGTTTAAGCTCTAGCTGTGCATTTACAAGTATATTGAACCTAGGGATGTTTTGGGTATATCCTAAGTATACTCTTCAGTCCCCTTTACTAATATGTCCACTGTATACTAGTCTGGCTGAAAGATCCAACTTGTACCTTCCCTATACGTTGCCTCATAACAAACACCAGGGTTGGTGTAACTAATGGACATTTCTATAAAAAATATATATATTTTGGAAAAGTTGTCACATTTCCTTTTTTAAAACAGCTCATTTATATATTTACAACATTTATACACATAAAAACAGCATTTAAATGAGTTAAAAAGTACATGTTAAAAACAACCATGAATAAAAGTAATTTTCCTTGTAAAAACATACAATTCTGTAAATGATTTAACAAGGTAACCATTTTTAAGACATGAAAACATGTTAAGTCACTTTGTTAAAAGGCAGTTTTCGGTCCTTTGGACAGGAACGGGGTGAGTCCTTATCAAACTCGCCTCCTCCTAAAAATGTTGCTTTTACTGGAGGTGGAAAGTATTACGTTACAAAAGTTTTAAACATGTTGGACATTTTGTAATGCCTTGCCATTTGGCCAAGCCACGGGTGGATGCATTTCAAGGCCTTTCTTTGTTAATTAATTTTCCCACAGCCAATACTTTATATACCACATTATTTGTGAAGTGTCCGTACAAAGCAGAAATATGAATGCTTCCTGTGCAACTGCAGATGAGGCTTTTGACTTAATTAGACATTTGAAAATTTGACTTTAGTTCGTGATTGCATTTGCCATGATCTTGTTGAGATTGTGGGCAAGTTGTCAGTTCTCTCAGGAGTACGAAGGTCTCTTGTCAGAGCAGGCTGGACTGAGATGTTGCCTCTGGTACTTTAGATCTCCACCAACACGGCAGCTTGTTTTTTAATTGTTTTAGTGGTTACAGCTTCTCTGCTGCTCTTACCTCAAGAAGCACAGTCATCCCCTTTTGACCTGTGGTTTACTTGCATAGGTAGAGTAGGGTTTAGTTATTCTCATGCTGGGCTCTTTTCATGCGTGTAACCCCCCAGTAAGTGATTGTGCTTTTCTTTTGTTTCATTATACTCTATTTCCTGTAAGCATCTGCATCAGCTTGTGGTCCAGTGGGTTTGAGGTGTATGATGTGCTGTGTGGTTACTCACCCCCCCCCCAAAAAAAGGTCCAGTGCAGGCCTCCCTCCCTCCCTGCTGTTTCTAAACATGGGCATAGAGTCAGTCAGTGTGTCGGTTTACACAAAGTACCCTGGTTTTCACCACATGGACTATGAACAGTGTGTTGTATGTAGCTCAGTGTTATGTCCACCCTGTATAGCACATTAATTGAACGTCACAATAACTAGTAAGAGAACACGTAAGAGAAGTACCGTCAGCATTAAAACCAGCACTGTGGGGTTTGTTGAAGGGATACACTACTAGAAGCAAGTTCGTGCCATAGACTGAATAGCATTATATACAAACAGTTGCGACCACTCTTCCAGACAGTCCCTTGAAATAAGCCTGTTATACTTCAGCTTTATTTATTGTAATACTTTGCCAAGTGAAGGTACCGAAAGGGCAATATACTATAGCAGTTGGATTAATCGGTGAATTAATTAATATAGTGTTGTTTTAGAATGTCAGCTGTTCTCTCCCCTTACTTGATCTATTATATTTTATTTCTTCCGGGTCAATGCACTGAACCTGCTCTGCAGCAATGGGACTGCCTGCATTCATGCAACTTACAAGCACGTTTGTCGGTACTATGAGATGTGTGTACACTTTTGATGGTTAATGCTTTTGCTTGAGATTGATACTGATGTGATTGATGCATAGAAATACTAAAAGCTATCTTTGCATCTTTTTGTTTCTTTTGTAAGTCAGATGTTACCTGAACACTTGTATTTAGGACCACTTAATGATAGATTTTTTAAATAAGAGGTTAAATAAACTTTGTCTAGTGTTGTTTAAATTGAAAGTAATGTCTTTTCTTTTCTAAGTATAACAAATGTAAATGATGTACAATAATGAGTGTGCCAATCCCCATTCTTTGTAGAGCCAGACTCTAAACAAGTGCCAATGTGAAAAATCATAAAAAGGACCTATGTATTTCATGGTCAAATTTTTAAAACAAATAAACACTAAGTACGTGATTAAGATAGATAAATGGACAACTTTACTCTGTATTTAGGATTAATGATGAACTTTGGTTTTTAAATGTCATTTTAATTGCATGTGTTGGGGGTGGAAGGGGAGGAAATGGTATTAATGCAAAGCCCTTCAGAAATGGGTCCTAATGGTTATTGATTTACAGTATTTTAGCCATATTTCTCTTTTCTATGTTTCATTTCAACCACTGTTGCCTGAACCTCATTCAAACATGAAAATGATTTTCATAGCCTTCTCCTTCAAAGAAAAATTCTCTGTTTTCAATTGGAATAAAATGTGTTCCTATACTCTATGCTAGTGTTGTCTTTATTATGAACAATTTCCGAATGAGCTTTTGATACATAGCCTATGTAGCGCCTACAGTATGATGTTTTAAAGATTTGAACACATAGGAATCCAGAAAATATACACTTGATGCATTTTCTTATGTGGTTGACATTTATTAATACCACTGCTCAGTGGGAAACGATAAACAGACAAATTTAACTACTCTACTAATTTTAAGTGGTATTTTGGTGTTCACTTTGTTCCACGAGGGGCGCTAGTTCTTTAGCCATCCAATGGGATGATTTTTGGGCATGTTCAGAAGTGAAACGTTGTAGAAAGTTTCAGATAGAAATACATTTTCTAGAACGCTGTTCCAATTGACAAAGGGAGAATCTCAATTATGTACCCTCGCGTCCTCTCTCCTCGCCGCTTCAAACCCCATTGGAGGAGAAAGGGGTTGGACCTCTGGCTTGCTCATTCGATGAGTTTTGAAGAGGCTAGGATAGAGGACGCGAGGAGGATTCAATTGAGATTCTCCCATATAATATGATTTGTTCTGTGCGTTCGAGTTCTACGTTGGGCGTTTTGTAACGTCGCACCTTGCCCCAGGAATGGAATGTCTTCAGCCCCGCAACTGCCATACATTGACTGTTCGGCTAGGGTTCTGCGAGATACTGAAGCTGAGCGAGTATCATTTAAAGTTTCCTACGCGATTTGTTATTGTAATGATTAACGCGTAAATACTTTTATTGCGACAACTGTTTACTCGTACTACTTGGTATTTTTTTGGTTGTTGTGAAGAAACGGGGAGGATTCAACTTCAGCGAATCCGGAGGTCCATTTTGTTATTTTTGCGAACCAAGCTGTTTTTTCCACTGAAGCTTTTATGGTGTTAGCGGACATATAGCTCGTTGGCTTTGTTGCGTTTGCTAAAATACACGGCGAATAAAGATTGAACAAAACAGACCACGACAAGACATATCAATATAGGTGTTAGCTATATGCATATTATATTTAGCTAGTACGTAAGCTAACGTGACCTAGCTAGCTACTACAGGCTGAAAGCTAGCAACAGTGATGAATCATTTTGAGCGACAGCCTTTGAAGAATTAAGCGAGGACCGTTCAAATGGTTGAGGTTTGTAGCTAGTTCATCAACAAAGAGAGAACGAAATTAAATCAGGTGACTAATAACGTTAGGCTACCTCTGTCGAAAGATCTACACCTGGACAAACATATATTAGTTAGCTAACGCCAACTGCATCACCAATTTTGGGACAAGAGCTAACTAGCTATCTGGTCAGCTCGTGCAATTCTTGGCTAGATTCAAGCTTGCAAATACGGACAAAGAGGACCAACGTAAGCAAAAGATTTTTGTGTCAGCATTTAGAATCTTCCTCATTCATCGTATTTGGAAAGGAAAACAATAAACAAGGAATTGACATGATGTTTACACAATCCAGACATTCAGTAAGTGGGTTTAATTTAATATTCAGACGCACTTGCAGTTTTTTTTAAATTATTTTCTGCACTGAACTTGTTTGTGTGCGCGTGCTAGTTACATTGTATCACGCTAGGTATATACAATGAGCAAGACCGTTACTTTGTATTATATCAAAGGTTTTTGACATGACTCGTGTTTTTATGCCCTCGGCATGTCACTACACCAAGAGAAGAGGATTGTCAAATGTCGTTTCAGCTCTGAATTAAACAGACACCCCCTGGGGTAATTTGATTACCAAACCAGATAGTTACTCATGCGTAACCACCAGCGTTCCTTATTTTGCCTATTTACTTGTGCTCACACATTTGCATACCTATGTTGAATGGGATTTCACAGGTTGTTCTTTTACACTAATTCATAATCATGCTCATATCCAGGTTTTTGCATCAAACATCAGTGAAACAATTCCAAGAGTAGTTCTGTTCAGTACAGAATCAACATGATTTGCATTGTAAATTAATTTGGATTGCAAGCCAGATGGGTAATGTAACTAGAGAGAAGGGCTTCTATGCTTGTGTCTAAAGTAAAATAGCCAAACAAAGTCATGTATGCAGTGGAGAGGTGACTTGCACAGGGAGCCCCAAATTATGACATTGAAGAAGTTGGGACTCTGCAGGGATGGTACAGGTACTACTTTCCCAACTGTCTTATTTTGACCTTGAAATCAACCTCAGATTTGCTTTGGAGATGCTGGGTGAGGGCTTATCAACTTTCCCCAAAAGTTCTCATTGACTTGCACAAAAGTGCCTTCCATAGCAACATTCAAGGATTAACAAGCCCTTCATTTTACCCTCTGAGGGAGACTTGGTTCGTGTCCAATGTTGATTAAACTTCAGAAATCAGAACTGCCAGTGACCTATAATTTGATGTTAGTTCCTTTGACAATGACTGATGTCTACGTGATTCTCTTGACCAGGGGTGGGAAACTCCAGTCCTTGGGGGCCGGAGTGGTGTCACACTTTTTCCTCATCCCTAGCAAACACAGCTGACTTAAACGGAACAAAAATATAAATGCAACATACAACAATTTCACTTTACTGAGTTACAGTTCGTATAAGGAAATGTCATTGAAATAAATGCGTTAGGCCATAATCTGTGGATTTCGGATAGATGAATATCTGTATTTACAGTTGTTGGTCGCATAGCTTTAAAAAAATAAATAAAATAAAATAAAATAGGTGCATGGATCAGAAAACAAGTCCGTATCTGGTGTGACCATTTGCCTCATGCAGTGCAACACATCTCCTTCACATGTAGTTGGTCAGGCTGTTGATTGTGGCCTGTGGAATGTTGTCCCATTCCTCTTTTAATGGCTGTGCGAAGTTGCTGGATGTCGTTGGGAACTGGAACACGCTGTTGTACATGTCACTCCAGAGCATCCCAAACATGCTCAATGGGTGACATGTCTGAGTATGCAGGCCATGGAAGAACTGGGGCATTTTCAGCTTCCAGGAATTGTGTAGAGATCTTTGCGATGTGGGGCCATGCATTATCATGCTGAAACATGAGGTGATCGCGGAGGATGAATAGCACTACAATGGGCCTCCTGATCTTGTCCCGGTATCTCTGTGCTTTCAAATTGCCATTGATAAAATGCAATTGTGTTCGTTGTCTGTAGCATTTACCCCACCGCCACCATGGGGCACTCTGTTCACAATGTTGACATCAGCAAACCGCTCACCCACACGATGCCATACATGTGGTCTGCTGTTGTGAGGCCAATTGGCTGTACTGCCAAATTCTCTAAAATTATGTTGAAGGCAGCTTATGATAGAGAAGTGAACATTCCTGCAGTCAGCATGCCAATTTATTGTCCCCAGCACAAGGTGCACCTGTGTAATGATAATGCTATTTAATCAGTTTCTTGATATGCTGCACCTGTCAAGTGGATATATCTTGGCAAAGGAGAAATGTGTGCACAATTTGCGAGAAATAAGCTTTCTGTGTGTATGGAACATTTCTGGGATATTTTATTTCATCTCATAACATGGGACCAACACTTTACATGTTGCGTTTTATATTTTTATTCTGTATTTGCATTCTAAACTGAAGATCATGAATAGTTGATTATTGGAGTCGGGTGTGTCGGCTGGGGCCAACGTATACCTCCATTTAAGGCCCATGAGGACTGGAGTTACCCATCCCTGCTCTTGACAATAAAATACATAAGTGAAGTGTCCATCCAGAATAATAACGAAGGGTAGAGCTGGTACTGGCTTGTGATTCAGGTCCATGTTGTTCCTTGACGTTGGTAATGGAACACATATTTGCTAGCATGAAAACAAGTAACTCTGGTGGTCGGGTGCCTTTGATGACTGGAATAGGCCATCATCCAGTTTATTTCCCAAATCCCAAGTTTCCATGGTAACAAACTTTGGTCTATGGAAAACGCAGGCTCTCTCCCCATGGTCACACAACTGACACATTTGTCTATTCATTTAGGTAAAAAATAAACACTGCAGTAAACATCCATTTTTGAAATGTTCACATCACTCGTGCTAAACTGAGCTCAAATATAACTGAAAATGAAAGCTTTGGAATAAAATGTAGGTAAACACAATTTTATTTATTTATTTAACCAGGTGGGCCAGTTGAAGTTCTTTGCAGGACTATTATGTTGCCACGGTGCACTTGCTCCATATCAGCGATTTGTCGTCGCCAGTTCTAACACAGAAGGGGTAAGAGTTGTTTCCTCAGGCTAGAGCCTGTATGTCCCATGACATGAATGGTGTGCCTTTTTGCATCAGTCAGTGCAGCCACGGCATGCAGCTCTGTTCTGAGGCTGGCGTTGTCTGAGAGGACCGCTCCTGCCACTTCACATCTCATCAGTGTGCAGAGGAGAAGCGAAGAGCTTGTAATTGTGTGAGATCTTACTGGCTCCCCATCGCACTCTCCAGAATCCTTCCGCTGACTGAGTTAGACTCGGCATTAGAGTTCAACCTGATTACAGTTGGTGGGTTGTCTCCCCAATGTCTCTCACCCTCAGCAGGAGTGGAACAGCTTGTGTGATAGCTTTGGGTTGCAGGTCTATCTTCTATAATGACTGGCTGTGTCTGAAAATAAATACCCATGCTAGCATACTACGTACTTAAACGGTATACTATGGACTCAACTTTTTATACTATGTAGCACGGTACCGTTTTGATAAAAAAATAAGCCATGCAGTAGCTCCTCCCGACTGGCTGAGTAGGTGG
The DNA here is from genome assembly GCF_045791955.1 of Oncorhynchus clarkii lewisi. Lineage (NCBI taxonomy): Eukaryota > Metazoa > Chordata > Actinopteri > Salmoniformes > Salmonidae > Oncorhynchus > Oncorhynchus clarkii. The sequence goes on along the minus strand of NC_092151.1, from coordinate 63,705,705 downwards.
GGCAGGCCGAGATGTGGGTGAATTTTTCCATGCATCGCATTAACCAGCCTGATAATGGCCCATTTTCCAATTCGATTAATTGCTCTAAACTCTGAATAGAATGAGAATTCTAGGCCTAATCAGGCTGGTTATAGGCAGACTATCACATTCAACCTATACCATAGCCCATCTGCTATTTAAAAAAGGACTGAAGATAGAACAGATCATTTGGTTCCATTTCAACATTTATTAGTGAAACCAATGTAACATAAATGAAATCAAATAGCCTAATACACACACCTTAACTTTTCAAATGTTCAAATCAAAGGCTGTTGCACAGGAACGTGGACAGTCGAGTCCATCGCAAATTCAGAACCGCTGGACAACAATACACTAAAGCACTGATCATTGGGAACAAGATCAGAATGACGGCTACGGCTTGATACATTAATTAAATAGGTAGCCTAGCCTGCAAACTAAAACAATCCATATGTTCAAATCAGAAGGCCTGATTTAACATGACATTAATAACGCAGCCACATCCTGAGTACCTGTTACCGACACATTCAAAAATTAAGATTGTTAAGTATTTAGTTCAAAAGCTCTAAGGCCAAGAGAACAAACGCTTTGAACAGAAATCCACTTTGGGTTAAACAATTTTTTTTTGTTTTAACAACACTTATTTTCAAAGATGTAGCCTACGATGCAATACTTGTGATCATTGTAAGGAGAACAAAAACTACTTGGCGCATATTTGAACACCACACATTCAGCATCTTCCCAATATAAGTGGCCTAGTGTGGGCTACTTGAAGAGAACTAGGGCCTATCACTCGCAGCCCACCTCTTCCAACGCATCGTGGGAAAGTGTGCATTGAATTCTACCAGATGGCAGAAATTAGTTTAACTTTCTGACATTTGAACCATACTCGATTTAAAACATTTTTAAAAATCATACACTATTAAACATTTCCGCATACTGATAATACCTCATGCACTATTACGTTGTTTCCTGCAATTCATTAATTTCGGAAGGGCATCCCTATATCTAATGGATCAGCTGTTGTCATTTTAAAGTATACTCTTTTCAAAATGTTGCGTACTATTAAACTTTTTTGCATACTCAAACGGCTTACTATTTTAGGATGCAAGTATGGGTATTCGGATACGACCACTGACTTCTACCCTCATAACAAACTGGTGTTAAACAGAGCTTCCAATAAATATCACATATATAAACAGAAATATAAATGTAACATGCACAATTTCCCCCCATTTTTATTTTTACTGAGTTACAGTTAAGAATAGAAAATCAGTCAGTTGAAATAAATGATTTAGGCCTTAATCTATGGATTTCACACAAAAAAAGTTTTTCCCCACAAAAAGGCTTATTATAGACAGAAATACTCCTCAGCACCCCCCCCCCCCCCCCCCCCCCCCTACTATCCCGCAGGTAGAGATCCTAAGCTGGTGGTCTGCGGTTGTGATGCTGGTTAGATATACTGCCAAATTCTCTAAAATGACGTTGGAGGTGGCTTATGGTAGCGAAATCAACATGAAATGCTCTGGCAACAGCTCTGTTGGACAATTTTGCTCCCTCAACTTGAGACATTTGTGGCATTGTGTTGTGACAAAACTGCATATTTTAGAGTTGCCTTAGTGTTGTCCCCAGTACAAGGTGCACCTGTAATGTTCATGCTGTTTAATCAACTTATTGATATGCCACACCTGTCAGGTGTATGGATTGTCTTGGCAAAGTAGAAATGCTCAATAACAGGGATGTAAACCATTTTTTTTGCGTATGGAACATTTCTGTGATCTTTTATTTCAGTTCGTGAAACATGTACACTGTACATGTTGTGCTTTGTATATTTGCATTTGTTGATTTAGCTAAAAAAATATATTAAAAAAAATCAGGGATTCCATCCACTTTTCTGCAATTCCAATGACCCTAAGTTGGAGAAGATGCCTTGGTGCTGTAGCTAGCCAGTCATCTCTGATGTGGTGCACTGGCGTTCAGTCACCTTTACCAAGGTGAGAACCTGGCCATTTGTCACTTGTTTTTCCCCCCTAATCCTATTCAGTGCCCTTATGCTACTTGATTGGAGTATTAAGACCCAACACACAGGATTTAAAAACGTGGATTATAGATTTAGTGCAACGCTTTGTGAGAGCTACAGCAGTTGGTTCACCCTTGGAGCATAAGTAGTTAATGTTGCACCTCCACTCTGTGCTGCTGAAGCCCTCCTCAAATCAAACTGAACAGTGCTGCTGGCTGGGCTGCCACAGGCCCTGTGGTTGGAAATATGTGACAGCTATAGATATGACTGTCAGAGATTAGAACCGTCATGATGGAAGACTTAAACTGGAGCCTGACAGCGGAGATCTCTCAAACTCACCCGGTTCAGAAATGCCTCAAAGGTGATTTAGCTCGGAATGCTTAAAGCAGAGTGTTTCACCTTTATATATTTTTGTAACTAGCCTAGTATATTCCATGTTATCATGGTAAATCAATTAAATTGAAGTTATTTTGCCTTCATCCCCCATGAAATTAAGGTGTTGTAATTGTAATGGATTTAAGAAACTGAATGTGCGTAGGATTCTTGCAGGACTGTAGCAGTTACAGAACTATCACTCATCTTTCAAACCCCTGTTACCAGTGACAACGCCAGATGTTAGACCCAGGTGTATTTGCATACATTTGGTTGTAACACAGATAAACAAATGGCAGATGATGGATTGTTGACAGATGACCCGGGGAAAAGATTAACACCATTCAAATAATGAATATGCAAATGTTTTCCTAAAGGGCTCAGTCACTATAGTGGGTCAGTAGAACCCGTTGGTTTAAGTGAAGAAATCTTCATTTGGAAGTGGCTGCAGTCTGACCCAGATGTTTGCATTTACCATATTGTTTGGAGCCTGTTTAATCCTATGCATCTACAAAGCAGTTTCTGCTGTAAATAAGACCCACAGAACAGCGTGTAGCCGACACTGCTAAATGTAGTAGTATGGGAGTAAAATCTCACAAACCTATTGGCTGTGACTCACAAGTTTGCATGAGCACACACACACACACATGTTCCCTGCTTGTTGCCCTTTATCATGCATTTCCTCCCAGATTTGATGTAGTGGTGGGAGGGATGGAAGGGAAGAGGGTGCACAGGCATTATTAAGCCCACTTGAATTAACAGAACAGCCCCCAGCCTTTTCTCTAAAGCCTCCAGCTGGGGGAACTTAATCCCCATGGTCCCCTGTCTCGCCCATTAAACAAACTCCCTCCCACCCCTGCTCAATCGCTCTGTTACTCACACAGTGCACCACAAGCACACAGAGTGAACACACAAGGGCACCCTCTTCACCTGTCTCTAGCCAAAGCTGACATCCACTCGTCAATGCAGTAATGATTGCACACATATTTAAATTAACTCAAGGTTGCCTATGTCTTTCACACTTTCCCATACACAACGTCAATAACAAGAGTACAGACACTTCTACAAATAACACCGTTTATGCACGCATACACAAATGTCCTGACTGGCCTCAAGGGTCTTATCTGCTTTTTGTTTCTGGGGAACAAATTGAATGTGGGGCTTGACACATACACAGCCAGCAGATGTCTGGGTCGTTAAGGGCAGAGTCGCTCATTAGCATGACAGAGGGCCCAGAGCACCACCTCCCCCCACTCCGCGGGGGGCACAGCTATTGAGGGCAAGCCATGGGTCACAGGTAATATTGATTTTACTGGAGGGCCACATTGGCTGATTTTCAAATGACTGTTGGGTTGGGGGATTGGGACAGTCTCCAAGTCCCCATCATAAATACACACATTCTAAGCAGGGAAGGCATACACACCTCCCCTTTCTGTCAGAGTTCATACCTGCCAATTTTGGAAGACTAACACAAAAGATTGGTTCTGCCCCCCAAAAAACAATTATTTCACAAATAGCCTTTTCAGTAATTGCTGACTAGATGAAATGCGAGGACTAAGGCTAAAGGGTGTTGAATATTTTACAAATTTTCAGCAATTGAAAAGTAACATTTTTGGTGTTCTGATTTTAGGTCCTGGTTAGAATTCATTACTTCTTAAATCCTCTGAGAAGTGAAAGAACCACAGCCTTGTTGAATGTGTGAAAAGCATTGCTATTGTGCTGCTGAGAGGATTGGTTCTGTTGGTTGTTATTCCAAGACTTGAAGATTGCATGGAGAGACACCTGTTATAGCCTTCCGCCCAGCACCTTTCTGACCACACTCTGTATGAGTGATGATTGTGTGTGGGTGGATTTTATGAGCCTCTGTTTTGTGTTCATAAATTATTGCATGCTTTGTGTGGGTTGGCCTTTTGTCTGTATACATTATTCCCGACGCTGCGGAAACTGTGAGAGAAAAGGACAAAGTGTAGGATGTTGGCAAGAGGGAGAAGCAGAGCATAAGGATGGTGTGTGTGTAGATGTGGTCTGTATGTGGGAGGAGGGAATATGGCGGGGGATTAAGTTTACTACAAGCATAACTCTGTTGATCTATGTGTGTGCACATGGGCGAAGTGGAATTTTCTTTGGAGTAGGGGAAACACTTTTTGATAAAATGATATGCTTGCCGGTCCCACTCCCATTCACAAGGGGGAGATGGCAAAACATTTTTGAAATTTTTTTTTTTTTGATTTTGTGAAAACAAGGAAGTATCACCTTCCCTTGCTAGTCGTAGCTAGTGGCAGCCTGGCTAGCTGACGTTGGCCTGGCTAAAAACAGAGCAAGCAAGCTAGCCTTTTTTAGATCTCCATGTGAAATGATCTGATTTATAATACAAAAATATGCCCTGGCAATATTCTTCTACTAGCCTGTGTAACCTACAACATTATCCCGGTTTGATGTGCTGCTTGTAGATTCATTCCCATATCAGCTAAAAATAGAACGTCATGTTTTGGTCATAGAGTAAAAAAGCACATGGCTAGCAAGTTGCCTATAGCAGGTTTTACCAATTCACAATAGCCTGTAATAACTAGTTATTACTTCTAAACAAAATACATTTTGGGGTGGATTCTTCTTGTTTGGTTTACTATTTGAACAGTTGCTGAGATTATATTTGGTTATCAATCCAAAATGGGCTACTTTGACGATTAGCCTAGAGATCAGATCAAGGAACCAAGCGACAATACTGCCCCCGCGGCTGCAAAAGGAATGATACTTTTTTACTTCCTGAAAATGCTCCGTATGTTGAATGCCGGAGTCTATTACAAAGGACCTGCCCCCTTTGTGACAAAACAACATTGCAACACTCTGAATCTTGCGTCTGCGTAGAGTTTGTGCCAAGCTTTAGAAGTGGAGCGGCAGCTGCATCAGTATTCAGAGGTGGCTGTGTGTGGTGGGAGGGGGCACCCCTGAGCAGGGCGCTGGGCTGGAACAAAGCGTCTCGGCGGGGGGGCTTTTGATTGGCCAACCCCTGTACAGGCCCCAGACCTGCCAGAACACAAGCACTGCAGAGCCCAGACAAGAGAATTAGCTGTACTCCCTCCTTTCACACAGGCAGGGCAGGAGGAAGACTGGAGCAACAAAACACCTCATCCTGGAGCTCTTTAAAAACCCCAGAGATCTACGGCAGGCAGCCCTCCCAGACTGAGCTGTACATGCCCAGGTGTAGTCTGTGGGTTGGCAGGGTCTAACTAGCCAGCTAGCTACGGTCATTGTTCAACAAATAGGAGTCAGAGTGCAGAGGGAGCATTTTAGGATGCAGGTCTGTCCACTTATTTTGGTTATCAACCAGGGAGTAATCTTAGTACCTCCCTTTTGGACCCATGTAAGTAATAACCTGGGTTTTTACAAGCAGGCATAACCGCACTCTCTGTAATCTCACAGTCTCCTTCACCAGGCCATTTTTAATCTCCTATGGTTTCCCAAACCCGCAACCCTGTTTCCCAACACGTGACATTGCTCATTTCCCCTTGCCTTGCAGTCTTCCTCGGCTTGTTGCCGTTCCTGTGCTTTTGCCCTGGCTTTTGTGGGTGTGTGTTTAGGGTTTAATATTTTCCAGTTTTTATTTTATTTTTTACAAATGTTCCATCCAGAGAATAAATCACTTTTTGTCCGGATATCCCGGTATATCTCGCAACAACAGGAAGTGTCATTCAAAGGCATTATAAAGCATATAAATATGTCTGTATTTGATTAGAGCTTTGATCAGCATGAACATTCCAACCTGATGAACCATATAATAAATACATTTTATGAGCACTATATTAACAACATTTACTGAGCCAAAGCTCAAAAAAGCCCAAATGATCGTGCTGTTATCCAATACATATATGATATAGGCTACTGCACATTACGCACAACTGAAAAACATAAAAGCCCATAAATATGGCTAGCTATATGCTCTCTTGGGTAGATGAATGAAACTAGCTCCAGTAGGCTAATCTTTTTGTCTGAGCTGTTACTATACTCTTGTATTATATGGACTGGGATTATGTACATTATTAAAACCATGATGAAGCAGAAGAGTACATGCGATCCTGGTGCAACACATGCGGCCTACAGTTACAAGTATAGGCTAGTGAATTTGTTTTTCATTTTGAAATGCAGTATAATAGGGTCTGACGCATATACAGTAGCAGTCAAGTTTAGACAAACCTACTCATTCCAGGGTTTTTATTTTTACTACATGATTCCATATCTGTTATTTCATAGTTTGTCTTCACTATTATTCTACAATCTAGAAAATTGTAAAAAGAAAATACCGGTCAGTATTGACTGGTACTGTATACCTTTCATAATATTTCCCCTCTTTCTCTCTATTGTTGCTAATGACATCCTTGAATAATATAGGACTAGAATTAGATGCAAAGGCTTTCACTTTTCTTCACAAAGATTGAATGGATATGGGTCTGAATAAATAACTGCTATAGCCTACCGCCATTGTGTGTTCGCTCTTCTTTCAAACTACCCATGAGTTCTATTGGCTGCTGTATTTAACGTTCTGCAAAAAAGAGATTGCATCCCTCTTTGAATAGTCTATTGGTATAAGAAATGCTTAAAATATATGTCCAGCAAGCTATTGTAGTGTAGCATTTCCTGCATGGGACTCGAAGAGCTAAGGAGGATTTTTTTTAAGGAGAGACCAGCAGAATACAGGTGGTTGCGTATTGCGTAAGAGACAGAGGCTGTAAGTTAAAAGCTTATTATGCATAACCCATCATTCATTATCTAAATACAAGGCTGATACTGCATTGAATGTATTACCTGAAAGAGGGTGTGTGTGTGTGTGTATGAGAGAGAGAGCTACAGTTGCTACAGAGAGCTACAGTTGAAGTCGGAAGTTTACATACACCTTAGCCAAATACATTTAAACTCCACAATTCCTGACATTTAATCCTGGTAAAAAATTCCCTGTTTTAGGTCAGTTAGGATCACCACTTGATTTAAAAAAATGTGAACCGTCAGAATAATAGTACAGTGATTTATTTCCGCTTTTATTTATTTCATCACATTCCCAGTGGGTCAGAAGTTTACATACACTCAATTAGTATTTGGTAGCATTGCATTTAAATTGTTTAACTTGGGTTAAACGTTTCGGGTAGCCTTCCACAAGCTTCCCACAATAAGTTGGGGGAATTTTGGCCCTTTTCTCCTGACAGAGCGTAACTGAGTCAGGTTTGTAGGCCTCCTTGCTCGCACACACTTTTTCAGTTCTGCCCACACATTTTCAATTATATTTAGGTCAGGGCTTTGTGATGGCCACTCCAATAACTTGACTTTGTTGTCCTTAAGCCATTTTGCAACAACTTCGGAAGTATGCTTGGGGTCCTTGTCCATTTGGAAGACCCATTTGCGACCAAGCTTTAACTTAACTGATGTCTTAAGACGTTTCTTCAATATATCCACATAATTTTCCTGCCTCATGATGCCATCTATTTTGTGAAGTGCACCAGTCCCTCCTGCAGCAAAGCACCCCCACAACATGATGCTGCCACCCCCATGCTTCACAGTTAGGATGGTGTTCTTCAGCTTGCAAGCCTCCCCCTTTTTCCTCCAAACATAACTATGTTCATTATGGCCAAACAATTTTATTTTTGTTTCATCGTCTTAGCTGATTTCTTTTGATTTTCCCATGATGTCAAGCAGAGGCACTAACAGACTTGCCAAAACTATAGTTTGTTAACAAGACATTTGTGGAGTGGTTGAAAAACAAGTTTTAATGACTCCAACCTAAGTGTATGTAAACTTCTGACTTCAACTGTACGTACATACATACATACATCCCACTTTCACACTTCCTCTGTCACACACAGCTCAAAAATGTAGGACAATTCCTCATTTCATTCTGCCACAGTCCTTTGAGATGCATTAAAAAACTTTGTGCTCTGGTGGGGCAATAGAGACAGACTTCATGGGATTCATCATTTCAGGAAATTGTCATCCTTTCCTCCCCCTGCCCAGCCCACAGACTTAAAAAAAAAAATAATAATCATACAATCCGAGTTAAATCTACTCTCCATGGTCTCCTGAGTGGCACTGCATCACAGGCACTGCATCACAGTGCTAGCTGTGCCACTAGAAATTCTGGGTACGAGTCCAGGCTCTGTCGCAGCCGGCCGCGACCGGGAGACCCATGGGGCGGTTCACAATTGGCCCAGCGTCGTCTAGGTTAGGGGGGGGGTTTGGCTGGCAGTGATGTCCTCTTCCCATCGCGCACTAGCGACTCCTGTGGCGGGCCAGGCGCAGTGCATGCTGACACAGTCGCCAGGTGTATGGTGTTTCCTCCAACACATTGGTGCGGCGGGCTTCCCCGCTTTGTGTCAGGAAGCAGTGCGGCTTGGTAGGGTTGTGTTTCAGAGGATGCATGGCTCTCGACCTTCGCCTCTCCCAAGTCCGTACGGGAGTTGCAGCCATGAGACAAGACTAACTACCAATTGGATACCACAAAATTGGGGAGGGGGGGGGGGGGGATGGCAAAATCAATAAATCTGCTGTCCACCATAATGTCTATCTTTAACAAGGATTACAAACCCAATCCTATGTTTCTGCTCAGCAGATCAGACCACAAAGGCAGGAGAGTGCGATTACTGTGGGAGCGGCTATGCTTCACGCATGCACACACAGGCGCACACACACCGACAATAACACCGGGTATCATCAGAAAACATCCTCCTCAGTGTAAATCCTGCCTGAGGGGAACAGCAGTGTGGGGATTGCATTTCCTGCATCTCCCTGTTTACATCGCCACTGGAGAGAGAGCGTGAGAGGGCGAGCGAGAAAGGGGTTTGTTCTGAATCCCCACATTCAGGGTGGAACCAAACCAGCAGGGAATCTCTCAAATGGGTAATTAGAGGGAAAAGGAAATGATACACAATGCAAATCTGTATTAGAACTTCATATGGATTCATGAACATTAAACCTGCACAAAAACCTACCTAAAACGCAAAACAAACTACAATGAAACAGTACCAGTTTACTACCTAGGATGAACCCATATAGGAACACATCGCACACAGACCTACATAACAAAGAATATATCTGTAGGTGCTACAAAGCAAACATTGGTGTCATATGAAACTTTATTGCTTGTTCTAATATTTAGTAGTATTTTGCTTTAAAATACAATTTCTTTCATTTATGAATATAGAAAAATATACCACTTATGATTTGGCAAATGTTTTATATTGTTAAAAAAAATATATAAAACACAACATGCTGTAATTGCAACGATTTTACTGAGTGACAGTTCATAAGGAAATCAGTAAATTGAAATAAAATGCATTGATCTAGGGATTTCACATGACTGAATACAGATATGTCAGGCCCAGCCAATTAGAATGAGTTTTTCCCCTACAAACAGGCCTTAGAGACATAAATACTCCTTAGTTTCATCAGCTGTCCGGGTGGCTGGTCTCAGACGATCCGCAGGTGAAGAAGATGGATGTGGAGGTCATGGGCAGGCGTAGTTACACGTCGCCTGCGGTTCTGATGCCGGTTGGACGTAAAAATGATGTTGGAGGCGGCCTATGGTAGAGAACTTAACATTAAATTCTCTGGCAACAGCTCTGGTGGACATTCCTGCAGTCAACATGCAAATTGCATGTTTAGATTGAGAAAAATTAAAGGAAGAATTTCCCTTCTCATTGACTTCTCAAACCCCATTCTAGTCTGTTTTCCCGGATGTCTTAATGTTGCGCCTCTGGGTTTAGAAACTCTGTGGTGCAGGGCTGTGATTGGTTACATTGCCTACTACACCAATTTCTCAGTATAAAATGGCCATTAATTTAACTAGCAGAGATCCCACTCTGGAACTTTGATATGGCGCGGTTGGTAGCCTAGTGGTTAGAGCATTGGGCCTGTAACCGAAAGGTTGCTAGATCAAATCCCTGAGCTGACAAGGTAAAAGTCTGTCGTTCTGCCCCTGAACAAGGCAGTTAACCCACTGTTCCTAGGCCGTCATTGTAAATAAGAATTTGTCCTTAACTGTTAAAAAAGAATACAATATATATTTTTTAAATATGCCCGTAGAGTGAGTATATATTACAATTGCCAAATCATAATTTATATTAATAAATTAATACCACTCATATTTCAGAGCAAGCTTCATATGACACCAGGTTTTGCTTTGTAGCACCTCTATAACATTATGTCTTAAAGGGTAAGTCTGCCCCATGTAGCTCAGCTGGTAGAGCATGGTGCTTCCAATGCCAGGGTTGGAGGTTTGATTCACATGGGACCAGAAGGAAGAAAAAAGTATGAAAATGTATGCACTCTGTACTGGTCATTCTGGATAAGAGAGCCTGCTAAATTTCTAAAATATAAGTGCTAGAATGTGATAAATGTGCAAACTTTGATTAAATATTCCCAATTATGATTTTAGATACAAATATATGTCAACAATCCTTCCTCCAAAAGACCATTCTATGACTTAAATTTGGTTTCATGAGGAATCACCCTGATATGCTTGTAGAGCCACTGTACCCAGTGAGCAGAGAGACAGAGGTCTGACTGGCTCAGGGCCAGGCCAACCCATGCATGTTAGGGGCTGAGGAATTGGATTGTCTCTTCAGCATTGGACTGGGCTTTAGATACAGCAACAGGGAGCCTAATCCTGTTTGGGCCAGGAATTTGATTTAGATTATTATCTCCATGGACCAGGCCGGGCTTACCCCCATTCCTGAGATGCGGTTATCCCCCACCCTGAGCCCAGCTGATTTGACCTTGTTAAGATGCTTTAAAGGAGATTATTCTACTTTTATCACTTCTAGTGAAGTGCACTCGCAAACATAGACTGCAAGGCAGGCCAAGCATGGCAGTCAAAACACACACACACAACGCATGGACATGGAGGGCATACCAGCACACACACACACACAAAACACATGGGAGGGCACACACACATTAGGGTTGAATAACGGGAACCCGGTTACCAAGAGTCACCGCCCAAAACCACTCCCTTTTCCTGGGATAAAAAACTGAGAAACGGGTGAATTATAATACATACACATGTGGCGTGGTTAAAAAACAAGTTTTATTTTATTTTTGTTTCATCGTCTTAGCTGATTTCTTTTGATTTTCCCATGATGTCAAGCAGAGGCACTAACAGACTTGCCAAAACTATAGTTTGTTAACAAGACATTTGTGGAGTGGTTGAAAAACAAGTTTTAATGACTCCAACCTAAGTGTATGTAAACTTCCGACTTCAACTGAATGTACAGTACTAGTCAAAAGTTTGGACACCTACTCATTCAAGGGTTTGTCGTTATTTTTACTGTTTTCTACATTGTAGAATAATGGTGAAGACATCACAGCTATGAAATGACACATATGGAATCATGTAGTAACCAAAAAAGTGTTAAAAGGATTTGTTTATATTTGAGATTCTTCAACGTAGCCACCTTTTGCCCTTATGACAGCTTTGCACACTCTTGGCATTCTCTCAACCAGCTTCACCTGGAATGCTTTTCCAACAGTCTTGAAGGAGTTCCCACATATGCTGAGCACTTGTTGGCTGCTTTTCCTTCACTCTGCGGTCCAACTCATCCCAAACCATCTCAATTGGGTTGAGGTTGGGTGATTGTGGACACCAGGTCATCTGATGCAGCACCACATCACTCTCCTTCCTCAGGCCCTTACACAGCCTGGAGGTGTATTGGCTCATTGTCCTGTTTAAAGCAAATGATAGTCCCACTAAGCACAAACCAGATGGGATGGCCTATCGCTTCAGAATGCTGTGGTAGCCATGCTGGTTAAGTGTGCCTTTGAATTCTAAATAAATCATTGACAGTGTCACCAGCAAAACCACACATGCAGATATCATCCATTCTCCTACTCTGCGTCTCACAAAGACACGGCAGTTGGATCCAAAAATCTCACATTTGGACTCATCAGAGCAAATTTCCACTGGTCTAATGTCCATTGCTCGTGTTCCTTGGCTCAAGCAAGTCTCTTCTTATTATTGGTGTCCTTTAGTAGCCCGATTCACTCAGTCTTCTCTGAACAGTTGATGTCTGTTACTTGAACTCTGTGAAGCATTTATTTTGGATGCAATTTCTGAGGCTGGGAACTAATGAACATATCCTCTGCAGAGGTAACTCTTCCTTTCCTGTGGCGGTCCTCATGAGAGCCAGTTTTGAAGAAACTTTAAAACTTCTACATTTTCTGTATTGACTGACCTTCATGTCTTAAAGTGATCATGGACTGTTGTCTCTTTGCTTATTTGAGCTGTTCTTGCCATAATATGGGCTTTTTGGTAAAGGACCATCTTCTGTATACCACCCCTACCTTGTCACAACACAACTGATTGGCTCAAACGCATTAAGAAGGAAAGAAATTCCCCAAATTAACTTTTAACAAGGCACACCTGTTCATTTAAATGCATTCCAGGTTACTACCTCATGAAGCTGGTTGAGAGAATGCCGAGAGCGTACAACGCTGTCATCAAGGCAAATGGTGGCTACTTTGAAGATTCTCAAATACATATACAGTGGGGCAAAAAAGTATTTAGTCAGCCACCAATTGTGCAAGTTCTCCCACTTAAAAAGATGAGGCCTGTAATTTTCATCATAGGTACACTTCAACTATGACAGACAAAATGAGGGGGAAAAATCCAGAAAATCACATTGTAGGATTTTTAATGAATTTATTTTCAAATTATGGTGGAAAATAAGTATTTGGTCACCTACAAACAAACAAGATTTCTGGCTTTCACAGACCTGTAACTTCTTCTTTAAGAGGCTCCTCTTTCCTCTACTCGTTACATGTATTAATGGAACCTGTTTAAACTTGTTATCAGTATAAAAGACACCTGTCCACAACCTCAAACAGTCACACTCCAAACTCCACTATGGCCAAGACCAAAGTAACAAAGCCTACCATCAGTAACACACTACGCCGTCAGGGACTCAAATCCTGCAGTGCCAGACGTGTCCCCCTGCTTAAGCCAGTACATGTCCAGGCCCGTCTGAAGTTTGCTAGAGAGCATTTGGATGATCCAGAAGAAGATTGGGAGAATGTCATATGGTCAGATGAAACCAAAATAGAACTTTTTGGTAAAAACTCAACTTGTCGTGTTTGGAGGACAAATAATGCTGAGTTGCATCCAAAGAACACCATACCTACTGTGAAGCATGGGGGTGGAAACATCATGCTTTGGAACTGTTTTTCTGCAAAGGTACCAGGACGACTGATCCGTGTAAAGGAAAGAATGAATGGGGCCATGTATCGTGAGATTTTGAGTGAAAACCTCCTTCCATCAGCTGGGTCTTTCAGCATGACAATGATCCCAAACGCACCGCCCAGGCAACGAAGGAGTGGCTTCGTAAGAAGCATTTCAAGGTCCTGGAGTGGTCTAGCCAGTCTCCTGATCTCAACCCCATAGAAAATCTTTGGAGGGAGTTGAAAGTCCGTGTTGCCCAGCAACAGCCCCAAAACATCATTGCTCTAGAGGAGATCTGCATGGAGGAATGGGCCAAAATACCAGCAACAGTGTGTGAAAACCTTGTGAAGACTTACAGAAAACGTTTGACCTCTGTCATTGCCAACAAAGAGTATATAACAGTATTGAGATAAACTTTTGTTATTGACCAAATACTTATTTTCCACCATAATTTGCAAATAAATTCATTAAAAATCCTACAAAAAATCCTATAATGTGATTTTCTGGATTTTTTTTCTAATTTTGTCTGTCATAGTTGAAGTGTACCTATGATGAAAATTACAGGCCTCTCTCATCTTTTTAAGTGTTAGAACTTGCACAATTGGTGGCTGACTAAATACTTTTTTGCCCCACTGTATATATATATTTTTACACTTTTTTTTGTTTACTACATGATTCCATATGTGTTATTTTGTGGTTTTGATGTCTTCACTATTCTACAGTTTAGAAAATAGTAAAAATAAAGATAAACCCTTGAATGAGTAGGTTTGTTCAAACTTTTGACTGGTACTGTATGTGTGTGTGTGCATGTTTCATTCCAATACTAGGTGTTATCTTCACAGGCACAGAGCATCTTTATGGAGGCTTATGTCCTTTCTCTGAATCGAGACGTGCTTACCTTACACACTTGGGCCAATACATACACACACGCGGGTGCACGCATTTTACACCCGCGCAGAGCAGGCACCTTTTTTTCGTCACACCAGATGGCATGTGTCACCGTATTACGGCAGTATTTCATTAACATTATGTGCATCCATCTGTTGTGTGCTTGGAGGCCCCACAGAGCTTTTTCATTTTGGTCACTTTACAGCACTGCACCACCAACAGTAGGCCCAGCCATACTGCATGTTTATATAGCCTAGAGTACTTCAAAGGTTGCATGTGGGTGAGGCTAAAGGTCAGAGGCCTGCATGTGTGGGGCGCTCGGGCATAGATTATCCATTATATTTAACAGATGTGGCTGCTCTAACAATTAAAATACACGTCTTCAAAGATTGAAGGCAGTTGGGAGGAGGTGAGATCAGGTGGGACTATTCTAGCCAATTAGAGGGCAGATACGCGTGTGAACAACTGATATAAAGTTGTTGTTTTTTCAAAGTTGCCAGGATGTGACGTGTTCCTCTTGTCAGTGCACTCGTAACAACCTAAGCATTACAAAACGTATATTCGATCAAATAAGCCTCACGTAGAAAATAAGCCATTACATGTTTTGTTGACCGAATTCCACACACTCATTTGGCCATACAAAAACTCCTGGCTTGGTGAAAATTGTGAAGAAAATACCAATAAAGGCCACCTGCTGGAAAGACCGAAGACGGGGCCCCTCGCTTCGCCACTTCTTCATTGGCTCGAGGCAAAAGTTGCTCCTTACCATAGATCTAGGATCGGATTACCCTACCTCAAACCCTAACATTAACCATTAGGAGATAAAATAAAATATCTGACCCTGTATCTGTGGTTTAAGGGGCAACTCCTACCTGCTCCGGGTTGGAGCTGTGTTCGGAGTGAGGCTGATGTGGGAGGAACTTGTATGGGAGGAACTTATGGGAAGAAACACTGGGGGCCCTCACTCCCTCTTACTTTCTCTCTCTCTCGTTCCCTTTCTCTCTCTCTGCACTGGAATGCTCCACCTGAGGCTATTGACTCAAAGAACCTTTGGTATTTTAAACGTTTGCATACTGTGCTAAACACTGAGGAAACCAGATCACCCCCCCACCCCCAACTCTGTCTGGGGGCTACCAGCAGGGCCAGGCTGACTTCAGTGGTGCTGCAGGGCTGGGGCGGGAAGAGCTGCGAACAACCAGCTGGTGTTTTGCCCCTAAGTGCCTTTTGTTGACACAGGCTTGGTCTTGTGTAGGCAACATAACTGCTATTTGCTCTCTCTTTGCCACGGTTGGCTGGATGGATAGATAATGTTAGAGGTTAGAGCTCTTGGAACTTGAAATCTGTCAGATAGGCTTGTGTAGAGATTTTGCTTAGTTATAATGATAATGGATTAGGCCTACTTCTATCTAGCAGTTTTCACTTGGTCACCAAGTGTTTTGATTTGCAAGTAAGGAAATGTGGAGCTTAGCATTTAGCCTAACTTTGTCCCTAGATTGTTAGAATACTGGCTATCAAAAGTCAGGACATCTTTAAGTTATGGGAAAATTTGGCAAACCCTCATGTATCAGTCTGTCAGATCTGGAACCGGCCGTGTGCTTTTAGGAAAAGGTGTCTACTATTAGACTACCACCTATCATCACAGTATCTACAGGCAGCCAGTGTGCCTTCCATTTTTTTTTTCCAACACATTTCTCAGAACCTTTTAAGATCCATAATTTTTAGTGCCTGTGTTGCATTATTGAAATCAGAGGGGATATTAATTTGTATTTTGAAATGTTCTAAGCTTTGTCCAAAATCCCAATGGAATGAGATTTTAAGGAAATTCCCGTAATGTCCTGATGGCATAGCAACTGCTCCATTTGGCTGCTGCTCAGCACTCACAAGACAGTTGCCTGCCCTGCACAGATAGCTGATAACCACATTACAAGATTTTGGCGATGAACGGCGGCGTGTATTCATGAATGCCAAATATTTGACCAATAAAAAAAATCACCTCTTCATCATTTTCTGTCCATTAGCAAGTGACTGAATCTCACCAGAGAAATCATCCAACCGAGGGAAACAGCGCCCCTCTCCCAGCATGTGTAGCCCATGTATCTGATGCTGTCTGGACCAAAAGATGTTGCGGCTGTAGCATGTTGCGCATCTAGTGGAAAGCCTTCCCAGAAGAGTGTAGGCTGTTATAGCAGAAAAGGGGGAGGGGGGGGGGACCAACTCCATAATAATGCTCATGATTTTGGAATGAGATGTTCGACGAGCAGGTGTCCACATACGTTTTGGTCATGTAGTGCCACTGGCCTCAGATGATTTGAAGTTCAATCTGTAGCCTAGCCCTTTTAGGCTGACGTTAACTAGCTAGCTAACTTAGCTCGGTCATTGTTGCCCACGCGAGGAATCTAAACAAGCAAGTATTTTAGCTAGGTAGCCTATGACAACAAAAAACATACTATAGGACAGAGCCATAAGACCGTTTTGCCAACATGAAAGAGAGGATGACTGCATTGCCGTTCAACTAGTCTACAAGTAGGGTGAGTAAAAAAAATAAAATGTTTTGCTTGCACGCACACAGAAATAAGTACTATGGACAGCCACAGAATATTTAGCAACAGTGATTAGACAAAATAGTTTTCGATGTCCTTTTTAAGTTTGTTTTCAGTGTATTAAACTAAGCATATAGCCTTGATTTGACGTTTTAAATGTTTAAGTTGAAATGGTTCTGAAGTAGCGTCGGAAGTGCTTATGTTGTCTTTGTGCTGACTTGTGTTGTGTAGTCTGTGGTTCTAAAATCAGTAGTTTAGTAAACTGTCAAACATTAACGAACTTGACCATGTTGCAGGTCATAACTGTTTGTTACATCCAATAATTGCTTTGTGTACTTCACCAGACAGGTGTTGTTCTTCGGTTTTGTGATTAAACAAATGTATATTTAGTTGAATTTATTCCGCCACTGCGTGACTGTATTTTTGTTGTCATGGCCTTATCGTATATAACGCTGGCGTATGAATGGATGGGTTATAGCGCAAACAACGCAATTATCACAACGAAGGCTGTAATATGGATTTCTTTACATCGAGACTTCCGGGGACGCTTGCAAAGCTGACCCGGCTGGGGTTTGAGAAGTGAACAATTATTCGTTCATTTTCTTGAGAGGTAAGGGCACAACCTAGATTAGAGCCAATGTCTTAAATAGCTGAACATGTTAGTACTCCAACCTCCTGAAAGTGACAAACTGACACGTTTTCATTTTCGTCACACAAAAAAAAAGTTGTATCAAATAAGTGCCTTTGATTTGATGGCCTGCACATACGCAGTTCTGCGCGAGACAACCGTTAGACCTGATTAAGTGTTTCTGCACATGAGCTTAGCTAGCCAATGTCACAATGATCGGGGATTTCTATCATACTGTATGTACTGTTTTTGGCTTCATCATTCACTGACATACTGTACGTTGGCATCGGATGTAAAGTAGTGATTGCGCCGTGGCAATGGTTAGACTGGATTGAGTCAACGGGAGTGGAGAAATTACCATTTTGTATAGGTTTTTGAGTAAACTATATTAGACCTACAGTTATTTTAAATGAAATGCTACACATATTTAAGAGATTTCCCACTTGACACATTATGCGGTCAGCGGGAAAAATAACAAGATTTTGTTCCTATTTGGGTTTAAAGCTGCAGTGAGTTTGGCACAAAGACACAATTAGTCCATCTACCACCACTACTGCTTGTAAAGTAATGTGATAATCGGGTTGGAACTGGAAAATAACTCAATTGAGGAACATAATCAGAACCGGGAACCAAAGTGATCTATACTGTTATTTTAAAAGCATGGGAACCGCTTGATAACATTATTTTAACGTTCAAGACATTCTTATTTCAGTCCCACAAAAAAAAAACACAGCAAAGCGCCTATGCAAAGACCTAACTCAAACTTATTCCAGTGTCTGCCGCCAGCTGAACATTTTTGCTAGTGTGTATGCAACCTGCCCCTCCTTCCAAAGCATAGGTTACTGTAGCCTACTAGCTATGTTTCAAGCGTGATTCAGAAATTAGGGAGATATTTTAATTACAGAAGAATGGATGAACTTTTTCAATGCTAGTTACTTAGATACTATAGTTACCATGTTTCACATCAGATGTATTAACTACAAAAAGGTACGACGTAGTTTTAATTCTGTTGCCGCACTGCACACAAACTTTTTAGCTAGCTATCTACCGTTAGCACTGGTCTAATGTTAAGCCAACTGTCGGAAGTTCAGACATTCAAAGTTCATCCATAGAATGTGCTCCTCTGTAGGTATAATTCTGTAGGCCAAATTCAGATAATGCATGTCATTAACAAAATGCATATCGCTTCAACCCAAGCCGCCTCCACCCTCTCTCACTCTCCCCACCTACATCATGTCAGTCGCATCTCGTGCCCTACACTTGTCTGTCCATCACGCATATAAACAACTAGGCTGTAGCTTCCCGGCTCCATAGCAAGCTGCTCTATCCGCACTGATTGGAAAAGTAATTTTAATTTAAAAAAGGAACATTATAAACCGGTACTTTTTGTTTGGAAGCTGTTCAGAACATATTTTGCAGGTTGGAACAGTAAAAAAAAAAAATATGATAATGAAATTCTATTCAGAATGAAACGATTGTAAAATAATTTTGGTTCCAACCCTGATAACAATACAACACTCAGTCCTACTGGTGTGAGCCAGGCCAGATCTGATTTCACTGACATGTTTGATGGTGTTTCTGTGTCTCAGGCTTCATCGCAGCAGCTGAAATTCACGACCTCTGACTCCTGTGACCGAATCAAGGATGAGTTCCAGTTCCTCCAAGCACAATACCACAGGTACATTTTTTTTTAACTCTCCAACCACAGCTTATCAGAGAAACTAGTATCTTTAGTTAAAAGGCAACTCCAACTTTCAACATCATTTTCATTTTCTCCAGTACAATACCAATGTTAACATATGTAAAAAAATATATATATATATTTTTTTTTAAATGTAAAATGGCACATTTTCTAAATTTGAAAACGTTCTGCCTAATGACATTAAAGGTTAAAGCATTTTAATAACAGTGAATTTCAAACACTATGAGATTTGCGGTGATGTGGGGAGTAAGAAAATACCGTCCCTTGGGCTAAAAACTTGAAGGGTTTGAAAATCTTTAAAAAAACTTTAATCCTACCCTGTGATGTCACAGTGAAGCATTTTTTTAGGACCTTTTCTTTACAACCACAGATAGAAATACTCTGTTTTCACTCTGGTTTGGTGCTGGAGATGATGAATGAGGTTGAAGAATGGCGGAATTGTCCTTTACGATACAAACTCTTAATCACTTTATTAAGCATAACCATATTATATTTGTAGGTGAGAGTACAGATTAGAGCACTTGTGGAATTCTACTCTATTAAGTCATTGCCGTAAGCGTGTGCACCACATGCTGCTTTTATCAAAATCACATGGGCATAACCTACATGATTAGAATACCAAATAATTCACAGCAAGACAAACACATTTTTGTGTCTTCTGCTGCATATTTGTTTTAGGAGCAGATCAATAGATGTGTGTGTCACTTCCATTTGGAACCCGAGTCTACAACTCTGTTCTCTTTCATGTAATAGAAAGCAGTGTTATGATGTACCACTACAGCCACAACCCAACAAGATTGGCATTTGCTAGATGGTATAAGGTAATTCGTTTTACCTGGATTGAGATGTACAGTGTTGTGCTGTTTAATTCATGACTTAAATGGAGTTTATGGACCAAGGAAGGTTTCTTCTTTATTGATTTCTAGCCTTTGAAGAAGCAGCTGCACTGCTCCGACTGCATCTGGTTTCCCCTCTTTACCTGTGGTATAGGAACTAGTGTGTATTGGCTAAGGTTCTTTCCTCCCTGTTTCATTGAGCTTCATCAGAGGAGAGCAAGATAAAAGCCTATGTTCTTTCGTTGTGTGAAATTCCTGTCGGTCTGATCATCAGTCTGTTTCTATAGCATGAACACCTCAGTGCCTGGGCTTTGATGTGTAATTCCCCAGACCCCCCCCCCCCCCCCCCCCAATTTAACCCCCTTCAGAGGCAGACAGAAGCAGTTGAAAAGAATACCTGTTCTCTACGCCGAATTCGTAGCATGCATATGCGCCGCCTATTGACTTGAGCTGAAGCGCCATAGACAAGGCTTTGTAGAACGCTGTGTTCAGCACTTTTAAAGGGAAATGTTCTGCAGGCGGTCTCCTGAGCATAGTAGTGAGCATTGTAACTGTCGCTCCCCCCCTCCTTCACATGCATAAATAGTTCAGGGAATACATAAATCAAAATAAAGATGACAGCAGGAGCGATTTAGAGGCGGAAGGAGCGGCAATAAAACTCTATCAAAGTGTCGTTTGAGAGCGTCTCTCTGGACCCCTGGGCCGCCTCCACCAATCACAGGCACACAAAGACAATCCCAATAGGGTCTCAGGTAGGGTGGCAGCAGGGGAGGCTGGTCGTCATGACAACCAACCTCTGTGTGGCTGCTGTTGGATTTTTTATTTTTTTTTAGAAGGAAAAGCGATTTGGCTAAGTGGAGGCTGCAGGCGAAAGAGGAGTAGAGATGGAGGGCCAGAGGGAGAGAGCTGTCTGAATGAAATGCGCCCCCTGAGCACTTGTTTGGTCAGGGAATCTGAGGACTGCTCTTGAATTGTAATGAGGTGGTTTATTCTTTAACCTTTTCACTTTGGGCTGGTTTAACATCGCCACTTTTATGATTCCATTTGCATCCACTATTTTTCCATGTAAGTGACAGAATCAGTGGTGGCTATGAGCAGCAGTTTCCCATTTAGGACCAATGATGAGAATCGCCACAGCTAATGTTCTGCCTAATTGAGCCGTCATTCACAGTGGCACAGATCCAGATCCCAAAGACTATCTTAATGTAAATACACCATTATAAACCCTTGTTTGATGTAAACCCTTCTCCCTCTGTATCATTATTAATCAGAATGCTTTCCAGGGGGAACGTCAACACCGGAACCATTCTAATATGGTAACCAAGTTTGTGACAAGTGGTGTGACTTGGCCTCCTTTGTCCTGTCACCTCCTGTGACATCTGCAGTGAGCACGCTGACATGATTACAGCTAATGGCTGTCTGCGACGCCTCAGAGCTGCACATTCACCAACCAGCCACTATTTATAGGCAGGACATTTAAAAGCAATCTGGGTGTATATATTGGCCTTTTATTGGGGTCTATTTGGGATCCTTTGGTCGATTGACACCATGTTAGATCTGCTGAGGGAAGGACGAAATCATTTCCTGGCTCTCTGAAGAGATATGATGGATGCTTCCTGTAGACTAAAAAGATGTTCTGTTTTTCTCTCCTTTTTCTGCAGTTTGAAACTGGAGTGTGACAAGCTGGCAAGTGAGAAGTCTGAGATGCAGCGTCATTATATCATGGTGAGAGTCTGTGTGTGTTTCTGTGCTGTGTGTGTGTGTGTGATTGACCCTGCTCTGTCAGTCTGCCCCAGGGCCCGCTGGCCCAGTCACATGGAATCACATTCATACCAACTACTGTACAGGCAGGGGGATGTTAAACACTGCAATGATATGATATCTCAACAAAACATACTTTCACCTTTTTATTATGGGATAGTTTTGAATTTGGCACTATTTTAGTCTTGCAACTACAACATATAGCAGTATTGCAGCGATGTTGAGCATATGATTTCTCTCTCTTTTTGTCATGTCTCTACTTTATTTTACCCCCTCCTCCTGTGTAGCCCTGTTCCCATCTATTTCTCTCTCTCCACTCCTTTTCTCCTGCCTCTCCCTCTTCTCTGTGTATTTCTATGTCGTTGTTCTCTCTCTCCTCCCTTCTATGATTCCTCCTCATCTCATCTGTGGTCTTTTTGTCTCTGATGTCGTTATGTCATCCTCCCCCTCTTCCCACCATCCTCCCCCCGACACATACTCTCCACCTCTAGCTAATCTCATTGTCTCTTGCCAGGCCTGTGTAGCTGTCTGATATTCTGTCTCTAATTGATCCGTTGACTGGCTTAATCTCATCTAATCTGTGCAGCGCTGCACTCGTATCCATCAGCGAGCGGGTCAGTGTGTGGAGCTTCAGCCCAGGCCCCCCCCCATTGCCTATCGGGTTCCCCCGCTTCGCCGCCTGCTAACGCAAGCACCTCCATTTCCCCAGCACCGTAATTGCTTTAGGGACATGCCGTTTGGGGTGGAAGGCTTTACTCTCCTCTCTCGTGTGTGTGTGTGTGTGTATGTGTGTTTGTTTTAGTGTTGGAGCCCATGCCTTCACAGTCCGAGAGGGTGATTTAACAGGGCAAATGCTGAGCCACTGGCCCGCTCATTAACACAGAACACACACCATCCCTTCTCACAGCGACACACAGAAGGACACCAATAACAGGATGTGTGTAAAGGGTTCGACCTGGTGTAATGACATGATACATGACACCCAGGAGATGGCTGCTGTAGACTGCTCTGTGGGACAGTCAGACATGCATATAGACAATCTGTCTACAGGACATAATGTCATTTCCCTTTTTCCATTATTATACTGTATATATAATAACACCGCCTCTTCCTTCTACTTTACAGTACTATGAGATGTCCTATGGGCTGAACATTGAAATGCACAAGCAGGTAAGTCTCTCGTGCTACATTAATAGGAACCACTTCTTCAGCAGTGTTATCTGAGAGAGGAATCTGTTCTTCTCCTTGGGTGTGCCGACTAGTCGGACAAAACAAGAATCTTAATGGATATGGGCAATTTCCGAGGTACGATTATGATCTGAGTATTTTTTGTTATCCTTGATCGGGGAAAGATAGTACTTTTTGGGTGCCAGTACGCATCTTTCTCATGTCAATCAGTCATGTGCGAGGTTCTAGGTGGTCTAAATGACTCAACGGGCTGTAAAGAGAAGGGTGGGCTGTATGTTGATCCTGCTGCCCTGATTGGATAGAGGAAGGCTTTATTTTTCCATCCACTTGCTTCAGAATTTCACCTGATCAGTTTTCGGTCTGATCATTTGGATTTCTGCTGCCTGTTACTATGATAAATCACATGGCGAGGATGTTTGCTATCAATGTGCGTAATATCTAACAAGCGGTGCAAGCGTAGGAGAAGAAATATGAACCGCTGCTGCGCATTATGAGTGACAGACGGCAAACGTGGCTGCCCCTGCAAGTTGAGGACACACGCACCCCACTGTTCACTGCTCTTAATTTGCAGTGAGAATGTGCAGGGAGGTGTTTTGCCAACATCTACCAATCACGAGTATCATCCGATCCGACTATCAACTGTCAACTTGCGGATACGAGTATGACCATGTCGGCACACCCCTACTTCCCATCATGCTGCCTGTAGACAGACGGACAGTGAATCATCTCTCTGCGGCATCGATGAGAAAGCATCATTACTCACAGAGGGATTGTTCTAATGGAAGGAGCAGTACAGTACTGCACAGGTTAAAGCTCTAATCTAGGTATATTCCTACATGATCAGTGGAAGAGTAGCGTACTACTGTCTAAGGGGCTCATCTGGTGGCCATTGATCAGGGGGTGTGGGGAGTAAATAATGGGCAGGCTGCTGGGGTAGAGCGATGTGCCTCTGTGGACTCGGCTTTATCTGCGACCTCGTCTGGCGATCGCGGCCACCCTAAAAGATTGACGGTTCCTCCCTGATAGCCACACCGGCAGCACGGAACACGCAGTGAAAGATAGCGTCACAAACACGCTCGCTCGCTTGCGCGCGCACACACACAAGTGCATACACAGCCTCCACTCTGCCTCATGAGTACAATTCATCACCCCTACTCCTTTATTTGACGGGGATGAAATATTTAGAAATTCAGAGGCGAGAAAGAGCGAGGGGGAGCTGTGTGTGTGTATCCCCACTTATGTTTGCCTATATGTGTGTATCCGCATTTTTGTTAGCCCGTTTGTGTGTGTGTGTGTGAGTGCGTGCTTTGTGTGCCTTTGTGTGTGTGAGTGGGTGCAGATGAACTGCGGCAGCATTAGAGTTGAAATTGAGGGGGGTGTGTAGAACTGAATGTCGAGGAGAATTCACATCTGGGTTTTGTGTTCAGCCTGCTCTCTTCCTCCTCCCACTCTCCCTCGCTTTCTCTCTCTCCTCCTGAGCGTTCTGTTCTCTCCAGCTGAGGGGCTCCAGACAGTTTAGTCTGGGATTGTGCCAGGGAGATATTGAAAAGGGGTTATTCGTGTTTCTTCTTTCTCTCTGCTTTTTATATGTATTTATTTATTTAAAAAATAAATAAAAATGTCCTTGCCAGTTGCGAGGCCTCTCTCCGGTTAGCCTAGATGAATTGTGCTCCCGCCTGACAAAACATTTGGCATCTCCTCTTATTTTTGTGTGTGTGATGTGATCTTGCGTGTGTGTATAGAAAGAAGAGTGGAGAGACAAAATACATTTTTAGAGGAGACAGCAAGCGATGTCGGTGCGCATGATAGTGATAAGAGTGTAATGGTGCATGGTAAATGAATGTGATGAGGTCTCTTCTCAGATATCACGCTGAATTAGAAAGTAACACAATTAACACTGTGTTGCATATCTGAGTTGGTTATGATAATCACTGCCCGAACATGGTGTGTGCGTACAGATGTGTGATCTTAATTTGACCTACATTGTCACAGCAAAATAATCCTGCATGTTGCTTGATCGGTGGTTAGGCTACTTGAAAAGTGCAATACTGTTAATATAACTGTGGGTTTTCAGTTAATTTTTTGTACACTACCGTTCAAACCAGTTTGCGCTGTTCTGTGAAGGGAGTAGTACTCAGCGTTGTATGAGATCTTCAGTTCCTTGGCAATTTCTCGTATGCAATAGCCTTAATTTCTCAGAACAAGAATAGACTGACGAGTTTCAGAAGAAGGTTATTTGTTTCTGGCCATTTTGAGCCTGTAATCAAACCCACAAATGCTGATGCTCCAGATACTCAACCAGTCTAAAGAAGGACAGTTTTATTGCTTTTTTAATTAGGACAACAGTTTTCAGCAGTGCTAACATAATTGCAAAAGGGTTTTCTAGTGATCAATTAGCCTTTTAAAATGATGAACTTGGATTAGCTAACACAGTGTGCAATTGGAACACAGGAGTGATAGTTGCTGATAATGGGCCTGTGTACTCCTATGTAGCTATTCCATAAAAATATCTCCCGTTTCCAGCTACAATTGTCATTTACAACATTAACAATGTCTACACTGTATTTCTGATCAATTTGATGTTATTTTAATGGACAATATTTTTTTATTTTTTCAAAAACGTTTCTAAGTGACCTCAAACTTTTGAACGGTAGTGTAAATCGGTGCAGGAAAATTCTCCGCAACAAAAGAGTGATCAAATTAAGGTCCTATGTTCTGTGTGCTTGTTGTAAAGTGCCCTTTGGGTGCATTGGGTTTGTGTTGTGAGACTGATGGGTGTTAAATGAAGCTAAGGGCTGAAGTGTTTTATCTCCTCAGGCTGAGATTGTGAAGAGATTAAACGGGATCTGTGCCCAGGTCCTCCCTTATCTGTCCCAGGAGGTAAGACCACCCTCTAACCCCTGACCCTTTACCCCTAACCCCAACCCCACATTGCGCCCTTAGCCTGGAATGAGATCATTCTCATTTGACCACTCCTCCTCCCTCCATCCCTGTATTATATTTTTCTCTGTTCTCCCTCCATTCACCATTGAGAGCCGTGTAATCAAAGGGGCCAGTGCGCTCTGCTGTGATCCAGATAAGATGTGCTCATTTATGTCCATGACAAGATGACCCTGACTCATTCCAACATGGGAGTAGACCATTGATTCTCCATCAGAGCCCTATGTTCTGTTAGTGGTAACTGAATTGGTGAGGAGCACAGGGTCAGTGTTGGTAGTGTTGATCCATCTACTTATTCCCCCCCCCGCCCCCCTGTGTGTGTGTGTGTGTGTTGTACCCCAGCACCAGCAGCAGGTCCTTGGGGCCATCGAGAGGGCCAAGCAGGTCACCCCTCCAGAGATGAACTCCATCATCCGGGTAGGCTGCTCCCTCCAGCCCTTCCTCTGTGGGGTTACTGCTACTCTGTCACTATTTCACTATCTATCACTCTTTTATGATGCATCTGCTGTCCTGGGGTTTCCTTTAGCTTTGTCTAGTGTTTTAGGTATTGAAGATGATGATAAACGATCTTTGTGTGTATATTACACTGAGTGTACAAAACATTAGGAACACCTTCCTAATATTGAGTTGCACCCCCTTTTACCCTCAGAACAGCCTCAATTTGTCAGGTTGTGGACTCTACACGGTGTCAAAAGCTTGTGTCAAGTTGTCTGGATGTGGTTTTGGTGAGGGACCATTTAAACCGGTGCACCTACTACCATACTCCGTTCAAAGGCACTTCAGTAATTTGTCTTGCTCATTCACCCTCTGAATGGTACACATACACAATCCATGTCTCAATTGTCTCAATGGTTAAACCTTATTTAACCTGTCTCCTCCCCTTCATCTACACTGATTGAAGTGAATTTAACAGGTGACATCAATAAGGGATCATAGTATTCACCTGGATTCATCTGGTCAGTCGGTCATGGAAAGAACAGGTTTTCCTAATGTTGTACACTCGGTGTATGTATACATCACATGTGGCCGGTGGTACCTTAATTGTGGAGGACATGCTCTTTGTAATGGCTGTAACAGAATATATGGAATTGTTCGAACGCATGGTTTACATGTGTTTGACGCCATTCCAGCCATTGTTATGAGCCGTCCTCCCCTCAGCAGCCTCCTGTGGTTTATGTATGTGTGTCTACATATGTTTATCATATACCCTCAGTGTATGTGCATATGTGTGCGTGTGAGAGCCATATGCACCCATCTGTACCTCCCCTGTGTTTGAGCTGTGTGTTTGTTGTCCGCAGCAGCAGCTCCAGGCTCACCAGCTGTCCCAGCTCCAGGGTCTGGCCCTGCCCATGACCCCCATGCCCCTGGGCCTGAGCCAGTCCACCCTGCCGGCCGTCACCTCCTCCTCAGGCCTCTTCTCCCTCTCCTCCATCCTTGCCTCGCAGGCCCAGCTGGCCAAGGAAGAGAAGGCGTCCCGTGAGGGAGCCGACAACCACCGTGAGGAGGATGGGGACAAGTCCGACTAGAGCTCCCTCTCTTTCTCCCTCCACCGCATATCAGCAGCATCGGAGGGCTGTGGTCCTGTATACCTGCTATGTATCCATGCCAGCCTTCCTCCTCTCCCCTACGCCCTTCTCCCTAATCGTCCTACTTATATTTGCCATGCTGGGTTTTAAATTCTACTCTATTTTTCTCTCGCTCTCTCGTCCTATCTGATGCTTTTGCCGTCATTCCAACTATGTACAGTGTTGATTTTTTTTTAAGATTTTTTTTTTTTATACAATTTCTTCAGATATCATTTGATTTGAGCTTGATTTCTTTTTGTTAATTGTGTATTCTTGTCACGGACCACCAACGGTCCCTTTTCCTTCCATTCTGACCACATTTTCACTCTTTACTCTCCCTCTTTTAAAGGAGGAGTTTCCTTTTTCACAACCAAATCTCTGTTTTTGATGTAAATGGCATGTTGTATAAGGGTCCAGACACCTTTTTTGTGATTTCAAATGTTTTTGAGAAATAAAGCTTTTAGTGTAGTGATGGCGGTCTTTAGATGTTGTACACAGGAAATTGTCATTCCAAACTTTATCCTCAACGTTATATTCCATTTTGTTGCGACTCAAGCTATATCTCTCCGTCCATTCTACATGTAACTGCCAAAAGAAAGGAAAGACTTGATTAAATAAGGGATACAAAGTGTTTTGAAAGCATGAGGTGCTTCCACACAGGAAGTTCCAGACACTTGTAGATTCTATGCCAAGGCGCGTTGAAGCTGTTCTGGTGACCCAGCGCCCTATTAAGACACTTTGTGTTGGTGTTTTTCTTACTTTGGCAGTTACATGCAGCAAGCTACACGGAAAATGGAACAGCTGGATAGGGGAAACTACTTGAGTCGCCAAAAGGGAATATAACATTCTGGATAAAGTTCGGAATGACACAATTTCATGTGTACAGCATCTAAAGCCCTGCATCACTAGTACAAGCTTTGCTGTTTCTGCAAAAACATATTTGGGTGTTTTTTGGAACTTTTGTTCGTGTTTTTTCGGGGCCCCCATACTACACGACGAGGACAAAGAATTGATATGCTGTTTGGGTTAAGTTCCTCAAACTTGAAATCACAAAAGAGTCTAGACTGCACTATAACATGCCATTTACATAAAAAATAGAGATCTGGTTGTAAAAAGAAAGAAAAGAAGTGGAAACTTCTCCTTTAATCACTCTCTCCCCTCCATTTTGCTCATTTGTGTTCTTTCTCATAAGTGGATATTTGTTTGCACGCCACTGTCGCTGAGCGTCTCCTTCCTCCCTTTTTAACCAGGGCCCATCTGGGACCCTGAATGTCACACAGTATAATTGGAATAACAAACCAGAAGAGATCCAACAGACAGGCTCGCGTCACACAGCTCTCTAGCCTCTGTTGTGTCAACTTGATTCGATCGGTTGGTGTACACGACTTTGTTGCTCCATCGTAAAGAGACTCTTAGATGAGCTACATTGAAACGGGTCTATGGACGTCTGAATCCTAACTTGAAAATCCTGCATTGGTAGTTGGGTGCACTTCGATTTTCAGGTTAGTATTCGCCCCCCAAGGTGAAGGAGGGTAGTTGAAAGACGTCAGTCTTCTTGGGGAATAGTGTAACTAGGTAATTCCAGTCCCTGATGGCTATAGTTGGGAAAGACGCATTCCTGTCTTAATGCCATATAAAGCTGTGCTCTTACGTAGTCAAACTCTAGTGCTGCTTTTAGTCGTTTTAAGAAAGTAGGACATATTGAAAAAAAATACTTCTAGATAAGTAGAGAGCTGTATAATAAAAATTGTATATGGGAAACGAAAAACACCTTAGAGCTACTTTCATGCTGTTTCTCTTCAAGTCTGTGCTATCAGTCCTCCAACAAATCCACCCCCTATGACAAATTCCCCAAAGAACCCTGTCTAACCCACTGAGCTGCTTTAGACATATCCACACACAGCAGCTTCCATGAAAGGCATGCTATCAATACTATAATAACAGTCTGAATGTCCAGATCGCAGTGATGATAACATTGTGGAAGGTAGAAAAGACCTTCAATCTTTTTTTCTCCTTTCTGTAAAGTGCACTAATATTATGTTTTGGCGGTGATGCAGTAGAGGAGAGTAGTTGCCTCCAACACTAGAGGGCAGTAAGTGTTTTAGAAAGCAGCTCTGGCGTTCATTGAGTCACCTCTTTGAACAGGAGTCCTCCGGTCTATTTTAGGAAACGGGTTGACATCTCTGTCAACCCCTATTGTTAGGCAGCGGCATTGAACATATTATGCAAAATGTCCACTCAGCCCCGACTATCTTTTTACTCAAAGATGAATCTCTGTATATGAAAAAATGATACATGATTGAGCTTTCTCTTGTATACAATACATTAACAGCACTCACATATTTTGATCTATTGTCCATGGCCAATGAATAGTTAATGTACTGTTTTTTGAGCTGTTGTTTGAGTAGATAAAGCACAACTAGCCACTGTTTAATGTGCATTTACAAAAAGATATCTTTCCCAAACATGTTTCTCACAACCTATTGGAGAAACGACAGCTTGATACGATATTACCTGGCCCCTTGAGTGCCGATGTAGGCTAGAACTGAAGCTGTACCTGGACTTGAAGAAATAATGATGTGAATATCATGATCTCCTCTGATTCCCAGGATCATTCAATTCAAAGTCCCATTAACCAGCTCTGCAAACGTTATGACAATACGTTCGGTAATCACCCGAAATATGGCACTCCATTTAGTATGATATGTTACGTTTCGTATGGTATGTATTAATTTGTGTATGTCCATCATCCATTTTGAATGGTATGATAGGTTACAAATGGCAAGTGTTTTGTTAAGAATTCAATTTGTTGTTGCTAAGGTTGGCTAGGTGGCTAACGTTTGCTAGTCTAGGGGTTACGGCTTAAGGATGGGGGGAGTGTTATCTAGCATGCTACGTAGCTAAAAAAGTATTTGCTAAAGTTGTCCGTGATGAGATTCGAACGCGCTATCTTTTTGTTTATTAGATGTTCGCGTTATACTCCCATCCACCCCAACCAACCAACCAACCTCCTTCCTTTCTTTTGGCTTAAGTTACATTGTTTTATGTAACCATGCCAGATGTAACATACTAATTTGAGTGACCTGGATTTACGTTTACTATGTTACGTCTAGTCTGAGACGGGCTGTTTTTGGAAGTACATGCTGTGTGTAAATGCAGTAATGACAATAGTTGCTCCGCCAAACTCCATACATTGGTGAGTTCCGAACATATGTTTTACAACGTTTGCAGAGCTGGTTAATGGGACTTTGAGTTGAAGAATCATGGGCGTCAGAGGCGATGTCGTCATATTCATCATCTCCCAGGTACTGGTTCGGGCTAGGACTAAGGTCTAGAACCTTGGGTTGAATGTCCAGGCAGCCCTAGAGCTATGGGGAATATAGAAGATGTGTGTGATGGTGACTGTGGTGGTTTTACTGTAAAATTCATTGGGAGGTAATTGGTGTTATTGTCTGACCATTGTTTTGATCCCAGCCTGTGATACAGCATGTGATGTACTGTATGTTTTTGTATTTCCCTTATATTAATAGAAATTATCCGTTCTGTTTTTGGTGGGTTACACTGTGAGGGTATATAGATCTGTGTAAATTTCCTAGATAACTCTGAGATGATTCCATAGCCGTATGTGAATGCATTCATAAACCTCTGTAATATTAGATTTGAACGTTGGTCAGTCAGTGGTGAACCTGGGATTGACGTGTGGCTCTCTAAGCTTGTGAGCACAACTTACTCCTATGGACTTAAACAGTAGTGATATGCAACGAGTGTGAGTAGCTAGATGCACACAAACGCATGTCTCATGGGGAACTATATTCCTTTCTATTAGCGAAGAAATGTTTAAAAAAAAAAATTGGTACACATTCTCTGTGATCAATGCACTTGTTTGAATATTATCGCTATAAAATAGAATGAGAGTAAAAAGCTGTTAAATTCTGATACAAATGAACTATGTGTTTGTTTAGTAGATGGGGACCAGTTTATGTATACAGTTATACATATAAAGCTTTACGTGTATATGGCTGCATCTTCTGTCTGTCCTGGATGGTTCCTGTGCTATGTCCTACAGTACTGATGTGACACTAGAGGAACTGCAGTACTTTGACCTATACCTGACCCAATCGCTTGCCCTTTCCCCAAAGCGTGAAGCATTGTAAGCATTTTGAGCTTTGTAAAGGTCATTTTTTAAATACTTATTTTGTGTATAATGTAAAACCTAAAGTGTGTACTTTGGCAAAAAAAATGAAAAAAAGTGTCATGAAATCATAGCTTCATTTAAAACAAGGTGAAATATAAAAAGTAACACATTTACTATACATAACTGAAATGTTCTGCAGTAAGGAAGTACTTATGGTGCCTTACAAATAAAGTCAATCAAATCAGCCGTGCGTGTTTGTCATTATGTATCTACTACTCCAAGAGGCCATGGTGAAAATGCAGTGGAGCTCTAGTATATTTTCAGTATTACTGCTAGATGAAGTATGACATTCACATGACTAATACTCTGCCAATTGATTTACTGTAGCATTTAAATAGTCTCATATGGACATTGTCAATGCCTGTGAAGCTTTGAGGTCCTTGTAGTTCATTGTAACTCCACAAGGCGGAAGTGTTGATTTAAAAACACCCTGTCTCATTTCTACTCTGGGCTGAATAATGCTCTGAGGTATTGCTCCATGTACTCCTCTGGCACAGAGGCATGGAATATTTGAAGAATGGGATGTCTGCTCTGTGGGGTTCCTGATTTAGGTTTAGAAACTCTCCACCACGTGGTCTGTTTTATTATAACATTGGAGACATTGAGACATGACCCAGTTGGCACCTCTGCAAAACCCTTGTGTAGATATTCCATCTATCAATCAAATGCATAACTTGTCATCACATTCAGTTATTTCTCATTACACGCACACATATATGCAGTGTTACGCATACACAGGCAGTTACACACACCCTCTTCCTATTGGTTATTTTGTGTGTGTGTGTGTGTGTGGTTCCAGCCCTGTTCCTCCTCTCCTTCCTGCTCTGCTCTCTCTCAATCCATGGACTCCTCTGGACCTGAGCCCAGCGTTTAAATAAATATGAAAGTGTCCTATCTTCTGTGTCAGGATACAGAGTCCTCGGAGAAGCATTGATGAGTTGGTGATTGTTTTTCCTCTGCGACAACACATTGTATGGAAAAGCTGAGAAAATCTTTCAGATTTAGTTTGAATGGTTATTAGCTACCTCAAAGCCACCATACACTGTAGGCCTAAGAAAACATGAGCATATTGTCATGATTTATGATTGCTAAATACTGCACAATTTAAACACTTGCCCCCCCCCCATTCCCCAAAATGTCTGTTAATATGTTATGCTAAAATGTTTATTCTACTGAGCCATTTACTTTGTTCTTATCTTAGTATTTCTTGTTGTTGCATTGTCAAGAAGGAACCTGCAAGTAAGCATTTCATTGGACTGTCTATTCCGTGTCTATCCCGTACATATGACTAATAAAACTTGAAACTAATGTTGGCTAATTAACTGTGTGCATGTACTGAGCAGAGGAGATAGAGAGTGGAACGCCTGAATGGAGAGCGGGAAGCGTCTTGATTAATCATGATTGACTCATTCAGAGCCATCGCTGCTTCCCCCATCACTCCCTCGCTCCTGCTCTACTTTATGGCTTGATTATGAAGATGCTCTCTTTTTTTCCTCTCTCTGTCGCCTTCCTCTCTCTCTCACCTCTTTCCGTCTGTCTCTCCCATACCTCTCTGGGGCGATACATGCTGTGCTGGTTTATTCATGTGTCCCAGGGAACGGAGGCTGTCAATCTGCCTCTCCTCCATCCTCCCCCTCTCCTCCATCCCTCAGTCTATCTCTCCTGTCATTCCTCGCTGCCTCCCTCTGTCACTCTCCCTCTCTTTTGTCTCTCTTACGTCGGTGGCAGTCCTACCCTCTTAGTTTTTTTCTGCAAAGGCCTCACTATTTATCTTAATCTTCATTTCTTTCTCTGTCTTTCTCGTCTTCACACAGGCACACTTCAACTCTTGTTTCCTCCCTGCCAATCTCTCTCTTCTTTTTTTCTCATCTCTCTCTTCTGTCTATTCTGTGTTTCTGTCTTCATCTCCAGTCTTCGTGTGAGTGATGTATTGTATGGCCCAGCCCAGCTGGAGGAGTCCATGTTGACACAGCAGCTCAGATGCTCTCATAGATCCACCATGGGAACCCATGTCTATCTGCATCTTCTTTTCTAATCTGGTCTTCCTCTGCATATCCTCCTCTCGCTCCCTCTCTGCTCTGTCCTTCACGTCAGCGTGTGTATGTCTGTCCGTGTGTCAGTCTGTGTGCGTGTGTGAAAGGTCAATGTGTCTCATCAGTGGTCTGCTGTGGGATTTGCAGCAGCTGTTTTGGTGATACAGTAGCAGGAAACCTAGTTGGAGAAATGGGGACTATTAAAAGTTTAATAGAGTCATGTGAGATACAAACAACATCCTCCTTTTTTCCTCTCTCTGCCTATCCGTTCTTTCCTTCACTGCCCTTCCCGCTCTAGCTCCCCCTCTCTCATATCCTCCTCTATAATTCCCTCTCATCTTCTCTCTGTTCTCTCTCTGTTCTCTTGCTCAACACCTTGCTCTCTCATTTCCCTGTCTCACCCTTCCCAATCTCTCCTGCCATTCTTTTTATCCCTCCCTCCCCATCTCACTCTTCCTCCTTCTCCCTTCTCTCTCTCTCCCCCCTCTCTTTATGAATCATCCTCACCCTCTCTCTCCAGTGCTAGTGAGATAAGAAAGGAGGGAAGGAGCGAGGGAATGTGAGAGAGTAGAGACAGTACTAATGGTGTTCAGTGTAAAGCCCTCCCCGGTGTGGTAGTGGGCTGTTACCCAGCTGTCTGTGGGGCTTCTTGCCTGTCACTTCCAATCCCAGTGACACCACAGCTACAACACACACAGCTAGCTAGCATTCCACCTTGCCCCGCCCTTACACACACACCCCTCCTCTCCACCACCTACTCTATGGCTCTCAAAGACACACACACATGTATATGCTTGCACACAGAAGCATAATCACAGTACAGTCACACACGCACACACACGGGCTAACATTCACACACACACTGCTGGTGCAGTGTAGACTCCCCCTTGCTGAAAGCCAAATTCATTTAGTGAGCACTCTCCTTTTCCTAGCTCTGTGTGTGTATGTAACTATGTATGACTGTGTGTGTGTGTGGTGTGTGTTTGTGTGTGTGTTTGCGTGCGCACACTTGCATCATCTCTTATTCATCCCTTTACTATCTCCATCTATCACGACTCTGAGAGAGAAAATCACATCAGGCTGAAAGTACAATAGTGCCTGTTCCTCACTATCTCTTATCTCACACTCTTCTCTCACTCACTCTAACTCTGTCTTTTTTTCTAATGCTCCCTTGTCCCAGACAGTAAGCAACAGTGTGTCAATGACATGTTAATGATAGGGTTATTGCTGTTGTAAACACTATTACTGTTGTAAACACACAGACAGTTGGATCCAGTCCTTTCAGTCCGTCAGTCTGTTAGTTCTGTATAAGTAGTATATATATGTTGTCCCAGTTTGCCCTCCCACTTCTCTGCTCTGGCGCTGGCCTGCCTCTGAGCTGTGGTCTCTGTGTGAGTGGCGTGTGGTCATCCCGTGGTCTGTTCGCAGTCCCAGTGCGGTTCGCTCGCTCAGACTGAGGCCTGTGACCCTGTCTGTCTGTCTGTGTCTGCTGACTGGTGTTTCCCAATAAAACCCTCTGTGGTTCTGACGGGCTGTGATTAGAAAGCCAGTGTACACACACGCACTACTCTAGACTTCTCAGATCACTCTTTCCTACTGTGTCAATCATCTCATTATAACACCATGAGAACTAGTGTTCTCCACCTCCTGAATAATCTGACAATGAACTGAGAAAAGTAATTCATCTTATCCTGCCATGAGGCCAGCCTCTAAATTATAATGATCTAAGAAAGAATGATAAATATTGTAAATGATCTTGCAGAAATTATGCATTTCACCCAAAGGCTTCACAAGTTTCCACTGAATATTACTTGGAAGTGAATGGTGGCAAATGTTTTACTTTTAAACTAAAAACAGAACAGAGATGCTAGGTCTAGGTCCCAAGAAACAAAGAGATCTGATGTCGGATCTGACAATGAATCTCGATGGTTGTACAGTTGTCTCAAAACTGTGAAGGACGTCGTCATTACTCTGGACCCTGATCTCTCTTTTGACAAACATATACAAAAAAAATTAATGAGCAGCTTTTTTACATCTTCATAACATTGCAAAAATCGAAATACTTTTTGTCCAAAATGATGCAGAAAAATGACTTTTTCCATGCTTTTTCCACTTCAATGCTCTACTGCAATGCTCTACTCTCCGACTACCCGGATAAATCACTAAGTTAACTTCAGCTAGTGCTAAACACGACTGCTAGAATCTTGACTAGAACCTAAACATTTTATCATAAGCATTACATGGACCTACTCCTACCTATCTCCCCGGTTTGGTCCTGCCGTACACACCTACACCTACGCTACGGTCACCAGACGCAGGCCTCCTTATTGTTCCTAGAATTTTGAAGCAAACAGCTGCTATTCGGTCTTTTTTAGTATGTTATTAGGATCCCCATTGGCTGTGGCAAAAGCAGCAGCTACTCTTCCTGGGGTCCACACAAAACACAAAACATGAAACATGACATAGTACAGAACATTAATAGACAAGAACAGCTCAAGGACAGAACTACGTTAAAAAAAAGGTTAAAGGCACACGTGGCCTACATATCAGTACATACACACTAACTATCTAGGTCAAATAGGGGAGAGGCGTTGTGCCGTGAGGTGTTGCTTTATCTGTTTCTTTAAACCAGGTTTGCTGTTTATTTTAGCAATATGAGATGGAACGGAATTGCATGCAATAATGGCTCTATATAATACTGTATGCTTTCTTGAATTTGTTCTGGATTTGGGGACTGTGAAAAGACACCTGGTGTGGCATGTCTGGAGGGGTAGGTGTGTGTGCCAGAGCTGTGTGTAAGTTGTGTGTACCTGTACAATTTAAATAGATAGATAGATAGCTCTGAATCCATGATATGGCAGAGGTTGAAAAGCCATATCACACGTTTTTTTCAACAACAGGTTATGGTCAATAATATCAGTCTGCACTGAAATGTAACAGTACAGCGCCCACAATCATTCAACCAATCATCAGTCATCTGTGTCAGTGCAGTACATGTTGAGTGCCCTAGCCTGGGTCCTGACTTTCTAGGGAGTTTTTCCCAGCCACCATGCTTCTACGTCTGCATTGCTTGCTCTTTGGGGTTTTATGCTGGGTTTCTGTACAGCATTTGTGATGATGTAAAAAAAGGGCGTTATAAATACATTTGAATGATTGATTATCTCCCTCAGTAGAAGGAACTGTCTTATCCAAGCTAGACTGAACACCAGGGGCTACTTCCAATAGTTTAAAGTGTATCTTTCCTCACTCCCTTCCTGTTTTGTAATAACTGACTAGTAATGACCTGTTATGGCCAATCAAGGAAGGAAGGAATGATTGATTTGATAGGTTTTTAAACTGGTCCTAGGTAACGGCGAGATTTAGGACAGTGAATACAGGTAAAACTAGAGCCATGCTCTACTATATCTCCAGTCTATCCACAGTGGACTGCACAGCAGCAATTAGGGTCTCATGTGTACAGGTAGTGTAGTTCTGTTTAATTTCCTGTCCAAGCCTCTGCTGCATGTGTAGAAGCCATAAGAAGCTCTATTGGCTCTATTTGTTGGACGGCCAGGGAGTCAGGTGCAGCACAGACGCCACACTGTGAGGTCAGAGACCGGGCAGAGGATGGGGAGGGAGAGAGCGAGATAGGGAGGGGAAGGTCGAGGGAGGGAGGGATAGAGAGTGTGAGGGATGGTGAGAGAGGGAGGGTCGACGGAGGGAAAGAGAGGGATAGGGAGGGATAGAGAGTGTGAGGGATGGGGGAGAGAGAGAGAGAGAGAGAGGGAGGCATGTGAGGGTCACAGAGAGTTACAGCTGGGAGGCAGTTGGAAACAGAGAGATTGAGCAGAGGGTTGGCAGTATGTAATAAAGAGCATAGTGTGTTTAATTTGATTTGATTTAATTATATTTGTGTAGTTTTATGTACAGAGCCTTCAACAAAGCCCCAAATCCTGAAAGTACCGTATGTCTACAGCTACAGAGATGATACCTCACTGACATAGTGTCATAGTCAGGGTAGGTTTAGTCTTATTCTGGGGTGGAGAATGTATCCTGTGTATTGTGTGTGTCTCCATGTGTGATTGTATGTGTTTGAGGGCTTCAGGGTCTGATGTGTGAGGATAGAGGTCACTAGTGTGGCAAGGGTTGTCATTCTGCAGTCTTAGAGAGAGAGAGAGAGAGAGAGAGAGAGAGAGAGTGTGTGTGTGTGTGTGTGTGTGTGTGTGTGTGTGTGTGTGTGTGTGTGTGTGTGTGTGTGTGCTGCATGCGTACAGTGTGTATGTTTTGTATTTGCGCCTGTGTACTGTGTATGTGTGTGTGAGAGAGTCAGCTCGTGAGTCAGTGAGCGTGTAGTGGTGAGTCAATGGCTGCTTACAGCTATGGAACATGCAGTCACAGTGCTCCAGTCCTGAGGGAATCACTGACTGGTCTTACCCACAGAGCCTCACGCTGCTGCTGCTGCTGCCTGCTCAATGTCACTCTGACATTTACTCTCACAGGGAAACATCCACACTGAAGGGAATTCAATGCAAAATGGCAGCACACATACTATACATGCTTATAAGAATTCAATACAAAACAAAAACGCCACTACACAGGTATATTTTGACCACAATACATACGAGTCCTTTTCTCCCAAATTCTTTAGAACTCTAGCCAACATTAGACACCAACCCCTCCCCTACTCTTCTCGCTGTGTAAGTGTGACCATGATGTCCCAGCTATCCACCAGATGGTGTCATTTGGCCAAATGATGTAGATGTCTCTCTGGTTCCCTCTCTCAACCCCCCCCCCCCCTTCCATAAACCTCACCACCATCCATCCACCCCACATTCATAGTTTCTCTCTCTTTCCATATCTTTCACCTCCTTTTTGAATGTTGTGTATCGCCTTTCCTCCGTCCTGCTTTGATGATATTGAGAACATGTTTAAATAGAATGTGGGGAAGGGGAGGTAACAGAAATGTTTCCATTTGGATAAAACAATATATATGTCTGTTTGAGTATAAATTGCTGTGGCTGTGTTTACATGTATTGTATATGTGTATGAATATTTATGTATGTATGTTTGCGTGTTTGTCACAGTGTGTGTGTGTGTGTGTGTGTGCATTAGTTACTCTCAGTTCAGGGAAGGGTTAATGTTGTCAGTAACAGGAAGAATTCCCAGATGGAAGACTTTTAGCTGCTGAACTTAATTGGCATGACATGGCCCAGGCACCCAGCCAACCTGCCTGGCCATTCCACAGCTGTGTGTGGAGAGAGAGAGGGAGGGAGGAAGAGAGAGAGGCACAGAGAGAAGGATATGGAGAGAGGGAGAGGAAGAGGAAGGAAGGGAGAGAGATAAGAAGAGAGGGAGTGAGGGAGGGAAAGAGACGGGGGGTGAGGGGTATAATACCTCATCTGTTTGTCAGACCTATCTTTCCATTTACTTCCATTCTGTAACACAAAACAATATTAGAGGCCTGTAATGATTTGCATGTAACGATTAAACAGCTCATCATGTATGTGTGTGGGGAAGGAGGGATATGGTGTGTGTTGGGGAGGAGGGATATGGTGTGTGTGGGGGAGGAGGGATACGGCTGGGGAGGGATATGGTGTGTGTGGGGGAGGAGGAATATGGCTGGGGAGGGATATGGTGTGTGTGGGGGAGGAGGGATTCGGTGTGTGTGGGGGAGGAGGGATACGGCTGGGGAGGGATATGGTGTGTGTGGGGGACGAGGGATATGGTGTGTGTGGGGGACGAGGGATACGGCTGGGGAGGGATATGGTGTGTGTGGGGGAGGAGGGATACGGCTGGGGAGGGATATGGTGTGTGTGGAGGAGAAGGGATACGGCTGGGGAGGGATATGGTGTGTGTGGGGCAGGAGGGATACGGCTGGGGAGGGATATGGTGTGTTTGGGGGAGGGATACGGCTGGGGAGGGATATGGTGTGTTTGGGGGAGGGATACGGCTGGGGAGGGATATGGTGTGTTTGGGGGAGGGATACGGCTGGGGAGGGATATAGTGTGTTTGGGGGAGGGATACGGCTGGGGAGGGATATAGTGTGTTTGGGGGAGGGATACGGCTGGGGAGGGATATAGTGTGTTTGGGGGAGGGATACGGCTGGGGAGGGATACGGTGTGGGGAATTGGATACGGCTGGGGAGGGATACGGTGTGAGGAGGAAGGAGGGATATGGCTGGGGAGGGATATAGTGTGTTTGGGGGAGGGATATGGCTGGGGAGGGATATAGTGTGTTTGGGGGAGGAATACGGCTGGGGAGGGATACGGTGTGGGGAATTGGATACGGCTGGGGAGGGATAAGGTGGGTGGGGATACGGCTGGGAAGCAATACGGTGTGAGGGGGAAGGAGTGATGCGGCTTGGGGTCAAACTCTGAGTCTAGGGTGACGCTGAATCAACTGTCTGACTCACACTAAAGTAAAGACTTCATTAGAGATCAAGCTGAAAAGGTTTCTCATTCTACAGAGCCTGCAGTGTTCATCTGTTACAGGTTTGTAGATGGAACCTTTCCTCTGACCTCCACAGGAATGTACTGAACTAGGTTAATCTAATAATGTCAATGAGTAACATATAGTATCTCCAATCTTTATTGGAGATTTATTTCAGCTTGTTGTGGAGATTTTATCTCAAAAGAACTGAATCTAGTTTCCATGAAAATATCAACATAGTCAGCAGTGTCTGTGACCTTGGATTGTCTCTTTCTAGCCCGTTTCCATCTCCAGGTCCTGAACAAAGCCTGACTCATGTATTGGCTGGATACAACACAGTAAGCCTTTCTCAATGCTGTTTTCTGTTGAACAAATGACATTTCAGGGATGTATCTGGTGTAATGCACTGAGTTCCTCTCTCCTTTTGTTCACACGGATAGTCACACACTGACATGCACTACAACACATCTACTGTCTTTCTCTCTTGTTACATGTGTGCATGTTGTATGTATTGTGGGATTGTTGTTCCTGTACACACACAACTGCACTCCAGATCCCAGCTGTTTTGGGCCAGTTAAACAACACAGCTCCCCCAAGGATTTTCCAAACATAGCATCATGAATTTTTCAAAATTGACATCCACCGTCTGCCCCTCAGCCAGGAGGCCCACATGTACACACACACTCTCCCTCTCTTCTCTCTCCCTATCCCTCTTCCAGTCTCTCACTGCTCTCTTCTTTCGGTCTGTCTCTCTCGCTCTCTCTTTTCACACACACACACACACACACACACACACACACACACACACACACACACACACACACACACACACACACACACACACACACTGCATCTGTTCGCAAGAATCCCTGCCAGTATATTTTACACTTATGTGAATGAATGCATCCTAGTGTGAGACTGTTTATAGCGAGAGAAGCATAAGACATTTGGTACCGGCAGGGAGGCAGTCAGGGAGACAGAACCAAACACACATTCACTGGCAGATATCACTTGACAAATGGCCTGCAAAGATAAAACATGTCATATAAATGTAACCGTAATAGAATGATGGATACTTATATGGTCATAGTAGATTGTATGTATTTGTACCAAATGTATGCACTTGACTTGACCATGGATTTCTGCTTTTGTCACTGTATATGAATTACACGCTGTGTGTGTTTGTGCATGAACGCTGTGTGTATCCATGCGCGTTTTTGTGTGTGTGTGTGTGTGTACACAAGTGGTGTGTATTTTGTCTTATGCATAACTTACACTCTCCTCCCTCCACACTACCATCCACTCCAGTCTTCCACAGAGCCAGGCAGTGAGAGGAGCTTTTATCCACTGCAGCCTGCCTGAATCCCAATTAGTCACACAATTGGCTTTTGCCAAGCAGCCTGATCAGAGTACAGTACATAGCCAGAGGAAAATACTGCAGCACTCCACTCACAGGCAGCACCAAGGGTGGGCTGTCTAGCTGGCTCTCTATAGGAACACTGACTCACACAGACACACAGTAGATTTACAGGGGAGCAAAGGCATACGTACTGTACATGCAGTATACATACGCTTATGCACACTTACACATACAGTATATATACGCTTATACACACTTACACATACAGTATATACAAGAACAATATACAGACATACACACCAAACTGTACAAATGAGTGTATAGTACATAATCATACATCACATTTATACAATACTTCTACATGTGTGTATAATATATAACACAGTCCTATAGAGGAAAGAGGGAGCACTGAACAACGATAGCTACATAACCAACATGTCAGTAGTAACATGCATGCAAACCCACACCCTCACATACCATATGCAGACTCACACACAAACGCCACCAGGCCTGTATGCTTTATTGAACACACACAAATATGAGTAGCTGCCAACACAAGTCCATGGGTCTAAGCGTGAGGCGGTAGTGAGATGGAAATGAGCCTGATCCTAGTTTGGATGTGTGTCTCGTTTCCTGGAGATTCTCCACATTCATATCAAAACAGTGACCACCTCAACATACATACACACACACTCGCACGCGCATGTACACACACATACTGTACACACCCACGCACGGACACACACACATGCAGCACATTTGTACAAGCTCAACAGTGCACCCCGACCCACAAATCCAACAGGAAATAAGTAGGATAAACCTAATTATGGCAGTGTGACAGACTAAGTCTCACACATGCCCTTGAGCACACAGACAGGAAGGGGAATTTACCTTGTGAAAACACACGAACACACCCAAATAGCCAAATGTTTGCACTGCTGGTTATAGCCGTGGGAAGCAGGGGTGCTGAGGATGCTGCAGCACCCCCTGAAAAATATAAAAAGTAGTGCACTGTCCTTTACTAGTCCAGTATTAGCGGACCGATATAGCTCTCGGTAGAATGGGTAAAAAAAACATTGCAGAAAGACACTGTTCACGTCACTTTGATTTCAACCGTTCTGTTTAACCAATGTCAACATCCCGCTTGTCCAGTTTCACATTTGTAGAGATTTATTTATTTTTTCTTCATGTACAGTACCAGTCAAAAGTTTGGACACACCTACTCATTCAAGGGTTTTTCTTTATTTGTACTGTTTTCTCCATTGTAGAATAATAGTGAAGACATAAAAACTATGTAATAACACATATGGAATCATGTAGTAACCAAAAAAGTGTTAAACAAATCTAAATATATTTTATATTTGAGATTCTTCAAAGTAGTCACCATTTGCCTTGATGACAGCTTTGCACACTCTTGGCATTCTCTCAACCAGCTTCATGAGGTAGTCACCTGGAATTCATTTAAATTAACAGGTGTGCCTTGATAAAAGTTAATTTGTGGAATTAATTTCCTTCTTAATGCCAATCAGTTGTGTTGTCAGGGAAGATGGCCCTATTTGGTAAAGGACCAAGTCTATATTATGGCAAGAACAGCTGAAATAAGCAAAGACAAACGGCAAGCCCATCATCACTTTAAGACAGGAAGGTCAGTCAGTCCGGAACATTTCAAGAAGTTTCTTCAAGTGCAGTCTCAAAAACCATCAACCGCTATGATGGAACTGGCTCTCATGAGGACCACCACTTAAGAGGATAAGTTCATTAGAGTTACCAGCCTCAGAAATTGCAGCTCAAATAAATGCTTCACAGAGTTCAAGTAACAGACATATCTCAACAGCAGCTGTTCAGAGGAGACTGCATGAATCAGGCCTTTATTTTTTTTAAACGTAT
This sequence comes from Oncorhynchus clarkii lewisi, assembly GCF_045791955.1. Classification (NCBI taxonomy): domain Eukaryota; kingdom Metazoa; phylum Chordata; class Actinopteri; order Salmoniformes; family Salmonidae; genus Oncorhynchus; species Oncorhynchus clarkii. The sequence continues at coordinate 63,662,170 of NC_092151.1, read as the reverse complement.
TTAACCTTGATTTAACTAGGCAAGTCAGTTAAGAACAAATTCTTATTTACAATGACGGCCTACTGGGGATCAGTGGGTTAACTGTCTTGTTCAGGGGCAGAACGACCGATTTTTACCTTGTCAGCTCGCAGATTCGATCCAGCAACCTTTCAGTTACTGGCCCAATGCTCTAAGCACTAGGCTAACTAACTCTATTATGATATATATATATATTTTTATTATTATTTATTTTTTAATCTCGCATAGCACATTAGTACACCCTTGTGGTTGAATATATATGTATCTATTGTCGGTCCTAGGATACAACAATGAATAATGTGGAACAAATAAATACAGTCAAAGGATACCTTACAACTTACAATGAACACCTTGTGAAACAGCTGTGAAAACCAACCCGGCAATATTTAAGATTTTAATACAGCAACGTTTATGTTTTTGTAATACAGGAGTGTCATTCATTTATTTTCACAGATTCTTTTTTGTACACTCACATGGCATTCAGACTGAAATACTTAATTCTGGTGTGTGTGATAGAGAGGTGGGTGATGTGTGGTTGTGAGGTTCTGCCTGTCACTTGTTCTCAACAACAGTCTCGGAAGGGGGACTTGAAGAGGGGGACTGCGAAGTCCAGGCACTGCTGCTCTCTTTGTTCCCGAGTGTTTGCAGTGCTAGTGTTTTTAGTTAATCTGTGTATCTCAAATATTATGTGTCCAGTATGATACGGCTAGCAAACTTAATTAGCAGATAATGACAACATGACAATAGCAGTAGCTTTAAATGATGCAATGAGATGGAGGAGGGGATACGATGAGTGGGCAGATTATTGGGCAATCAGACGTCACTAGATGCAGAATTTCGTCTGGAGGGAAAGGAGAGAAAGGGTTAAAGGATGAGAACCTCACTAGTGGTCTCTGTGGTCGACCGTCCAACTGCTCCAACTGGTGAAGATGGTTGGCTTGAATTGTGAATTTTTCTGCCCCCATGAATGTTGGGCCTCTTGTCGAGATCAGTGGTGCCTTCACAGTACTTCGCCTGGTTGGAAAGATAAAATAAAATCTCCTCGAGGGATACCATTGAAGTGCAAGCTGCATACAAACAGAAAGCAGCTACAATAACAGTTAGCTAGCTAGATAATTTTAGCTAAATAAAACTGTCTGGCTGAGGTATATAAGTAGCTGTCAATGTCAATATAAAATCAACATAAAAACAGCTTAAATTACTTATTCCTATTTAACAATATTTTTGTATATAATTTTTTTTTACATATGGTAAAGAAATAGTGTTATCTTTCCAGTCTTTTCGGTCCTCTGAAGCAGAAGGTAGTCAGAAGGTTGTCGCCGTCAAAAACACTGTCCTTGGAGAATAATTCTGAGGTAATAGTTCTGCCAGGTGAAATAGAACTAGAACTGCCGGCGTCCTCCTTCCATCGCGGCCGCTATGAGGTAAAATAGAGCCAAGCAACCAGCCTCGCAACGTACGCTTTGGTTCATTATGTAATCCGGTCCGAATTTTGCAAGCTTTAGCAACAGCCTTTAGCAACACAAGCTAGAACTCATTGAATTCCATTGTGATTTAGAGGGGGAAACTATTTGGCATGACAGGACTATCATTTGTTTTTCAACAGGACAATGACCAAACACACCTCCAGGCTGTGTAAGTGCTATTTGACCAAGAAGGAGAGTGATGGAGTGCTGCATCAGATGATCTGGCCTCCACAATCACCAGACCTCAATCCAATTGAGATGGTTTGGGATGAGTTGGACCGCAGAGTGAAGGAAAAGCATCCAACAAGTGCTCAGCATATGTGGGAACTCCTTCAAGACTGATTTAAAAGCATTCCAGGTGATGCTGGTTGAGAGAATGCAAAGCTGTCATCAAAGCCAAGGGTGGCTACTTTGAAGAATCTAACATGCATTTTGATTTATTCAACACTTTTTTAAGTTACTACATGATTCCATATTTGCTATTTCACAGTTTTGATGTCTTATTGTAGAAAATAGTAAAAAAAAAAAGGAAAAATAAAGAAAAACCCTGGAACGAGTAGCTGTGTCCAAACTTTTGACTGGTACTGTGTTTGTCCTATGAGGTTGAAATCTGCAACAGTTTAATGTGTGCTACTGTGAACTAAGGAGTAGCTGCTGAGTTCAGAGCAGAGAGAACCTGCCTGGAGAATGGGAGGTGGAATTTGTTCTCCTCTTGATGGAGTTGTAAACAGAACTATCATTATAGTGAAACATGCCCTGACAGACTGACTTTCACACACATGGGAGGGAGGCAACAAGTGAAGAGTAGAGAGATAGAACGAGAGAGAGAGAGTGTAAGAGAGAGGGGAGACAGGCACAGAAAGAGAGAGATCTGATAGAGAGAGAGTGAGGAGGAAGAGAGAGATGAGTCACTGCTCTGAGGGTGGCTATAGGCAATGAGGTACAGGGCCAGAGGTGACAAACATACTCACTCAGGGAATAAGCCCCATCTATCAGAGTGATCGATGCTCTCTGACAAGTGTGTGTGTGTGACTCCCTTTGGTTGCATGCTTGTTTTTGTGTGTGTGCGTGTGCTTGTGTGTGTGTGTGTGTGTGTGTGTGTGTGTGTGTGTGTGTGTGTGTGTGTGTGTGTGTGTGTGTGTGTGTGTGTGTGTGTGTGTGTGTGTGTGTGTGTGTGTGTGCCTGCATGCGTACGTGTGCAGCAGGTAACACAGTCACAGACAGGAACAGAGTGACAACACTGTTTCAAACAGGAATGCTTTCAAAGCAGACAGCTGGAGTGAGTTCAAAGCGCTGTGTTGCTTTACAGTAACATGATAGAAATACAAACTACGGAGTGCTGCATCAACAAATGTTAGTCTCTATGATTTATATTACAGCTAGCTATAGGTTGCAGATGCAAAAACGTACAGTAAAAAGAGTCCTTGCTGACTTCTATCTTCTCATGTTGACAGAACAAAAATAACTGACACACCCAGTGGTGTAGTGGTGCCTGGAGAAGTGGAATACTCACATTTTGCCCCAAACTAATCAAATGGCCTGCCCAGCGAAGGAAAGGAGCCCTGTGTGAAAAATTATATGAGAAACAGTGACATACACTCTGAATGACCTAAAAGGATAAATCACATATTGGTCTTTCACAGTCAGACCAACCCAAGCTGTACTGTGCAGTAGGTCTCCTATTGAAATATATATTAGTCAGAAATTCACAGGTGTCAGATTTTCTCCTATTTTTTTCAGGTTTTTGTTCTCAAAGTAACACTTTTTTTTCAAAGTCCATAACTATGCCACATCAGGAGACGACTTTAAAATATATTTTTAAGGGTAGTTACCCTCTATTTCAAGTGTGCAGGCACCTAGCACTATTGTTTGATTGAGTGGTGATTCTGTAGCACATGAGACTTGAGTTTGCGAAATAAATGGCCACTGGACCGATGCAAATAGGCCTAATCATGATATTCTGACAGGTAGGCATAGGCTATTTTGTAACTAGTTAACATTTAATAGAGTTTTTCGGGAAAGCCTTTCCATCAACCATGAGACAGTTAGGTATTATCCTAATCATATTAGCAACCCATTATAGTTGTTGCATCTTTAAATCCCCCTTATTTCTAACATATATTTCCATCTCTATCCATGAAACCGCTTGCGTGTGCTGTGCGCATTTTATAACAGTGTTTTCCCGCAAATTGCATTTTGGAATGTTCACGCGTAGGCCTACTGCGAAGTGTACATTCCTGCGCCTAAAATGTGAATTAATTATAGTTTATCAAAATTTTAAGATAAACATTCCGATCTTTTCCATCAGCCCTGTTAATTGATATGGCATATACCTCTACTACACTACTCTGATACCTATCAATGAGGATTAAGTGAGCATACGCAATGCCCACTGAATAATTCGTGGGTATACGGCGTATACCCTCACCACTGCACACACCTCATTATATTCTGTCCATGTGCATGGCATAATGGTCTTGGTCTCATATGAGAATACTGTAAACAGAATCATTACTTTCTGCTTTGAAATGAACGTAAGTGTAATTTTTTCAGTCTCCCTCACTATATTTCTAATCTTTAATTCGGACTGTGGACACGAGTAGGGAGCTTTCCCGCTCAGTTTAGGAAAAGAAGGATTTAAATTAACGGCGGAATTTACTGAGCATTTATGTAGCGTGACTGACAGCGGGAGTCTGTGAAGGGGTATGTGTGTGTGTGTGTGTGTGTGTGTGTGTGTGTGTATAATAATTGGAACTTCAATGCCCACAATCCCCACAGACTCTTCAACTCCCCCTCCATTGCCCGCAACCAGTCATTGGACATCCGAACCATGATTGGTCCGAATTTTCCTATGATGTCAATACCCAACGTGGGACAATGTATTGCTTATTGGCTAGAGTAGGCACCAAGCTCGGCCAATCAGAGAGCGATTAGACAGTTTTTACAGCGGCAAGCTTTTAAGGTGGTCTTGAAGTATTTGTATGTTCTCCTTTCCTCAAATTGAATCTCCTCAGAGGCGGATATAATTTCTCGAAGATAATGTTTGCCTGTCTCATCTCTCAGTTATGTTACATTTGCATAGTTGTTTACATCTAGGGCTGTCATTTTTCTCCTATAGCATAGACATGTTTATATCGATCAATTCGAGTGAAGATATGGTGCTTAGATAACAACCTAACATTACATGCATGACTTTTGGAAGAAAATTGCGGAAAACTCACCTGTTTAGGTTTACTGATGAAGAATCGTTACTGCCAAGTTAAATATGTTTGCAATCTGATACAGTTTCAATGTGCATGTGTAGGTTATAGAAATATGATAATGCGGCTGCATTGTTGACTATAGTTAAACTATGATCATTATGCACACTGTGATCAGACAGGTAGGTTCAAATCAAATTGGATTTGTCACATGCGCCGAACACAACAAGTGTGGACCTTACAGTGAAATGCTTACTACAAGCCCTTAACCAACAATGCAGTTTTAAGAAAAATACCTAAAAAAAGAAAGAGAAATAAAAGAAACAAATAAAGAGCAGCAGTAAAATAACAATAGCGAGGCTATATACAGGGGATATCAGTACAAAGTCAATGTGCGGGGGCACCGGTTAGTCGACGTAATTTGAGGTTCAAAGCTCACCTCTCTGAAGATTCAATAGGCCTACATATAGAACCTTTGGGATTTGTTGAGTTTACCTGTTAAATTGAGAGGTGAGATTGATGCAGACTGAAAACATGTACACAGAAAACCTCAGTCATTAGGGAGCTGCCATTAAATTACAATTCAAATGGTTCTTATAGATACATCAAAGACCAATGCTGCATGCAGGTTCACTACACATACAATACAGATTGAATCATCTGTTTATTTTGTTTCTATAAATCACCATCTGACATCATTCAAGTTAATACAGTTTGGTAAGATAAGAATAGAATATGTAAGTGTGACTTGATTAAGTAACCTACATTATACTCTGCAAGAGAAGGTAGAGGGGTCAGTGGGAGAAGGAGGGGTTAGTGAATGGGATAAGGGCAGTTTAAACTTGAGTATGGAGTATCACAAACACTGGTCAAAAACACTGGTACCACCAACAAGTCTGACCACCATACTGGTCACTATACTTAGGTGTTGTCAGGCTCATCTCAAGGTGCCTTAATAGACAGAAACACTCATCCCTATTAAGCCGGCACCCAGCCCTGTTTATCCAGCACCACCCAGTCAGCCCTGTGTAGATTAGACAGCTCATCAGCCTATCAGCCTTGAACCCTGTGCTCCTGATCAGCTCTCCCAGGGAAATAGACTCAGAGTCATGTGAATAATTACCTGCCTAGATAACCATGATTAGTGCAATCCCCTACCTGCCTGGGAGGAGGGTAAGGTAATACCACCTCTCAGATGGAGGGAGGGAGGGAGGGAGGGAGAATGAGCTAGAGAGACAGAGAGGAGGGGGTGGGGTGGGAAATTAGTTATTGGATGATGAAGTGTGTAAGACCAATAAGAGATGGATGGATAAAGAATGAGAGAGGGGTGTGAGGGTTAATAGGGATATGAAAAACGCTAGTTACTGACTGTAAGAGAGAAGTATTGATGTGCAGCACAGTTAGGCTATCTGAGGTCCAGGTGTGTTATTTCACCTATTATTGTGGGCTTTAGTGTATCAAATGCCTTAGTTATTGTAAACTTCAGTTGTGTAAAAATGTTAGGTGACCTCTTTTTCAAGATGCCGTAAGAGATGTGTGCGTGTCTGTCTGCCTGTGTGTTCTTTCCTTGTACGGGTCTTGGAAGCCATGAGAGTGGGATGTTCAATCGTAAGGGATTAATTCCTGGTTGATCAAGTTCAACAGCGAAGCTGCCCTCAGTAAACTCATCTAGCCTATAGCCAAATGGTGGGATTACTTACTTATGGAAATAATACCCTTTAACAAACAGGTCTGGGCTGAAATAACCTCTACAATATTTAAATGTCTCAAGATGCTGTTATTTACATCTGATGTATTTATAATATGTGCGTGTTTCTGTTTGTGCGTGCGAACTAGAATACAGACAGGTCTTTTATCTTCTCAGAATGACTAATTATCTGTATTTGTGTGCATTTTTGTGTTTTGTTTATGTGTGTGCACTCATATCTGTAACGATAGTGTTTGAGGATGTGTGTCTCTGTGCCTGTCTCTTTGTGCATGGCTGATTGCTTTGTCCATCTGACCACAATTGAAAGGGTATCTCTAGCTATCTCAGTGTCTGTGTCTCTATCTCGGTCGCTCCACCTTAAGTAGAGCTTTAGCATGCTGTTGTGTTTGTGTTGAAGCCAACAGGCACAATATATTACAGTCTAGGGCTCGCTGCTGAAAAGCCTGCTGGATCTTCTAGTGACCTGCTGTTCTTTCCTGCTTTCCTGTGTTTTTTTCCCTTCAGATTTAGATTAAAAACAAAGCTCTCTCTCTCTCACTGTTTTTTCTCCCTCTTCTTTTTCTTTTCTATTCCAACTGACAAGCCAACCCTTCAGTTTTGGGTTCTGTGCTCTCCTATAAGAAGAAGAGGGGAGTTACTGTAGATTGTTGGTGTATTTGGATGGAGGTGTGTAGTGTAGTGTTTGTATCTTGTTGGTGAAGGGACAGGGAAGGGGGGGTACTTAGGTGTAACGCTCGAGTTTCACTGCCATGTCAGTGCGTGTGGACTCTAACTGATCACAGAGCGAGAGAGTCAGAGCGAAACGAGAGTGTGACTTTGGTTACACCGAGGAGACAGAAAGAAGGAAAAGGAGTTTGAGGATCCGTTTTACCGTGAGACTTGTAGGATGCACTGACGGACTGAGCTCTCCCAGCTGTGTCGACAGGTTCCCGTGTTGGAGAGACAGACAGAGAGGAACAGAAAGAAGAGAAAAAAGCGGGACTGGGCAGGAGTGAGGACTACTCTTTCCAGCCTTGACTGAGCCCAGACCAGAGCAGGGGGAGAGATCTGGACTAGGCTGTGTTTCTGGTTGAGGGTAGAGGAGTGGAGGGCCAGGGGACGGGCTCTGACCTGGCCATCAAACAGACCGTGAGCATCTCCTCTCCTGGGACCATGTACCCTCAGGGCAGGCATCCGGTAAGTGACACCTCTCTATCTGAATACTGCTCAGTAACAAGGTCAGAGACTGCACTGAGGGACAGAGACATGGAACAGTTATGGTGCTTAAAGAGATTCCTTCTAACACACACACACACACACACACACACACACACACACACACACACACACACACACACACACACACACACACCCTCCTACCCTCCACTGTCTATCTCCTGTCACCTGCACCCAGGTGCTGTTGAGAGCAAGTTGAGAGGTAGTTGTTTGGGTGGTATAGCTGCCTCCCACTTTACTCTAGTGTGTGTGTGTTTGTCTGTCCTGTGTGTGTGTGTCCAGGAATAGCGTGTTATAAGGCAGAGGGATATGTATTCCTCTCCCTTCCTCCCCCCATCCCTCCCCTCATTACTATAGTGTTGGGGACTGAAGGATGGAGCTGGAAGAGGGGGTGGATTTGACCACACATGCGAGAGAGACAGACACAGAGAGAGACATATACAGACATGAGGTCTAGTCGCTATAATCAGATGTGTTGTCTGTTTCTTTGTATCTGGTGCAAATGGGTCAGTGGACACTCCATTTTCAGCCTGCAACCACAGAGAATTATGGATGACATTTTCAGAAGAGGGGGCATGTGAAATCAATTATAATCACAGACAGAATGCAAATAATTGGAATAGAATGGAAGCAAGATTGAGAGAAAACAAAGGCATTGTGAATTAGAAATTGAAATGAATAGGAGATCACACTGGAAATAGCTCAGTACTCAGTCTGTTCTCTCTTTAGTCACATCAGAGGTTTTGTTCAGAGTTGTACAGTGTTTGTGATAAAGTTCAGTCCCAGATTGAGCCAAATCTAACAGATCAATACATACTTCTGCTGCCATTGGAACTTACTTCTGCTGCCTGCTGGTATAATGGGATCTACAGCACAGAGAGGGTGGGAGGGTGCAATGAACGTGTGTGTGTGTGTGTGTGTGTGTGTGTGTGTGTGTGTGTGCTCACCTTGTTCTACTAATGTCTTACGAATCAATGTCTTCATATTTATTTATTTACAAACTATCACGAATACCCAGCCGCAAGTTGCCCAGTGACTTGAGCCTACCATATGAGCTAAATGCCTTCTATGCTTGCTTCGAGGGAAGCAACACTGAACCATGCGTGAGAGCACCATCTGTTCCGGATGACTGTGTAATCACGCTCTCCGTAGCTGACGTGAGTAAGACCTTTAAACAGGTTCAAATTCACAAGGCCGCAGGGCCAGATGGATTACCAGGACACATACTCATGCTCTGATCAGCTGGCAAGTGTCTTCACTGACATTTTCAACCTCTCCCTGACCCAGTCTGTAATACCTACATGTTTCAAGCAGACCACCATAGTCCCTGTGCCCAAGAACGCCAAGGTAACCTGTCTAAATGACTATTGCCCCCAGCTATTTTAGAATTAGTCTTTATGACTAAAATACATTTTAGTCTTACATGCTGACCAAACCGGAAGCACGCCATCGTGCGCACGTTGATTTTGTTCACCCACACCAGAAGCGATCAGGACACACAGGTTGAAATATCAAAACAAACTCTGAACCAATTATATTAATTTGGGGACAGGTCAAAAAGCATTGAACATTTATGGCAATTTAGCTAGCTAGCTTGCTGTTGCTAGCTAATTTGTCCTGGTATATAAACATTGGGTTGTTATTTTACCTGAAATGCACAAGATGCTCAACTCCGACAATTAATCCACAGATCTCCTCCTTCCTTAAGGCTTCTTTTTCTTCTTTGGACTTTATATGGCTGTTGGCAACCAACTAGCATTACTACAACCTACCGGAGTGTGGACCTAAGTTCATCTTTCAGTCACCCACGTACATGCTCCTAAAAACCAATGAGGAGATGGGAGAGGCCGGACTTGCAGCGCGTTGAGCGTCACAAATAGAACCAATTTATATTTTAGCGCCTGGCCACGCAGAGACTCGCTGACACCCGCGAGCAGTGTGTGTGTGCAGTGATTGAATAACATATAGGTGTACATTTATTTAGCAATGCTCGTGTACACGATGTGAGCGGTGTGGTCAGCATGTTAGTCACATTTTAGCAATTCCATCCTTCTTAGTTTGCTATTATCAGTCGACTAAAACTCTGTTTAGTCGCTTTAGGGACTAGGGTCGTTCCATTTGATTTCCAAATTGTTTTGACATCACCCCTTTTGATTTGATCGAAACCTACAGTACACATATTTTCCCATGGTGGAAGTGGTCAGAAACTAACTTTTGGGACCTGAATAACAAAACATTTAGGAGATAGAAGTGCCCAAAAATAAAACTTGCACAATGTCTTTTCCTACTGATATTCTTCTGTATTGAGGGAAAACGGTACTTACTACGACTGTCATATGTGGTTGTCTCAACTAGCTACAGTATCTTATAGATGAATGCACTTACTGTGAGTCGATTTGGATAAAAGTGCCTTCTAAATGACCAAGATACATCCATGTCTTCATAGTTGTTTTACCTTTAATGTCAATGATCTAAAAACGTGTTTAAAAAAAGATACAAAAATGTGGATATGTTTTGGCTGACAAATGTACTAAAATGGGAATAACATTTAAATGTAAACTTTCAAATGGTAGCACAAAGATGGTTGGAAGTTCACACATTAGAGAATGTTGACTTTAATTGGAATATCAGTTGTTTGAAATCATACTGTTAATATTCCACAGGTAACCTATTGAAATCATCGTTTATATAGATAGAATAGACATTTCCATTTAAGTTGACATTCGACAGTGGGTTGACCGGCAGCTATCTTTGTGGTAGTAATTGTTAAATGAATGAAAATGACATTTCAATGATGTACCAGCTTAATTAGCGTTCTGAAGGGATATGTCCATTCTATGAATTATTTCTACAGTATGATTGACATGACACTCACCCTGTATTCAGTATGTTGCACAAACACCTCAGATGATGTAAAATAAGGTCTAAGCTAAAACATTTGAGAAGATGAAGAAAATCTCACTTTATGTTTATTTTAATCATTTACATTATAAAGGTTAGAAAATTACAGTTTTTATTAAAAAAAATGCTTTTCAATAATTTAGAAAATAGTTTGACCAACCTGTTTGTAAGCTTTTAAGTAAAATCAAGCTCAACTGTTTATCTTTTCCCGTGATGAAGATGTCCATGGTAGGGTGATGTATGCAACATGGGTCAACTTTGAGCACCTCGATCTCCTAAATGTTTTGGCATTCAGTTCAAGAAGTCACTTTCTGACCTCTTCTACCATGGGCAAAATGTATGGAAAGTTTTGTTCAAATCAAAAGGGATGCGTTTGAAAAGTGATTGAAATCAAATGGAACTACAGGAAAGGGAGGGCCGAACATGATGCCCGCATTCACATCGATGGGGCTGTAGTGGAGCGGGTTGAGAGTTTCAAGTTCCTTGGTGTCCACATCACCAACAAACTATCATGGCCCAAACACACCAAGAAAGCCGTGAAGAGGGCACGACAACACCTTTTCCCCCTCAGGAGACTGAAAATATTTGGCATGGGTCCCCAGATCCTGAAACAGTTCTACAGCTGCACCCTCGAGAGCATCCTGACCGGTTGCATCACAGCCTGGTATGGCAACTGCTCGACATCCGACCGTAAGGCGCTACAGAGGGTAGTGTGTACGGCCCAGTATATCACTGGGACCAAGCTTCCTGCCATCCAGGACCTATATACTAAGCGCTGTCAGAGGAAGGCCCAAAAAATTGTCAGAGACTCCAGTCACCCAAGTCATAGACTGTTCTCTCTGCTATCGCACGGCAATTGGTACCAGAGCACCAAGTCTAGGACCAAAAGGCTCCAAAGATCGAACCCTTTTTTTCAATTTCCACCTAAAATTACATACACAAATCTAACTGCCTGTAGCTCAGGACCTGAAGCAAGGATATGCATATTCTTGATACCATATTTGAAAGGAAACACTTTGAAGATTGTGGAAGTGTGAAATTAATGTAGGAGAACATAACACCTGGTAAAAGATAAAACATGTTTAACATTTTTTGTTGTTGTTCCATCATCTTTAAAATGCAAGAGAAAGGCCATATATTCAGATATAAGTCTTGGTGTAATTTAGAGCTTGGCCAACAGATGGCAGCAGTGTGTGTACAAAGTTTCAGACTGATCCAGTGAAGCATTACATTACTACACTATATTTTGTAACAAGTCTGCCAGGAGTTTGCCCAAATGTGCCGAATTGGTCAATTTATACATTTTCAAGTACATAACTATAGAGAACATACAAAAATGCCATGGTAATAAAAATGTTTACACACATCCAGGAATGTCATAAATGATGGATAATTAGCTTCCCTACAGAAAAAAACACTAACCTTCACACATCTAGATGGCCATGCGGGATGGTTGTGGAGCCAGAGACAGCAGAGGTTCAAACTGTAGAACCCAGTTCCTACATTTGAATATAAAAATTGATTTTATAAAACAAAACTATGCTACATTTTATCTCTGGGACCCTCAGGATGACAAATCAGAGCAAGATTACTGAATATAAGTACATTATTTACCTTCAGAGGTGAATGTATCAAACCAGTTGCCCTGATAAGTGTTTTGTTGTTGTGCCCTCTCCTCAAACAACAGCATGGTATTTTTTCACTGTAATAGCTACTGTAAACTGGATACTTGCAGTTAGATCGGCCTTGTTCGCCCTGGATGGTAGTCCTCTCCCCAGGATTCAGCGTGAGACGCTACCTTTAACCCTCACGGTTTCTGGTAATCATAGTGAAACCATTTCTTTTTTAATTTTTCGTTCACCTTTTACACCTGTTGTTTTGGGCCATCCCTGGCTAGTTTGTCATAATCCTTCCATTAATTGGTCTAGTAATTCTATCCTCTCCTGGAACGTCTCTTGTCATGTGAAATGTTTAATGTCTGCTATCCCTCCTGTTTCCTCTGTCTCTTCTTCACAGGAGGAGCCTGGTGATTTGACAGGGGTGCCGGAGGAATATCACGATCTGCGCACGGTGTTCAGTCGGTCCAGGGCCACCTCTCTTCCTCCACACCGGTCGTATGATTGTAGTATTGATCTCCTTCCGGGAACCACCCCCCCCCGGGGTAGACTATACTCTCTGTCGGCTCCCGAACGTAAGGCTCTCGAAGATTATTTGTCTGTAGCTCTTGACGCCGGTACCATAGTCCCCTCCTCCTCTCCCGCCGGAGCGGGGTTTTTTTTTGTCAAGAAGAAGGACGGGTCTCTGCGCCCCTGCATAGATTATCGAGGGCTGAATGACATAACAGTGAAGAATCGTTATCCGCTTCCTCTTATGTCTTCAGCCTTCGAGATCCTGCAGGGAGCCAGGTTTTTCACTAAGTTGGACCTTCGTAACGCTTACCATCTCGTGCGCATCAGGGAGGGGGACGAGTGGAAGACGGCGTTTAACACTCCGTTAGGGCACTTTGAATACCGGGTTCTTCCTTTCGGCCTCGCTAACGCTCCAGCTGTCTTTCAGGCATTAGTCAATGATGTCCTGAGAGACATGCTGAACATCTTTGTTTTCGTTTACCTTGACGATATCCTGATTTTTTCACCGTCACTCCAGATTCATGTTCAGCACGTTCGACGTGTCCTCCAGCGCCTTTTAGAGAATTGTCTTTTTGTGAAGGCTGAGAAGTGCACTTTTCATGCCTCCTCCGTCACATTTCTCGGTTCTGTTATTTCCGCTGAAGGCATTAAGATGGATCCCGCTAAGGTCCAAGCTGTCATTGATTGGCCCGTCCCTAAGTCACGCGTCGAGCTGCAGCGCTTTCTCGGCTTCGCGAACTTCTATCGTCGTTTCATCCGTAATTTCGGTCAGGTGGCAGCTCCTCTCACAGCCCTTACTTCTGTCAAGACGTGCTTTAAGTGGTCCGTTTCCGCCCAGGGAGCTTTTGATCTCCTCAAGAATCGTTTTACATCCGCTCCTATCCTTGTTACACCTGACGTCTCTAGACAGTTCGTTGTCGAGGTTGACGCGTCAGAGGTGGGCGTGGGAGCCATCCTTTCTCAGCGCTCCCTCTCTGACGACAAGGTCCACCCATGCGCGTATTTTTCTCATCGCCTGTCGCCGTCGGAACGTAACTATGATGTGGGTAACCGCGAACTGCTCGCCATCCGGTTAGCCCTAGGCGAATGGCGACAGTGGTTGGAGGGGGCGACCGTTCCTTTTGTCGTTTGGACTGACCATAGGAACCTTGAGTACATCCGTTCTGCCAAACGACTTAATGCGCGTCAGGCGCGTTGGGCGCTGTTTTTCGCTCGTTTCGAGTTCGTGATTTCTTATCGTCCGGGCTCTAAGAACACCAAGCCTGATGCTTTGTCTCGTCTCTTCAGTTCTTCAGTAGCCTCCACTGACCCCGAGGGGATTCTCCCTGAGGGGCGTGTTGTCGGGTTGACTGTCTGGGGAATTGAGAGGCAGGTAAAACAAGCGCTCACTCACACTCCGTCGCCGCGCGCTTGTCCTAGGAACCTTCTTTTCGTTCCCGTTCCTACTCGTCTGGCCGTTCTTCAGTGGGCTCACTCTGCCAAGTTAGCCGGCCACCCTGGCGTTCGGGGTACGCTTGCTTCCATTCGCCAGCGTTTTTGGTGGCCCACCCGGGAGCATGACACGCGTCGTTTCGTGGCTGCTTGTTCGGTCTGCGCGCAGACTAAGTCTGGTAACTCTCCTCCTGCCGGCCGTCTCAGGCCGCTTCCTATTCCCTCTCGACCGTGGTCTCACATCGCCTTAGATTTTGTCACCGGACTGCCTTCGTCAGCGGGGAAGACTGTTATTCTTACGGTTGTCGATAGGTTCTCTAAGGCGGCTCATTTCATTCCCCTTGCTAAGCTTCCTTCTGCTAAAGAGACGGCACAAATCATCATCGAGAATGTTTTCAGAATTCATGGCCTTCCGTCAGACGTCGTTTCGGACAGAGGTCCGCAATTCACGTCTCAATTTTGGAGGGAGTTTTGCCGTTTGATTGGGGCTTCCGTCAGTCTCTCTTCCGGCTTTCACCCCCAGTCTAACGGTCAAGCAGAACGGGCCAATCAGACTATTGGTCGCATCTTACGCAGTCTTTCTTTTCGTAACCCTGCGTCTTGGTCAGAACAGCTCCCCTGGGCAGAATACGCCCACAACTCGCTTCCTTCGTCTGCGACCGGGCTATCTCCTTTTCAGAGTAGCCTCGGGTACCAGCCTCCGCTGTTCTCATCTCAGTTCGCCGAGTCCAGCGTCCCCTCCGCTCAGGCTTTTGTCCAACGTTGCGAGCGCACCTGGAAGAGGGTCAGGTCTGCACTTTGCCGTTATAGGACGCAGACTGTGAGGGCTGCTAATAAGCGTAGAACTAAGAGTCCTAGATATTGTCGCGGTCAGAGAGTTTGGCTCTCCACTCAGAACCTTCCCCTTAAGACGGCTTCTCGCAAGTTGACCCCGCGGTTCATTGGTCCGTTCCGTATTTCTCGGGTCATTAATCCTGTCGCAGTTCGACTTCTTCTTCCGCGATACCTTCGTCGCGTCCACCCGGTCTTCCATGTCTCCTGCATCAAGCCCGTCCTTCGCGCCCCCGCTCGTCTTCCCCCCCCCCCCCCCATCCTTGTCGAGGGCGCACCCATCTACAGGGTCCGTAGAATTTTGGACATGCGTCCTCGGGGCCGTGGTCACCAGTACCTCGTAGATTGGGAGGGAAACAATAATGTAAGCTTTCTTAAAGACGTGTCTATGAAAGTCCTGGAAAGTTTGCTGTTACTTACATCATCATTCTAGTCACATTAATGCATGTTAGCAACAACGCCCCGGTTTAGGGACACCGATCCCGTAGAGGTTTTAACAGCTTCTACCCCCAAGCCATAAGACTGCTGAATTAATCAAATGGCCACCCAGACTATTTATATTGACATGCCCCCCCTTAGTTTTTACACTACTGCTACTCGCTGTTTATCATCTATGCATAGACACTTTACCCATACCTACATGTACAAAATAATTCTACTAACCTATACCCCCACACATTGACTTGGTACCGGAATCTCCTGTATATAGCCTTGTTATTTTTATTGTGTTACTTTTTCTTTTTCTTTTACTATTTTTTACTTTAGTTTATTTATTAAATATTTTCTTAACTCATTCTTGAACTGACCACTTTGTCTTTACCTGTAGGGATTTACAGCATGGACTTAAATTTAACATGGTATTATATGACAATAAACACAGAAGGAATCCTTGTAGTTTACATATTTTGGTTGTTTGATGGTGCAGGCTTTGGTGGAGGACATCAGCTCCTGCTCGCTTAGACAGAGAGAGAGAGAGAGTGTGTGTGTGTGTGTGTGTGTGTGTGTGTGTGTGTGTGTGTGTGTGTGTGTGTTGACTGTGAACACCCCAGAACACAGACAGTGTTGTGATAGAAGGTGTCTGGAGAGAGTTGATCTGGCCCTAGACTGATCCTGATCTGATGGGAGCAGACTCGCACAGGAGGGAACTTACCGCAGGCAGACAGGGGCAGCGTGTATGTGTGTGTCTGAGTCTGTATCTGTCTGTGTGTGTATGTGGCAGGGACAGAGAGCCTACTTACTGCTCCACCTGGGTGCCATTGCCATGTTGCAGCACTGCCTGGCACTGTGCGTATGCGTGTAGGCATGTGTGTGCTTGTGTATGCAACTGTGCATTCTGTTCTTTGGCAGAACTGGAGTGGAGAGGCAACGGAACAGTTCATACTCCCCATGACTAATCAGAGTCTGCAGAAAGGAGATTTTCACAAACTGTGCTTTTAACTATTAGTAATCTCTCACTTCCCTAGTAAATCTGGCCTTGTGTGTCTCCTGAACTTTAGGCCCGTATTAATACTATAGCTGGGTCCTGTCTGTACTGGGTCTGTCCTCACTCTTCTAAGCCTCTAAAGGTAACAGCCAATTAAACAAACCAACACACAAATCACATATGTTCCCTTAATGAGGGTAGGGCGCACGGTGGCGTGCGTTAACTCTGTCTCGCTGTTGTGTAGTTCGCTTGTTTTCCTCTGGACACATCTGTATTGTCGGGCTTGTTTTTCTGTTTGTACATCCATACTTCAATGAAATACATGTACAGTACCAGTCAAAAGTTTGGACACACCTACTCATTCCAAGGTTTTTCTTTATTTGTACTGTTTTCTACATTGTAGAATAATAGTGAAGACATCAAAACTATGAAATAACACATATGGAATCATGTAGTAACCAAAACAGTATTTAACAAATCAAAATAAATGTTGTATTTGAGATTCTTCAAATATTTGCACACTTGGCATTCTCTAAACCAGCTTCACGAGGTAGGTACCTGGAATGCATTTCAATTAACAGGTGTGCCTTGTTAAAAGTTAATTTGTGGAATTTATATCCTTCTTAATGCGTTTGAGCCAATCAGTTGTGTTTTGAAAAGGTAGGGGTGGTATACAGAAGATAGCCCTATTTGGTAAAATACCATTTTATGGCAAGAACAACTCAAATAAGCAAAGAGAAATGACTGTCCATCATTACTTTAAGACATGAATGTCAGTCAGTTCGGAAAATTTCAATAACTTTGAAAGTTTCTTCATGTGCAGTCGCAAAAACCATCAAGTGCTATGATGAAACTGTCTCTCATGACGACCGCAACAGGAAAAGAAGACCTAGAGTTATCTCTGCTGCAGGGGATAAGTTCATTAGAGTTACAACCTCAGACATTTTAGACCAAATAAATGCTTCACAGAGTTCAACTAACAGACACATCTCAACATCATCTATTCAGAGGAGATTGCATGAATCAGGCCTTCATGGTCAAATTCCTGCAAAGAAACCACTACTAAAGGACACAAATAATAAGACAATACTTGCTTGGGCCAAGAAACATGAGCAATGGACATTAGACCAGTGGAAATCTGTCCTTTGGTCTGATGAGTCCAAATGTGCAATTTAAAAAAATTCAAACCGCTGTGTCTTTGTGAGACGCAGAGTAGGTGAACAGATGATCTCTGCATGTGTGGTTCCCACTGTGAAGCATGGAGGAGGAGGTGTGATGGTGTGGGGGTGCTTTACTGGTGACACTGTCTGTGATTTATTTAGAATTCAAGGCACACTTAACCAGCATGGATACCACAGCATTCTGCAGCGATATGCCATTCCAACTGGTTTGCGCTTAGTGGGACGATAATTTGTTTTTCAACAGGACAATGACCAAACACACCTCCAGGCTGTGTAAGTGCTATTTGACCAAGAAGGAGAGTGATGGAGTGCTGCATCAGATGACCTGGTGAGTTTGAACACAGAGTGAAGGAAAAGCAGCCAACAAGTGCTCAGCATATGTGAGAACTCCTTCAAGACTGTTGGAAAGGCATTCCAGGTGAAGCTGATTGAGAAAATGCCAAGAGTGTGCAAAGCTATCATCAAGGCAAAAAGTGGCTCCTTTGAGGAATTTTAAATATAAAATCTATTTTGATTTGTTTAACACTTTTTTGGTTACTACATGATTCCATATGTGTTATTTCAATGTTTTGATGTCTTCACTATTATTCTACAATGTAGAAAATAGTAAAAATAAAGAAAAACCCTTGAATGAGTAGGTGTGTCCAAACATTTGACTGGTACTGTACATAGTCTTCTTCATCCGTACTGTTACCTGATTTTTTGTGTCCCTTGTATATATAATTTTACATATTTTTCGTCGCATATCCTTTAAAATATTTTGCTGCAACCCGCCTCACCCAATGTGGCGTGAATCTGCTTTTTTTCCCTAAAGTATTTATATTTACTTCGGATCTGGAATCCCTCAACTGAAGCTAGCCAGCTAACTACCAGCTATCAGTCAGCAAACCATTGCCAGCAGTTATCAGCTAACCTTCAGCTCGGAAAGCTCTCGTCAGTTTCGAACAACGTGACTCAGAGCATAACCAGAGCATAACGGACCTGTTATTTTTATCCCCGGATTCCTACCGCAAACTGAACATTTGCATCTGGATCTTCACAACTAGCTAACCGCAATCCCGGATGACTACTCCTGGCTAACGTTCCATCCCAGAGCAAGCACCAATTAGCTTGAAGCTAGCCCGGCCAGTGCTCCTGTGCTACCACCGAAGTATACTCCTGGGCTACAATATTCGGACCCCTTATACAGCTGGTACGGGGCATGGAACCCCGCAGATCCCCTACGACTGGAATACCAACATAATCTGCCCGAGGACCTCAACAGGCCCCTCAGGCGTGACGCCCGCTGAAGGCCCATTATGCTAACCAGCTAGGCATGCTAGCTAGCTAGAGCTACTTGAAACCCTACTAATTCCATGACTGGTATCGACGTCACCGCACGAAGAGGCAAAAACAGACTTACCCCCACCGCGACGTCCCCCAAAGGCTAACTTTCTAGCCCCTGCTATCTGCTTGCTTGCTAACCCGGTCTGCTAACTGCTAGCCCCTGCTAACTGCTTGCTAACCCGGCCTGCTAACTGCTAGTTTGCCCCGGTCTACTAACTGCTAGCTGCCGGCCTGCTAACTGCTAGCTTACCTGCCCGGTCTGTAACTGCTAGCCCATGCTAACTGCTTGCTTGCTAACCTGGCCTCCTAACTGCTAGCTTGCCCAGGTCTACTAGCTGCTAGCTTGTTTAGCCCCGGCCTACTAACTGTTAGCTTGTTAGCATCGGTCTGCTAACTGTCTGAATCGCCGTGTCCCTCACTGAACCCATATGTTCACTTGGCTACGCATGCCTCTCTCTAATATCAATATGCCTTGTCCATTACTGTCCTGGTTAGTGATTACTGTCTTATTTCACTGTAGAGCTTCTAGCTCTGCTCAGTATGCCTTAACCAACCATGTTGTTAAATATCTTTTTTAAAACGGGAACGTTTTTCATCCAAAAATTAAAATATCGCCCCCTAGTCGTAAAAGGTTAACCAACCATGTTGTTCCACCTCCTACATATGCGATGACATCACCTGGTTTCAAACATCTCTAGAGACTATATCTCTCTCTTCATTACTCAATGCCTAGGTTTACCTCCAATGTACTCACATCCTACCTTACCTTTGTCTGTACACTATGTCTCGAATCTATGCTATAGTGCCCAGAATCCTGCTCCTTTTACTCTCTGTTCTGAACGTGCTAGACGGCCAGTTCGTATAGTCTTTAGCCGTACCCTTATCCTACTTCTGCTCTGTTCCTCTGGTGATGTGGAGGTTAATCCAGGTCTTGCAGTGCCTAGCTCGACTCCCACCCCCCAGGTGCTCTCATTTGTTGACTTCCGTAAACGTAAAAGCCTTGATTTCATGCATGTTAACATTAGAAGCCTACTCCCTAAGTTTGTTTTACTCACTGCTTTAGCACACTCTGCCAACCCAGATGTCTTAGCCGTGTCTGAATCCTGGCTTAGGAAAACTACCAAAAACCCTGAAATCTCCATTGCTAACTATAATGTTTTCCGCCAAGATAGAACTGCCAAAGGGGGCGGTGTTGCAATCTACTGCAAAGATAGTAATACAGAACTCTGCAGGCTATCTAAGTCTGTACCCAAACAATTTGAGCTTCTACTTCTAAAAAATCACCTTTCCAGAAACAAGTCTCTCACTGTTGCCGCTTGCTATAGACCTCCCTCTGCCCCCAGCTGTGCCCTCGATACCATATGTGAATTGATTTCCCCCCATCTATCTTCTGAGCTTGTGCTACTAGGTGACCTAAACTGTGTCATGCTTAACACCCTGGCCATCCTACAAACTAAGCTTGATGCCCTCAATCTCACACAAATGATCAATGAACCTACCAGGTACAACCCCAAATCAGTAAACACGGGCACCCTCATAGATGTCATCCTAACTAATTCGCCCTCCAAATACACCTCTGCTGTTTTCAATCAAGATCTCAGTGATCACTGCCTCATTGCCTGCATTCGTAATGGGTCTGCGACCAAACGACCACCCCTCATCACTGTCAAACGCTCCCTAAAACACTTCTGCGAGCAGGCCTTTCTAATCGACCTGGCCAGGGTATCCTGGAATGACATTGACCTCATCCCGTCAGTAGATGATGCCTGGCTATTCTTTAAAAGTGCCTTCTTCACCATCTTAAATAAGCATGCCCCTCTCAAAAAATGTAGAACTAGGAATAGATATAGTCCTTGGTTCACTCCAGACCTGTCTGCCCTTGACCAGCACAAAAACATCCTGTGGCGTTCTGCATTAGCATCGAATAGCCCCCTTTGATATTTAACTCTTCAGGGAAGTTAGGATCAAATATACACAGGCAGTTAGAAAAGCTAAGGCAAGCTTTTTCAAACAGAAATTTGCATCCTGTAGTACTAACTCAAAAAAGTTATGGGACACTGTAAAGTCCATGGAGAATAAGAGCACCTCCTCCCAGCTGCCCACTGCTCTGAGGCTAGGAAACACTGTCACCACCGATAAATCCACTATAATTGAGAATTTCAATAAGCATTTCTCTACGGCTGGCCATGCTTTCCACATGGCTACCCCTACCCCGGTCAACTGCCCGGGACCCTCCACAGCAACCCGCCAAAGCCCCCACCATTTCTCCTTTACCCAAATCCAGATAGCTGATGTTCTGAAAGAGCTGCAAAATCTGGACCCCTACAAATCAGCCAGGCTAGACAATCTGGACACTCTCTTTCTAAAACTATCTGCCGAAATTGTTGCAACCCCTATTACTAGCCTGTTCAACCTCTATTTCGCATCGTCTGAGATTCCCAAAGATTGGAAAGCTGCTGCGGTCATCCCCCTCTTCAAAGGGGGTGACACTCTAGACCCAAACTGCTAAAGACCTATATCTATCCCACCCTCTCTTTCTAAGGTCTTCGAAAGCCAAGTTAACAAACAGATTACTGACCATTTCGAATCCCACCATACCTTCTCCGCTATGCAATCTGGTTTCAGAGCTGGTCATGGGTGCACCTCAGCCACGCTCAAGGTTCTAAATGACATCATAACCGCCATCGATAAGAGACATTACTGTGCAGCCGTATTCATCGACCTGGCCAAAGCTTTCGACTCTGTCAATCACAACATTCTTATTGGCAGACTCGACAGCCTTGGTTTCTCAAATGATTGCCTTGCCTGGTTTACCAACTACTTCTCTGAGTTCAGTGTGTCAAATCGGAGGGCCTTTTGTCCGGACCTCTGACAGTCTCTATGGGTGTGCCACAGGGTTCAATTCTCGGGCTGACTCTCTTTTCTGTATACATCAATGATGCTGCTCTTGCTGCTGGTGATTCTCTGATCCACCTCTACGCAGACGACATCATTCTGTATACTTCTGGCCCCTCCTTGGACACAGTGTTAACTAACCTCCAGACGAGCTTCAATGTCATACAACCCTCCTTCCGTGGCCTCCAACTGCTCTTAAACGCAAGTAAAACTAAATGCATGCTATTCAACCGATCACTGCCCGCACCTGCTCGCCCGTCCAGCATCACTACTCTGGACGGCTCTGACTTAGAATACGTGGACAACTACAAATACCTGGGTGTCTGGTTAGACTGTAAACTCTCCTTCCAGACTCACATTAAGCATCTCCAATCCAAAATTAAATCTAGAATCGGCTTCCTATATCGCAACAAAGCATCCTTCTCTCATGCTGCCAAACATACCCTCGTAAAACTGACCATCCTACCGATCCTCGACTTCGGTGATGTCATCTATAAAATAGCCTCCAACACTCTACTCAACAAACTGGATGCAGTCTATCACAGTGCCATCCGTTTTGTCACCAAAGCCCCATACACTACCCACCATTGCGACCTGTACGCTCTCGTTGGTTGACCCTCGCTTCATACTCGTCGCCAAACCCATTGGCTACAGGTTATCTACAAGTCTCTGCTAGGTAAAGCCCCGCCTTATCTTAGATCACTGGTCACCATAGCAGCGCCCACTCGTAGCACGCGCTCCAGTAGGTATATCTCATTGGTCACCCCCAAAGCCAATTCCTCCTTTGGTCGTCTTTCCTTCCAGTTCTCTGCTGCCCATGACTGGAACGAATTGCAAAAATCTCTGAAGCTGAAGACTCACATCTCCCTCACTAGCTTTAAGCACCAGCTGTCAGAGCAGCTTACAGATCACTGCACCTGTACATAGCCCATCTGTAAACAGCCCATCTATCTACCTACCTCATCACCATACTGGTATTTATTTATTTATTTTGCTCCTTTGCACCCCAGTATCTCTACCTGCACATTCATCCTCTGCCGATCTACCATTCCAGTGTTTAATTGCTATATTGTAATTCCTTCGCCACCATGGGCAATTTATTTCCTTAACTTACCTCATTTGCACTCACTGTATATAGACTTTTTGTTTTGTTTTCTTTTGTTCTACTGTATTATTGACTGTGTTTTGTTTATTCCATGTGTAACTCTGTGTTGTTGTATGTGTCGAATTGCTACACTTTTTATCTTGGCCAGGTCGCAGTTGCAAATGAGAACATGTTCTCAACTAGCCTACCTGGTTAAATAAAGGTGAAATAAATCCAAATAAAAAATAAATAGCAAACAGGTTCTAAATCAGTTATAAACACATCAATCCAGATGAACTGGTCTCTGTTCTGCAATCTCAACACTCATTCTTTCCTCAGTCAAGGCCCTTGTTGGTTTTTATAAAAATAACTGATCTGACCATGGTTTGGAACCACTCCAAACCCTCTTTTCACCGCCAATCCCTCCATTTATAATCCAGAATTGGATGGCGGAGGCTTTTGCCTCTCACCACAATGGAGAGCCACCATCTCCAAATGGTTTTGTATTGTGACTGACTGGCAGCCTGGCTAGTGCCCTGGTATCAACACCTTCAAGCGTTAAATGAGGGCTCCGCTCCAGCTAAGATGCTGCTTGCCTGGAAATGTGGGGAATAGAAAGAGGTGGGTGTCTGTCTTAGGGCTTTGGTGGGTGTGATCCGCCCCCCCTACCCCAGCCAGCCCTAGTCCCTAAAAAGCATTGCCTCCTGGAGAGCCCTGAGCCAACTATCAGACAGACGGACAGACGGACAGACGGACAGACGGACAGACGGACGGACGGACGGACGGAGAGAGAGAGCCTTTTTTTCTATAACAAAGCCATCACCTATAGACAGTTTAACCTAGAGAAGTTCACAAACAAACTCTGTTCACAAACAGATCCCCAGGACAGCAACACAATTAGACCCAATCAAATAATGAGAAAACAAAAATATATTTACTTGACACATTGGAAAGAATTTACAACAAAAGAACTGAGCAAACTGGAATGCTATTTGCCCCTAAACAGAAAGCACACATTGGCAGAATACCCAACCATTGTGACTGACCCAAAATGAAGGAAAGCTTTGACGATGTAACGACTCAGTGAGCATGGCCTTGCTATTGAGAGAGGCCACCATATGCAGACCTTGCTCTCAAGAGAAAACAGGCTATGTGCACACTGCCCACAAAATTCGGTAGAAACTGAGCTGCACTTCCTAACCTCCTGCCAAATGTATGACCATATTCGAGACACATATTTCCCTCAGATTACACAGACCCACAAAGAATTCCACAACAAATCTATTGGGTAAAATACCACAGTGTGCCATCACAGCACAAGAAAAGGGCAACCAGTGAAGAACAAACACCATTGTAAATACAACCCATATTTATGTTTTTTTGTCTTCCCTTTTGCACTTGAACTATTTGCACGTCATTATAACACAGTACATAGCCATAAGGACATTTTAAAAGGGTCTATTCCTTTGAAACTTGTATAATGTTTACTGTTGATTTTTGATTGTTTATTTAACTTTAATTGAGAGAGAGAGAGAGAGAGAGAGAGAGAGAGAGAGAGAGAGAGAGAGCAAGTTACTGCTCTGAGGGTGGCTATAGGCAATGATGTACAGGGCCAGAGGTGACAAAGAGAACGAGAACCAGTGGCAGATATAGGTACAGACGACATTGGCGGCACGGGGCGCCCGCACCAAAAACGTCTGAATGGTGACATTTGCGCGATTGGTTTTCTATCGCTCATTTGCACGTCACGTCAATGATACCATGTCACCGTGTGGGACTGTGGGTCAATTAACCTTGTTGGACTGGGTACCCTGATTCTAGTTTGTTAGATAGGGAGGCTACTGCCTGGGAAGGTCTCCCACTCAGATGTACGAGATGGGGAGGGGGGCAGGGGTAGGTTGACCTCAGGTCTTCCCACTGGAAGCCCGAAGTAGGGGGGACCAGGGAATCTATCAAATAGCGCACCTCTAACTTAGTACAGTACTAATGCAATTAGTAAAATCAGTCACTATGAAATGCTACCAAATAACCAAAATTCATTCATTATACTGTGAATATATAGTTGCACAGACATATTGTTGCATTTTTTTCTGGTTTGTGCGAAATCGTTAAGAATAATATAAAACCAGTCTGCACACCACCACCACCATAAACTAGAACCGCCACTGACGAGAACACGCACACACATATCCCCTACATCCGGGATCATATTAACACTTCCCTCCTACACTTGGTACTCTTCATCTATTCATGTGCCTTTACCCTAAATATTTCACCAGCTCATGATTATTTCATACCCCTCAGAACGTCTCTCTCCTGAGACGGAGTGAGAAAGACATAGAGATGGAAAGCGAGAGCGATAGAGAGGAAGGGAAGGATAGGCAAAAAGAGAGGAAGCGGGCGGCAGAACAGAAAGTGTGCCATAGAGCAGAGAGAAGCGCTGCAGTCCTGATCAGTCCCAGACCCGCATCGGTTTCCCTACCTCCCATGCTGCGGCTGCCAGCTCAGAAACACCAGCCTAAATTGAATGTTTCCCCCAGTGATTGATAGAGGGATGAGGGGGAAGGAGGGCTGTGGCCCGGCTGCTGGCTCTGTACTGTTATGTGATCTCCTGGCCCAGTCCCCCCCCCCCCCCCCCCCCCCCACACACACCCATAGATAATCCTTCTTAATTTTCGGCTCGCCCTGCTCCAGCTCTGCTCTGGATCCTCTAAATTGTGATTGACTGCTGTTGTCCCACATAGCTGGTCTGTCTGTTTTCCCACTCCCTCCCTTCCCTCCTCTCCTAGATTAACCAGATCAGTTTGAGTTTTCGGGATCCCCCATGCTGTCTGACACCACCAGGGCCAAACAGAGCCACACTGAGATGAGAGTCTTAGATAAACAGGTTATTTGGCGTTCCCCATAGGAGAGGGGTTCTACTCTGTGGAAATGGTTTTACCTCGAACCAATAAGGGTTTTTCAAAGGGTTCTGTCATTGGGAACAGCTGAAAACCCCTTTTAGGAGTCTAGTATTCCCCTGGCTGTGTGTTGGCCAACCCCCCCCCCCCCCCCCCCCCCCCCCCCCCCCTCTGTCTGAGCTGCCATCTGTCATATGCCAGGCCAAACCCCAAACTCAAGGCTCATCCAGGACCAGTCATGTAGGGCCCTGAGATCTGAGAACAGACCACGCTGGGTCTATAGTCATGTCTCTCTCTGTCTGAGTCAACCACAACCACAATCTGACCCATACAGAAAACCTGACTCACTTTGAGGAATGTGTTATTGTGAGTGAGGGCTTATGTAAAATGGACAGTAGTCAGTCTGGACTGTAGTTTGTGGTGGTCCAGTGTGTAGTCAGATGGTTTGTTAGAGTGCAGTAGGGAGATATGCCATCTCTTCTCTATCTCCCGCCCCTGCGTGTGTTTGTCAGACCAGTGTGATGTGAATCAAGGTCAGTGGGGATTCGTCGGCAGCCGCCTCTTCCCCCTCCCCCTTAGGGGTTGTGTACTGAGTTAAGCCTGTCTATCCAGCCAGCCGACACCCAGCCACAGCACTAGGCTAGCTGCTCAGCCCGCAGCTTAATTACTGAAAAGCCCACAGAGTGTCTGACCTCCACCGTTAGCCTAATTGAAATTTAATTGAATTTTCCTTGTCTAGACTAATTAAGCTCCTACTGAAACCGCCAATATTTTAGCCACCTAGCCTAGCTAGCCTCTTGACGACCGGGACGCGCATCCTATGGTGTGGGAAGAGAGGAAAGAAAGGGGGAGGAAAGAGGTAGAGCTGAGGAAGGCAAAGGGGAGAGGTCTGGTATTGGCTCTCAGGGGTGGGTGTGGTGAGAAAGAGAGATGGAGTGAGAGAATGAGAGGAGGGAGAGAGAGATTGACAGAGTGGTGCAGACTAAAGTGAGGTTGGGAGTGTGAGGTTAGCAGCCTACGCCACTGACCTGGAGCATGTGGTTAAATAACACTGAGCAGTGGCACTCATCGTCTGCCTAACATCAGTTCTGTGTGTGTGTTTGTGTGTTTGTGTGTGTGTGTGTGTCTGGCATTGTCCCAGGCTTGTTGTGTGCAGCCCCATTTAGTACAAGGGCTTGCTGTGTGTGTGTGCATATATACACAGTACCAGTCAAGGGTTAAGACACACCTACTCATTCAAGGGTTTTTCTTTATTTTTACTATTTTCTACATTGTAGAATAATAGTGAAGACATCACAACTATGAAATAACACATATGGAATCACGTAGTAACCAAAAAAGTGTTAAACAAATCAAAAATATGTTTTATTTGATCATCTTCAAAGTAGCCACCCTTTGCCTTGATGACAGCTTTGCACACTCTTGGCATTCTCTCAACCAGCTTCACTTGGAATGCTTTTCCAACAGTCTTGAAGGAGTTCCCACATATGCTGAGCTGCTTTTCCTTCACTCTGTGGCCCAACTCATCCCAAACTATCTCAATTGGGTTGAGGTTGGGTGGTTGTGGAGGCCAGATCATCTGATGCAGCACTCCATCTCTCCTTCTTGGTCAAATAGCCCTTACACAGCCTGGAGGTGTGTTGAGTCATTTTCCTGTTGAAAAACGAATGATCGTCCCACTAAGCTCAAACCAGATGGGATGGCTTATCGCTGCAGAATGCTGTGGAAGTCATGCTTGTTAAGTGTGCCTTGAATTCTAAATAAATCACAGACAGTGTCACCAGCAAAGCGCCCCCACACCATCGCACCTCCTCCTCCATGCTTCACGGTGGGAACCCCTCATGCGGAGATCATCCGTTCACATACATACAGAGGTGTGGAACCAAAAATCTCAAATTTGGACTCATCAGACCAAATTTCCATGTATGCATGCATGTGTGTCAGTAGTATGTCCCTCCCTCATGACAGTTCCAACCCCTCAGCTATAAATACCAGGTCACAATAACCCCCAATGGACCTTGTCACTCAGATTCATATCACCACAATACCTTCTCCAAACCCCTGGAAATTCCACTAGCATCCATGTTTTTTTTCCTTTGCATCTAAAACAACAACATCCTTGATGTGTTTGTGTTTCCCCAACTACACAGCGAGTAGAACAACACCCAAAGTGCTTCAGACAGGCTCTTGGGGGAAGCAGGGTTCTCCTGGGAGGTGTTTGTTGAGATTCTTTGCTTTTAGCAGGTGAAAGACAGTGCCGTTTTAATGGTTGTGATTCACCATAAGTTATTCATTTGACGCTTTCCCTTCCTCAGTGCTTTGTAGGCAGGAATACATTATCCAAGAGCATCCTGGCAGAGGAGAGAGGAGAGGAGAGAAGAGGAGAGAGGGATGCTAATGTTGTGTGAGAGGAGGAGTGAGACGGAGTCATTAAGAGCGAGAGAGAGAGAGGAGGATGACAGAGGAGAGGAGAAGAGGGTGCCAGGAGAGCGAGTGTTTGTGAAAGAGAGGGGGGTGGAGTGAGAGATGAAGAGAGCAAGGGCAGTGTTTTTTTATGGTGTGTGTTGAAGTGACCTTACTCTCCCTTCTTCTTTCCTCTCCTTTCTTTTCTCTCCCCCAGGTCCCTATTCAGCCTGGCCAGTCTTTCAAGTTCACAGTCCTGGAGACCCTGGACCGCATCAAGGAGGAGTTCCAGTTCCTCCAGGCTCAGTACCACAGGTGCTGTATACTCACTCACTAGCCTCCATCCATAGAATCCATTACAGATAGGATATACAGTGGGGCAAAAAATTATTTAGTCAGCCACCAATTGTGCAAGTTCTCCCACTTAAAAATATGAGAGAGGCCTGTAATTTTCATCATAGGTACACTTCAACTATGACAGACAAAATGAGAAAAAAAAATCCAGAAAATTGTAGGATTTTTTATGAATTTATTTGCAAATGATGGTGGAAAATAAGTATTTGGTCACCTACAAACAAGCAAGATATCTGGCTCTGACAGACCTGTAACTTCTTCTTTAAGAGGCTCCTCTGTCCTCCACTCGTTACCTGTATTAATGGCACCTGTTTGAACTTGTTATCAGTATAAAATACACCTGTCCACAACCTCAAACAGTCACACTCCAAACTCCACTATGACCAAGACCAAAGAGCTGTCAAAGGACACCAGAAACAAAATTGTAGACCTGCACCAGGCTGGGAAGACTGAATCTGCAATAGGTAAGCAGCTTGGTTTGAAGAACTCAACTGTGGGAGCAATTATTAGGAAATGGAAGACATACAAGACCACTGATAATCTCCCTCTATCTGGGGCCTCCACGCAAGATCTCACCCCGTGGGGTCAAAATGATCACAAGAACGGTGAGCAAAAATCCCAGACCCACACGTGGGGGGGGGGGGGGGGGGGCTGGGACCAAAGTAACAAAGCCTACCATCAGTAACACACTACGCCGCCTGGTTACTCAAATCCTGCAGTGCCAGACGTGCCCCCTGCTTAAGCCAGTACATGTCCAGGCCCATCTGAAGTTTGCTAGAGAGCATTTGGATGATCCAGAAGAAGATTGGGAGAATGTCATATGGTCAGATGAAACCAAAATATAACTTTTTGGTAAAAACTCAACTCGTTGTGTTTGGAGGACAAAGAATGCTGAGTTGCATCCAAAGAACACCATACCTACTGTGAAGCATGGGGGTGGAAACATCATGCTTTGGGGCTGTTTTTCTGCAAAGGGACCAGGATGACTGATCCGTGTAAAGGAAAGAATGAATGGGGCCATGTATCGTGAGATTTTGAGTGAAAACCTCCTTCCATCAGCAAGGGCATTGAAGATGAAACGTGGCTGGGTCTTTCAGCATGACAATGATCCCAAACACACCGCCCGGGCAACAAAGGAGTGGCTTTCTAAGAAGCATTTCAAGGTCCTGGAGTGGCCTAGCCAGTCTCCAGATCTCAACCCCATAGAAAATCTTTGGAGGGAGTTGAAAGTCTGTGTTGCCCAGCAACAGCCCCAAAACATCACTGCTCTAGAGGAGATCTGCATGGAGGAATGGGCCAAAATACCAGCAACAG
The DNA here is from genome assembly GCF_045791955.1 of Oncorhynchus clarkii lewisi. NCBI lineage: Eukaryota > Metazoa > Chordata > Actinopteri > Salmoniformes > Salmonidae > Oncorhynchus > Oncorhynchus clarkii. Next base: position 63,632,391 of record NC_092151.1, on the reverse strand, counting down.
TGTAAGGGCGTTCGTCTGTAGGAGGAAGAGAAGCGGACCAAAGCGCAGCGTGGTGGTTATTCATGTTTTAATAAATCACTACACATGAACAAACTAACAAAAACAAGAAATGTGAAAACGCAAAACAGTCCTATCCTGTGACAACAAACACAGTGACAGGAACAATCACCCACAAACACACAGTGAAACCCAGGCTACCTAAGTATGATTCTCAATCAGAGACAACTAATGACACCTGCCTCTGATTGAGAACCATACTAGGCCGAAAACATAGAAATGCCCCAAAACATAGAAAAATAAACATAGACTGCCCACCCAACTCACGCCCTGACCATACTAAATAAATACAAAACAACAGAAATAGAGGTCAGAACGTGACAGTACCCCCCCCCAAAGGTGCGGACTCCGGCCGCAAAACCTTGACCTATAGGGGAGGGTCTGGGTGGGCGTCTGTCCGCGGTGGCGGCTCTGGCGCAGGACGCGGACCCCACTTCACCATTGTCTTAGTCCGCCTTATTGTCCGCCTCCCTGGCTTACTCACCATGACCACCCCTCTCAATGACCCCACTGGACAGAGGGGCTGCTCGGGACAGAGGGGCAGCTCGGGACAGAGGTGAAGCAGCTGCTCGGGACAGAGGGGCGATAGCAGCTCGGGACAGAGGGGCGATAGCAGCTCGGGACAGAGGGGCGATAGCAGCTCGGGACAGAGGGGCGATGGCAGCAGCTCGGGACAGAGGGGCGATGGCAGCTGCTCGGGACAGAGGGGCAGCTGCTCGGGACAGAGGGGCAGCTGCTCGGGACAGAGGGGCAGCTGCTCGGGACAGAGGGGCAGCTGCTCGGGACAGAGGGGCGGCAGCAGCTCGGGACAGAGGGGCGGCAGCTGCTCTGGACAGAGGGGCAGCTGCACTGGCGGCCCCTGGCTTACTGGCGGCACTGGCGGCCCCTGGCTGACTGGCGGCACTGGCGGCCCCTGGCTGACTGGCGGCACTGGCGGCCCCTGGCTGACTGGCGGCACTGGCGGCCCCTGGCTGACTGGCGGCACTGGCGGCCCCTGGCTGACTGGCGGCACTGGCGGCCCCTGGCTGACTGGCGGCACTGGCGGCCCCTGGCTGACTGGCGGCACTGGCGGCCCCTGGCTGACGGGCGGCACTGGCGGCCCCTGGCTGACGGGCGGCACTGGCGGCCCCTGGCTGACGGGCGGCACTGGCGGCCCCTGGCAGACGGGCGGCACTGGCGGCTCCTGGCAGACGGGCGGCACTGGCGGCTCCTGGCAGACGGGCGGCACTGGCGGCGCTGGGCAGACGGGCGGCGTTGGCGGCGCCGGGCAGACGGGCGGCGTTGGCGGCGCCGGGCAGACGGGAGGCTCAGCTGGTGCTGGGCAGACGGGAAGCTCAGCTGGCGCTGGGCAGACGGGAAGCTCCGGCAACGCTGGAGAAGAGGAAGGCCCTGGTAGCGCCGGAGAGGCGGGAGACTCCGGCAGCGGCGCCGGACAGGCGGGAGGCTCCGGCAGCGGCGCCGGACAGGCGGGAGGCTCCGGCAGCGGCGCCGGACAGGCGGGAGGCTCCGGCAGAGGCGCCGGACAGGCGGGAGACTCCGGCAGAGGCGCCGGACAGGCGGGAGACTCCGGCAGCGCTGGAGAGGAGGAAGGCTCTGGTAGCGCCGGAGAGGCGGGAGACTCCGGCAGCGCTGGAGAGGAGAGAGCCCCTGCAAGGATGGGCCGGAGAGACAGCCTGGTACGGGGAGCTGCCACCGGAGGGCTGGTGCGTGGAGGTGGTGATGGATAGACCGGGCCGTGAAGGCGTACTGGAGATCTTGAGAGCAGGGCTGGCACTAACCGCCCTGGCTGGATCCTCACCCTAGCCCGGCAGATGTGGGGAGCTGGGATGTAGCGCACCGGGCTAAGCACGCGTACTGGGGACACCGTGCGCACAACTGCATAACACGGTGCCTGACCAGCACCACGCCCGCCACAGTTAGCACTGCTAGGAGCACTGTAGTGCTGAGATGGCACAGGACATGCAAGGCTAGGGAGATGCACAGGAGGCCTGGTGCGTGAGGCTGGCACAGTCTTCACCAGACCCCTCGCACGCACCTCAGGATGAGTATGGAGAGCTGACCCCGGTGCCATTAAATCCCTGACACGCTCCGTCGGGCGAATGTCGTGCCTCATGCACCAAACCAGCAAGTCCCTCATATCACTCTCCTCCAATTTCCCCATTAACTCCTTCACAGTCTCTGCTTCGCTCACCTCCAACACCAGCTCTGGTTCTGAGCTCCTCCTTGGCTCCTCACGATAAACGGGGGGAGTTGGCTCAGGTCTGACTCCTGACTCTGCCACACTCCCCCTGTGCCCCCCCCCAAGAAATTTTTGGGGGTGACTCTCGGGCTTCCATCCGCTCTGCCGTGCTAGTTCCTCATAATGCCGCCTCTCTGCTTTTGCTGCCTCCAGCTCGGCCTTGGGGCGGCAATATTCTCCTGGCTCTGCCCAGGGTCCTTTCCCGTCTAGAATCTCCTCCCAAGTCCATCTCTCCAAGTAGTGCAGCCTCTCCCACTGCTGCTTCTGCTGCTGCTGCTGTTGCTCCTCCTGCTGCTGCCTTTGCTGCTGCTGCTGTTGCTCCTGCTGCACCAGTCGCTTCTCCTGCTGCTGCTGTTGCTGCAGCCTCTGTTTACCACGCCGCTTGGTCCTTGGTAGGTGGGTGATTCTGTAAGGGCGTTCGTCTGTAGGAGGAAGAGAAGCGGACCAAAGCGCAGCGTGGTGGTTATTCATGTTTTAATAAATCACTACACATGAACAAACTAACAAAAACAAGAAATGTGAAAACGCAAAACAGTCCTATCCTGTGACAACAAACACAGTGACAGGAACAATCACCCACAAACACACAGTGAAACCCAGGCTACCTAAGTATGATTCTCAATCAGAGACAACTAATGACACCTGCCTCTGATTGAGAACCATACTAGGCCGAAAACATAGAAATGCCCCAAAACATAGAAAAATAAACATAGACTGCCCACCCAACTCACGCCCTGACCATACTAAATAAATACAAAACAACAGAAATAGAGGTCAGAACGTGACAAACAGTGTGTGAATACCTTGTGAAGACTTACAAAAAACGTTTGACCTCTGTCATTGCCAACAAAGGGTATATAACAAAGTATTGAGAAACTTTTGTTATTGACCAAATACTTATTTTTTCACCATCATTTGCAAATAAATTAATTAAAAATCCTACAATGTGATTTTCTGGATTTCTTTTCCTCATTTTGTCTGTCATAGTTGAAGTGTACCTATGATGAAAATTACAGGCCTCTCTCATCTTTTTAAGTGGGAGAACTTGCACAATTGATGGCTGAATAAATACTTTTTTGCCCCACTGTACACACCACCCTCCATCTTAACCCATGCAGGCCTACATAGACTCTATAGCCACAATCCTAACTTGAGGTCTACACATGTAACTCAAATCTTCATACAAGTTTCTCATAAACATCAATACACGATTGTAGTAAAAGTCTGTGCTTCCCATGTATCCGTGTGTCTGAAGATAGGAGACGGAGGATTGTGTCCTATATGAATTCTACCAATTAGGGTGCCTCAGGGGATAACAGTCCCTCATCCTCTCTCCAAAGGACTGAGACAGCCCCCTGGGAAACACTGCTGCTGCTCTACTTATTAGTCTGGGAATTATTACACAGGCTACATTAGACATCAGCCGTAATTGTACTGTATGTGTATGTGTAAGCCAAGGACAGGTGCAGTGAACTATATGGTTGTTATAGCACAGTCATACCATATGCAGGTACAGATTCTAACCTTATCCGTCTCAGTCTTAATGACACAGTGGCAGGGTGTTAGCCTGGTCCCAGATCTTTGTGCTGTTTTGCCAACTTCTATGTCTTTGTCATGCATAGAAGTTGACAGGACAGTACAAACACCAGGGTGGCAGGGTGTGGTGATATGGGTCTATACTCCATATCATAGCAGAGTGATGGTGTGTTTCATCAGAGAGATGAGAGTCTGAGTAGAGTTGACCTGCAGTGACCTTGGTGTTGGGAGCCCAGCCTCACAGCATGAGCTGAGTACTCATGGCCATATCTCTCTCAGTCACAGCTCTGTGAACAGTGTGCTGAAGCTAACATGGGTCTCAGGCTGCAGTGGGAGAACAATCGGTCTCTCTGTCTGATCGATCTAGATCCATAACCTCTTTTCAGCTTTGACAAGAAGGAGAGATTCAGGTGGGACTGCAGAGTAGACCGATACGGTTGGCCATAGTGTATGTCCTGCACTTGATCAGTTTGTTGACCTGTGTGTGTGTTTGGTTGTGTGTCTGTGTTTTCTGTCGTGTGTGCGTGCGCGTGCATGGTTGCATAAATGTTTGTGTGCATGTTTTTGTCTTGCCTCTGCAGCCTGAAACTGGAGTGTGAGAAGCTGGCCAGTGAGAAGACAGAGATGCAGAGACACTACATCATGGTGAGTTCAATTCTATTTACACTACCACACCACCGCTGGCTCACTGGCATCAATCAGACAACATGGAGGAGGAAGGCCCAGTCTCAGTCTGGCTTTACAAATGGACCCCTGTCCACTACACCAACATAGGAGGCTATCTAGCTTGTTGAAGAGCATCATCTGGCGGAGTGGTCTAAGGCACTACATCTCAGTGCAAGAGGCGTCACTACAGACCCTGGTTCAAATCCAGGCTGTTTCACAACCGGCCGTGATTTGGAGTCGGTGCACGACAGACAGACAGACGTGGAGGGGCTCAAGCTGTTGCAGAGGGAGAGAGAGTTTTTGGGCAGTTCCATAGGGCTGTGCACAATTGGCCCAGTGTCGTCTAAGAATTTGTTCTTAACTGACTTGCCTAGTTAAATATTTTTTTAAATTATTAAGTTAGGATGAGACTGCCCAAAAACTCTCTCTCCCTCTGCAACAGCTTGAGCCCCTCCACGTCTGTCTGTCTGTCGTGCACCGACTCCAAATCACGGCCGGTTGTGATACAGCCTGGATTCGAACCAGGGTGTCTGTAGTGACACCTCTTGCACTGAGATATAGTGCCTTAGACGCTGCGCCACTTGGGAGCCAATTAAAGAGTGTTAGAATAAATACAGTGCATTCGGAAAGTATTCAGACCCCTTGACTTTGTCCACATTTTGTTATGTTACAGCCTCATTCTAAAATTGATTTTTATTTTATTTTCATCAATCTACACACAATACCCCATAATGACAAAGCAAAAACAGGCATAAGACATTTTTGCAAATGTATTAAAGATAATAAACTGAAATATCACATTTACGTAAGTATTGAGACTTATCAGTACTTTGTTGAAGCACCTTTGGCAGCGATTACAGCCTCAAAACAATTATGTCTCGGAGCTCTACGGACAAAACCTTCGACCACTTGTTTTTTGCTCTGACATGCACTGTCAACTGTGGAACCTTATGTAGACAGGTGTGTGCCTTTCCAAATCATGTCCAATCAATTGAATTTACCAGAGGTTGACTCCAATCAAATTGTAGAAACATCTCAAGTATGATCAATGGAAACAGCATGCAGCTGAGCTCAATTTCAAGCCTCATAGCAAAGGGTCTGAATACTTATGTAAATCATTTATTTCTGTTTAAAAATGTTAATATATTTGCTAAAATGTCGAAAAAAACTATTTTCACTTTGTCATGATGGGGTATTGTGTGTGTAGACTGATAATTTTAGAATAAGACAGTAGAAATGTTTGAGGTCCTCCAATCAGAGGTGATGGTGGGGATGTGATCATTGTATGTTTTGCGTTTACTTATTTCTGTTTTCCACTGAGCTGTATGTGTGTGTTCTGGACCTGGTAGTTATGGGTGCACCCGGGCGTTGTGCGGGGCTTAGTCCATCCCACCCTTGGAAAATCCCTTTGGGCCAGGAGCGGGGGCCAGCATCTCGGGTGGGTGGGGGCTGGCGCACCCACTGAACAGAACACCCACTGATTGGAGTGGTCATTCGTATTGTCTTTGAACTGTTATTGTTTTAATAATTAAAAAACATATAAAAATAAGATGGAGAATAAGCTATGTAGGGAAACATAGTGAAGTTTTGGTGCAGGTACAGCCAACTAGCACAAAATCATATTGTGATATTGTCAAAACAAGACAAAAACAAAACTGTAGCAATTTATTTCCCCCCCCCATCACTACTAAAAGTAAACAAACTGTTCTCTGTGTCTCTGTACTTTATGGAGATTTCACGTTTGCAGGGTTTGATGGACGGTTGAGTTGGCAGTAGTTGGATAGATGTGTAGAAGCTTTTACTCCAGTATGAGGAGAGACCTCAGTGAACTTTGTTATAGACTGGGGCAGTTGGCGACATTTGATCAACTCTCATACATACTTATTAAATGTCATGACCTTTGTGACCACAGGACTGTTGGTCAACATCAGGAAGAAATAGGCTAAAGAGAATTAAGCATTTTCCATAGTGCTGGACTCCCTGGTCTCAATAGAAATGAAGAATGGCTTGGTGAGGCCAAATTACTTGAAATGGCGCCGGAAGAGATGGCTGCCGTTTTACGGGCTCCAAACCAATTGTGCTATTTTGTGTGTTTTTTCGCGTTGTTTGTAACTTATTTTGTTCATAATGTTCACAACGAAAAGAGCTCCTGAATATCAGAACAGCGATTACTCACCACAAACTGGACAAAGATTTTTTATTTAATGAGTCAGACGCGAAGGATTTAATGCTGATACTGGCCCAGGCCCAAATCCCCGTCATTCACATGAAGAAGAGACGTCGATACAAGGGACGCAGGTTCGGGGGCCTTGTGAGAATTAGTCAGCGAGTGGGTAACCCGCCTCTACCATATTGGCCAACGTGCAATCATTGGAGAATAAACTGGATGAGCTCCGTTCAAGACTATCCTACCAACAGGACATTAATAAAAACTGTAATATCTCATGTTTCACCGAGTCGTGGCTGAACAACGACATGGATAATACATGGATATACAGGCTGGGTTTCTTGTGCATCGGCAAGACAGAAGACAGCTGCCTCCGGTATGACAAGGGGTGGCGGTCTGTGTCTATTTGTCAATAACAGCTGGTGCGCGAAAACTAATATTAATTATATGATTTTACGGAGTTGTCTATTCACAACCACAAACAGATGCTGGCACTAAGATCGCACTCAACGAGCTGTATAAGGCCATAAGCAAACAAGAAAAAGCTCATCAAGAGGCGGCGCTCATAGTGGCCAGAGACTTTAATGCAGGGAAACATACATCCATTTGACCTAATTTCTACATGCATGTTACATGTGCGACCAGAAGAAAAAAAACTCTAGACCACTTTTACTCAAAACACAGAGATGCGTACAAACGCTCCCTTGCCCTTCATTTGGCAAATTTGACTATAATCCTATCCTCCTGATTCCTGCTTACAAGCAAAAACTAAAGCAGGAAGTACCAGTGACTTGCTCAATGCGGAAGTGGTCAGATTACGCAGATGCTAAACTACAGGACTGTTTCGAACACAGACCTGGAATATGTTCCAGGATTCATCCGATGGCATTGAGGACTATACCGCATCAGTCACCGGCTTCATCAATAAGTGCATAGATGTCATCGTCCCCACAGTGACCGTACGTACATACCCCAACCAGAAGCCATGGATTATAGGCTACATCTGAACTGAGCTAAAGGGTAAAGCTGCCGCTTTCAGAGAGTGGGACTCTAACCCGGACGATTATAAGAAATCCCGCTATGCCTTCTGATGAACGATCAAACAGGCAAAGCGTCAATACAGGACTAAGATTGAATCCTAGTACACCGGCTCTGATGCTCGTTGGATGTGGCAGTGCTTGCAAACTATTACGTTGCAAACTATTACTATTAGCATGCATGAGAGCACCAGCTATTCCGGACGACTGTGTGATTTTGCTCTCCATAGCCGATGTGAGTAAGACCTTTAATTAATTAAGGATCCGCCCTTTTAAAAATGTTTTTGCCTAAAATGACATACCCAAATCTAACTGAAGCAAGGAAATGCATGTTCTTTTTTTTTTACCCACTTTTTCTCCCCAATTTTGTGGTATCCAATTGGTAGTTACAGTCTTGTCTCATCGCTGCAACTCCCGTACGGACTCGGGAGTGGCGAAGGTCGAGAGCCGTGCGTCCTCCAAAACACAACCCAACCAAGCCGCACTGCTTCTTGACACAATGCCCACTTAACAGAATCCACCTGCACCAATGTGTCAGAGGGAACACTGTACACCTGGCGACCGTGTCAGCATGCACTGTGCCCGGCCCGCCACAGGAGTCGCTAGTGCGCGATGGAACAAGGACATCACCGCCAACCAAACCCTCACCTAACCCGGACGACGCTGGACCAATTGTGCACCGCACCATGGGTCTCCCGGTTGCTGCCGGCTGCGACAGGGCCTGAACCGAACCCAGAATCTCTAGTGGCACAGCTAGCAGTGCGATGCAGTGCCTTAGACTGCTACACGGGATGCCGGATATGCATATTCTTGATACCATTTGAAAGGAAACTATGAAGTTTGTGGAAATGTGAAACTAATGTAGGAGAATATAACAGAGTAGATAGAGTAAAAGATAATACAAAGAAAAAACATGCAATCTTTGAAATTCAAGAGAAAGGCCATAATGTATTATTCCAGCCCAGGTGCAATTTAGATTTTGGCAACTAGATGGCAGCAGTGTTATGTGCAAAGTGTTAGACTGATCCAATGAACCATTGCATCCCTGTTCAAAATGTAGTGTCAAGACTGCCCAAATGTGCCTAATTGGTTTATTAATACATTTTCAAGTTCATAACTGTGCACTCTCCTCAAACAATAGCATGGTGTTATTTCACTGTAATAGCTACTGTAAATTGGACAGTGCAGTTAGATTAACAAGAATTTGGACCCTGGGACTAAACACCTCCCTCTGCAACTGGACTTCCTGACGGTCCGGCCCCAGGTGGTAAGGGTAGGCAACAACATATCTGCCACGCTGATCCTCAACACTGGGGCCCCTCAGGGGTGCGTGCTTAGTCCCCTACTGTAGTCCCCTGCTTAGTCCCCTACTCCCTGTTCACCCATGACTGCGTGGCCAAGTACGACTCCACACCATCATTAAGTTTTCCGACAACACAAAAGGTGGTAGGCCTGATCACCGACAACGACGAGACAGCCCATAGGGAGGAGGTCAGAGACCTGGCAGTGTGGTGCCAGGACAACAACCTCTTCCTCAATGTGATCATGACAAAGGAGATGATTGTGGACTACAAGAAAAGGAGCGCCGAGCACGGCTCCATTCTCATCGACAGGCCTGCAGTGGAGCTTCAAGTTCCTTGGTGTCCACATCACCAACAAAATATCTTGGTCCAAACACACCAAGACAATCGTGAAGGGGGCACGACAATGCCTATTCCCCCTCAGGAGACTGAAAAGATTTGGCATATCCTCAAAAAGTTCTGCAGCTGCACCATTGAGAGCATCCTGACAACTTCAAGGCCCTACAGAGGGTAGTGCGTACGGCCCAGTACATCACTGGGGCCAAGCTTCCTGCCTTCCAGGACCTCTATACCAGGCAGTTTCAGAGGAAGGCCCAAAGAATTGTCAAAGAGTCCAGCCACCCTAGTCATAATCTGTTCTTTCTGCTACCGCACCGCAAGCGGTACCGGAGCACCAAGTCTAGGTTGAAAGGCTCCTCAAATTCTTATGGCTGCAGGGGCATTATTGAGTAGTTTGGATGAAAGGTGCCCAGAGTAAACAGCCTGTTCCTCAGTCCCAGTTGCTAATATATGCACATTTTTATTAGTATTGGATATAAAACACTCTGAAGTTTCTAAAACTGTTTGAATGATGTCTGTGAGTATAACAGAACCTGAGAAGAAATCAAAACAGGAAGTGGGAAATCTGAGGTTGGTCGATTTTCAACCCAGTCCCTATAGAATACACAGCGGGATGTTGATTATGTTGCACATCCTGAGGCTTCCACTAGATGTCAACCGTCTTTAGAAACTTGAATGAGGCTTCTACTGTGATGTGGGGCTGGATGCGAGCTGTTTGAGTCAGTGGTCTGGCAGAGAGCCAGGTCCTGGTCACGCTCATTTCACATGATAGCGACCTGCGTTCCATTGCTTTTCTACAGACAATGGAATTCTCCGGTTGGAACGTTATTGAAGATTTATGATAACAACATCCTAAAGATTGATTCTATACTTAGTTTGAAATGTTTCTAAGACCTGTAATGTAACTTTTTGAAGTTTTCGTCCGATGTTCGGCTAGACTTGCACGAGCGTTTGGATTTGTGTACTAAACGCCCTAACAAAAGTAGCTACTTGGACATACAGTGCCTTGCGAAAGTATTCGGCCCCCTTGAACTTTGCGACCTTTTGCCACATTTCAGGCTTCAAACATAAAGATGTAAAACTGTATTTTTTTGTGAAGAATCAACAACAAGTGGGACACAATCATGAAGTGGAACGACATTTATTGGAAATTTCAAACTTTTTTAACAAATCAAAAACTGAAAAATTGGGCGTGCAAAATTATTCAGCCCCTTTACTTTCAGTGCAGCAAACTCTCTCCAGAAGTTCAGTGAGGATCTCTGAATGATCCAATGTTGACCTAAATGACTAATGATGATAAATACAATCCACCTGTGTGTAATCAAGTCTCCGTATAAATGCACCTGCACTGTGATAGTCTCAGAGGTCCGTTAAAAGCGCAGAGAGCATCATGAAGAACAAGGAACACACCAGGCAGGTCCGAGATACTGTTGTGAAGAAGTTTAAAGCCGGATTTGAATACAAAAAGATTTCCCAAGCTTTAAACATCCCAAGGAGCACTGTGCAAGCGATAATATTGAAATGGAAGGAGTATCAGACCACTGCAAATCTACCAAGACCTGGCCGTCCCTCTAAACTTTCAGCTCATACAAGGAGAAGACTGATCAGAGATGCAGCCAAGAGGCCCATGATCACTCTGGATGAACTGCAGAGATCTACAGCTGAGGTGGGAGACTCTGTCCATAGGACAACAATCAGTCAACAACAACAATCAGTATATTGCACAAATCTGGCCTTTATGGAAGAGTGGCAAGAAGAAAGCCATTTCTTAAAGATATCCATAAAAAGTGTTGTTTAAAGTTTGCCACAAGCCACCTGGGAGACACACCAAACATGTGGAAGAAGGTGCTCTGGTCAGATGAAACCAAAATTGAACTTTTTGGCAACAATGCAAAACGTTATGTTTGGCGTAAAAGCAACACAGCTGAACACACCATCCCCACTGTCAAACATGGTGGTGGCAGCATCATGGTTTGGGCCTGCTTTTCTTCAGCAGGGACAGGGAAGATGGTTAAAATTGATGGGAAGATGGATGGAGCCAAATACAGGACCATTCTGGAAGAAAACCTGATGGAGTCTGCAAAAGACCTGAGACTGGGACGGAGATTTGTCTTCCAACAAGACAATGATCCAAAACATAAAGCAAAATCTACAATGGAATGGTTCAAAAATAAACATATCCAGGTGTTAGAATGGCCAAGTCAAAGTCCAGACCTGAATCCAATCGAGAATCTGTGGAAAGAACTGAAAACTGCTGTTCACAAATGCTCTCCATCCAACCTCACTGAGCTCAAGCTGTTTTGCAAGGAGGAATGGGAAAAAATTTCAGTCTCTCGATGTGCAAAATTGATAGAGACATACCCCAAGCGACTTACAGCTGTAATCGCAGCAAAAGGTGGCGCTACAAAGTATTAACTTAAGGGGGCTGAATAATTTTGCACGGCCAATTTTTCAGTTTTTGATTTGTTAAAAAAGTTTGAAATTTCCAATAAATGTCGTTCCACTTCATGATTGTGTCCCACTTGTTGTTGATTCTTCACAAAAAAATACAGTTTTATATCTTTATGTTTGAAGCCTGAAATGTGGCAAAAGGTCGCAAAGTTCAAGGGGGCCGAATACTTTCGCAAGGCACTGTAAATAATGGACATTATCAAACATTTATTGTGGAACTAGGATTCCTGGGAGTGCATTCTGATGAAGATCATCAAAGGTAAGGGAATATTTATAATGTTATTTGGGATGTTGGCTATCAACAACAAGGCAACTCCTATGACTAATTGGGAATGGGACGCAAGTGTAGGATTGATCACCCTGTCGCTGGCCGCCTTTGGGGAGGGTGTATAGTGTGAAAGGCCGAAACACCCTAGGAACCAAAGGTACACTACTGACGATGTGCTCCCCAAATTTCACCAGGCTCACTGTTCATTAACTCTTGGAAGTGCTGGCACAAAGGATAGTAACATCTCATCCTGTGTTCTTGGAATCTGGGAGTGCATTCTGATGAAGATTATCAAAGGTAAGGGAATATTTATAATGTTATTTATGATTTCTGTTGACTCCAACATGGCGGATAAAAAAAAATATTCTGAGTGCCGTCTCTGATTATTGCATGGTTTGCTTTTTCCGTAAAGTTTTTTTGAACTCTGACACAGCGGTTGCATTAAGGAGAGGTATAACTATAATTCCATGTCTAACAATTGTATTTTAATCGACATTTATAATGAGTATTTCTGTAAAATGATGTGGCTCTCTGCAATATCACCGAATGTTTTTGGAACTAGTGAACGTAACGCGCCAATGTATACTGAGATTTTTTTTATATAAGTATGAACTTTATCAAACAAAACATACAATCAAATGACTACCCAGACTATTTGCATTGACCCCCCCCAACTCCGTTTTTTTATGCTGTTGCTACTCGCTGTGTATTATCTATGCATAATCACTTTACCTCTACCTACATGTACATATTACCTCAATTACCTCGACTAACCTAAGGGTCTAAATAATTATGTAAAAATTTGCAAAACATTTTTTATTTATTTTTTGCTTTGTAACGCCTTTTTCTAAAATTGATCAAATTGTATCTACACACAATACCTGATAATGACAAAGCAAAAAAACGTTTTTTAAACATTTTAGCAAATGTTTACATAATTATTTAGACCCTTTACTCAGTACTATGTTGAAGCACCTTTGGCAGCGATTACAGCCTTGAGACTTCTTGGGTATGACGCTGCTAAAATAACAATAATGAGGATATTTACAGGGTGCCTAGTCAATGTGCGGTTGTACAGGTTAGTCGAGGTAATTGAGGTAATATGTACAGGTAGAGATAGAGATGGTAGAGATGCTCCGTTCATCTTTCCCTTGATCCTGACTAGTCTCCCAGTCCCTGCCGCTAAAAAACATCACCACAGTATGATGCTGTCCCCACCATGCTTCACTGTAAGGATGGTGCCAAGTTCCCTCCAGAGTGATGCTTGGCATTCAGGCCAAAGACTTTCATCAGACCAGAGAATCTTGTTTCTCATGGTCTGAGAGTCCTTTAGGTGCCTTTTGGCAAACTCCAAGTGGGCTGTCATGTGCCTTTTACTGAGGAGTGGCTTCCATTTGGCCACTCTGCCATAAAGGCCTGATTTGGTGAAGTGCTGCAGAAATATTTGTCCGTCTGGAATGGTCTCCCATCTCCCCAGAGGAACCCAGAGGAGCTCTGTCAGAGTGACCATAGGGTGCTTGGTCACCTCCCTGACCAAGGCCCTTCTCCCCTGATTGCTCAGTTTGGTCGGGCGGCCAGCTCTAGGAAGAGTCTTGGTGGTTCCAAACTTCTTGCACTGTGTTCTGGGGACCTTCAATGCTGCAGAAATGTTTTGGTACCCTTCCCCAGATTTGTGCCTCGACACAATCCTATCTCTGAGCTCTACTGATAATTTCTTCGATCTCATGGCTTGGTTTTTGCTCTGACATACACTGTCAACTGTGGGACTTTACATAGACAGCTGTGTGCCTTTCCAAATCATGACCAATCAATTGAATTTACCACAATCAAGTTGTAGAAACATCTCAAGGAGGATCAATGGAAACAGGATGCAGCTGAGCTCAATTTCGAGTCTTATATAAAGGGTCTGAATTGTTATGTAAATGTAAAGCTATTTATGATTTTTTTTTGCTTTGTCATTATGGGGTATTGTGTGTAGATTGATGAGGAAATATTTTATTTAATACATTTTAGAATAAGGCTATAATGTAACAAAATGTGGAAAAAGTCCATGGGTCTGAATACTTTCCAAATACACTGTATATTCACCCAGTAAAATACTATTTTAGTAAAAGTAAAACACTATGCTTAAATATACTTAATTAGCTAAAGTAGAAGTAAATTCTATAAAGCCTTTCAAAGTCCTTATACAGTGTTAAGCAAACCAGATGGCAATATTTTCTTGTTTTTGATATGTACGAATAGCCAGGGGGACACTACAACAAATAACAAATAAAGTATTTGTGTTTAGTGAGTCCGCCAGATCAGAGGCAGTAGGAATGACCACGTGTTATCTTGATAAGTGCGTGAATTATAAAAAATGTCTTGTCCTGCTAAGCATTTTAAATGCAAGTATTTTGGAGTTTCAGGGAAAATGTATGAGAGTAAAAATGACATATTTTCTTTAGGAATGTAGTGGAGTTAAAAGTAAAAGTAGTAAAATATTTAAATAGTCAAGTACAGATAGCCCCCAAAACATTTTAAGTTGTCCTTCAAAGTATTTTTACCTAGTTGCTTTAATGCCTACTGTATGGGCAGGGATCTGGAGGAAGGGAGTGGGAGGAACAGAAAGTGGGAGGGAGGGAGAGATGGACGGAGGGAGGGAGGATGAAATGGAGGGTGAAAGGCATGGACAGGGGCTCAGGAGAGAGAAAGTACGAAGGAAAAAAATGAAAAGAGAGGCTTAGCGAGAGGCAGTCAGTCAGAGAGAGTAGCTGAAAGAGAGAGAGATTGAGAGATGGAGAGAGAGAGAGAGACAGAGAGAGACAGAGAGAGAGACAGAGAGAGTGTAAGCATAGACACGTAAATAATATGAAGTAACAAGGTCTCAGTGGCTCCACTGTAGGGCTAACCCAGAAGACTATATTTAGGTAGTTAGACAGGCCTGTCATGTAAACTAAGACTTGTTTCCACAGGCAGCCAGCAGCCCACTCTTTCTTTAGACTGCTTGTATCATTCATTATTTTGTAGATTTAAATACAAGGTACGGGATGTTCCCGCCCGTTAACGTACTACTTCCAGGGAATGATTTACGACCTGGCTGATGATGATTATGATGTTGAGCATGGAATAGACATCAGGATTAATTTGGAGCAGCATATTGGAATGTTGGCACCATAAAACGAGGTACAAGTATAAGCAGGCAGCAGGGGTTGGCTGTGGTGTTTTGTACATTTTGTTAAATCTCTCTGCAGCTTTATGCATAAACTATATACATCCCGTCTCTGTTAGTCTACTGTGGTAGTCTACAGAGACATGATCAATGTATAACTACAGTGGTGGTCACGCACACACACACACACACACACACTCACACTCACACTCACACTCACACACACACACACAGGAGAGGGTGTCTGCGGGTGCCTTGTAATTCATGGGGCTCAGATTTTACAGTTCTCTCGGAATCTCAGTGTATTTTTAAATAAAACTACATTGTTTCACTGTCTAATAAGAGACTGAGAGGTGTCTGTCAGTGTCAGGTCTGAGACAAATATAGTAGACGGGCGTGTGTGTGTGTGTGTCTTAATATGTGTGTGTGGTGCTTATGTTTGAGATAGAGGGGCTCCGCAGGGGTCTGGTTTTAATGACCATCCATGTGGTCACTCATCCACTGTAACTGTGTGTGTGCGCGTGTGTGTGTGTGCAATACATCCCCGCAGGCGGGAGGGGTGTGTGTGTTATGTGTGTGTGAGGAGAGGGCGGGTGGATTAATGCAGTACTCTCAGCCTCTAACTCATCTGTCTGATTCAGCCTGACACACTGTTCTCTCTTCAGGAACATAAAAGTCACAGATTGCCAGGGAGAGAGAGATGGAGGGAGTGTGAGAGGAAGGGAGGGGAGGAAGGAGAGAACCAGGGCTGAGGAAAAGGGAGAGAGGGAGGGAGAGAGAGAGAGGGATGAGGATAGAATTGTAAAATGATTGGTCCCCGGTAAGCTAACGGTCTCTATGACATATGATACTGTGAGCTTACGATTTAGTGGGAAAAAAACAGGAGCCAGATGTAGCTGAGGATTGTGGCTGTTTTAAGAGTCTTAAACCTGTCTGAAGTGTCTGGTAACATGGAGGAGCACAGCAGCACACACGTATTCACAAAGATCGGCTGCTGGGGGCTCCATCAACATAAGCCCCTCGTAGGCCCAATAAGAAAGGCCACTCCAAGGTCAATCCATTTTGGTTGGGATTTGGTCATATTTCTCCAACTCTGATGATGAAACAAGATGTAAAGACCTTCTGTCCTAAATCTACTTTTAGGGATTTAGTTACTTCGCTATGTGGAGTTAATGCAGAGCTAAAAGTCAGATCTGGCTAGTCTTAAGGATATGTGAGAAGTGCTTTCTAATAATGTATTACACTAACACACTGATAGTATCTGTCTGTATGGGAGGAGATTGAGAAGTGAAGAGACAGGCACACCTGAGGGACGCTGATGAACAATGCAGTCTACGTGCAGGCACTTACACACATCCCATTTAGCCAAATCACCTTGGATTAGATGCACTCCACAAAGCTTCTTCTTAAGTCTGGAGATTGCCTTAACAGAATAGTAAAGACACAGGCTGGCTGGCGAGACACTCTGACACTCACTCAACACGATGACTCACAGTGAAATGGAAGGGCAAAGGAGAGCGCAAACACTCTGAGATGAATGGAAGAAGAGAGCGAGAGATGAACAGCAGAGAGAGAGAAAGAAAAGAGCTGCAGCTGGTTGAATGAAGTGAAGGAATGCTTTATAGTTGGTTGCTCAAACGACAGTGTGTCTGTATGTCAGACTAAAGGCTAGAGAGACCGATAGGGGGTGGATGTTGTTGATGGCTGTGGACTAGTTAGCCAAGCAGGGTCTAGCCTGAGGGCCCAACACCCTCACACACACACACCCTCACACACACACCCTTACACACACACACACACACACACACACACACACACACACACACACACACACACACACACACACACACACACACACACACACACACACACACACACACACACACACACACACCCTCACACACCCTCACACACACACACACACACACCCTCACACACACACACACACACACACACACCCTCACACACCCTCACACACACACACACACACAAACCTACATCACTGCGACACACATACACACTCCTTTCTCTGTCTCCCTCATGTTCTGTCTGTCTGTTGCTTTCTCATACACACTGATACACACACAGTCTCACACACACACACCACACACCCTCCTCGTTGTGGTGGTTGGGTGAGCGATGTCAGCAGGCTGGCTTACTGTTTCTCCGCCGGGCTGAGCCTCTGCCACATCCGCCACATACCGGGCACAATCTGCTCCAGACTGACACACACACACGCACGCACCAACATACCAGGGATTATACACACGGCGCTCAATGAGAATGCACTGACACGAGGGAGAGATTATATAAGGGGGGCTGGCAGGCAAGCAGCTAGGGAAAGATGAAGCCATTAAGAAACAGAACAGACAAACCTGCACAACGCTACAACTCTGCTCTGTGGCTGCCTGCCGCTGCTGTTGTGTAGTGTTGGGGCTCTTAGCTAGCTTAGCTTGGTTTTTCACCTGAGATCATAAACCTGCATGGGTATTTTAAGGCCATTCTTTTATATCACTGAGAATGATACAGTGGGGCCTTGGAATAGCATGTCTGGAGCAGTGTTATAGGAATGTACACCATGAAAATGAACGAGTGTAGATAAGGTGAATGAGAATATGGACTGTTTAAAGATTACATGTATTTGGTGTGGTTGAGTTGGTTGGATTCCTTGTAGTAACACAGTACAGTACGTTTGGGGCTAAAGATCATGTTTTTATCTTACATAAATTCACCCCCCCCCCCTCCCCCCCACACACACACACAGACACACACTCATACGTACACACATTCTCCTTAAAACTATCTTTCCTAAGTCCATGTGGACTATACAGTACTCCATTCCCACATTGTTCACCTCTCTGCATGGGTCCAGCCATGTTGGTTCTCCATAGAACCTTATACAGTGTCTTTCAGCCTATTTACAACATCATTACATAGTCCTTATTCCTCTATACAGACTGCTCTGTGAAGTGGCTTATACCACTACATTAACATACTGGTCCTCGGTACACCACTTACAGTATCTATTATGATAGAGAGAAAGATAGAGAATGAGCATTATTAAGAATGGTTAGAGAGCAAGAGAGAGAGAGAGAGAGAGTGAATTAATAAGAATGGTAAAACAAAATTAGAGATGGTGGAGGGAGGACATGAAAATAAAATGGCTTTTATGATGCTGAGGAGAGGGCCAGAGGAGAGGATTCAGAGATGGACAAAAGAAAGAAGAGGGTACGTGTGTTTGTGTGCAATAGAGACGGAGTAAGAAACAGATACGCCAGAGAGAGAGATCAAGAGCGAGAGACAAATAGAGAAAGAGGCAAAGTAAGAGATTCAGGGAGGGAGAGAAGAGACAGAAACAGAGAGGAGAGACGAGTGTCCGTAGTCCGGTTTGATGGTCCTCACTCTCGGTGCTGTTCATGTGCCTACTGAGACTGGCTTTGTCACAATGACTGATCCTCCCTGTCTCTCCAGCCCTGGATGGAAGTTATTACTGCACATTACTGTGTGTACACACACACACACACCCACGCTGGCGCTGAGAGAGACAAACAGCCTCATACACACACACACACGCACACACACACACACACACACACACACACACACACACACACACACACACACACTCACATTTCCACCATGTGGACACGAACAGACGCACACACACACATGATTGATCCCTTGATTCTACAGTATTTGATCTATTACCTCTGTATACTCATTGAATACTGTTGTTTTCTCTCTCTGCAGTACTATGAGATGTCCTACGGGCTGAACATTGAGATGCACAAACAGGTAAGAGAGATATTACTGTATGTCAGTATTACAGTGTGTGTTGTCTGGTCTGCTTCAGTGATGGTCTTTACAGGGAGCAGCGGAGGACAAACACCACAATCACCATCCGTTTCAGCCCTCCCTGACATCAGCCGCTTTCTCGATCTCGAACGCACGCACACACACACACACACGCGCACACACGCACACACGCACACACATACACACACACACACATGCTCTTATGTGTGTGCGTTTCATATGCATGAATTGCAGTATTTCTCGTACTATCTGAAAGAGTGTGTTTGTCACAGTAGGGTGTGTGTGTGTGGTGTGCATATGTGTGTGGGTGTGTCATGAGCAGCAGAGTCCTGGCAGGCACCCCATGTCCCTGTCTTTTCCTCACATTTCCAGCTAATGTGCCATTGACAGACATGTGGCACATTGTTGCAGAGTGAGCGTTGTGGCGCGTTATCCACTTGACTGACGCCTTCATTCAAGGTGACTTCCAGGCTTCTACTACCTTCATCACGGACAGCAGTGAAAATGTCTGATGGTGTTTAGCAGAACCAAACAGACCCAGTACCACAGATAGACCCAGATCTAACAGAACCCGATAGACCCAAGGCTAGCAGAACGAGCCCCAGTGAAACCAAGCCCCAGAACCACAGATCCAAAGCTAACAGATCCAGAACCACAGAGTGTGTAGTGAAAGGGGGCCGTTAGCCAGTAGCCAGGCAGTCGGAGCTCCACTGTAAGCTCTACTGTCACCTTAGAGGAGACATGAACAGAGATCTGCCTGTACTACTCCAGAAAGGGAGAGGGGAGGGATGGAGAGGGAGGGGAGGAAGGGAAGGAGGGAATGAGAGAGAGGAAGAGAGAGCAGCTGAGGAGAGAGAGGGGGGTGGGGCACAGGAGAAGGGAAAGGAAAGCTGAGACAGTGAAAAGAGAGGGGGAGAGAGAGGTGTTGAGCAAAAAAGAGAGAGAGGGGGAGTTAAATAGAGAGAGTGTGATATGAGAGAGTAAAGAGATAGAGAGGAAGGATGAGTGAGAGCCAGAGAAAGAGAGGGTGAAAGAAGGGGAAAAAAAGAGCGAGAGTGCACCGAGAAACGACAAGGGGAGCTTTGAGCTCTGGCGAGGAATAATGAATCATGAATACATTTAGCAGTATCTGCTCTTAGTTCCTCTCTTTCCAGCCCTAGTCGTGTGCCATTACTCTCCTCATTTTCACGCACAGGGCCATCTCATGTGCTGCTGCCATTAATTGAGACATCGCGGTCACTCGCTGTCTACAAGAGTCAAGAGTCCCTTTAGCTTCTACTGATCGGGGAGGGACGTGTATAGGAGAGGATTTGGAGGGAATGGGCCGGCTGCCAACAGGGCTACTGATATTAATTGATCTGATACTATCTGATCTGATACTAACTGATCTGATACTAACTGATCTGATACTAACTGATCTGATACTAATTGATCTGATACTAACTGATCTGATACTAACTGATCTGATACTAACTGATCTGATACTAACTGATCTGATACTAATTGATCTGATACTTTCTGATCTGATACTAACTGATCTGATACTAACTGATCTGATACTAACTGATCTGATACTAACTGATCTGATACTATCTGATCTGATACTAACTGATCTGATACTAACTGATCTGATACTAATTGATCTGATACTAACTGATCTGATACTATCTGATCTGATACTAATTGATCTGATACTATCTGATCTGATACGAACTGATCTGATACGAACTGATCTGATACTAACTGATCTGATACTAACTGATCTGATACTTTCTGATCTGATACTTTCTGATCTGATACTATCTGATCTGATACTAATTGATCTGATACTAACTGATCTGATACTAACTGATCTGATACTATCCATCTGTGTGTGTGTTCTGTTTTCCCCTCCCTTCCTGCCGTGGAGATGGTGATCAGTGATCAGCTATGGCATTATGGTAGCTTTAGATCAAAGAACAGCTAACGGAGCACAGCATACACTTCTCTGCCTCGCTGGGTGAAAGATAGGGGAGCACCACTGATACTGTATGTAGGACCATTGAAGGACTAGTAGACTGGGTTTACTTATTCTAAATGAAGTCATATCAACACGTGATGTTTTAGGTCTGCAGGCTGCTAGTTATATATTCCATGCTATACGTTCTCAGAAGTCTCACAGATCTGCGTCCAAACGAAGCCTCAGTACAGGGGTTGAATATGCAGTGAAATAAGGCACATTTGGAAAGTATTCAGACCCCTTCCCTTTTTCCAAATGTTGTTACGTTACAACCTTTTCCTAAAACAGATTAAATAAATGTTTTTCCCCATCAACATACACAATACCCCATAATGACAAAGCAAACATTTTTGCAAATGTATTAAAAATAAATAACAGAAAAACATTATTTACATAAGTATTCAGACCCTATGCTATGATACTCTAAATTGAGCTCAGGTGGATCCTGTTTCCATTGATCATCCTTGAGATGTTTTTACAACTTGATTTGAATCCATCTGTGGTAAATTCAATTGATTGGACATGATTTGGAAAGGCACACACTTGTCTATATAAGGTCCCCAAGAACGCAGTAGCCTCCATCATTCTTAGATGGAAGAAGTATGGAACCACCAAGACTCTTCCTAGATCTGGCCGCCCGGCCAAACTGAGCAATCAGGGGAGAAGGGTCTTGGTCAGGGAGGTGACCAAGTACCTGATGATCACTCTGACAGATCTCCAGAGTTTCTCTTTATAGAATCGAGAACCTTCCAGAAGGACAACCATCTCGGCAGCACTCCACCAATCAGGCCTTTATGGTAGAGTGGCCATGCAGAAGCCACATGACAGCCCGCTTGGAGTTTGCCAAAAGGCACCTAAAGGACTCTCAGACCATGAGAAATTAGTTTCTCTGGTATGATGAAACCAAGATTGAAGTCTTTGGCCTGAATGCCAAGCGTCACGTCTGGAGGAAACCTGGCACTAGGTGAATGGGGGTGAATGGGTGAAATATATAAGTGCCTTTGAACGGGTATAGTTGTAGGTGACAGGCGCACTGGTTTAAATTTGTCAAGAACTGCAACGCTGCTGGGTTTTTCACACTCAACAGTTTCCCATGTGTATCAAAAATGGTCCACCACCCAAAGGAGTCAACATGGGCCAGTATGCCTGTGGAACGCTTGTCGAGTCCATGCCCCAACAAATTGAGGCTGTTCTGACGGTAAAAGCGGATGCAACTCAATATTAGGAAGGTATTCCTAATGTTTTGTACACCGTGTATACAGTGTATGCAATATACAGTGTATTTGGAAAGTATTCAGACCCATGGACTTTTTCCACATTTTGTTACATTATAGCCATATTCTAAAATGTATTAAATAAAACATTTCCTCATCAATCTACACACAATACCCCATAATGACAAAGCAAAATCATAAATAGCTTATTTACATAACAATTCAGACCCTTTATATGAGACTCGAAATTGAGCTCAGCTGCATCTTGTTTCCATTGATCCTCCTTGAGATGTTTCTACAACTTGATTGGATTCCACCTGTGGTAAATTCAATTGATTGGTCATGATTTGGAAAGGCACACAGCTGTCTATGTAAAGTCCCACAGTTGACAGTGTATGTCAGAGCAAAAACCAAGCCATGAGATTCAAGGAATTGTCAGTAGTGCTCAGAGATAGGATTGTGTCGAGGCACATTGAAGGTCCCCAGAACACAGTGCAAGAAGTTTGGAACCACCAAGACTCTTCCTAGAGCTGGCCGCCCGGCCAAACTGAGCAATCAGGGGAGAATGGCCTTGGTCAGGGAGGTGACCAAGCACCCTATGGTCACTCTGACAGAGCTCCTCTGGGTTCCTCTGGGGAGATGGGAGACCATTCCAGAAGGACAACCATCTCTGCAGCACTTCACCAAATCAGGCCTTTATGGCAGAGTGGCCAAATGGAAGCCACTCCTCAGTAAAAGGCACATGACAGCCCACTTGGAGTTTGCCAAAAGGCACCTAAAGGACTCTCAGACCATGAGAAACAAGATTCTCTGGTCTGATGAAAGTCTTTGGCCTGAATGCCAAGCATCACTCTGGAGGGAACTTGGCACCATCCTTACAGTGAAGCATGGTGGTGGCAGCATCATACTGTGGGGATGTTTTTCAGCGGCAGGGACTGGGAGACTAGTCAGGAGTCCCGAGAGATCCTTCACGAAAACCTGCTCCAGAGCCCTCGGGACTTCAGACTGGACCGACGGTTCGCCTTCCAACAGGACAACGACCCTAAGCACACAGCCAAGACAACGAAGGAGTGGCTTCAGGATAAGTCTCTGAATGTCCCAGCCAGAGCCCGGACTTGAACCCGATCGAACATCTCTGGAGAGACCTGAAAATAGCTGTGCAGTGAGGCTCCCCATCCAACCTGACAGAGCTTGAGAGAGAAGAATGGGATAAATTCCCCAAATAAAGTTGTGCCAAGCTTGTAGCATCATACCCATGAAAAGTCAAGGCTGTAATCACTGCCGAAGGTGCTTCAACAAGGTACTGAGTAAAGGGCCTGAATACAGAAAACTGTTATTGCTTTATATTTATGGGCTATTGTGTGTAGATTGATGAGATAACAACAACAATTTAATACATTTTAGAGTAATGCTGTAACGTAACATAATGTGGAAAAAGTCAAGGGTCTGCAGAAGGCTAGTTACATACTATATTTAGTGATATACTGTATTCAAGGATATTGGCCTGCAGGGCACTCTGTTCATAGTTCTACTGTACACTACTGTTCAAAAGTTTGGGGCCTAGTTTGAGAAACAGACGCCTCAAGTCCTCAACTGGCAGCTTCATTAAATAGTACTCGCAAAACACCAGTCTCAACGTCAACAGTGAAGAGGTGACTCCGGGATGCTGGCCTTCAAGGCAGAGTTCCTCTGTCCAGTGTCTGTTTTTTTTACCCATCTTAATCTTTTATTTTTATTGGCCAGTCTGAGATATGGCCTTTTCTTTGCAACTCTGCCTAGAAGGCCAGCATCCCAACTCTTCACGGTTGACGTTGAGACTGGTGTTTCGCGGGTACTATTTAATGACACTGCCAGTCGAGGACTTGTGGGGCGTCTGTTTCTCAAACTAGACACTCTAATGTACTTGTCCTCTTGCTCCTCTTTATATTCTGGTTAGAGACAGTTTTTCCTGTTCTGTGAAGGGAGTAGTACAGTTTCTTGGCAATTTCTCGCATGGAATAGCCTTCATTTCTCAGAAGAAGAATAGACTGAGTTTCAGAAGAAAGGTGTTTGTTTCTGGCCATTTTGAGCCTGTAATCGAACCCACAAATGCTGATGCTCCAGATACTCAACTAGTCCTAAGAAGGCCAGTTTTATTGCTTCTTTAATCAGGACAACAGTTTTCAGCTGTGCTAACATAATTGCAAATGGGTTTTCTAATGATCAATTAGCCTTTTAAAATGCTAAACTTGGATTAGCTAACACAACGTGCCATTGGAACACAGGAGTGATGGTTGCTGAAAATGGGCCTCTGTATGCCTATGTAGATATTCCATTTAAAACCAGCTGTTTCCAGCTACAATAGTCATTTACAACATCAACCATGTCTACACTGTATTTCTGATCCATTTGATGTTATTTTAATGGGCAAAAAATGAGCTTTTCTTTCAAAAACAAGAACATTTCTAAATGACCCCAAACTTCTGAACGGCAGTGTATATATTCAGTCAGGTCTAGAAGGCTCAGTGGATATAGTAAGTGATAATGCCCTACAGAAGGCTAGTTATATATTCAGTGCTAGGCCTACAGAAGTGTGTGCGTGTTAGGAATTGTGAATTTGCCCAAGGTGTGGAAATGCTGGATACAAGGATAAGGTTTAATAGACAAGCAATGGACAGGCATATGCAAACGGACAGACAGACACGTTCCTCTGAGAGGTTCACAGCAATCTGGCGTAGAGTGAAGGACAAACCTCTCATTATATGCTCATTCTTTATCTGTTTGTTCCCTCAGTGCCAGACCCAGACCAGAACAACAGTCAGAGTTGGGTCAGAATGAACACACACACACACATTATTCTATTGGACGCCATTTAGCTGAGTGTTTGTGTGTGTGAGTGAGATAAAGAGAGAGAGTGAGAGGGTTTACAAAATGTGTGTGCTCTAGTGTCTGCATAATAAATGTGTGTGGTGTGTGTGTGTGGTGTGTGTGTGTGGTGTGTGTGTGTGGTGTGTGTGTGTGTGGTGTGTGTGTGTGTGTGTGTGTGTGTGTGTGTGTGTGTGTGTGTGCGTGTTTGCTCGCTCATGCCTAATTACCGCTAGCTGTCTGCCCAGACTATGTTTCTATGTGTACATATAATGCATATTAATACGTAGCCTCGGCTGGTTGTGCTTAGCTGGCATTATAACCTGAATCCTGAGCTGTGTGTGGCAGAGAGATGAAGATGGCATTATAACCTGAATCCAGAGCTGTGTGTGGCAGAGAGATGATGATGGCATTATAACCTGAATCCAGAGCTGTGTGTGGCAGAGAGATGAAGATGGCATTATAACCTGAATCCAGAGCTGTGTGTGGCAGAGATATGAAGATGGCATTATAACCTGAATCCAGAGCTGCGTGTGGCAGAAAGATGAAGATGGCATTATAACCTGAATCCAGAGCTGTGTGGCAGAGAGATGAAGATGGCATTATAACCTGAATCCAGAGCTGTGTGTGGCAGAGAGATGAAGATGGCATTATAACCTGAATCCAGAGCTGTGTGTGGCAGAGAGATGAAGATGGCATTATAACCTGAATTCAGAGCTGTGTGGCAGAGAGATGAAGATGGCATTATAACCTGAATCCAGAGCTGTGTGGTAGAGAGATGAAGATGGCATTATAACCTGAATCCAGAGCTGTGTGGCAGAGAGATGAAGATGGGCTTTGCTTTAATGCCTTCATTTCCAACACACTGATTTGCCTGTAATAGGATTGGGTCTCTCTCTCTCCCCTCTTTCTAACCACCATCACCTCCTCCTCTCCTCCTCTCCTCCATCCTTTAATCCAGGCTTGATCTTAGTGGGTTCAGTGCTTTTTTTCTCTGTTTATTTAAAGAGCTGGATTAGGATGAGGGGTGTATGTGGGTCAGCTGGAGGAGGCTTTGGACGGGTCAAACGTCCCTCGGTGTGTGTGTCTGTGTGTGTGCACAGCATGTGTGTGTGATCACTGATGTGATCAACCCCTCTTTGCACATGTTATAGCATATGTGCTCTGTGTGTGTGTCTTTGATGTAGGAGTGTGTGAGTGCATGCATGTGTAACAGAGCTCATTTGTGAATAATGAGGCAGAGAGAGAGAGCGATGTAATCATGTTGGAATGAGAGAGAGAGAGTGATTCATTCCCAGGGAGCTAGCCTTTTAGCCTAATGGGTTTGTCACTCGATCAAAAGTCCACTGAGTAGCTACAGATGCCCTGCTTGGGTTTTGTGTATGAACGAGTGTGTGTGTGTGTTTGTGTGTGTGTGTCTATAGGTGTGTGTGGGCACACATGCATGCCAGTTCATATATATGTGTGAGACCGAAAGCATTATCTAACGTCTGTGTTCTCCTGCGTGGTGTGTCTGTTTGCTTTGTGTGTGTGTCTGTGTAGATCCCCCAACGGTGAACGGGACGCTCCAGTGCCTTTCAGACACAAATAAAAATGAGTTGTGTATGTGTACTACCAAGGTGTATGTGCGCTTCCGCATCGTGTGCGTGTATTGCCATCGTGTATGTGTGTGGCCAGTGTGTGGGACTAGTTGTGTACTGTATAATTGCTTTGTGGTGGACAGGAGTTTAAAGCTGTAGCAGTCTGTCAGCCCAAGCTGGTAAGCTGGCAAGCTGGCAGTGTGTGAATATGAATGTCAGAGTAATGGGTAAGCGCATTATATTGCTGGGGAGCCTACGAGAGATATTGTTAAAAATAACCCTAACTCTGGGACTCAGGCAGAAATTTGCCCGCAGGACTGCGTTTTCACAGATGTCCCGTAAAGGCTTCTCTTTGTCTGCTAAAGAGCCGCTCTATGTGTGTTTTGTGTGTGTATATTTTATGTGTGTGTATTCTTGTGTGTGTGGTTTGTACGTGGGTGTGTGTGTGTGTGCACATGCATGAATGAGAGTGTTGTATGTCTTTCCTGTTTATTTGACAGAGCCTCTATATCTGGTTTAGTAAGAGAGGGAGTGTGTTTGTGTGTGTGTGTGTGTGTGTTTCAAG
This sequence comes from Oncorhynchus clarkii lewisi, assembly GCF_045791955.1. Lineage (NCBI taxonomy): Eukaryota > Metazoa > Chordata > Actinopteri > Salmoniformes > Salmonidae > Oncorhynchus > Oncorhynchus clarkii. The sequence goes on along the minus strand of NC_092151.1, from coordinate 63,605,161 downwards.
TTGTATTAGTCGTATGTACAGGATAAACGTGTGTGTATGGCGGGGGCTGTCTGTGTTTCTGTCTTAATGCTCCATGCCTCTCATGGTGGGCTCTGTTGCTTTTATGAGAGCATTTCAATATTTTTTGTGTCAATATCTCTCTGTGTGTGTGTGTGTGTGTGTGTGTGTGTGTGTGTGTGTGCTCTGTTCTGTTCTGCTCTGTTTGTTTGTTTGTTTTTCTTGCATTGTGCGTGTGTGTGCTTTACTGCTCTCCTTTCCTCAGTCCCTCTCTCTCTGGTTTCTTTTCCTCCTCTTCCCAAATAGAGGGGCCATCAATCAGAGGGGGGTGGGGGGGGGGGGCTGCTGGCTCAGCGCCAGGAAGAGAGGCTGGCACTTTGCCCAGAGAGAGAGAGAACGAGGGAGAGAAAGAAAGAGGGAGGGTTCGTGAACAGGATGAATAGAGAGAGAGAGACCAAGTGAACAGAGGGAAGGGAGAGAAAAAAAGAGAGACAGAGTCTAAATGCACAGAGGAGAGGGAGGGAATAGAGCAGGAGAGAAAAGGAGAGTGAGAGAGAGAATAGGGGTGATAGGCGAGGGAGGAAGAGATCAGTTATTTTATTGAATACCTCTGTGGCTTTGACCACAATCAGTGGCTGATTAGTGCATCACTGGTTACTAATATTTGCCTTGAAGTGTTTGCAGAGGGAGGAGAGCAGTTCCATTAGGCAGCAGGGGGAGGGAGATAAGGATAGACTAGGGCTGTCTGGCCAGGGGCACTTGCTCACTCTCTTTCTGCTGCTACAGGACTGAGGGGGACTAAGGGGACTGCTGAACACATGCAGGCAGGCACGCACGCATAAAATGAAACACTCACACACATACACACACCCATATCTACGCACACACACCACACACTCTCACCCAGCACAGCCCCACTGGGGCTCAGGGAAAGGCACAGCTGGCAGTGCCCAAATACACTGGGCACCATTGCAACTCCCCCCCCCCCCCCCCCCATCCTCACTATGCTAACCTAGCCGAGCCCACACCATTCACATTCAACTGTCTTTAGCAAAGCTTTTGCATCATGTTATAAAGTAAGTGTTCCAGGAAAGCTTACTGCAGCTTGTCTATGTCATACCAATTATCCACCTGCATTAGTTTCAGAGTATCAGTAATGACTCCTGTGTTTCAGCTCACTGTATTAATTATTACCCTGAAATCATCTGATGATGGGGGAGCACGCTGAGGAAAGCTGTGTGTGTGTGTGTGTGTGTGTGTGTGTGTGTGTGTGTGTGTGTGTGTGTGTGTGTGTGTGTGTGTGTGTGTGTGTGTGTGTGTGTGTGTGTGTGTGTGTGTGTGTGTGTGTGTGTGTGTGTGTGTGACTGTGTGTGTGTCCCCCTCAGGCAGTGACAGACTGATGTGCTCCACAGCCTCCAGAGAACTGTGTCCTTGTCCTCCCTCTCATCCATCCATCTTCTCTTCCTCCCACATTTTGGAGGAATTTAGGGTGATTTGTTTGTGTTCTAAATGTAGCCTAATATAGACTAACATTCCCTCTCCTCTCCTCTCCTCTCCTCTCCTCTCCTCTCCTCTCCTCTCCTCTCCTCTCCCCCTCATCTCTCCCTCTTTCCGCCAAACAAAGAGGCAGCAGTGTTCTGTTGGCAGACTATTTATCCTCAGGTGTTTATTGACCAGCCCTCTCCTCCTCCTTTGTATCCATCCACCCATCCCTCCATCCACAGCCCTGCCAAAACTCCCTTATGCACTCTTTTGGCAGAGCTCTCCCCAACAAGTCCATGTTGTTGTTGCTGACACCTGGCCTACGCTGGAGGAAGAGAAAGAGAGGGAGGAAGAGATGGGGGAGAGGAAGCAGTGCTGAGCTCTGGTTGAAGCAGGCTGCCAAGACTCCGGTCTGACAGATCTAGGATCAGTTGCAGTCATGGTTGTGTTGTTGGTGAGAGCAGAGGCAGGTCATCTGCACTGATCTGGAATCAGAATTCCTGGGTTGGCTGCCTGGTCGAGGGAGGCCAGCGGCTGCAGTCTACTCTCTGAACAGCTCATTGCTAGTCAACAACTCAATGATTGTAGTTTCTTGGTCTAGCTACATGTATTAATGTTACACAGTGTCATAACAGTATATTGTAGAATAAGAATACCCCCCCCCCCCCCTCATGGCCAATAGGAGTATACAATCCCTGTTCCTGCCCCCTCCCTACTCCCCCATACCCCTTTTACAGGCCTTCACTAAGCAACACAACATTAGTTATCTATCAATACTGAATGTCTCTCTCTCTCCTCCCGCTCACTCTGTTTTCTGTCTCTATCACTTCCTCTCTCTCACTTTCACACACACACACACACACACACACACACACACACACACACACACACACACACACACACACACACACACACACACACACACACACCAGTCAGCATGCACACAAGCCCACATTATATCATTAACTAAGTTTTCTCTCCCCTTTGAACGGAGCGCTGTATCTATTAGAGAGCTGTGTTGTAGAATTTAGCCTTGCATTGAGATGGGGCTGGCTGTTTCTGACAGGTGTGTGAGTGTATCAGACCCTGTCAGTCACTGTCCTCTCCTCTCGTTTGTCTCCCTCTGTGTGTCAGAAACATGTGTTGGAGTGGATCCATGGAGGGACACAAATACATAGGGAGGGAGGGAGGGAGGGAGGGAGGGAGGGAGGGAGGGAGGGAGGGAGGGAGGGAGGGAGGGAGGGAGGGAAAGAATGAATAGATTAATAATGACTGTGGGAAGGCTGTTAAAGAGCAAGAGAACGCCTGAGTGAGGAAGACAACAGAATGAGGCTCAGTGTGTGTGTGTGCATGTACACATCATTTGTATTCTTTCATTTGTGTACATTATATATTGACATGTTATGTGTTTGTGTTGTGTGTTTGTTAGGCTCCATGTGTAGAAGACACAATTCGATGTCCTCACTTAGAAAGAGCATTTCCAATGGGCCTTTGGCAAGTGAGGGATAATTGATGAAATAATGGCATTGAATGCAGTAAGGAGGAGAGAGATAAATGAGAAAGGGAGGGTGTTGAAAGGCCATATGAAAACTGGAGACTAATAACACAGCTGGCCTTTTAAAGCCTCTCTCTCCCTCTCACTCTTTCAATCACTCACTCACTAATTTTGTCTTACTATCTCTCTCTTTCTCTTGCGGCCTCTTACTCTTTCTGTTTGTCTCTTGTTGTCGACTGGGTTTGAACCCAGGGCACCTGCATGCCACATGACTGTGTTAGCCCGCTGAGCTAAAGGCATGAGCTTGAGGTGCTAAGATTTCAGGTCCCGGGAAGGGTTACTCATTACCGAACCACCTCCATCACATGCCTACTAACCTGAGTGGCCTCAATGACATTATTGATTATTATAGGAGCTGTGAGAGGGATGGATGAAGAGTCTGTACATTCATTGATGTATGTTTGTGTTGCTCCTGCTGCTTCCCTGAAACATATTACCCTATAAGGGCCAAAGGGAATGAATAATGTACTATATTGCCTTGTATGATACATAAGATAAGACTGAAGTGTATGTATGTGTGTGTGTGTGTGTGTGTGTGTGTGTGTGTGTGTGTGTGTGTGTGTGTGT